>NC_077231.1:72027605-72743915 GCF_027887165.1 Monodelphis domestica | reverse complement strand
TGAATGGTTTCTCTGCTTCCAGTGTCTCCCTTCTCTAAGCCATCTTCTGTCTAGCTGCCAAGTTAATATTCCTATAGCACAAATCGGATCATGTTGCTCCCTTATTTGGAAGGGATCTTAACTATGGCCACCATGATCAAATATAAATTCCTGTCACTGGAAGTCTCTCACACTTCAGCATTAACCTGCCTTTCCATTTCACATCATTCTTTTGGGGGGACTTTATCAAACTGATCCACTTGAGGTGCCTCAAACTCAACATTCCATCTCTTGCTTCCTTGCCTTGTACTAACTTCCTTTCAAGGTCAACACAAAGTGCTAAATGGTACAGAGGACAGAGTGGTGGGTCTGGAGTTAGGAAAACCTAAGTTTATATCTGGCCTCAAATACTTATTGGCTATGTGTAACTTCTGTCTACCTCAGTTTCCTCAACTATAAAATGGAGATACTAATGGCACCTACCTCTGATCCTGTTGTAAGGATCAAATGAGGCAATATTTATAAATGCCTAGAAGACTGCTTGGTATATAGTAGATGATTCATAAATGCCTGTTTCCTCCCTCCCTCTCCAAAAGACCATTGAGTCCTGTCATTTTATTTTACAGAAGATAAAATTGAGGCCAAGGAGGTGAACTGATTTTCCCAGGTCAACCAATAGTGTCTGCAGTGAGATTTGAACCCAGTTTATCCTGATTCCAAGTCCACTATGCCATACTGCCTTTCATAACTTACATGTCCTTGATAAGAACCTTTTCATACTAGGGGTTCTTAATCTAGAATTCATGAACCAGATTCAAAGAAGATCAATGATATTTTTTATTTTGTTGGTTTCTTTTGTAATCCTCCATATTTCATTTTATACACTTAAAAATATCCTTCTGAGAGGGGTTCCAAAGGCTTCACCAGACAGACAAAAGGAATCATGACATAAAAAGTCTAAGAATCCCTGATTTATACCATTTCTCATAGAAAAGTCATAGTTATCAATATACTATAGCTAACCTACACCTACCATTTTTCTACCCAAAATTCTTTGAATCACCCAACCGTTTTTATTCTTTAAAGACAATTCTGAAGGACTTAGAAGAAAGAACACTATCCACATTCAGAGGAAGATCTGTGGTAGTAGAAACACAGAAGAAAAACAATTCCTTGATCACATAGGTCAATGGGGATATGATTGGGGATGTGGACTCTAAATGATCACCCTGGTGCAAATATCAATAATATGGAAATAGGTCTTGACCAATGACACATGTAAAACTCAGTGGAATTGTGCTTTGGCTATGGGAGGGATAGGGGGAGGGAAGGGAGGAATAGAAAATGATTTTTGTAACCAAGGAATACTGTTTGAAATTGACCAAATAAAAAATGTTAAAAACAATAAAATAAAAAAGAACCCTGACATTCCTTTTTCTCATCATAATGCCCTATCAGTCCATCTCTCTCTATGCCATACTCCACCCAAGCCTATTCTTCATCTTCATGTGACTTCCAGTCTCTCCACCCCTCAATATTTTCCCACACCATCACAGCTGCTCTGAACACACTCTCCTCCCTTCCTAAGCTAGACACCTTAGTGAACAAGTCAGTGCTATATTACCTTCTACTCTCTAGCCCCTTTCTCCCTTGTCTAAGGGATCCCACACAATGCCAAACTTCAGATATCCATGATAAGTAAGTTACTACAAATATCTGCTCTTAACTAGAATCTCGCTGCAGCAAGGCAATCCCTTTATTTCTCCTTCATTCCAAAGATGATCCTCAACTTTCTTTTCTCTACTCAAGACTCTCCCTGTACCCCTCCTGCCCACCCCTCATAGCTTGTCTCATATTTTATGGAGAAAATAAAGGCCATTCCCCATGGACAACCTCCTCCCTGTCAGTAACTATCAAGCCTTGTCATCATCCATGACTATTTTAAAAATCATCTTTTCTTCTGAACTTCCATATTAGTGCTGAGGGTACAGTTGTCCTAAAAGTGATCTCAGGTCAGAACAGTAGCATCATCCTTGTTTTCTCACTGCCATTCATCCCATATGTTGAATCATTTGCAAAATTTTATTGTTTCTCCATCCACATCATCTCTCTAAAGATCTCAGAGGAAATATATCTTTCTACCTGGAGAGCTATAGATAAGAGATCTCCAAAAAGAAGTTGTCTCCTTTCTTTTTTCTTTTTTTTAAAACCTTATCTTTCATCTTGGAATCAATAGTGTGTATTGGTTCCAAGACAGAAGAGTGGAAAGGGCTAGGCAATGGGGGTCAAGTGACTTGCCCAGGGTCACACAGCTAGGAAGTGACTGAGGCCAGATTTGAACCTAGAACCTCCTATCTCTAGGCCTGGCTCTCAATCCACTGAGCTACCCTGCTCTCCCCTGTCTCTTCTTTCAACAGATGTATCAGCCTAACCCACTGATGCATGGGGCAAGGGATAGACCAAGGGAACACTTAAGGTCTAGCACAGTAAATTAAAGTACTAGATCCTTTCACCCTGGAATTCTCTGTCTCTTCATAGCTACCCCTTTAGAATTCCTGTTTTACTTCGAGGTGAAGCTCCTTCAGCAGGAGGCCTTTCCTAGTGGCCCTATGTGTGAGTGCATTCACCTCCAAGGGTACCTTGGTTTTTGTTGCCTATGTCTTGAATAGGGCAGCTGGGTAGCTTGGTGAAGCACAGAGCATGATGTCAGGAAGACTCAACATCATGAGTTCAAGTCTGGCCTCAGACACTAGCAGTGTGACTCTAAGCAAGTCATTTAACCCTGTTTGCTTCAGGTTCCCTATGTGTAAAATGAGCTCAAAAAGGAAATTGCAGACCACTCCAGAATCTTTGTCAAGAAATCCCCAAATAGGGTCACAATGAGTAAGAAATGGCCAAAATAGCTGAACAAAGTGTCTTGAATATATCTTCATATTGTATCCCCTGTTATAAAGTCAATCAATGGTATCAAATTCAAATAGAAATTGATCTTTGCAGGTTACATATTTACTTAGAAGAACACAAATTAACATTATCTATTTTGGATTATATTTTGTCATGTTTTAAAACATTTCCAAATTTCATTTTAATTAGATTTGGACACTTTGGAGCTTTGCTAGTTTTCTGTGGCTACTCTCATGTGTTTGACACCGATGAGTAAACTTCATGAGGGTAGAAAATGTTTTATTTCTGTCTTTGTATTCTCAGCACTTAGCATAGTGTCTGGTACATAGTAGGCACTCAGTAAATGTTTCTTGATTCCACAAAATGACTGACTGCAAGTTAGAATGGAAAGGAACCTCAAACTTGATCCAGTCCAGTCCCTCTCCTTTATGGTAACGGGATGTTTATTAGAATGGAAACTGATATGGGGTAAAGTAGTAGCTATCATCTCTGAAAGAAATGGTAACCCAATTATAGTTTGCATTTTCTGCTTTGCAAGATTCTGTCTTATTCTTTTGCTTGTATAGAGCTTGTGTGGGCGTCACTGTCTCTGTGATATATTAAATGCACCACCTCTTTTCTGCTAATTGCACTCTAATTGTACATTAGAAAGAAAGAGGTGGTACCTGGGAAAAGGCAAAATATGTGGCCAGTATATTGCACTTTTCTAGTAAGATTAGAGACAAAACACACTAGCATCTCCTGCTTGGAAAAAGGGAGGGAGGGAGGGAGGGAGGGGAAGGAAGGGAGGGGGAGAGAGAGGAAGGGAGAGGTGACTTGGAACTTGACTAGGAGCTTTCCATTTAGAACATCAAAGATCTGGATTGCTGTCAGAAGGGGTCTCTCCAATGCCCGTTAAAAGTGTATTATATATTCTGCTTCCATATCCACCATAATTAACGTTGTGTGAGAGTTTAATTTTAAAATGGACTCAAGAGATTGTTTCTGGGAATGTTAACCTCAGAGGCATTTCATAAGCTAGCAATTATTGAAATTGGAGCTGTCTACTGGGTCTGATTTCTGCTCTGTCTAAAAGTGTAGAGCAATTCCATTGTGGCGGGGGTAGAATTTTAGAGCTGGAAGGGATCTTAGAGATCAGCAATCAATCTGCAATCACTAGTCTGTGCCAATCCCTTCACTAGGCACTGAGGATACAGAGATGAAAATGAGTCTATCATGACCCTCAAAGCGTTTGCATTCTAATGAAAGCATCTGGCTCAAATCTAGAATGGCAGAGTCAGGATTAGGACCCAAATCTCCTGATATCTAGCTAAGGACTCTTCCCATTATGCTCTGTGGCTTCCAGTTCCTCCATAGGTCATGCCAGTTTGGTTTGTTTGGGATTTTCAAAGGAGCCAGAAATTTTTTAAATTTTGGTTTTGCTTTGTGATGACTTGGAAGGATATCTGGGTGAAATAGTAGCTGGGTGGCACAATGGTGGGAACACTGGACTTAGAAAAAGGAAGACTCTCTCCACGAGTTCAAACCTGGCTTCAGACACTTCAGATGCTTCAGCTAGTAAGCTGGGTGACCCTGGTCAAGTTTACTTAACCCTCTTGGCTTCAGTTTCCTTTCCTGTAAAATGAGATGGAGAAGGAAATGGCAAACCACTCTAGTATCTATGCCAAGAAAACCCCAAAATGGAGTCATGAAGAGTCAGATATGACTGAACAAACAAATGAAAACCTGCTTTATGATTGTCAACAAGCTTTCACATTTGTTGTTCATCATGTCACTGTCAGGTAGGTTGTACATAATGGATATGCCTATGTTTTGGTCTCCCACCTCCAGGCTCACTCATTCCAATTCTCCTTTACAGAGCTGCCAAATGAATAGTCCCCAAGGACTGGTTGAACCATGTCACTCCTCTGCTCAAAAGTTTCAATGGCTACCTATTGCCTCTGGAATGAAAACCAAATGATTTTGTTTGGCTTTAGTCAAAGCTCTTTACATTCTGCCTCCAGCCTTCCTCTCCAAGGTTATGGCATAGGCGCTCCCTCACCTGCACTCCATGTTTATGTTATTTCCTATACAGGAAATTGTTCTGTTTCTTTGATTTCTCATGCCATTCTCTATTCCTGGAATGGCCTCCCTCCTCACCACTATCTCATAAAATCCCTAGCTTCTTTCAAGGTTGGCCTCAAATACTACAACCTATGAGAGACCTTTCCCAATCCCCAAAAGGTGCTGTTCTCTCTACCACCACCACCCATATTACTTTTTGGATTTATGGGGCTATGTGCACCTTGCCTCACCAACAGAATTGAAACTCTGTGAAAACAGGGACCATTTTGTTTTGCCTCCAGCTCCTTACACAAACCCTGGCACATAGTAGGTACTTTAAAATGTTCATTCAATAAATGAATGAATGACTAAATGTCTGAATGGAGGATGTATCTCTGAGGAATGTGGTCTTCTGACTTCTGGTCTAATATTCTTCTCTCACTGTACCATTCTGATTAGTGACCATAGGGAGAGGATGCTGAAAACCAAGCTATTTTAGAGAGAAGCATCAGATATCCCCTCTCCTTTCTGTCTTTTAGAGGGAATTCTGAGAGGATCTGTTCAAAAAGGAATTGCCATGATTCTCCTGGGGATGGGGAAACAGTTGGCTCAGAGGGGTTGGCACCATTAAAGGGTCACCTCAAATTGTGGAGCCTAAAAATAGGTTTTTGATGAGTCTAATGAATTTACCAGCCCCCTTAATTAGAGTATTTAAAACAGATCAATCTTCTTAAAATCCACAAATATCCTGCAGAGCCAAGAACACTTCCTCCAAGGCTGAAACACGGACAAGGTTATTTGAGCCACGCTTATGAGTTTTCTGAGGCCCCTAAGATAAAGCAGAATCAGGAGAATGTTATACACAGTAGAAGCAATAATGTGCAATGATCAACTGGGAATGACAACTATTATCAATAATTCAAGGATCTAAGACAAATCCACGGGACTCAAGAAGAGAAAAGCCATCCACTGCCATACAAGGAGTCAGAATACAGATCGAAGCATGCTATTTTTTCACTTCCTTTCCTTCACGAGTTTTTTTTTTCTTGTATAAGTGATATGTATTTTCTTTCACAATATAAATAAGGAAATATGTATTGCATGATAGCACAAGTATAACCTATATGCTATTGTCTGTCTTCTTGGGGGAAAGGGAGGGAGAGAACTTGGATCACAAAATGCCAGAAATTTATTATTTAAATTATATCAAAGTGGACAGCTACATGGTTCAGTGGGTTGAAAGCCAGGTCAGGAGAGGGGTGGGAGGTCCTGGGTTCAAATTTGACCTCAGATATTTCCTGGCTGTGTGAGTCTGAGAGGATCACTTAATTCCCATTGCCTAGCTCTTACATTTCTGCCTTGGAACCAGGCAGATACAGAAAGTAAAGTGTTTTTTTTGTTGTTGTTGTTTGGGGTTATTTTTTTCCAAATTATATCTATATTTAATCTGGAAAAAATATAATTTATAAATTAAATAAAGATAAAGATAATAAAGAAGGGATGAAAGAGAATCTGTTAATCCCCATTCCACTTCCTACTATTACTTGGAACAATCCCCTTTCCTCTGTTGTTCCTGGGGTTCTATTCTGGGCTCTCCACTTTCCCCTCCCCTCCTCTCCCACCTCCATTCCCCTAACCTTCTCCTCCCCTCACCATCCCTCTCTGCCCTTTCTCTATTTTTCTTCCTAAAAGTCTCCCACTACTTCTCTCCTCCTCTCCATTCCCCTGCCTTCTACCTTTATCTCTTCTCTTTCCTCCTTTCCCTTTCCCTTCCCTCCTCTTTTCTGCCTGCTAGAGCTGCTAAGGGACCCTAAAAGATGACTCAGATGCCCCTTCAGTACCCCCCAGATCAGTTACCCACCCTAGCAATGAACTGTGACAGAGGTTAGGATGGAGAGAGAAATGCTGGAGGAAGCTTCAAATGTATTGCCCTTTTCATTCAAGGTCTGCATATCAAGGGTAGTAAAAGGACCCTGGACAGAGCCCTAGGGACTTACAAAGGGATGGCTACCAGTAATAATGAAAAGGACTGGCCCTCAACAGGTTCCCTACCTTCACTCTCCCACTTTCTCCTGTTTGCCTTTAGGCTAATAAAGTCACAAATGGTGCTATTAGGATTTCTGAGTTCACAAAGTACAAGAGAAGATAAATGGATTCTGCCAGGGCTAAGTTTTTAGTCTAAGGCTGTGAAGAAGTCCAAACTGTGGGAAGAGGGTGGGGAGGAGAAGAGAAAGAAGCAACTTGGGGGGTAATTTTCCAAGGCTGGTACCTCAGATCTCACCAGGAACCCCACACCTCTCCATTCAAGAACAAGCTAGACTGTGTAAGTACAGCTAGATGGTACAGTGGATAAAATGTTGGACCTAGAGGACCTGAGTACAAATCCAGCCTCAACTACTTACCAGCTGTATAACTCTGGGCAAGTTACAATTTCCTCACATGTAAAATGGGCCAGAGAAGAAAATGAAAACCACTTTAGTATCATTGCCAAGAAAATTCCAAATGGGGTCACAGAGTTGGACTACTGAACAAAGACTACGAGTTGCCAGAACCCTAGGGAAGACATCTAGAGAAGAGAGTCCCAAGAAGTAGCAAAATGAGAAAGGAGGAGAGGAAAATTTGCAACTAGGGTAGTGGGAAAGGAAGGGAAATTTTCCTTGGCTCCATCAAGCTAAGGCAGCTTTTCTGGGCAGGTTATTCATGTGGAAGGGAGTTGTAAATCGGGGGCTATAATACCCATCTAGGAGTCCAGAAGCCTGGCTCTGCCACTCTATAGTTGTGTGGTCTTGAAAAAGTTCCTTAATCATTCTAGGCCTTCATTTGGAACAGACTGTCTCCAAGGTGCCTTCCCGTTTGAAAAGGCTGTGATTTTCCTGATTTCATTGAATGTTTGTGAAAAAGAAGAAAGAGAGAGGTTAGCAGCCCATTTAACTGATGTAGGTGGAAGAACTGGTCAAGTTGTTTTGTTTTTTAGGGTTTTTGTTTTGGGGGATTTTTTTTAGAATCTGTGTGCTCACAGGGTCACATGCATAAGATGGGAATGGAATGTTATTATCTCCATTCATTCACTGCTTCCCTTGAGATACATTAGGTCCCCCAAATTCTATACAGGTTAATTGGGAACAATTGCCCATTTAAATTGTCCAGCAATTATTCTGAGTCACAGATTTTCTAAACCTACTTTATTTGGCTCTGGGTTAGAATGACGAGTCCATATTTTGCTAAGAGTAAAAAAAGGAGGAGTGTGCTTTGTGCTTTAGGGATGAGAAGAAGAAAATCTGAATTTTGTGATAGGTCTATGCACTAACACAAAAATAGAGCTGAAAATCATCTTGCAAATTGCTAATAGTATAGGAATTATAAAATTTTTCATCAAAAGTTGGAAAGGAATGTAGAGGTCCTCTACTCTAACCCCCTCATTTTATAGAGGTTGATGCTGAAAACTGAGAGAGAGAAATAACACTTTGGGTTCTAAGTCTATAAAAAGTATAAAAAGCCCCTTTGTGCATATTAAAGTCAGGGATGTTGCTAGATCCCAGAATGACAACTCCCCCCCCCCACAATAGAATTTTGTTTCAGCCCTTTATTCTCTTAAGTCATGTCAAGTCAAAACCAAAAAAAAAAAAAAAAAAGGAGATGGTGAAGAGGGAGAACATTCCAGGCATAGAGGTAAACTCAACTCTAGCACTCTAACACGAGCTATTCTTCTAAACCAATAAGAACTCATGGAATCCTTGTCTCTTTGGGGGGGGGGGGGGACAGGGTGTGGCAACATGTGAGTTGGAAGAGTGTCTCCAGGTGTGATGGTAGCAATAACTATTCTGGGCAGAGAGGCAAATGATATAGCTAGCATACAACTCCCTACAGAGAATCTATTTTTACTGTACTCTCCAACAATCCTATTATCCTACGAGAATTAAGATAATTCTACAGTTCTAAAAGAATGGCAGACTATTTGGCTGTCTACATAAAATGTTTTGAATTGAGCAAAGAAGACCAGGAATAGAGGCAAGATGGAAAATTTTTATTTTGGATTTTTGCATGTGGCAAAAATTCTCCATCTAAATGGAATGTGTTCTGAAAACTGGAGGTTTCTAGTCCACCACATACAGAAGTCATAACAGCAAGGACCTAATAAATTACCATTCTTCTGTGATGGGATTTCTACTAGCAGGAATGATGTTTTTGTCTCTTTGAATGAAACTCTTACATTATTGTTTTGTAGGCGAAGGTCCCCTGCCTGTTTCATATAGCTTTTTGAAAAGTAATAAGTACAGGAGCTAGCTAAGTGGCTCAATGAATTGAGAGCCAAGCCAGGAAGTCCTGGGTTCAAATCTGACCTCAGACACTTCCTAGCTGGGTAACCCTAGCCACCTCACAACCCCCATTGCCTATCCCTTACTGTTCTTCTGCCTTAGAACCAATTCACAGTATTGATAATGATTCTAAAGTGGAAGGTAAAAAAAATTTTTTCCAAGTGAAAAGTATTAAATTAGATAGTCCTTGAACATAATCTGATAAGGTTTCCCCTGAAAATGGACAGCTAGGTGGCCAAGTGGATAAAGTACCAGATGTAGAGTCAGGAAGATTCATCTTCTTGAGTTCAAATCTGGCCTCAGACACTTCCTAGTTGTGTGACCCTGGGCAAGTCACTGAACCCCAATTGCCTAGCCCTTACCATTCTTCTGTCTTAGTGTCTTGGAATTGATACTAAGACAGAAGGTAAGAATTGAGAGAGAGAGAGAGAGAGAGAGAGAGAGAGAGAGAGAAGGAGAGGGAGGGAGAGGGAGAAAGAGAGAATTATATTATGTTGAGATCTCAGATTTTAGCATCAGAAGTTCTTAACCTAATATCTATAGATCCCCAATTGGCCAACGGACAGATTTTAAGATACCTGTGAACTAAAATGGGGGGGGGAAATACCTTTAGTTTCACTAATTTCTCATTGAAAACCATTATTTTGAGAAAGGGTCCCTAGGCTTCCCCAGACTGTCAAAGATACCCAAAAAGGTTAAGAAAGTCTATTTTAGGGAGAGAAGATAGGAGGGAAAGTCTAGCTCTTTCTCCTTAGAGCTGAAATGCCATAGACTGACCAGTAAGTTTATGAAATGCATTTCTTTTCTGAGATTCCACTCTCTTCCCTGCCCCCATTCCAGCTAATTAGTCCATAATGCAAGAAAGGCAGCATGTGACTGTGGTTTTGTGTATTTTACATTAGGATCTGTAGGTGGGTACATGAGTAATTTGCCGTTTAGATCTGAGACCAGCTGCAGCTTGGTGATTAAAACAATACTCATCCTAAGAGTCGATTAGGAGAAGGCAATCACTGGCCCCCAAGCTTGTTTCTTTGCCCTAAAGAGCTCTGAACAGTGTCCAATAATGGGTGAATTTCACCAATGGTGACAGCTTAGCACCGAGGGTGTAAACACTGGAAGGGGGAGCTGCTTGAAAGCAAGTCTGTATTCTCTCCATCCGGCACCACGGCTTCCATAAAGAAGCCCTTTCACTGGGGGCTTCAGACCAGTTTTGTCAATATTACCTTTTATAGCTTGTCCCTTTTTAGTGCTACAAGGCAATGAGTAAATAAAAAAAGGAGGAGGTGAAAGAAAACACAGAGGCTCCTTTGAGTTTCCTGCTATTTACCAGTCATCCCACTGAGTGTTCTTTGGATTTGCACAACTGGGCTGCATATGATTTTATTGGGTACATTTTCCTTTGCCTGCTTTCCAAACAGGGCATACCAAAAATGAAGCTAAACACCTCAGGTGGTGCTGGTGGTGCTGGTGGTGACATCCCACGCAATGGAAAGAGTTAAGACAAATAGCTCCTATCCCCAAGTGTGTGGCAGAATGAGGAAAGCTTTTCACTGTTTCCTGAGACATTGATTGGGCTTAAGCAGGTCTTCCATTTTAAAAAGCCTTTAATCAGTCCCTGGGAATGAAAGAGAATTCTTGTGGGTGTCTCAAGTCATCAAGGCAGAACCCAGAACCTGTCTGTGTTCAGATGGGAAGGGCAGAGTTGGAGTTGATGTTCAGTGTGACTGGCATCCTGCTTATTTCAGCATCTCAGGACCACAAATGAATAGGCTACCTACTCTGCTGAGTGAGGAATCCCAGTAGTCAATGAAAGAAGGTACGCTGAGATGATGGATTTCTTGTTTCTCACTCAGTTATGTTCTTAGCTCTTAGCCAGAAAGCAATCTCTCAATGAGGACAGCATTAAAGGGAGTCTGTTATTCCCCCCTCCTCCCTCCCCTGCCTGCTCATTTCTAAGGAGGACAAGGAAGTATATAAGTATATAAATGTGATCATTGATGAATGAATTAGTATGGCAATGGGAGGAAGAAGGAGGGGGGTATCATTAACTTTGTATATCTAGAGGCAGCTGAATCCATTTCTAGAATCCAAGCCTTCAGGTTCCAGGGGGGAAACACTGCTATGAACCAGCTGTCCAGCTGCCTTCTTTCTCCTCTCTTGTAGCCCCCTCCCCATTGATGAGTTCCTCCTATAATTTCCATCTAGAGGAAAGATCCAGATCAGCTATGCTTCACTTTCAGGATTTCACCATCTTTTCCCTAAATAAAATTATCTTCCCATTCTCTTCCCTTCCCTTCCCAGCTCTCTTTTCAGGCATCATTTTCCTTCATTAAAATGTAAGCAGATGGGAGGTCCTAGGCTCCAATCTGGCCTCAGACACTTCCTAGTGATCCTAGGCAAGTCACAACCCCCATTGCCTAACCCTTACCACTCTACCGCCTTGGAACCAATACATAGTATTGAGTCGGAAGGAAGGAAGGAAGGAAGGAAGGAAGGAAGGAAGGAAGGAAGGAAGGAAGGAAGGAAGGAAGGAAGGAAGGAAGGAAGGAAGGAAGGAAGGAAGGAAGGAAGGAAGGAAGGAAGGAAGGAAGGAAGGAAGGAAGGAAGGAAGGAAGGAAGGAAGGAAGGAAGGAAGGAAGGAAGGAAGGAAGGAAGGAAGGAAGGAAGGAAGGAAGGAAGGAAGGAAGGAAGGAAGGAAGGAAGGAAGGAAGGAAGGAAGGAAGGAAGGAAGGAAGGAAGGAAGGAAGGAAGGAAGGAAGGAAGGATAGATGAGCAACCTGAGGTCAGGAACTGCCTTTCCACTTGTATTGGTATCCCCAGTGCCTAGCTCAATGCCTGGCTCATACATCCTTAATAAATGTTTCTTGACTTTCCTCTCTCCCTGGGACCAAGCTATCTCGAATGGTGCCTTAGTACAAACTTACCAAGCCCCCCATATCTAACCAGCCCCAGACCATTCTAACCCTTCCCACCATATCCAATTATCTACCCAAGTCACATAGACATCTGTTCAAGTGGCCAAAGAATATCTATGGGTACAAGCAGAACAGCTTTGAAAGTTGTATGCTGAATTTGTTCAAAAGTAAAGCAAATGCTGTGGTATGGAGATTTCTAGTTTCACAAAAAAGTTCTCTCTTGCTCAACAATTTATATGGAAATGGTCATTTTCTTGGCATTTGTTATGGTCATAATAATAAAACTGAAAATAAAAAAAGTCTCATTCAGGTTATGCTATGGAGTTGGTAGAACAAACTCAAGAACTCTTTAGTGGGGAGCAGCTGGGTGGCTCAGTGAATCAGGCCTAGAGACTGGAGGTCCTATGTTCAAATCTGGCCTCAGATACTTCCCAGCTGTGTGACCCTGGGCAAGTCACTTGACCCCCATTGCCTAGCCCTTACCACTCTTCTGCCTTGGAACCAATCCACAATATTGACTCCAAGATGGAAGGTCGGGGTTTAAAAAAATTAAATTAAAAATTTTAAATAAAAAAAAGAACTCTTTAGCTCTTAATCAGTATAGGGAGATAGATGGGAGAGAGAGGAAAAGAGAATCAAGGATGGATTATATAAATAATTATATTACTACATATGTGGATAAATATACATATTTATATACATACATACACAGAGACCAATAATTCCACCTTCTTCTAGAGTTTTTTTTTTCTTTAATATTTAAAACCCTTTCCTTCTGTTTCTTAGAATCAATACAGTATATTAGTTCCAAGGCAGAAGAGCAGTAAGGGCTAGGGCAATGGAGATTTAGTGACTTGCCCAGGGTCACACAGCTAGGAAGTATCTGAGGTGAGGTTTGAACCCAGGACCTCCTGCCTTTAATCCAAGCTCTGTATTTACTCTCTTTCATTTCTAGTGACTTTCCTCTGAAATTGCCTTCCATGTATTTTGTATATATCTCATATGTATAATTATTTGGATATTTTCTATTGCCATTAAAATGTGTCTTCCTTGAGGGCAAGGCATGGTTTAGCCTTTCTTAGCATCCCCAAATTTTAGCTTGGCTCCCCACACATCATAAATTGCTTGTTGACTGGCTTGACAGATATATCGATAATCTTGTGCCCCACCTTTTGATGATGGACCTCTACGCTGTAGCTAGTGTGACCTTTGGATGATGGATGTGCAGCTCCTCACTGGTTTCAAACTTGCCACTTTTCCAGCTTGGTAGGATCTGCCGAGGCTAACATTTCATGGGTCCAGCCCCCAGGAGCCCAGGTCACAGGCAGATCAAGGTAAGGCACCAGAATAAGTCTTCAGAATTAGATTTCAGTGGATTTGGGATCTACGCCAGGAGTTCTTAACCTTTTTTGACCCTTTGGCAATGCTAATGAAGCCTATAAGACCTCTTAGAATCACAATAAAGCTTATAGGATGACAAAAGAAAGCAATCATTAAATTACAGTTAGAAAAAAATTTATTTTAAAATGAAAATTCATGTATGGCAGGTTAAGGACCCAAGATGTCATGTAGGAGGCTATTCCTTCCCCTGGTGTTGACTGAGATCCTGGAAATAGGACAGGCATAATTCCCTTAACAAATTTGACTTAGGATAAGTAATCATAATAATAATAAACTAGAAGTAAGAAAAGGTAAAAAAAAACTGAAAAGAAACATGTCTATAGATAGCTAATTATAGGAAATTATTCAATGTTTAATTAAAGGAAATGAATATTCTTCTGATCTTTATTACTTCAAGAATATCTAACTGGGGGGTAGCTAGGTGATTCAGTGGATTGAGAGTCAGGCCAGGAGAGAATGTGGGAGGTCCTGGGTTCAAATCTGACCTTTGATACTTACTAGCTGTATGACCCTGGGCAAGTCATTTAACTGTCCTTACCTACCCATTACTGATTTTCTGTCTTGGGACCAATACATAGCATTAATTCTAAGATGGAAGGTGAGAGTTAAAAAAAAATGCCTAACCTGGAAATACTTTAGCAACATTGAATTTTTACAAAAGACCTGTAGAACCAGAATGTTTCTATGTCTAAGCTTTGCCTTTTGGGAATTCAAAAATATTTTTAATGGGGGCAAAAATTGGGAGGGTAGGGTCAAAGGCATTAAGTGAATTCTCTTTGCATTCTTGAAATTTTAACAAGAATTTGAACAAACACTTTAACTCTAGAACTATCCTAGTGAATGACTAAGAGCTCCAACCAAACCAGGAAACAATCATAAGCATGCATCTTTCATCTCTCCCTTGTCATGAGTCTCTATCTATCTAAACACCTGCTAAGATCTTTTGTTATTCAATGGTGCTCCACTCTTCATGACCCCATTTGGGGTTCTGTTGGCAAAGATACTGGAGTGGTTGCCATTTCCTTCTCCAGCTCATTTTTTAAATTTGTTTTAGAATTAATACTGTGTATTGGTTGTAAGGCAAGAGAGTGGTAAGGGTCTGACAATGGAGTTTAAAGTGACTTGCCCAGAGTTACAGAGTTAGGAAGAATCTGAGGACAGATTTGAACCCAGGACCTCACATCTCCAAGTCTGACTATCTACTGAGCTACCTAGCTGTCCCTCTTTCTTTCTTTCTTTCTTTCTTTCTTTCTTTCTTTCTTTCTTTCTTTCTTTCTTTCTTTCTTTCTTTCTTTCTTCCTTCCTTCCTTCCTTCCTTCCTTTCTTTCTTCCTTTCTTCCTTTCTTCCTTCCTTCCTTTCTTCCTTTCTTCCTTCCTTCCTTTCTTTTTTCTTTCTTTCTTTCTTTTCTTTCTTTCTTTCTTTCTTTCTTCACCTATTAAATCCTTATCTATCATAAAAACCCAGCTCTCATATCATCTTCTCCAGGAAGTCTTCCCTCATGTCAATGGTCAATCATGACCTTAGCTTTTTGTTTGTAGTTCTCTAGACACATATCATGGATTATTTTGTACTTTAGTCATGTGTCTTGGTGTCAAATCCCCTTGTTATGCCAGTGCCAAAAGCCAAGTTCAGCCCCCACCTATTTTTATACAGCCTATATTTTTACATTTTTTAATATAGTAAAACTTCATTTAAAAATACAAATCATTCTTAGTTTTCTGGCTGTACAAAAACAGATGGCAGGCCAATTTGACCCACAGACTATTGACTTCTGACCCCTCCCCTGAAGGCTAGAAGTTTGACATATAAATTTTGTATTTCCACAAGAAAGAGCAAAGAAGAATCAGTTAATTTTCTAATTGAATTGAAGAAAAATAGAAATTACTAATGGAAAGATGCTGCGTTCCCCTCTAAAGACCTGAATTCAAATCCTGTAGCAAATTATTTCAATTGAGGGGGTGAGATGCCCCCCCCCCCCCAAGGTCTTTCTATTCATTCAATTAATCAATAAAGTTTATGATGTGTCTCCTATGAGCCAGGCCCTGTGTATTCTTTATCCCATCATCAGGAAAGAAGAAAAGACTTGCTAAAGATGCCAGTGGTTTGGCTTAAATTCACTTCCCATCTGTTCAATAAGAATGAAAGTCCACTTTTCCAAAATCCCATTAATTATTCATTTTTAGGTCTCAAGGAAAACAAAAAGTCCTTCCTAAGCCTTTAAAGGTAATTTGCCTCTTCTTGGTATCTAAGAAGAGAATTGTTATCTGAGATTCTTGGAGGCCACTCAGTAAAGAATGCAAGGCCAACAATGACATCAGATTACTTGGATTCCCAAACTGGTTTTACTCATCTACCCTTGGGCCCTGAAGTATCTCCCACTCCCTTTTGGGCCTCCTTGGGCCCTCCTACCCTCAAGAATACAGATAAGAGGAGAGCCAAGGTTGTAAGACTCTGTAGGAGGAAAGGGGGAGGGAAGAAAGGAAGAACCACAGTCATCTATTAAAGCCAGTGAAACAGAAGCAGTTCTCATTTCTCTATTGCATTAAGGTTTACTAAATGCTTGCCTCATCCCTGTCCTGACAGCTAAGTAAGATAAATATTATTCCCATTTTATGGATGGGGACTGAGGTCCCCCAAAAGCTGAAGTGATTTTCCTATAATCATGTAAAAAATACAAATAATCAAGCAATCCCTAATCCTGACGAATTTAGGATCCCACCCAAGTCCTTATACTAGACAATATTCTAATAATATATTAATTTAGGGAAGATAGAGTATTTGTTTTAGGGAATTTAGAGTGAGGAAATTTAGTAAATATCTATTAAGCACTGCCAGGTGTTTTTATTATTATTAAATCAAATAATTATTAATTATTATCTCATTTGATCTTCACAGTAGCTTTGAGATGGATATTATTATTATCTCCATTTTATAGATGAAGAATTTGATGCAAACTTGTCCAAAGTCACATAATTAATACATTTCTGAGGCTGGATTTGAACTTAGGTCTTGCTGACACTAGACCCAGTTTATAATCCACTGTGCCACCTACATTCCCTGGATGTAGATGGGTTACCAAGAGGGAGAGAGAAAATAAAGGCCCCTTGAAGAAAGTCAGCTTTAAGGCTGAGTGGTTAGATGGTACAATGGACAGAGGTCTAGACATGGAATCAGAAAGATCTAAATTCAAATTCAGCCTCACATTCTTACTAGATAACTCTGGGAAAACCACTTAACCCTGCTGGCTTCCAGTTCCTCAATCTGTAAAATGAACCAGAGAAGGAAATGACCAATCACTCCAAGGTCTTTACCATGAAAGTCCCAAATGAGATCACAAAGAGTGGGATGCAAATGAGCAACAACAACAACTTGAAAGAAACC
The DNA here is from genome assembly GCF_027887165.1 of Monodelphis domestica. Lineage (NCBI taxonomy): Eukaryota > Metazoa > Chordata > Mammalia > Didelphimorphia > Didelphidae > Monodelphis > Monodelphis domestica. The sequence continues at coordinate 72,726,975 of NC_077231.1, read as the reverse complement.
AGGGAGGCTAGAAGGAAGAAATGAAGAGAGAGAATGCTCCAGGAAGAGGATGGGATGGATATGCCCCAATGGAGAGGTCAAGAATGTGGATATAAGAGGCAATTATTCTGTCACATGTAAAGCCTAGACATGTGATCAAACCAAGATCTCTTGGTGCCATGGGCTATTTTCTCTCCAAAGTTGTAGAAAGTTTCCTATACTTGTGAAATCTTGGGAAAGCATGGGGGGAGGGGGGTGAACTGCTTTAATTTTAAGATCCTCCTCTGTGTCATTGTATTCTCCCACCCTTCTCAGAGTATTAGCTTTCTTACTAATGGAAATTAGTTAGTTAGCTATAATGGCAGACTGGTCATTTCACTCTTGCTTTTTTTATTCCTCACTAAACCCCAGAATTCTCTGAGAAAAGTTGCTTCTGGAAAACTAATAGAGTTTTGGTACAAAAGAGAGTAAAACCAAGGCATCATGGTTATAACCAATGGAGTGTGAAATGAAGACAGCCTCAATCAAGAAAGTTGCCTCATCAGACTACTGCCTCAATTTCGCAGAGATGAGTGTTCTCATTAGAAGGTAGGAGAAAGACCTGAAGATAGCTGCATCATCAGAGAGCTGATTTCATAACATACATATAATTATTATTGTTATTATCATTGTCCACTTTATTATCGTCTTCATTGCCCCATGTTTATATTGCATCTCCCTCCTAAAGAAAGCTTTCTACAAGATCAGCGTATATACGCACATTTGCTTTAATATGAATTATTTTGCTCCAGAATCCATAGGCTTCTATTCCATCCCCCATGGGCCTTTACTGATAGACAAGGTCTGTCTGAGCCCATAGCTAGGTACCCACTGCACACTCTCTGGGTTATGGCATTGGTCTTTATTATATCTCAGTGACCGAGGACCTATCTTCATTCTACAGACTGAAAAGTAGAGAGATGGAGATTTAATGGCTAGCCTAAGATCCATTTTTCCAAATACTGAGAGATAAGGTGTTGATAAGATTAAAGCAATGAGACTGGCCTTCTGGCCCAGTTGTATAAGGAAAAAAAAATAATCCCTTTTTCCCCCCCTCTCTTCCAGTTTGCTGAATAATATCTAAGTCTTAGTCCCTTTTCTTAAGGAATGTTGTTCACCGTCCTTTCCCAAAGAGGACCATGTCTTGACTTGTGCATGAATTGGACTTAAGTAGGCATAGTTGCACAAAGTCAACAGCCAAACTCTCCCAAAGTCATGGAAGTTGAGTGATAAGACAAAAGTTGGGGTAACTGGTGATGGCCCCAGGATACAGTGGATAATCCTATCATTGCTGCTGTCCCACCAATATTGCAGCACTTCCAGAGTGCCTGCTTCAAACACTTTCATGGTCATTGGAACAATTATTCTCATCCCTTCATTCCACTGGAGGAAGTCTTCACCTGCTTGGAGTAGACATCCCTCTAACTCACCCTCAGATTTGAGGCCTCAGTCTGGTTTAGCCCTTCTGTGGATATGGTTTTACTCAGGTGTGGCCGCTCAAGCTACAGTTTCTTGGAGCCACATGAAAAGTAGATACCAAAAGTGGATGAGCAACCCTGCAAAGGGGTAAGCAAGTCCTCATACCAGAATTCTTCCTAAGCTAACTGTCAACATGGAAATCTAGAGATCCCCAGTTAATTTAGTTTGAGTGTAGAAACCCCAGCTTTTGACCTTGTCACAGGAGAGGTTTCCCCCTGAGGGAAGGTCCCTCTTCACTAGACAGTGAACTTCCTGGTAGTTTGGGTGGGAACAGCTAATCCCATCCAATATTGAACATCCCTTTTGTCCCAATGATTTCTTCCCCCTAGGCTAAGGTCCATTACCAAGGGTGACCCAGCCCTGGGCTGAGTCTTTCCCTTTTGTGTCCATTGTAGGGCATCAGCCCCTCATTGTTATTCCTGCCTGGAACTCCTCATTTTCCTTTCTTACCATTGTAAAGTCAGTCAACTGTCTCTCTCACTCCAAGCCCCCAGGTCACCTAGAGTGGTATATAGGTTCCCCAAGTTTTCTTGTTCCTCGGAGTTCATCCTGAGTCTGTGGTACTCCCAGGGGCAAGTGACCAGGGCGTCTTGACTCTGTGCAGTCTTGGGAAGCAGCTCTGTTGTTATTAGTAGCTCTAACCCCTTTTCCCTTGATTAGAGTGATTTTGATTATTTAATAGTTCTGTGTTTTTTCTAGTTGACATAATTAAACTAGTTTGTCCTAAACCCCCTAACCTTTCCTGAAAATGGAGTTAAGATGGACAGCCAAGAACTATGAGTCTATCAACAAACATTTATCAAGCCCTTACTGTATGCCTGGAACTGTGCTAAACAACAAAAAAATATAAAAATGCAGTCCCTGATATCAAGGAGTTCACATTCTAGTAAAAGAGATAAAATGCAAATATTTACATATAAGAACTGTTATCCTGGCTATTTGTGGCTAGGAAATCTATAGGTATTTTTTATTCAGTCAACATTTGTCAAGGATCAACTATGTGCCAGACACTGTGGTAGGCTTTGGGGACACAAAAAAATAGGCAAAAAATAATCCCTGCCCTCTAAGAGTTTACAATCTAATAGGGGAGACAACATACAAACAGATGTGTGCAAAGCAAGCTACATAAAGGATAAAAAAGAAATAATGAATAAGAAGAAGGCACTAGAATTAAGAGGGGATTGGAAAAGGCTTCCAATAAAATATGGGAGTTGGTTGGGACTTAAAAGAACTCAGGGTGGTCAGTAGGAAGAGGACAGGAGAAGGGAGAGTGTTATGAGAACCAACAGTCCTAATATGGTGGAAGTGTCAGAGAAGGGGACACACTTGAGAGATTTTATAAAGGTGAAACCAATAGGCCTTGGAAAAATTGATTGGAAAGGTGAAACATAGTGAGAAGTCAAAGATAATGCCTAGATGGTGAGACTAGGACCTGGGAGAATGCTGTTGCCTTTGAAGTAAGAATAAAGGAGAGAAGATAGGTTTAGGGAGAAGATAATGAATTCCATTTTGGACACACTGAGTCTAAGATGTCTACGGAACATCCAGTTTAAGGTGCCTGAAAGTCAGTTGAAAACGCAAGATTGGAGGTCAGTAGAGAGTTTGAGGTGAAATAGGTAAATTAGAGAATCATCAGCATAATTAAATTAATTCAATCCATAGGATCTGATGAGATGATCAAGTGATCACCAAGTACTGAGGGAGAAGAGAACAGGGCTCAGGACTGAAATTTGAGGGGCATCTATGGTTAGAAGGCATCTGGAAGAGGATGTAGCAAAGGAGACAAAGAAGGCATCATGATCATAGGTAGAATGAAAAACAGGAGAGAGTGACGTCTCATAAATCTAAAGAGAAGAGAGCGATCAATAGTATAAAAGGTAGTAGAGAGATGAAGGGGGATGAGATTGAAAACAAAAGATCATTGGATTTGGTAACTAAAAAATTAATGGTAACTTTGGAGAGAGAAGTTACAGTGGAATGATAAATTTAGAAACTGGATTGTAAGGGGTTAAGATGAGTTGTCTTTTTTTTTTTGGAGAGGAATGACTTAGGCATGCTTATACACATTAGGAAATGAGCCAATAAAAAGGGAGAGATTGAAAATTAGTGGAAGGCTGAGGATAAGAAAGGAGGAAATCTATTGGAGGAAATTAGATGGAATATGATATCTTGAAGTAGTAAGCCTACTTAAATGTAAGACAAGGATGAAAGAGGAGATTGTGAAAGAAGATATCTGAGTGACAAGAGAAAAGGAAAAAGGAATCAGAACCCATGATGAATGGCCTTAATTTTTTCTGTAAAATTTAAGGCAAGGTTCTAAGCTGAGAAAGTGGGGAGAGGGGGAGCCATGGGAGATATGTGGAGAAATGGAAAAGTTTTAAAAAGTCACTGTAGGGACCAGGATAGTCAGTTGATAAGGGAGATATAGCAGGATTGGCTAGTAGCAGTGAGAAGCCAGTTGAGGTTATGTAATATAATTTATAATGGGTTCAATCAGAATGGTTGCATGGTTTTCTCCATCTTTCATTGAGCAGCATGCATGTAGGAGGAAAGGTAGTGAATAATTAGGAGTGATCCAAGACTGAGGCTTGCTAGGCATAATCAGCATAATATAAGACCTTCTGGATTCAAAAGAGGACTGAATAGAATTGAATTGGTTCACCAAAGGGTCAATATGAGGAAAAAGGAGAAAAAGTGACTAATTTATGGTAGGAGATAGCATAGAAAGGAATTGAGGGGTAAAAGGTACAGATGAAGAGTGGGTATTGGGTGGGAAGACAAAGGGAAAGGTAAAAAGTCAAAAGATTATGATGGAATAAGAGAATTTCCAAATCAGTTTTCAATGACACATCCTAGAGGTAGCATGCTCCATGTATTTGGTAGAAATGCTTTGTAGTCAGTGGTCTTGCTAAGCTATTCCTTTTCTAAAAAGGGTATGGAGCTTACTAGCTGATTGTTAAGGGAAAGAGCCCTGGTCAGGGCTTTTAAGCAAAAGTATAAAGACAGATATCCACAGGATTACTCTTTGAATCTAATGTAGCATTTACTCCTTGGGGGTCTCAACCTACCAAGGTTACAACAAGTTGTGAGAGTAAATCCAGTGGGGAATTCTATAATGTCCTTTATCCCAAAGGAGATAGGGAGCTACATAAGGTTGGGTATTTTTAGTCCTTTATCTTCTGTCTACTTGCTCAGGGTCACACAGCTAGGAAGTTTCTGAGGCCAGATTGGAACCCAGGACTTCAATCCCCTGAGCCACCTAGCTTAAGGTTTTTGAAGGACTTGTAAAGATTAAAATTTAGGGGAGACTGAGGCAGGTAGAAATTAGTTTCTCTCTGCAAGGAGTAATATATTTTTTAGAGGTTTATTAGAGATTAAGGATTAAAGAAAATACAGGATAAGGAAAATGTGCCTAGGCCAGAGGCCTAGACAAGATCTCACCTACATTATGGAAAGAGCCACGTCTGCTCCAAAACGGAAGTCCAAAAAGAGACCTTCAAAAGCCTTTGCAATCAGCTTAAGTACCTTCTCGATCTCGCCCACCTCAGAATTCCGTGAAATTACAAAGCATTTTGGGGAAGTAGAGCAAGGACTTGTGGGGATTGAAGTCCAGAGTTCAAATCTCAATTTTACATTTCCCCCATTTGATCCTCTGAGAAGAAATCCTTCCCCAAAGGATCATAAAAACATAATCAATTTAAAGATTACAATAATTTGAGGATAAGAGAAAAAAAAGAATAAAACCAATAATTGCTGAACTCATTGACAGAAATCCAGTTAGGGGGCAGTCCCCTTTGTCATGAAAGAATAGATATAAATAAATGTTCAATCAACCACACGCAAAGTTCAATTTTGTGCAACTTGTGGTCTGGAGGCTTTTTCATGGTGGCTTCTCCAACAGTTCAGTTCTGGATTCAGAGAGGTAGCATCTTCTTTACCTAAAATTCTTCTCAAAAGGAATTTAAACTTTGCAATTTAAATAATGATATCTTTACATTCCCCCCCCTCCCCCCGTTAAGAGGGTGATTGAGGAAAAAAAAGGATCACTTAGGGATGCATGGCTGAGGTATGAGGTATATGAATCAATTGGCAAGAGATATTAAAAAGACATCAGAAAAATTGAAATAAAAAAAGAAAAAACTGGATGAAAATATAGACTATCAAAGTCTTATGTGTAAAAATTCCAAGTAAAGAAAAATAAATCTATAATAGGTTCTTCTATCAGGGCCCAATCAAAATGATCTAAGCAATGATGCATTTACCCAGTCAGTAGCCAGGACTACAGAAAGTTGCCACACTATGAAAGGCAGAAAAGAAAGGGACCAGATTATAGAAGCCAAGTAGGAGCCAAGTTTGGGGATACTCATCTGTGAGTATCTTCAGAGTGAGTGTGGACACAAGGAAGACCTACATCTTAACATAAGTCAAGTGTCACAACCCCAAGTCTCACACTAGGTTCAAAACCTTTGTATTGGCCTAGAAGTGCATCAATCCATCCTGGATTGGCTTTTCTTTGGCTCTGTGCAATGGCTCTTGTGTGTATATCTTGTCCTGAATCAGACAGAATCATTAAGCAAAGTCCCATAATTTTTAAATAATTAGTGGCATCATTTTTATAGTCACAAGCTTTTTAGGGCGTGCATTGACAAATGTATTTCAAACTTGTAGTACTGAAAAATCAAATAACCAGAGATTGTTAAAAAAGAAAGATATCTAAACCTTTTCACTACAGGAAGATCCAGAATGAACCTTGGGGTGTGATTGATTGAACATTTTTTGAATGTACACTCTTATGCCAAAGGGGACTGCCCCCTAATTGGCTTTTGTCAATGCACCCAGCAAAACATTGGTTTGCTGTCTTTCTCTCTCCTCTATTTCCCCATATCTACAACTATTATAGTTTTCCTCTTAGTGGGTAAAAATTTTGCATACACTTACAGTTAGAATTTTTTGGGGTACAGTACGCTTATGTTTAGTGATCAATTGGGGAGACTAGTCCCCCAATCATCATCAGGGGGGATTGTGAATTTTTAAATCTCTATCTTGGTCTAGCACCCAAAATTGTGCACACCCACACTACACGGGCATGTGCTAGTCAATGACAAATCAGAAATAACTAACTGCCCACCTGGGCTGTCCTAAGCCAAGCTTGAGCCACCATTGGCACTTGTGAGGCACAGGAAGTGACAGAGAGAGCAACCTCGGAAATTTGCTCACTTCCTGTGGACAGGGCTAGAAGCCAGTTCGTGTTAGAAGCTTGAACAGGGAAGAGGCCCGCAGACAGCTTCCCTTCAGATCAGTCACATGAGTCAAGGACTGATTCCTTTCACCTTGGCCCTTTGGGCCTAAACTCCCTCTGCCTTGGTCAGAGGTTGAGTAGCCCCTTTCCCTTTTCTCCTCTTTCCTTCTCTCCCTCTCCTTTTCCCTACTCCCATTGTGATTAAACCTCCATAAACTCCATTCTGACTTGAGTGTTTCATTTTAGGAATTTCATAAGTAAATTCCTTGGCGGCCATTGTTCAATATTATAACAATCTTAAAAGGTGAAATTTTCACTACAACAGTCTTAATCTATTTAGACCAATGCCTTAAGAAGACTGAGGAATAGAAGTGTCCTGGTTGATGCAGCTGATACAGTGCCAGACACAAAGTCAGGAAGATTCAACTGCTTCAGTTCAAATCTGACCTCAGCTACTTATCAGTTGTACTAATAGAAGTCATTTAGCCTAATTTGCCTCCATTTCCTCATTTGTGAAATGAGCTGGAGAAGGAAATAATAAACCACTCCATTATCTTGGCCATGAAAATCCCAAATGGAGAATGGGGACACAAAGATTTAAACACAACTGACCAACAAAAAGAATGTTTTTAATCTTTATTTTCATGACATTTAGTCCAATGAACACACTGTACACTTAAGAAATGTTTATTGAAGTGTACAATGAGAAAAGAAGAGAAACTTTGCTTAAAAAGGAATCTGGGACCAGCTAGGTGGTTCAGTGAATATAGAACCAGGCCTGGAGATAAGGAGTCCTGGGTTCAAATCTGACCTTAAACACTGCCTTGCTATGTGACCTTAGGCAAGTCACATAATCACTCATTGCCTAGAATTTACTACTCTTCTGCCTTGAAACCAATACTCAGTGTTGACTCCAAAACAGAAGATAAGGGTTAAAAAAAAGAGTAGTAGTTTCCAAAGCACATACTAGGAACAACTAGAATGGAGCTCAAATGGTATGAGTATACTATAAAATAGAGGAGAAAAGAGTTTCACGTTGGCATATAACCACTTGGAATCACAGGAAATGGGAAGAAATTTATACGTAGAAATTTGCTGGACACAGAACCAGAAGTCAAGAATACCCAATATATGCCATCAAACTAAGGGAACAAACAGAAATAGGGAGCATTTTACTCAAACAAAATTAAAAATGCAAAAAAAAAATAACACTGACTGTGTTAGATGTCTGGAAGAGGGACCGTGGCAAAATAGAAAGACCAGAATCTGGAATCAAATGTCCTGAGTTTGAATCCTAGCTGTTACTTAATCCTTATATCACCCAGAACAGGTCATATAACATCTATAAATGGAAAGAGTTGGACTATTGTTGTTTAGTCATTTGTAATATTGGACTCTTTGTGACCCATTTAGGTTTTCATGGCAAAGACACTGGCATGATTTTCCATTTCCTTCTCCAGCTCATTTTACAGATGAGGAAACTGAGACCAACAGGGTTAAGTGACATGCCAGGGTCACACAGCTGGTAAGTGTCTGAAGCAAGTAAAAGATAAGTGTCCGATTTGAACTTGGATCTTCCTGACTCCGTGCCTGGCACTCTATCCAATGAGCCAACCACAACAAATAATATGAAGGAGTTAAACTAGATCGCCTCTAAAAGTTCTGCCATGAATCTGTGAGACACAACAAATAGGGACCATTGCCAGAAACAGAGAGGGTCAGCCTGAGAAATCAAGAGCTGCAATGGATGAGAACAGTCAGGATTAGAAAGATAATTTGAGTTCCCAAGCTAGGCAGACCACCAGTATTGTGAAAAATGCCCAAGAGCCTTAAATAGATATCTCACTGTACCCAGTGTTATCTCCTTCTCCATTTGACCTTGACTCAAAAGATAATCCCTAGAAACCCAGCTTACTTACTGACACAAAACGTCCCAAAGAAGACTATCTCATGGCTAAGTCTGTAATCTTTCCACGATCTTTGGATTTTAAATGTTCACATTTAAAAGGAAAAGTGAAAACCCAGCTGAAGTCTGTTAGAAATAGAAACAGGTTACCAATTATCATTCTGTCTTCATCAAGATAACCTAGGTATATATCTTGGATATAAATCAATGTGTATACTCAGTGACTTCCTTTTTATTTTTTTTTTCTGCTAATAGGATTTAAGGTAGTTAGTGGTATTATCTATTTAAAGGTATTTAATGGCACTTAGTTACATCCTCCTGCCCAAATTAGAAGTCATTTTCTCTACCACTATCTCTGAATGGCACTTGGATATAAGTGTTGCCTCTATTACCATCTTGAAATGTATTTGTTATCCTGGTTATTTGTGACATAGGGAAGCTATTGTCACCGTTCAGTGACTTGTGTCCTAGAGGTGGCATTTTTTATTTCAAGCACCTACCCTCTTCTCCTTAGGACTAACTATTACAATGATTAAAACAAAAAGACTTCTTGAATGTTTGGAGGAACTTAATAACATTGTTCTTAAGACATCTGCCACAGTACTAGTGTTACCATTTGCTCCATACGAAGTGTGCCCTGCTACAATGGAGGGTTGAGTCATGCTACCAATTTGGCAGGAGTGTATTAAAAAGTCCGTCAGTGTTTTCCTACACACAATCTGATCAGTTAGGAATGGCAGTGCCAACTCCTCTTTCTCCTTGACATTCAAAATCACCAGAGAATCACTAGCAGATCTACATCATTTTCCCCAGGACAATGAATCTTGTTTGTGGTTGTCCAAATCACTCAGTTGACCTGGAATCATCTGGATAATTGATCTTGTATGGACTTCATTTTATTGGGTGACCATAGGGCAAAGAATAACTAGGTAAGGAATAAAGGAGAGAAAAAAGAAATACAAGTCTGCCCAAGGCTCTCAAATTATATTTAGTGTGTTTCTAGTAGTAAAATCATTCAGAATAAGCAGTAACTTCTCTTTTCTTCAAGTGTAAATTGACAAATTTATGGACAGTTAGGTGGAATTGTAGATAGAATCCTGGTCCTGGAGTCAGGAAGATCCCTCTTCCTGAGTTCAAGTTCAACCTAAGATACTTCCCAGCTATGTGATCCTGGATAAGTCACTTGACCCTGTTTGCTTCAGTTTCCTCATCTGTAAAATGAACTAGAGAAAGAAATGGCAAACTACTCCAGTATCTTTGCCAACAAAATCCCAGATTGGGTCATGAAAAGTCCAACATGACTGAAAAACAACAGAACAACAGGTTGATAAATTCACCTAGATGTCAACATATTTTATGTTGGTATTGTGGACCAGTCTTCATATTATGTGGAAAAACTGCATGGAAAACCACTGACTCCTAAAGCACAAATGGAAACAATTTCACAGTTAATCAAGCATTCATTAAGCTTCTGTTGCAGCCAGGATAGTTGACTAAGCACCAGACTCTAAGTCAAAAAGACCTGTATTCAAGTCTCACTTATAATACATACTGGTTATGTAACTGTGGACAAGTTATTTAACTTTCAGTGATTCAAGCAACTCTAAAACTCTAAGTTGCAGAACAGCTGCAAATCTGCATTTGTAGGAGTTTCCTCCACTAAAGAAATAATAGATTCAGACTCCCTGTCTTTCAAAAAAGGAAACAAACAAACCTACAAATATACTACATGAAAATCATCATGGTGAATTCTGGTGAAACAAAGATATGACAAAATAAAACAAAAATAAAAAAGCTCACTCTTCATAGAACTTACATTCTATTTGGAACCATTGATCTAGACTTTTAAAGGGACATTTTGGGGGTGGATAAGTCTCTTATGCATAGATAATTTATTTATTGTCTAAAATGCAGGATTGAAAAGCATAGTTTTGACTAGTGTCTCAGAGTGCCAAATTTAGAGTAGTGTTATTTGTAGTCCTTTAGCTGATATAAACAACAGAGTTTAGGGCTTTATTAGAAAAGATAAATTGGTTAAAATAAAAAGTTACCAAATGCAAAATGGATAACCTCCATCTATTACCCACCCTCCCCATCTCAAAAACATCCTTTTCCTTAATATTGTGTGTGATATTTGTACTAATCATTATTTTAATTATATAATGTTATTATAGCATGTTTGTATTATAATTTTGTCTATTCTATTATATACATACACATATACACACATACATATATTTTAAAACTTTACCTTCTGTCTTAGAATTGATATTATCAGTTCCAAGAAAAATGATCAGGAAGGACTAGGTAATTGACTCCAATTTTGGCAAAATTTGAATCCAGGACCTTCCACCTTCAACCTGGCTCTCTATCCACTGAACCACCTAGGTGACCCTATTGGAATATATATTAATTATTTCTAGTAACACTAAAAATTCCTAGTTATGACTCTAGTGAAAGACATCCTAGCAGAAACCAATGGATTTTCTCTCTTGGGCATTGTTACCCCAAGGATTCCTGAACAGCTCCAAACAGTCATGAGAAATTCAACAGGAAGTCATACCTTTTTATGGCTACAATGAAATCTCTCAGACTACCTAAAAATAACCATAACCTTCAACTTCTGATTCAGAGGATTTCTGGACTAAGGAATCTGAAGTTATGGTTTAAATGGAGTCAGGGCTACTTGGAAGACCTTTAAGATCAGAATAAACTGAGTACTCTAACATGGATACATCCAGTCTATTTTTTTTAAAAGAGCATAATAGAGGAGCAGCTAGTTAACACAGTGGATAGAGCAATATTTAGTATTAATTCTAAGACAGAAGGTATAGGTTGTTTGTTTTTTAAAGAGAGACTAATAAAAATCTCTCCTCACAATTTTCTCTCCTAACAAAGATATTGTTGCTTCTTCCCTCTTTGGACATTCTCCTTGCTTCTATTGTCATAGAGTATGACTTGTTACTCTTATATTTCTATCTGTCTGTGCCACTAATGCCCACTATTGCCTCCTTCTGCCACATTCTCTCCAAGCCTCTCACTTACTTATTCTAGTGACAGCTAGTTGGGCTAGCCTTATCCTGGACTTTAACTCAGATCTCCAGAATCAGCTGCACTGCTCAACAATCCTACTTTAAAGAACCAACCACAACTCATTCATTTTGGCTCCAACCCTCCTACCCCATTCCACAAAGACACCTGTGGGTTGAATCTCCTCCCCTCTGTTATGGCAGGAAAGTTCTTCAGACTCATTAGAATCAAACCTGACCCATCCTGATCCTCATCAATCATCTGATCTCATTGTTCAATTAGAATTCCTCTGAAAACAGGATGACATTATACATTGCAATTGACTATTGTCATGGGAACTCTAATTGTTTCCTTAGTCTGGGTTTAATCTTCCAATTCAATTATTAAGAAAGTTTGGTTATTTCTTTCACTGGGCATGGAATATGTAATGCAGACAATGACTTCAGCAAATTCTAATGCCTTGTATTTTAAAAGGCACTTCAATTCTGGCTAATAGGACCACTGACTCTAATAATTCAAAGAAGTTAATATATTCAAAGAAAATCCCCAATAAGACAGCACTTGGCACAGAATTTTGGGGGGAGGTGAGGGGAAATGGAATCCTTCTCCTTCTGAAGCTCCTAATCAGAAAAAATAATAATAATAAGGCACATTAATGCATTGTTGGTAGAGCTTTGAATTGGTCCAAGAGCTCTGAAAAACAATCAAGTCTTATACAAGAAAATGGCACTAAAATGTTCACATCCTTTGACCCAGCACTCCCACTACTAGACATAGACTCCAAAAGAGGTCCAATAATTAGAGCAGTCCAACCCCAATGAGCCTAGTAAACTTTCCTGCCATTATGGAGAATAAGATTTAATCCATGGTAGAATAAGTTGCCTTGAGAGGTAGAGGGTTCCCCATCCTTGAAGATCTTCAAGCAAAGGTTGGATAACCTCTAGTATATTGGATAAAATAGCTCATGAGATCCCTTCCAACTCTCAAATTATGAAATTCTATGATCAAAACATAAATAGCCATCCAGTAGATATAACAACATATTCGATGATAGCAAAGTGTTAGAAACAAAGCAGATATCTACCTGTCAGTTGGAGAATGGATTTGGAAAGCTGTGATTTATGAGTGTCGTAGGAAGTGAGGAATATGAAGAAATCAGAGAAATGTGGGAAGACTTGAGACACATGAGAAAATGGGGCATAGATAGAGGGCTGGTCTTGGGATTAAGATCACACTCTACCTCTGACAGAGAATGTCTATGAGATCCTGAACAACTTGCTTAACTCCTCAGTGAACTCAAGTAACTCTCCAAGACTGGAAATTATTTGTAGGAGCAAGTCTACACATGGTAAAAGGAGTTTTCTCACTGTGAATGATTTTTATATAATTTCAAGTAAATAGAACCAGAAAAACACTACAAATACTAAATATAGTGATGAAAATGAAAAAGAATCTAAACTCTTAGTACTTGTAATAACTCACCTTCATGGGAGAGCAAAGAAGGAAACATTTTCTTGTCCACAATGGTGACAGTGATAATGATGATGATGATGTTGATGATGATGATGACTGCTGGCATTTAACAGCATTTTACAGTCTATAAAGGGCTTCAAATATCATTTTATTTGATGTTCCAACAATCTTAGGAGTTAGATAATGTTATTATCCCCATTTTACAGATAGAAAGGTCGTTAACTACAGGGACAAAATATCATATATATCATCAGAAATGCCACTGTAAGGGGGCAGCTGGGTAGCACAGTGGATTGAGAACCAGTCCTAGAGATGGGAGGTCCTAGGTTCAAATCTGGTCTCAGACACTTCCCAGCTGTGTGACCCTGGGCAAGTCACTTGACCCCCATTGCCTAGCCCTTACCACTCTTCTGCCTTGGAGCCAATACACAGTATTGACTCCAAGACGGAAGGTAAGGGTTTAAAAAAAAAAAGAAATGCCACTGTACCCATTGTTTTAGTTTAACTTTTTCCCCCACTTTGTTACATGAAAGGGTTCAATGGCAGATGGTAAGGAAGCCAGAAATGACTGAAATGACAGAAAAAGACAGAAATGACAAAAAAAACAAAAGACACTGAAATTAGTCTTATTTTTTTTTAAAGTTCCTTTATAAAAAGGACTTTTTACAGGCTACCGCCACCCCTTTGCCATCCTGGTGCTTTGAATAAGACTTGAACTGAATCTAACACTCTCAATCTTTGCTTTTAATGTTATTGTGGCTTTATATGGCTCTTTGGAGCTACAACTAATCTTCTAGCTGTAATCTTTGTGGTTGTTTCAAACTCTACTCTGCTGTCTTAGATCAAGGGATAAGAGATCTTAGTAAATCCTTCAGAATTTAAGATTAATGGAAAAAGGGAGGGAAAAAAGTGTTCCGTGTCAGGTACATTATGAAAGGCCTGGAGCTCTGTTTTAGACTTGAAGATGTAAAATTTTGCTTCTAAATAAAGAAGAAATTTTTCCTTTTGTACATTGTAAGGATCATAAAGAAAAGGAGAGTTAAGAAACACCTGAGGAATTAGAGATGTTCAAGAAAGGAACTGGGTAGAAAAGAAAGATAGCCACACTAGGACCCATTGAACCTGATATAATCATAAGTAGTAATAAAAATATTTATATAAATAGCACTTTAAGTTTTGCAAAGTGTGTTATATGTTATCTCATTTGGTGTTTATAACAATCCAGGAAGATAGGTGCTATTATTATCCCTATTTTACAAATGCGGAGACTGAGGAAGACAGAGGTCAGCGGACTTGCTTAAGCTTACATGTTAGAGTCCAGAATTGAATTCAGGTCTTCCTAACTCCAGGTCTGGCTCTCTACTCATTGTGACCAGTTTTTTTGCTAACAAATATTGGGAGTTTGTATACTTTTTCTTTAAACCCTCACCTTCCATCCACGAATCAATAATATGTATTGGTTCCAAGAAGGAAGAACAGTAAGGGCTAAGCAGTGGGGATTAGGTGACCTGCTCAGGGTCACACTTCTAGGAAGTATCGTAGGTCCAATTTGAACCCAGGACTCCCTGGCTCTAGGCTTGACTCTCTATCTTCTGAGCCACTTAGCTGCCGCTCCCTTGTGTAAGTTTTTCACGTCTCTGGTCCTCGGTTTTCTTACCTCAAAAATGAGAAGATTAAAAGGTCCCTTCCACTCTAAAATTCTTTGACATTGAGGACTCTGAAGTAAAAAATGGTCCGGGAGCTAAGGGGTATTTATTGTTTTAATCCTTGAAGGCACAAAGATACACAAGAGAGTCTTTGCCCTTCAGGAGCCTACAAGCCAATGGGAATAATAATAAACCGTAATGTATACCCGGCTAGATATAAAGGGCAGCTAGGTAGCTGTAGTTGAAGTATGATCTCAGATACTTCCTAGCTGGGTGACCCTGAGCAAGTCACTTAATAATCCTTCTTTGCCTCAGTTTCCTCATCTGTAAAATTAGCAAAAGAAGGAAACACCAAACCACTTCAGTATCTTTGCCAAGAAAATTCCAAAGGAGATCATGAAGAGTCAGACCCAGTTGAAACAACTCAACTGCAACAACAATCTGATATGAGAATATTCATGCTAACCTAAAAAAAATTAAGACATGAGTTCTAAAGGCATTGGATTTCCAGTGGTGATCCAATTCAACAACTCCATAAACATTATGAAGTACCAACTATATGCAAGGCATGATCTCATACTGGGGATACAAAGACAAAAAACAAGTACAGTCCCTGCCAGAAGGACCTTACATATGAATGGAGGGAAATAAAACAGAAGCAAATAAATGTAAAAGCCACACAACCCCAGGGCATCTCTCTTTCCATCAGAAGATACCCTAGGCTCAAGTTCATTCTTTTGGTTCAATCCTGGGCAAGTCTGGTCCCAAAGAGAAAATTCTCAGAGTTCTTGTTGTTTGAAAAAAAAAAAAGTGTAATTGACTTCATATTGGTAAAACCCATGTGGCCACCATTATTTGTGGTAATGCCTCTGAACTGTCTGCTTCAAAAGACCATCTGAAAGGCAGCTGGATGTCCCAGTGGATACAGAGTCAGCTGTAGAGATGGAAGGACTTGGGTTCAAATTTGACCTCAGATTCTACATCGCTGTGTGACCCTGGGCAAGTCATTTACTCCCAATTGCCCAGTCCTTAACACTCTTCTGCCTTGGAACCAATATTTAATATCAATTCTAAGACAGATTGTAAGGGTGATTGTTTTTTGTTTGTTTGTTTTAAGATAAAATGAGACAAAAAAATCTCTTTAACATTTTTTTTAGTGGTAAAACTTCTAGAATATTTATGAAGCAGGCTCTGCTACCACTATATACTATGCATGGCTGTACCTTTGCACTGCAATGAACATCTGGACCCAATGATTCCCTGGGACTTCTTACATTTTATATATTTAGAGAACCCTTTCTCAATGTTCTTCATGGTAAGTCCCTTGAAAAATGGTCTTCAAATCCTTTTCTGACCCATCTAAAAAAAGGGATGACTTATGTCTACTCTCTCACCCAGTTTACTGTTTACATCTCAGAAGTGGTTGGGCAGACTTTAGGGATACAACCAGTGGCCAAGAAACTGAGCTAAGGGCACCAGCATACACTAAGAATGAACTTTCGATCTTGTCCTCACTCATACTTTAAAGAATAATTGAGAAACAACATGGCACAATGCACAGAACGCTGGGCTTGGAGACGAGAAGACCAGGGTCCAAATTTCAGGATTCACTCCCTAGCTGGAGCTCCATGGTCAAATCACTTAGCCTTTCCCTATCTTAAGTAACTATTTCAGACTCGCATTTAGGGCAGTGTTGTGCTTTGTGCCATGGGAACAGGCTCACACCAACAAAATCATAGGTCCCCTCTGCTGGATTGAATTTTTTGTGTTGAAATTTAGATTTTGACCCAAGTAGTAATGGCCAAAGAATCTCTACCCCTTTTCCCTGCCTCAGGTAATTATTCACTAAAGCTTTCTGATAGAAATACAGCAGCATTATGATAGACCGCACTGTAAAAGGGACTTCTGCAATAAAATATGACTTCATAGAAATCAGTAGACTAATAACAGTTATTCTGAATTTATCTTCCTCATTTTAATGGTGCCAGTAATCATTCAATGGAGTATTTGCTGGTGGTTGATTTCAAGAATTCCCTCATGAGTTATTTTCTCTTCAAAAACAGAGTATTCAGGGGGCAGCTGGGTAGCTCAGTGGATTGAGAACCAGGCCTAGAGTCGGGAGGTCCTAGGTTCAAATCTGGCCTCAGCCACTTCCTAGCTATGTGACCCTGGACAAGTCACTTGACCCCCATTGCCTAGCCCTTACCACTCTTCTGCCTTGGAGCCAATACAAAGTATTGACTCCAAGACGGAAGGTAAGGGTTAAAAAAAAAACAGAGTATTCCCCATCAAGAGCTTAACTGAAATTGAAATGAAAGTCGTCAGTCTCCCATGTTTTCCACTGGCACTAGTGCTAACTGGAAAAGACTTTAATATTTCAGTGGGTCAGTGATTTCATCAATGTAGGTATTCCTTCCACTGCTACAGATCATTCCAGTCTCACCAGGTACAACTTTTGGCCTGAATTTCTATAACTGTAGAAAATCCATGGCATACAGTAGAAGGATTGCTCCAGTTTTGTTTGTTTAGCAAGTGTTTTCTTGAAGGTGACTTAATTAACATGCCCAGGATCATACAGTTCAAAGCTTGAGAGGCCCATGTCACAAATACATTTTTTTTAAACACTGACCTTTTGTCTTGGAATTGTTACTAAGTATTAGTTCAAAAAAAAAAAGAGTGTCAAGGGCTAGGCAATTTTATTTAAGTGACTTGCCCAGGATCACACAGCTAGGAAGCAGCTGAGACTAGATTTGAACCCAAGACCTCTCATCTCCAGACTTGGCACTTTATCCACTGAGACATTTAACTGCCTCCACAAATACACTTATTAAAAGGAAGAATCTTCCTCCTATGATGCAGGAAGAGAAAATAGGGACTGAGATACTTTTAAATAAATTATATTAATTAAAAAAAATAATCTTGAAGAAAGGTAAAAGCTTCTTATCTATTTAGGATTATGATTTTTTTTTTTGCCTTTCTCTCAAAAACCCAAAGGATCTTGGAGGGTGGAGAAAGTCTGTGGGTTTCACATACACACACACACACACACACACACACACGCACACAAAGTCTTTTACATTTAATCAAAAATCACCCCCCCCTAAAAATAATTTTGGAAGGGCTCAAGTGGATAATCATAAATTGGCAAAAATTGATGAAGCCTTTCGAATCCTAAATCACATCTTGTGTCAGGACACAGACATTATCTCTAGTTAGCAAAAGGAAGTAAGTTCATTGCTATTGTTCGTCCTTCATTTTAGAAGAGGGCTAATGATATCACAATGTTGGGGTCAGCTGGGGCTGATGAGTCCAATCCAAGCTCAAAAGGCTCTACCATACATCAGACACAAATAATCCATCTGAACACTCGGGAAGTAGGTTCAAAGATAGATAAAATGCCCATGGAACGTTCTCTGGATAAACATTCTGGGTTTCACTTTCCTTCTGCTGTAGACTATTCTTCTAGAGATAAAAGCTCCAACTAGCTAAGACTTTGGGAAGTGACACATTTCTTTCTCTATGAAGAACATTCAGAAGAGGATTTTCTACCTTGTCTGATAATTGCGTATGGAAGGCCACACATCCCTAAATGAGCAGCTGCTTAAACCTCTCTCTTCTCCAAGTTGAAATGGAAATGGCACTGCCCATTCCATTACTTCTAGGGGAAAGAGAGCATCTCTCCTGAGGGCTCCCACTAAAGTCCAGAAAGGAAAGCAAAGGGAAGCTCTCGTTCTCTTTTCATCCTTTGGAAGCCATTGAAATAGGCTCAGTGGGGCAATGCCTAGCAGTGCTCATGAGACCGATGGAGCAGCATCTAGTAACTAAGCTGAGTAACTAGTATCTGAGCTGAGAGAGAAAGAGAAAGAGAAAGGGGGGGGGGGGGGCAGAGGGAGACAAGAAAGAGAGAAGACAGAAGAGAGAGAGAGAGAGGTAAGACAGATACATAGATAAATGATAGAGATGAATAGAGATTGTTATAGATATATAACCCAGCTCAGTGACTGAATCTGGTGTCACTTTGATAAAAACTTATATGTAAAAGTGGTTTGGGGAAGCATTTATTAAGTTCCCACTATAAGATAGTCAATGTGTTAAATACTTTACAAATATCAACTCATTTGGTCATCCAAAAAAAAATCTATGAGGTAAGTGCTACTATTGTCTCTATTTTATAGGCAAAGAAACTGAGGCAGACAGGGGTTAAGTGACTTGCCCAGGTGCTACAGTTTATAAATATTAAAGCCCAGATTTTAGCTCAAGGCTTCATGACTACAGGCCCCTGGCACTCTGCACACTATGGTGCCACTTAGCTACTTCTAGTAAACATTTTAACATTTTCTGGGTGCCAATGCATCACTAGGACTATCCAGCTTGTGATTATATATAACGAAAAAGGCTTGTGCATAGACAAAATTAATGTAACTAAGATAAGAAAGGTAGTGGTTAAACAGGGAAAAAATATATCAAACTTCCCTGATAAAGGTCTGGTATCCAAGATATATTAACAATTAACATATATAGAAATAAAAATAGAGATATAAGTAAACATATATGTATGTACACATGGCCAAAAGTCATTTCCCAATAGATAAATGGTCAAACAACCTGAACAAACAGTTCTCAAAAAAAATTAGTTAAGTAATAACAATCGCATGAAAGAACACTCTCAATCACTAATAATAAGAGAAATGTAAATCAAAACAACCCTGAAATTTCACCTAACACCCTGAAAATTGGCAAAGTTAACAAAAGATGGAAATACTCAATGTTAGAAAGGAAATGAAAAGATAAGTATAACAGTGCATTGTTGGTAAATTTGTAAATCAATGCAACTGTTTTGGGAATCAATCTGAAGTTGTATAAATAAACTAACTAAAATATCTCTACTCCTTCACCCAGAGATTACAGGAGAACCCATTAACAAGAAGAAAGTTTTCCTATACACCAAAATATTTGTGACTACATTTTTTGTGATGCTCAAGAATTAGAAATGTTTAGAGTCCATCTTTTGGGGAATGGCTGAACAAATTATAGTACATGAATATAATCTAGTATTACTGTGCTATACAATATAATTAATGTAATAAGTATGACAAGATCTACATGAATTGATGGGAAATGGAGAGAGAAGAGTCAAGAAAACAACATATATGTTGACAACAACAATGCAAATAGAAAGAATGACCACACATCAAAAAAAAATCAAAAATGAATGGGGGCAGCTGGGTAGCTCAGTGGATTGAGAGTCAGACCTACAGATGGGAGGTCCTGGGTTCAAATCTGGTCTCAGATACTTCCCAGCTGTGTGACCCTGGGCAAGTCACTTGACATCCCCCCCGCCCTATTGCCTAGCCCTTACCACTCTTCTGTCTTGGAGTCAATACACATTGACTACAAGATGGAAGGTAAGGGTTTAAAAAAAATTGGAAATATGAAACAACTAAATTATAAATATATAAAATATATTATATATCATGTATATATAAATTATATAAAATATAAATATCAATCATGACTTGAATGAAGAGATATAAAAAGACATCTCTGAAAAGTTGGGAGGTTCATGTGTCGCATGTTGAATATATTTCCAGACTTTTTCAATGTATTCATTGGTTATGATGAGTTTTTGTGTTCCGACATATTTTTTGTGATATAGAATGACTGAAAGCGGAGGGGAAGGAATACTGAGAAATGTGGTGATATAAAGAAAATTAAAAATGCATCAATATGGCAAAGCAGTCCTACTTAAAAATATGCTATCGGGCTATTGTAGTTTCTGTTCAGAAGCAAGGATTTCACATTGAAAATATAGAAAAAGAAACTTAGAAGGAGTGAAGCCACTTCATTCAGAATAAAGTATTGAAAATCTTCTCCACATACTATCAGTGTGCATTCATATAAAGGGAGGTGAGTATGTGAGTGAGTGTGAGAGATAGAGAGGGCGTGTGTGTGCGTGTGTGTGCGTGTGTGTGTGTGTGTGTGCGCACGTGTGTGTGTGTGTGTGTGTGTGTGTGTGTGTGTGTGTATCCTTCTGGAATATTTCATGGATAGACCAATTTTTGTGCTTATGTGATCCAAACTTCTATTAATACCACAGCCACATTGACCTACATTTCCAGGCTTTCTTTCAGCATCCATATCCACACACTATCCATATGTATTCACATGCCATATTCATCCATTTTCTCTATTTAGAAACCTCAATGGGGGATCCTATTCTAGTATCCCCTTCCCATCTGTCAAAACCTCTGGAGCTCTACAAATCTCTCCTCTTGGTAAATGAATCATCTGCTCTTTTCTTGACATGGATAAGAAAAAGCAGCCCAAGGTGCAGGTCATTAAATAGAAGCTGGCACAATTCCATGCCTGCCTTCTACCTCCCCTGCCATTGATAAAACAGCCTCTTTATTGTCTGACCATCTCAGGAGAGGTAGAGGACAGTGATGAGAGAGCTTGGAATACAATCTCCTTGAAGGAAGCTAAAAGGACCTTAAAGTGGACTTAAGTTAACTAAGTTAAATGAGGTAGGGGAGCAAAGGGATGTGGGTAGAGAATTCTAGAGAAGTTGGGGAATTGGTGAAGAGAGAGAATATGTGAGATTAGACGAAAGAAATAAGTGAAAAACAGTGGGAAAAGATTCCAAAGTTTCACTTTTCTCACTAATTCTATGACTTAGAATAACCCAAAACGCATTATCAAAAATGAAAGCAACAAAAAGGAATATTTTCAACTTTCTTCACAACTCTGCAATTTACTTGGCAATTTTTAAATCTCTAAGTAGAAATATAATCATATAATCAAGACTAGTGAATGAGGAATACAAAGAAATCGTGAAAGACTTTTAT
Organism: Monodelphis domestica; assembly: GCF_027887165.1. NCBI lineage: Eukaryota > Metazoa > Chordata > Mammalia > Didelphimorphia > Didelphidae > Monodelphis > Monodelphis domestica. The sequence goes on along the minus strand of NC_077231.1, from coordinate 72,705,339 downwards.
GGAACGATTAGAAGAGAAAAAAGAAAAGAAAAGAACAAGAGCAAGTGTAAACCCCCTAGACCTGATCCCACAAGAAGAAAAGTCAATTAGGGCAAATGGACAAAGAGCCCTGATGGAGACTTTGAGGGAGAGAATGAAAACATGTTATTTTATATCTTGAATTCCTCAAATACTTTAAAAGGTCTGTAATCTTATCAACGTGTGTGTTCCCTCCCATGATGTAGTTTGCAACTCATCCGTGATTTCCCATCCTAGGCAACTCTCATCCTCCTCACATAACAAGTTATACAATTCATCAGTTCTCCCTCCCTCACGCCCCATGAGCAGCCAGCTTCCTTGAGGGTTATACATTTCTTTATTAATATCTTTTTCTCTTTTCTTTTATTCCCTCTTTATTATGTGCAGTATCCTGCTCACGCCCACTATGATCCATTTCACTGACCTCAGAGTTATTCATTTAGAATTCTCCAGAGACTGAGTATTCCATGACTCATATAATCATACAACAACACATTATAACATTGGTACTAAGAAGATGGAACTTTGTTCTGGAAGAAAAACTTCTTTCTGGACAAATTTAAGGTCATTCAAGGAACTTCCCAGTTTCTGGGTCTAACTTGTTGTCTAGTTGCAATGCTTATACCAAACACATACATAAGCTGATGGATGAGCTCTAAAGGTTAGCCATATAGCTGGACAATATGTTTTCTTCATCCAATTGTTTTTTCCTGTGTGGATGGTTGGAATGAACTCTTTGGGGTGTTTATGGTCCTCTTCCTAGATGAAATTAGTAATTAAGTTAACCTAAACAACTGTATTTGTGTTGTGTTGTGTTGTTGTTTGTTTGTTTGTTTTTTTAACCCTGATCTTCCATCTTAGAATCAATACTTCATACTGGTCCCAAGGCAGAAGAGTGGTAAGGGCTGGGCAATGGGGGTTAAGTGACTTGCCCAGAGTCATACAACCAAGAAGTGTCAGGTCATATATGAACCCAAGACCTCCTGCCTCTTAATCTACTGAAGCCACCTAGCTACCTCCCTAAATGTGCATATGATGCTTTTTTTTTCTCAGACCCTTATCTTCTGTTTTAGAATTAATATTAAGTATTGGTTCCTAGGCAAAAAGTAGTAAGGGCTAGACAATTGGGATTAAGTGACTTGGCCAGGGTCACACAGCTAGGAAATGTTTCAGACCAATTTGAACTCAGAATGTCACATCTCTAGCCCTGGCTCTCTATCCTTTGAGCTACCTAGCTGTCCCCAGTTTTAAGTTTTTTTAATGAAAGATTTAATTAATAGAGAGACAGAATTACCACTATAGTTGTATCCACTGTATAGAGATAAAATGTGATCATGAAGGCAAAGCAACTACTATATACAAAAATTTCATAATAATTAGGGGAATAGAATTTTACTACATTATCTCATTTTCATGCCATTGACCTACAAGACCTGACTTTTTCAATTAAATTTACTATAGTAAATTAGTAAACAGCCCAGAGCCAGGTATTCTTTTGAGGTAAAAATAAATCTCAAAGCAAACTCTGAAGGACAACACAAAAACTAAGCCAAAGTTCAATTTTCCTAAAGATCATTTATCTTTAATAGTTTTTTTTAATTTTATTTAATTAATTTTTAATTTAATTTAATTATATTTATATAATATTTATTTTTATTTTTATATTTATATAATATTTATATAATAAAAATAAATGTAATTAAATCTTTAAAATAATATGAAGACGACATAAAGGGCAGCTGGGTGGCTCAGTGGATTGAGAGTCAGATCTAGAGAAGGGGGATCCTGGGTTCAAATCTGGCCTCAGATACTTCCCAGCTGTTTGACCCTGGGCAAGTCATTTAACCCCCATTGCCTAAACCTTACCATTCTTCTGCCTTGGAACCAATACACAGTATTGATTCTAAGATAGAAGGTAAGGGTTTAAAAATTTTTTTGGCAATCATAATATCATAAATCTAGAGCTTGAAGAAACTTTTTTTGCTATTCGTCTATATTTATGTCATATCATGAAGGAGTAGGAGGAAAAAGGAGAATTATCTAAAGAAGCTGATGAGGATAAATGAGAAATTCATTGACCAATTTCAATTTTTTAAAAAGGCATGTCTATAAGGTGGAAATAAGAGTAAACTCGGGCTAAATACAAAGGAATGGTTCCGGCCAATAAAAATACTGTCAAGAGCATAAAGCACAGAAAACCAGGGAGGAAGGAAATGCTGAGGGCACCTACATGCACACACATACAATTTTGCATTTTTTCCTTTAGTTATGTTGGGGACAAGAGTAAGATCAAAAAAAGGAAAAAGGATCATCTCGAGTCTCAGAGTTGATAGGATAACAATGAAAAACATCAAAGAGAGGCTAAAACTAACTCATTCATTTTGCTTTTGTTTTCTTTACCCAAGAAAATTATCTTCAGACTGAGGAAGATCAAGGAGAAATGGAGTGGCAATCACAGATAAGTGAGATGCTGGCCAGAGAGCTCCTGGCTGCCCTTGATGAACTGAAGTCACCGGGCCCAGATGGACCCTGTCCCCAACAAGCAAAAGATTTGGCAGATGTCATGTGTGAGGACAGGAGATGTGCCACAGACCTGGAGAAAGGGGCATGTTGTCTCCATTTTGAAAAACAAGAGAGCGTAGAGTCTTTGGCCTTAGTTCCATGAGCCTAACCCCAGGGCAGCTGTCTTTTGCTGTGTTTTTCATCATTTTTATCAGTCGTTTGGATGGAATGAATAAGCATTTGTTAAATATACTATGTGTTAAAAAAAGAAAAACACTCACTGTAGCTGTGGAGACCATAGGAAGGGAATGCAGTCCCTGCTCTCAGGGAAGCCTTATTCTAGACGGGGAGATGATGTAGAGTAGAAGTTTCAGCTGCAAATGAAGTGAAAAGGCCCCATGAACTTTAGGGTGCAGTGGCAAAGCAGATGATATGGGCATGTTCTTTATTGTTAGCTCCACTAAAAAAAAAAAACATAAAGGCAAGCTTATCAAATTTGCAAATGACAAAAGAGGTGGAAGAGAGAGCTAACATGTGATCTTAAAGGACAGACGTTTTTTAAAGATCTCAACAAGATAATAATGGAATTAGTCTAATAAGATAAAATGTAATTGGTGTAACATAGAGTTGTACAAACTAGAAGAGGATAAGCTCCTTTCAGGTAGAGACTATCTCTTAAAAACAAACAAACAAACAAAAACCCTTACCTTCTATCTTAGAATCAATAGTAAGTATCAGTTACAAAGCAGAAGAGTGGTAAGGACTAGAGGATTGGGATGAAGTGACTTGCCCAGGGTCACACAGTGTCTTGATGCCCCATCTCTAGATCTAGGTGTTTCTATCTACCTGAACCACCTAGCTGACCTATCTTAATTTCCTTCCTGGATTGGAAATTCCTCAAGAGCAATTTACTGGTTTTGTTTTCCTTTGTTTATCCCCAGTATCTATAGTAGCCTGAAATCTCAAGTCCCCTTCCTGGTCCTATTCCTATACTATCCTTGTAGAAGTGTAAAATAAAGGGGGGGGGGCCTTCGGAAATGGGGAGAAAGACTAGATTATGAAGGACCTTGAATAGCAGCTGAAGGTCCTTGTGGCAGTGAAGAGTCATGGGAGATTTCTGAATGAAGGATACTTTAGGACAATTATTCTCTAAGAACACTTGGGAAAGGGAGATGATGGAGACTGAGAAAAAAGACTAATTAGATAAGGAGGAGCTAATAGGTCCCAGCTGTGAGCCTGGAAAGAAGGACACAGCTTTGAAAGACATCATGGAGACAGAATGAACAGGAACTGAAGAGTGGTCAGATGTGTAGAGATCCATGAGATAGAGCTCAAAATATTATGTAGAGATATGTGATATAGAGCTACAAAGGCTGTGTATAGATGTATGATCCAGAGTGATACATATGTGATATAGAGTGATAAATCCTGAATATAGATACATGATATAGAGCTATAAATACTATGTATTGATATATGATACAGAGCAATACATATTGTATATAGAGTAATAAATACTGTGTATAGATACATGATATTGAACTACAAATATTGTGTATGGACATATTACATAGTGCTATACATATGTGAGTTTTAAAATTATTCCACCCTAATCAGACTGTTCTTTAGAAGATTTAATTTAGCTATTTTCTGATCAATAACAATAGAGATACTTGGAATAACAGAATCAGATCTTGTCCACATTTTCCCCACCCTCCTTAGTTTAAGAAGATTAAGAAGATCTGCACCAAACTCAAAGATTAAGTATCTGAGAAAAAGGCAAACAGACATGTGCAGAAAAAAGCAGACAGACTGCTGGGCTGTTCTAAGTCAAGCTAAGCGATCATTGGTAAAAATGAGATGCAAAAAAGTGATGTAAAACCGTCTACATAAGGTACGTCACTTCCCGTCTATTGCTCTTTCCCTGGAGAGGTGACTCTGGCTGGCAGTGTGCTAGGCATTTCAACATCTTGAAGTGGTGGTGGTGAGTTTGCATTGAGAGGATTCAGGTTTGGGCATCTGTGTTTAGCCCTTCTTTTTCTGGAGTTCTGGCTGACTCCTTCCTACTTCATACTCTAAAACCTTACTTCCTTATCTCCTGATCTCCCCACCCCATACTAGCCAGGCAGGGGGAGAAGGAGAGAAAAAACCTACTCCTTCTCCTTCTTCCTTCTCCTTAATCTCCTCCACTATCAATTAAATCACCATAAAAAATTCCAGCTGATTTGGGTATTTTATTATTTGGGATTTCCCCTGGTGACCACTTAAATTTAGATTTTCAATCTCAACCATAATTTTAACCTTTACACATATGTGTATATGGATACATGTTATAGAACTATAAATATTCTGTGTAGATATATGATGTAGGGCTATACATATATGTGCATGTATCTGCATACTTTACTACCTGGGTGGCTGTCTGTTTATGTATGTGTATATATACTCTGTACAAGGAGTACAGAAGCACATAAGGAGTAAAGAAAAACATGCATGTATGTGTGTACACATGTATATGTTTTCCCGATTCCCTGTGTTTATGTGTACTGCAAACATACATGTGCCTGTGCATGCATGTGCATGTATGTGAACATGTAAATCTACACACAAGGAGTGAAGAGGCCGTTTTTCTAACATGAAGCAATATTTATCCTAGTAGAAAGAATTCTGTTTCAGAGATTATCAGGGTTTTGATTCATTTCTCTCCACTACACTGATCTGTTACAAAGAACAGTTCAAGGAGTAGTGGATGCAAAGAAGTCAATGAGACAAGACAGGGATGTTCAAAATAAAGGCAAAAAATGGCAAAAGAAAACAAGAAACTAATTTGATTTCCCTGGTGGTATTCTACTACACTATATTAAAAAATGAAAACCCCTTACCTTCCATCTTAGAATCACTGCTAAATATTGATGATAAGTAATCATTCCAATGCAGAAAAGCAGAAAAGTAAAAAAAGCAGTAAAAAAAGTCTAGGTAATTAGGGTCAAGTGACTTGCCCAGAATCATATAACTAGGAAGTGTCTGGGGCACATTTGAACCCAGTACCTCCAGTCTCGAGTCCTGGCTCCCTATCCACTGAGCTCCCTAACTCCTAGCTGCCCTCACAGTATATTTTTTAATCCATTCCCTATCCCCACCCTTCAGGTTCCTTTTCAATTCTTGCAAAGCTTTCCCCCACTGCCACCCATCATTGAATTCCCCAAAAGCAAGAGGTTGTTCTGCTGGAGTGGGAAGGGAATATGAATGCATGAGCATCAGTAGCTATCTGTCTTGTATGCACAAGTCCTGTTATTAAATTACATCCTGTCATGCACTCCCCAACAAGAGAGGAAAACTTTCCAGAATTCTGACAACTTTTATTATAGTGTAACTGTTCTCAGGAAAACCTAAGTTCAAATCCTGCCATAGACACTTACTAGCTGTGAGACCTTAAGCAAGTCATTTAACTTCAGTCTGCCTCAGATATAGTTTATCTCTAAAATAGAGATAATAACAGCACCTATCTCCCAGAGAAGTTTTAAAAGTATTATGTAGATGCCAATTATTATCTCCCAAATAGCCCATTTCACTTTTGGAAAGCTCCAATTTTCATGAAGTTTTCTTTTCTTTTTTTTTTTAAACATAAGCACAGAGTCTAAATTCTTTCTCTTCATCTTCTACCCATTGTTCTTAGTTGTGTTACCTGGAGCCAAACAGAACCAGTTTAATTTCCCTTTCCCTTGAGACTTCCGAATACTTTTCTCTTCTTGAGGTTAAACATCCTTGCATAATCAGCCCCAATATGGTATAATCTCAAAGCCCTTCATGATCCTGGCTACTTTCTGAAAACTCAGCTTATGAATGGCCTTCCTCAAATATAATACTGAGAATTAAATACTCCAGCTGATGTCTGACCAGAGCAGGACACAGGGATTGTCACCTTCCTAACCCTCAAAACATTCCTCCCTGGATGAAACCCAAGATTACACAAGATTTTCCATCTTCCATGGAACACTACTGGCTCATGTTGTTTGAGTCATATCCACTGTTTAGTTATATCTTGGACTATATCCTGACATCAATTTTTTGAGCCCAATTTTAAGAATCTATCTTCATAATATCGCATCTTGAATTGCATCTTTTCGATTCATGAAATGTTCTCTCCCCACCACAGATCATTGAGGTCCCTCAAGTTGCATCTTTGATTCCACTCAATTTTGTAGCCTCTCAAAACCATTGGCAATCCAGACTCTTGTCATCCAGCACCATTGACATCTGCTAATTTGGTCAATCTTTTTTGAAGTCATTGACTAAAATATACCACAAAGGGTTGGAGTACAGATTCTTGAGGTACCCACTGGAGATCTCTGTGCCATCACTCCATTATATGGACCACTGAACTCATAGCACACAAGGGAAATCTTGCATCTTTATTTTCAAGTCACATCTACAGCAATAAGCTAAGTTAAACCTTTATGATTGACAGGAATTGACCAAGATCACTTCTGAGGTTCCATCCTCCCCCTTTCATTCTTCAAGAAGGGCTAACCCTTGGACCAATTAGGCATTGACAAGTTTGTCTTTACCACACTCTCCTCTCCTCTCCTCTTAGTGTCTCCAATCCAATCCAGCACCCAGTGGTCTCTTTCAGCTCCAGGGGCCCCTTGCAATTTTTGGTGACCACCCACTATCTAATCTAGCCTGCCCCTCCTAGTCAGTGCTCCAGTCCCACCTTCCTCCTCACTAGTCTGTGACCCATTGATAAGAGAGTCATCTGATAAACTAAAGTGCACTAAGGTGTTAATGACTGAAAATAGGCTTACCATATATTAATCCCTGGCATACTTGCATTTCAAGAGTGGACTTCTCTGACAATGGATTTCTTTTTTTAAATTAGACCCATGATTACATTTGTTTGGGGCACTCCTAGTGAGGAAGAAACTCCTCCAAATGCCAGTCAGTACCTGCTCTGCAATTTATAGCCTTAGAGAGTTGGGGAAAGCTTTGAGAGTTTAAGTGACTCATCTAGGAAAATATAGCTAGTATATGTCAGAGACAGGTCTTGAACACAAATCTTGCAGACCCAAAGACCAACTCTCTATCTCCTAAGTCAGCCTGCCTCTCAGAGGGACACTCCATAGAATTCCTTCAGCTCAAGAAATTAAGTTCTATCTGGGGGGATCTCAAGCAAGCAACAAATAGGGGACATACTGTGGAGTGGGGGTGGGCATCTCCATGGCTTCTACAGTTAAACCACATGGGCAGGTTTCTTTTCTACCTTAATGAATACTTAAAGATTACAAAAGCATCCTCCCTGTGGGTGATCTGAGCATCTCATTTGCTTCATTATTGAGATATAATGACAAAATCCACTATTAATGAATTTCTATTATTTATGTTGAAATACTTGATGGAAATTATCTTCCAACTACTACAAAGACGAGAATGGGGGAGGAAGACAAGGGGTAGCTCCTACTGGGAAGGAACAACCCCCTATAGCAGGTGCTTAGTAGATGGCAGCCTCCCACTACCAGCTGACCCATATTATCTCCCATCTGTTACAAGTTTAATTCATAGAGAACTAAACATCATAATACTGTGGGGGGTAGGAGGGAGGCAAAGAATCATTTTGCCATACCACATTCCTTCGTGTTATTACACTGAAACTCTGATCTGCCTTTAATCCCTGGATCTTATAATACATAGCTAGAATATTGATACTGATCCCAAAATAATCTTAGCTATCACAAGATGCATGGAGGTTCATATTGAAAACTCTACATGAATAATGAATTCAAAGATATAGGGATGGGGGAGGGGGCTAATGTGTTGTATTCTACGCATTTGGAGGGGCAAAATGGCAAAGTAGGAAGTGAACTGACCTCAGACTCAGGAGTTCTAGTCCCACAAGATGATCTCTAATCTCTTGATATGGATATGAATCCCAACCACTAGCTGTGCAACTTTTTTTCTTAATTCTTACCTTCCATCTTAGAATCAATACTGTGAATTGGTTTCAAGGCAGAAGAGTGTTAAGGGCTAGGCAATGGGGGTGAAGTGACTTGCCCAGGGTCACACAGCTAGGAAGTGTCTGAAGTCACATTTGAACTCAACCTCCTATCTCTTGGATCCAATGCATAGTAGTGATTCTAAGATAGAAAGTAAGGGTTTAAAAGAGAGAGAGGAAAGTTGGTAAAGCTTCCTGTAGAAGGAAGGCTTTAGTTGGGACTTCAAGGAAGCCATGGAGGTCAGTAGTCAGAGCAGAGGAGGGAGAACATTCCAGACATGGGGGCTAGCCAGAGAGAAAGTCAAAAGATCTATATAGTTCTTCAAACAGTCAGGAGACCAGTGTCACTGAACTGGAGAGTATGTGAAGGAGAGAAAGGTGTAAGCAGACTGGAAAAATAGGAAAGGGCTAGGTCATGAAGGGCTTTGAATGCCAAACCAAGCCTTTTATATCCACTCCTAGAGGGATTAAGGAGCTCCTGGAATATTTTGAGGGGGAAATGGAGCTGTGATGTGGTTGAACCTGTGCCCTAGGAAAATCTCTTTCAGTGGCTAAATAGAAGATGAATTGGAGCAGGGGGAGCCTTGAGACAGACAGATTCATCAGTAAACTAATAATCCAGGTGTGAGGTGATAAAGGTCTGTGCTAGAATGGGAGCAATGTCAGAGGAGAGAAGGGGACAAATAGAGAAATGTTGTCAAGCCAAACTGATGAGCCTTCACAATCCCTCGGGTATGGGGATCCCAAGAGAGAGAATGAGGACTCCAGAATAACTCCTGGGATGTGAGTCTGAGGGATGGATGAGGACTAGGGTGTTTTCTTCTGTAGTAACACAAAAAAGGAGGAAGTGAAGAGGGGTAGTTCTGTTTTCTATGTTTTGAGTTTAAGATTTCTCTAGGACATCCAGTTCAAGGATCAAAGACAATTGGAGATGGGAGACTGGCAATCAAGAAAGGATTTGAGGCAAGATGGGTAGATTTGAAAGTCATTAGCAAAGAAGGGGTAAATAAATCCGGGGTAGTGAAAATGAGAAGAAAGGGAGGATGCCCAAAACTTAGAGAGAACGGGAGTATCCAAAGGAATGAACCACAGCATCAAAGTCTGCAGGGACGTCAAGGAGAATATGAAGACTGAGAAGGGCATTGGATATGGCAGCCAAGGGATCATTAGGAACGTTGGAGAGAGCAGTTTCAGTGGAATGGCAAGGTCAGAAGCCAGACTGGCATTGCAAAGGGTTAAGGAAAAAGTGGAGGCTTCGATTGTAGACAACCTTTTTGAATTTGCCTACAAAAGGCAGTGGAGAAGGAAGATGGATCATTAGAGGGGATGGCAGGGTCAAGTGTGGGTTTTTCTAGATAGAGGAGACATGGACATGTTCATCGGCATAGCCAGTAGACAGGGAGAATCCGAAAACAAGTGAAAGAGTAGGGCTGACAATAAAGGGTACTCTAGTGGAGGAGATGGGATGGAATGGGATAGCTTCAACATGTAGAAGGGTTAGCTTTCTTAAGGAGTGAAGCTACTTCCTCCTGGGAGAGGGGGTCGGAAAAGGAAATTTCAGAATTGCTAAAAACTAAACAGATTGCTAAAATTTTTGTGGAAAGTGGATTCCACGAAGGCTTTCTAACTGGGCAAACCACAGAACCTTCATATTCTTATGTTGGAAAACTCTTCAAAGGACAGGGATAAGGATGCAAGAAGGAGAACATGAATAAGAATGACTGTAGAAGGGGCAGTTAGATGGTTAAGTAGATAGAGAGTCAGACCTGGAATCTGCAGGCCCTGGGTTCAAATCTGGTCTCAGATGCTTCCTTGAGAAAGTCAATTAGCCCCAATTGCCTACTCTTTATCACTCTTCTGTCTTGGGACTGATACTTAACATTATACTAAAATAGAAGGGAAGGGTTTCTTTAAAAAAAGAAAAAGAAAAAAGCATAAAAAAAGAGAGGATGTTTCCTAATGAATAAATTGTGGGACTTGTGGGAAATTCCAGAGACAGAAAAAAAAGCATTCTATATGCAGAAAAATAATTTTTAAAAAAGAAGAAGGAAAAGAGACACTGTTTGGGTCATAGGGTAAGGTATAAACAGATGACTATTCCATTCCAATTTTGCTTCTGTCTCCTTTACAAGGGAAAGATTTATAAGTTGTATCAGCACTTTCCAATCTCAAAAAAGGCAGACCTGTCATGGAAAAAAAACAAAACAAAAAAAAACCTCCTGCTTGCAGTTTAAGGAACAAGTCAGTAAAAACCTTTATTTAGTCCATAATTACAAAGCGTGGCATGAAGAAACCTCAGTTAGCCCACAGAGAAGAAAAGTCTTTATGGGACAAGCAAGCCTTTGAATATATTCTGTGTTTTAGGCAAGTCTGCCTAACATTATTCTCAATCCAAACATTTCTAGTTAAGAAAAAGAAATGTCCAAACTGCTATAGTCTCTCCCGTGTCCTTAAACATCTCTCTATCTCAAGACATTCAGAGTAACATTTATAGGGATTTAAAACAAAAAAAGGAAAAATTCACAGGATGCTAAAATACAGTTTGTGGATCTACATTCTAGACCAGTCACTAAATCTTTTACTCAAACCACCCTCCTCAATTCCTCCCAGGACCACACCCCTCAAGGATTTAAGGGCTCCCTCCCAATGATTAATACTTTAATCCTTGCAGAATGGAAATAGGGCACTGCCCTAAAATGGGCCAATCCCTTCAAGGAATAGAGAAAGCCTGGATTTTATCAATAGAAAGAGATGCTCTTTATCCTACATTTGATTAACACCCTAAATCCATATTCCTGGGACCCGTTTGTTCTTGACCTTGAACACATCCCTAAATGGAAAGGTCTGAAAGGGGACTCCAGACTAAAGAAATAATTGTTTCTTCTTATTTTCAGTTGAATTACAAAGGAGGCTTTTATTATGTTTCTACAGTAGTATTCCGGAAAGTATATCCTTATGCTGGGTTACAAAAGGTTGGCCACTGGCTCTGGGGCAATTCCTTGTATTTTGGGGAAGGGAGGACAGGAACAGGGACTTCCAAAAGAAGGAGGGAATGTCTGTCATTTGGCTGACCTCGAATAAGAACTGGAATAGGGTAAAGCCAGAATTTAGAGTTGACTACAGCTGCCCCTACACACTAAAATGGAGGCTAATTCAAAAATGGAGTCACTCATACCCAGTGAGAGGAAATACAGCCCATCTGATCACCACCACCACAGAACAAACAGGGTTAAGAAGGAATTGAAGAAAGAGGTACCCTATCTGCTTTACATTATCCTAAGTTTCCAGGCTCAAATGAATTTCACTCCAAGGTTACTGAAAGAATGTACTTATGTAATGGGTGAGACGCTAAATCTAATATATAATAGTCATCCTTTATGTAGTGCTTGAAAGTTTATAAAGTGAAGTATTTTGTGTGTGTGTGCAAGATAGATGCTATTATCCCCATTTTACAGATGAGGAAATTGGAGCTGAGGGAAGTTAAATAACTTGTCCAGGGTCACACAAGTAATGAGCGTCTAGTCTTAAAGTCTGAGTGACCCTGAGCAAATTCTCTCAAATGAGGTAGAATGTCCTTGCTAGCTCCTACGGTCCCTTCAAGATCTAAATCTCTGATCCTATGACTGATGATTGACAGATATAATCTTGATTTCCCAAAGAGATGGATTGGGGAAAGGAATATTTTCTAATATATAAATCAGTGAAATTGACATTAAACCCCATCAAAATTCAACAATAGATTATTATGTGTGAGCATTTTAAAAAGGCTTTGATGATCCCTAGGAGCTAGCATGGGTTTACTAAAAACAAATCAAGTAAAAATTGATCTAATTTTCTTTTTTGATGAGGCCATTAGCCTAGTGGGTCAGAAAAATATAACAATAACTCTCATTAACATTATTCTTTGGAATTTACAAAGCCCTCTACTTATGTTGTCCAATTTGATACTCATAACAAATCTATGAGGTAAATATTATTATCGTCTTTTTTACAAATGAGGAAACTGAGGCTGAACAATGTTGAATGACTTGCTGTGTAAAGATATAGTCTAGATTTTGGCAAGACTTTGTAAGCAATGTGAAGAAGTGTGGATCATATAGTAGTTGATGGATTCAGAGCTAGTCAATTGATTGATTATACTCAAAGGATGTTGATAAATGAAACAGTTGTCCTAGGTTTTTAGCAGCATGCCCTGGAGGCTTATCCTGATGCCTATTTTTAAGAATAACTTGAAAGAAGATATAGAAGGCATTCTTGGCAAGTGTTCAAAGGATGCCAGGCTGGAAGGAAGGAAGGATAAACACAGTAGATGACAAATTCAAAAGGATCCTGACCAATTCTATGTAAGATCTAATAGGGTCCAGGTAGGCAGCTATATGGCACAGTGGATAGAATGCCAAGCCTGGAATCAAGGAAGACTTATCTCTATTTCAAATCTGGCCTCAGGCACTTCTTGGCTGTGTGCCCCTGGGAAAGTCACTTAACCCTGTTTGCCTCAGTTTCCTAATCTGTAAAATGAGGTGAAGAAAGGAAATAGCAAACTACTCTAGTGTCTTTTCCCAGAAAATCCCAAATAGAGTCATGGAGAGCCAACATGACTGAAAAACAACAAAATACATTGCCTAGTGGTTAGACTGATTTGCAGTCAGGAAAATATCCAAACCCATTCTTATCGATGCTAGGCAAGTCACTTCTCTATACCTCAGTTTCCTCATCTATAAAAGGAAGACATTGGATTCAATGGGCTTTTAGGTCCTTTCCAAGTCTGTTTATAATCCTATGATTTATAAAAGTAGATTCTAGTAATATAAACTTGTCAGGCCTAATGGTTTTTGGAAAAAGTTTTGGAGACTAAATTAGATGAGGTTTTATTTCAAACTTGGCCAATTAGGCATTATGCTATGCAAGTGTTCCTGCTTTTAATTTCCTGCTAAATTTCATGAGCAAATAGAATTCAACAGATGCTGAAGAAAATTATATTTATGTGAAAGAGCTTCTAATTGCTTGTGTAATTTGAAAAATCAGGACCAAATTGCAATGGCCTAAAATCTTCCCCTAGGGGACGCTGGAATGTCCTACCATGTGCATCAAAGAAGCCAAGCTGGTGAGTCAGCAAGATTGATTTTTATTTGCACCAGCTGGTGGGTCCCATGAAGGGTCACCCATTGCTCTGGTAGAACATGATATTGATCCAAGAAGCACTTAATAAGCACCTATTTTCTGCAAGGCACTGTGTAGGCAGAGAATGAATTCAAAGACAAAAAAATTAGGAAAAGAAAAATCATTCCTGCCCTCAGGAAACCTACATCTTATTGCAAGATGTGGCCTAAGCAAAAAAAAAAAAGAGGAAGAGTACAAATTAGGGAGTGAAGGAGGGGGAAAAAGAGAACAAATTATGCTGGGTACTTTTGAGGAGGAGGAGAAGAACACAGTGAGCTAGGGGAAGCTGGGGCTTTGGGGAGGATAAGGGAGATAAAGAAGTATATTCCAAGCATAGAAAACAGCATATTTTATCTCACTGGGAAATTGCATGTCTGCAGAACACAGCTAGGAACTCTTGGCTTGAACATAGACAGAAGGAAAGGAAGAAACATGAGGGGGGGGGAGGGGGGAATCCAGAAAGGTAGATGCGTACTGGACTGTGGAGGACTTCAAATGCCAGATGAAGGCATTTCTATTTTTATTTCAGAAGCATCACTGAAGATAGAAGTGGCACAGTCAAACCCGAGGCCAATGCCATGGATTTGATCCTTGAATTTGTCAGTAGATTCCCCCTACAGAGAAATAGTTCTTTACCTACCAACTCTTCCCTTTTCTAGTTAGGTCCAAATTATTCAACGTTAGGAATGAGGGCAGAAAGGATATGAATTTCTAGGCACAAATCTATGAAGAATGGCTCAAATTTAAATGAAAGCTTACCCAGAAACTCCTGTTCAAATGGAGGCAACCTTCAATGGATGAGAACCCCAAAGCAAGCATTGAGCTTAGCCTGCCTTGTTTCAAGCTACTCAGGTTGAGGGGTGGGGAGGGGGGGTTGAACCCTTACTAAGTATCAGGTCCAAGGCAGAAGAGAGTAAGGGCTAGGCAATGGGAGTTAAGGGACTTGCTCTGAGTCACACAGCTAGGAAATTTGAACCCAGGACCTCCATCTCTAGGCTTGGATACCTCCCTGCTCTCCAAACTACCCAGGTTTAAAGTAGATGAGAGCATGTCCTAAATCACCCCAGGCTGGACACAGACCTTAAAGGGGAAGGATCAGGGACAAGAGGATCCTTCCATCAGAAGGCTTGCATTTGGACAACCTAACAATCAGCCTCAGTTTTCTCATCTATGAAAACAGAATCATTCCTATAACCCTGATCATCTCATAAAATTATTCTGAGGCTCAAATTATGTAAAGTGTACAAAGAATTTTGTATGCTTGCAATTACTATATAGCTGTCCTTCGAAATGGACAAACCATTTAGTTAGATCCTCATTATGTGTCATTAATAGTAGTAATATTTTTTTAAACCCTAAACTTCTGTCTTAGTATCAATTCTAAGACAGAAGAATAGCAAAGGTTAGGCAGTTGGGATGATGTGACTTGCCAGGAGTCATCTAGCTAGAAAGTATTTGAAGCCAGACATAATAGGGAAATTAATCATTATGATTTTTAACTTGTGATTTCATAGGGGTAGGAAGTTCCTGAAATGGAATTGTACCAATGCCGCTGAGGCTCAATGATCCCTGCCACTGATTCTATCATCTATATCAACAACCTGTTATTGTTACTTTATGCCATCTTGCATATCAATAAGGAGATTTCCCTAGAAATAATAATGAGAATAGGAAAGCTCAGCAGCACCAGAGAGAGCATGAGAATAAGTGCAGTGTTTTATGAGTAATTGTGCTAACATTTCCAGCATATACAAAAGATATTTACCCATGTTATTTTTTAAAATAAACTTTTACTTATTTTTTTGCGTTAACATTACCAAAATTTCTCTTCGTGTCCTTGCTCTCTTTCTCCCAAAGAACCATCAATATAACAATCAAATTTTTTGCACAAAAAAAAGGAGGGACAAATCAGCAAAAACTAACAATACTTCAAGAAAATATGATCATCTGTGTACCATTCTGTACCCATATGCTTCCTCCACTCCTCCCAGGACCACTCTGATATACTGTCATGTAAACAAATATAGGTAAGATTGGTCACGATTGTAATGACATCAGGGCAATTTGAATTAACAAAATTCCATCTACAAGCATTTCTTAGTGCTTGCTATATCTCAAAGACTGTGCTAAGTGATGGGCATACAAAGAAGGACAAAAGCATCCTTGCCTTCAAGGATCTCAAGGACTAGTGGGGCAGAAAACCTGTAAATAAACAGGTAAAGACAAGATACTGATAGAGCAGAAAGCAGACAACCTTGGAGGGTAGAGAAACTGGGAAGGACCTCCTGCTGAATATGGCATTTGAGCTAAGTCATTAAAGGAGCCAAGGACGTCAAGGGGCAGAGATGAGGAGGGAACCAATTCATTGGTAAGGAGCATACTGGAGTTGGAGTCGAAGATCTGATTTAAAGCCCAAATGTGCTACCTATTTTTTTAAAATTTTTAACTCAATATTTCATTTTTTGCCTCAATTGCAGGGAAAAAAAATTAATCTTTATTTTTTTAAAGGTTGAGCCAAATTCTTCTCCTCTCTCCTTTCCTCCCCCTCCTCTTCCCCAAGACAGCAAGCAATCTGATATAGATTTTAACTGTACAGTAATATAAAATATTTTCCCATATTAGTCTTTTTGTGGAAGACAACTCAAACAAAAAACAATGAAGAAAGTAAAATATAGTATGTCTCAATCTGCATTCAGACTCCATCAGTTCCTTCTCTGGAAGTGGATGGAATCTTTCATCATGAGCCCTTGGGGAACTATCTTGGATCATTGTTCTGCTAAAAATAGCAAATTCATTCACAATTGTTCATCATATAATATCGTTATTACTGTGTACATTGTTCTGGTTCTGCTTCTTCCCTCTGCATCAGTTCAGTAGGTCTTCCTAGGGTTTTTCTGAAATCATTCTTTTAATTAGTATTGTTACTTTTTATTTTTATTTATATATAATACAATATATGACACAATAAAAATATTATTTTTCTCAGTTTGTTTCCCTTCTAATCTTGGTTGGATTGGTTTTGTTTGTGCAAATAATATAATGTATATTAATTAGAAATACATGATAATTTGTAATAAATATGCTTATCCAAGAAACACAAATCCTCACATTAGCCATGTCCAAAAATCTATGTCTCATTCATCTTTTTTTCTTTAACTCATACCTCTCCCCCAAGAAGGCATTTCTCATCATTTCTTATAACAAAATAGTATTCCATTACACTAATATACCACAATCTTGTTCAGCTATTTCCCAATTGATGGACATTCTCTAAATTTCCAGTTCTTTGCACACACACAAAAAAACTACAATAATTTTTTTGTTGTTGCTGTTCAAATAGGTCCTTTTCTCTTTTTAAAAAAATTTTCTTTGGGTTGCAGAACTGGTAGTAGCATTGCTAAATTAAAGGGTATATACAGTTCTAAAGCCCTTGCAGCATAGTTTCAAATTGCTCTCCAGAATGGTTGGATCAGATCACAACTCCATCAACTGTTTATTAGTTCCCAATTTTCCCACATCCCCTCCAACATTTATTATTTTCCTTTTTCTGACATATTAGCCCATCTGAAAGATGTGTCAGTACTTCAGAGTGGTTTTAATTTGTGGTTTTCTAATTAAGAGTGATTTAGAGTATTTTTTCTCATGACTATAGAGAGCCTTGATTTCATCATCTGAAAACTGCCTGTTCATATCCTTTGACCATTTAACAATTGGGGAATGATTTGTATTCTTATCAATTTGACTCAGTTCTCTGTGTATTTGAGAAATAAGGTCTTTATCATAGATACTTGCTGTAAAGATTTTTTTTTTCCAAATTATTTTGTTTCCCTTTTGATCTTGGTTGCATTGGTTTTGTTTGTACAAAACCCTTTTAATTTAATATAATCAAAATTATCCTGTTTATATCCTATAATGCTCTATCTCTTATTTGGCCATATGTTCTTTCTTTATCCATAGATTTGACAGGTAGACTATTTTATACTACTCTAATTTGCTAATGTTAGTACCCTTTATGTCTAAATCATATATCATTTTGACCATATCTTGGCATACATTGTGAGATGTTGGTCTATAGCTAGTGTTTGCCATGCCTTTTTCCAGTTTTCCCAGCAATTTTTATCAAATACCATCTGGGCTATTTCTTACCTGTGTGACCTTGGGTAAATTGCTTTACCTCTCTATGGGCCTCTTACCTTGGATCCTCATCTGTAAAATGGGTGACTTCTAGGATCCTTTCCAGCCCTAATGCCAGAATCCTACAATATGATTCAAGGAAAGGCAATAGGTGACCTAATGCCTTTACAGCTGTGGATATTGCTGTGTGCCCCATGGTAGGATCATCATTTCAGAGGTTTAGAACTATAAGGGGCTGTGTGACCCTGGGTAAATCACTTAACCCTGTTTGCCTAGCCTTTGTCCTTCTGTCTTAGAGTTACTAGAACAGAAGGTATGGATTTTTTAAATATAGAACTATAAAGGATTTTTCTTAAGTTGCAATTTTTGTAGATAAGGAAACTGAGGCATAGACAAATTAAGTAACTTGTCCAGAGACACATATCAGGTAAGTCTGAAGTAGAGTTGAACTGATATCTTATTGACTCAAAGTCCAGTACTGTCACTCATGCTTCTTTGCCAGAAAGAAAAAAGGTCTATAGTCCCCTCTCTCTATGAAGCACCCCCTGTACTGAGGTTGTGGCTAGAGGTAACAGTTTGGAGAGGCATCCACAAGAAAATGTGCTACTTGAAGTCCCAAAAGAGGATGTCTTCAAGGGAAAGCGTATATAGAAGATTAGATAGTATAAATAAAAGACAAAGGGATTTTTTTCATAGATAACATTACATTTTATGTTTTTTAACTTTTATTTTTTCCAATTACATGTAGAAACAGTTTTTGACATTTTGAAGTTCAGATTTTCTCCCTCCTCACCCCCATACCAGTGTTTTCATGCAATACATATTTCCATATTCCCCATGCTGTGACAGAAGATACATATCACATATACAATAAAAAAAAACAACAACTCATGAAAGCAATTACATGAAAGAAGGAGTGGTTTGATCTGCAATCAGATTCCAGCAGTTCCTTCTTTGATTGTAAATGGCATTTTTTATCAAGAGTCCTTTGGGGTTATCTTGGGACCTATTTTGCTGATAACGATTTAGTGCTTCACAAGTTGATCATCACACAAAATTTCTATTACTCTATACACTTTTCTCCTTCTTCTGCTCACTTTACTTTGTATCAGCTCTTGCAGATCCTGCCAGATTTTTCTGAGCTCGTCCTGTTCGCCATTTCTTATGGCACAATAGTATTCCATTACAACCATACATCACAGTCATTCCCAAAGTGATGAGCGCCTCTTTGTCACTACAAAAAGAGCTGCTGAAAATATTTTGGTACATATAAGCTCTTTTCCCTCATCTCTGACCTCTTTGGGATACACTCCCAGGAGTGGTAGTAGAGGTGTTTAAGATATATACTCTACACATTTTATATGTAAAACACTATAATAATATACGTAACACACACACACACACACACACACACACACACACACATATATATGTTTAGAATACATATAAAAGAATATAGAAAAGATAGCTATAGTTGGGATGGTAGAGAGAGCGCTGGACCTGGAATCAGAAAAACCTGAGCTCAAATCTGACTTCTGACATTGTGAGCTTCAGCAAATCATTTAAGCTATCTTGGACTCAGTTTCTTCATCTCTAAATAGGCAAAGCAATAGCACCTGCTTCTCATGGTTTTCACGAGGCTCAAAAGAAATCATTTTTTGTAAAGCATTTTGCAAACCTTAAAGTGCTATAGAAATGCAAGTGATTTTTCTTATTTTTAATGAACAGCAAAATAGAGGTACCTGCAGAGAAGGTGAAGAAAAATGAGCTGAGAAGGTAGGAGGGAACCCAGAGAAATCAAAGCAAAGAGGCAGTGACCACGAGTGACAAATATTGCATTGAGACCAAGTAGGATTAGGACTGGGAAAATTCAGCCACTGTATCTGGTAATCAGGAAGTTATTGGTGACCTCCAGGAAGGCAATACCAAGAGAGTATCTGGGGCAGAGACTAGGCTGTAAGGCACTAAAATAGCCAAGAAGCAGAGTCAGTACACAAGAACTACAGGATGCCAGTTACCAAATGTCCTTTGTCCACCATGCTGCAGACAATGCCTGTTGAAATAAAGCATGGACAGATGAATTTCTGGGCTGTGTCTAATAAGCAGCAAAGCTAGTCTTCAAAAACAAAGATGAAGAGAAGGTGAAACCCATCCAGAGTAGACCAACAAATCATTCCAGCAGGGCTTTAAGTGTCATTTCTCATTTCCCTGCATTATTTCAAAACCATCGATAACTAAGATAGTATATATTGGGGCTTGGGGTTTTCCCCTACTCCTCTGTTTAGTACTCAGCTGAAACTGAAAATAATACAAGGTTCTTTCCTCCTTGGAAGGTTGAATCAAATCTACCTCCATCCTGAGAAGGTCAGGGTGGGTTTTCAAAGGAAGAGTGACTCAGCAATGGAAATTGAAAGGCTTCTAATGATGGCGTAATTGGACTGACCTTTAAAGGAAAAAAGCGAACCTTGAATACAGCAAATCAAGATCTCACTAAGTCCTATCCAAATGTGTTCAGGGAGACATTATCACCAGCTTAGAGGGCATTAATCAGATTACATGTGTCTATATTGTGAGCATGGAAAAGAGAGAAAAAAATGTTACATAATGAGCCAGTGAGATATTGTCCTCAAAGCTCACTGTATGTCACAGTCAGAGCAGGAAGACACTTGTGGTCCATGATCCTGTCTCCTGTGCATAATGGCAGGTTATTATTTGCTTATTTAAAATCGGCTATTGTTTCAGAGATGACTCAGGTTTAGAATTCTTTTTCAAGACTGTTGTTCTCTATGTAAAATTATAAATTCCCAGCAACTATCTCCTTTGTTTGACCTGAATATTATAAAGAAGAATGGCATACACTGATGGGTACTTAACAGGTTTTTGTAATGAAATATGGATGAAGTTTCTAACTGATACCATGCCTCCTAAATAAGTCGTCCTAGGGAAGTTGAGAGATCCTTTTCATAGAAAATTTGAATCCAAAAGATCTGTCTGTGGCAATTACTAGCTATGTCACTTAGCATGGCAAAATGGAAAGAAAATTGGCACTAAGGTCAGAGGAACTGGGTTCAAATTTTTTTTTTTTACACATTGATACAATTTTTAATAATTGTTTTTTAGTGGACAACTAGGTGGCTCAATAGATTGAGAGACAGACCTAGAGACAGGAGGCCCTGGGTTTAAATCTCCCTCAAACACTTCCTAGCTATGATAGCAGCCAAGTTGTTTAACCTATCTAGCCTAGCCTAGCCCCTTATACTCTTACCTTACCTTACCTTACCACTCTTCTGCCTTGGAACCAATAAACGGTATTGAATCTAAGGCAGAAGGTAAAGGTTTAAAAAAGTAACCATCATTTTCTGACATTTTGTAGTCCATATTCTTTCCCTCCCACACAGCCCCTCTCCCCAAGACAACAGGTAACATGATATAGTTTGTACTTGTGATATCATACAATACATATTTTCATGTTCTTCATGTTATGAAAAAAAGACACATACTGCTTTCATGAGAGAAAAATTCATGAAGGAATTAAGTGAAGAATTGTATGCATAACTGAGTTCAAATTTGGCTCTATTCCTTATAACCTAATTGATCTGGAATAAGTCACCTAGCTTTGTTTTCCTCATTTGTAGAAGAAAGGATTTAGAATAGATTATCTCCTACATCCCTGAGGGATTATTACACTAGAACAAAAGTTCCACTGGGTATGACCAAGCTGGAAAGACTTGTTCTGGAAAGAGTATGGTCTGCTGCATAAGGACCACTCTAGAAAAATATGTTCCTGGTAATAGATGTTAAATGAAAACCAGAAAGGCTAAAGTGACTAAATTAAATGTTGAAAATAACATGAAGAAACAAATCCAAAATTACATTTCTCAAGCCGCTGAGTTTTTTTTTTTTTTAGAAAACAAGATGGAAATATATCTTAAGAGCTGTGAAGCTGTTTATGTTTATTGACCTAGAGATTCCAATACTAAGGTTATGTAAGAATTAAAATTTTGAGACTGGCCTTACATTAATAAAGTTTATTAGAATCACTTGGATAGATAAAAGATCAGAAATAGGTAGAAGGATAAAAGTAAAATAATCTAATTAAAACTACCACAGGGGTGGTCTCAACCTGACAATAGCAGCCGCTCCCCCGGGCTGGTCACCAGAAACAGAGAGCACACTTCCTCGTTTCAAATCTTTTAACCTCTCCTCTCACATCTGGTTCAAATTCAGTCATGTCTGGATCAGATTCAGAGTCATATAACCCACACTAGGTGATGTACCTAGGTGGCCAGCCTAAGTGACATAAGTGATATAGCTCTAGGAGTACAGGGACACAGGCAGGACCCCATGCATGATCCTGGGAGAGGATTTCCTTCATGCAAATCCCCCCTTTGATTCTTTGAGAGACTAGCATGATAAATCTCCTTACTTGGGGTTTCTGGGGGATTATCATGTTGGGTCTCCCCAATGAATTATTCCACATATGTACTCTATACATCTAAAGATTCTATTACTAGAGTTGTATAAAATATTCTACCTTGCATAGAAAGAATTACAACAATTTGGGTAATACAGGGAAAGAAAACAAAAAAGAGAAAGAAAACAAAAAAAAGATTGATATGCACATTGACAAGAAGCCAATTAGGGGACATTCCCTGAATGCATTAGAGTTTACATTCAGAATAAATGATAAGTTCAACCCCCTTCAGTTCAGTTAATTATATCCCAAAGTTCACTCTGCATCTCTTGATGTAGTATGTGATTTCTGTATTCATCCTTATGGCATCTTCTCCAGAAGATCCACTTTTCTTGATTCAGGGTGCTGGTGGCTTTCTTTCCCTAAAGTTGCTTTAAGAGATCTTAAGCCTTGGATTTTAAGATAATTATACAATACCCCCTTAGGAAGGTGTTGACCAACACTAGAATCACCCTGAGATATGTGGCTAAGCAATGAAGTATATGAATCAATTCCCAAAAGAAGACCAAAAACCAAATAGAAGGAAAAAAATTAAATTCTGGATAAAAAAAAATATGTACCAAAATCCTATGTGTATAAAATCACAACTAAATCTAAAACTATAACAGGTCCTTGAATCATCATCAAGGCCCAATTAAAGTGGCTTATGTCCTACAAGCATGCAAGACAATTTCAGCAATATTGCACTTATACATATAGAGACAGAGAGATATAAATGTCTCAGATATCTTACATTTTCTTCTATATTTTTAATCTTTTCACTCTTTTTTTTTTCTGTCTCATGGAGTTATTGGTTTGTTTGGTATTTGGTATTATGTACTGGTATATGGTTTATGTTCTAGTTTTCAGGGGACCCATCTCTTAGGTAATGCTTAATACTTTTTCTTTCAAGCTATTTATTCTGCTTCCTCTTATCACCACAATCTGTTCATGGTTGTTATGAAATTGTTACTCCTTCTTTGGGGGTGGATTTAGATTTAGAAGTGAATATATATTGATAGCTTTTTAAATATTTATTGATGTCAGGGGCAGCTAGGTGGCTCAGTGGAGAGAGAGTCAGATCTAGAAATTGGAGACCTCAAGACACTTCCTGTGTGACCCTGGGCAAGTCATTTGATCTCCATTCATAGCCCTTATTGCTCTCCTGCTTTAGAACCAATACTTAGTATTAATTCTAAGATAGAGGATCAGCATCTAAAATATACATATTCATTGGTGTTTTCTTTGATTCACTCAACCCTCCAACATTAATTCCTAAATTGGGGTTTGTGCCAGATCTAAGCTCTAAACCTCACTGAGTTTGGGGGTAGGGTGTTCAGCACTCTTAGGTCTCATCTTGGGTCTCTTGGCTATTTCACTGATCTCCACTTTCCAAAGTTAGACCTCCCTGAAAACCAAGCTCTGCAGGTTATATGTGTCCCTGGCTATCTCGGATCACTCTGGAAAGCTTCCCCACTCTATGGTGACTTTGCTAGAAGACTCCTTTTCTTGCTGTCCTTGAGTTTCTGGCTAACTTCTTGTAGAATTCTGGGATGGAAAATGTCATCAATATAGTAGATTTCTTGATTTTGTTTTGTTCAAACTCCAGGTTTTGCTAAGGTAGATAAGTGGGAGCTGGGTGGTGTGCCTTTTGTTCAAGGAGCCTATCCCATCTAAAGTGGACTGCTCACTATTCCCTAACTTCTTCTTCTTTGTAAATGCTCTCCCTCATCTTCCTCTTATAGCTAAAATGGACTCCCCTAGACCTGTAGCTATTAATACCTTTCCCTTCCATTAGGACCCAGCTCAAGTATCATGTTCTCTGTGAAACCTAGAATTCCTTGAGGGAAAGTCATACTTTGTCATTTTCATACTCAATCCAAATTTCTTTTTTGCCTTGAGGCTTACAAAGTGTTTTTATAAAGCAATCCTGTAGGGTTATTAGTACTGATGTTTTAACCCCTTCTTCTAGACGAGAAAAATAAGACTTGGGAAGGTTAAAGCTTGCCCAGCACCACTCAGCTAAGTAATTTACAAAAACAAGCACTGAAATCCATATTTTCTGACTCTCAAACTAGGGCTTTTCCCATTCCGCTGTATTATTTCATATTTATATGCCTTGCACAAAGGGGGAGCAGCATGGAAGATAACTAGCTAGAAGAGGAATAAGGCTTACATTCCTCTGAAAGACATGTAACGAAAACACATAGAAGAAGAAATACAGATTCTATACAAAGTAACTTTTTTTTTTAAGCCTTACCTTCTGTCTTAGAACCAATAAGACAGAAGAGGAGTAATGGCAAGGCACATAATAAATGCTTGATGGTTGATTGATTGATTGATTGACCAAAAACTGGGGTGGGGAGGAGGGGAAGGAAAGGAATCAGTCCAGGTCTTATACTGGAGTTGGTATTTGACCTGCACTTTGATGGAAGATAGGAGAATGACAAGTTGTAAAACTATGGGCAAGTCATTGTTTCTATGAGTCTTGGCTTCCTCTCCTGTAAAAATGGGGATAATAAAATTGACACTCCTCACCTCACAAGATTTCTGGGAGAAAAATATATGATATACTTTACAGCATTATGGAAATGTGGTTATCATTGTTGGCACCAATTAATCGTAAATCATATAGCAGTCCCATCTCCAATTTATCACTCATTTCCTACAATTCCTGCAATGAAATGAGCTCAGGAGAGCACTGGGTCCACTCCCTTCCTACCTAAGCAGCCAGCTTTATTGAACTTCTGACCAACTGGTGCTTTTGAAGCCTGTACTCAGCCAACACCTGCTCAATTATAGAAAATCTACAAAGCATCAATCAATCAATTTATTAAGACCTAATTATAGTAGGCAGCTAGGTGGCTTAGTGGATTGAGACCCAGGCCTAAAGATAGGAGATCCTGGGTTCAAGCCTGACTTCAGATACTTCTAAGCTGTGTGACCCTGGCCAAGTCACTTGACCTTGATTGCCTTAGCCAGTGATGGCAAACCTTTTTAAGATTGAATGTCATGCCATGCCCCACCCAAAGACTGAATGCTGAGCCCCACCCCCTCCCCACATTGCCCCCCTTTCTCCCCTTACCCTACACAGGGGAGGGAGGAAGTCCTCCCATTGGGTTGCTAGGCAGTGGAGTAGGTGAAGTGAGGAATGTCTTCAGTGAATATAGAGAGGGGAAAGGGAGTTCCCTGAGCACTCCATTCCCCTCCAGCTCTGCCACTTTTGAGCCACCCACCTGACCCACTGAGTGCTTCCATTGGGCCGCTGGGCAGAAGGGCGGGGGGATGTGAAAAAATGTTCTTAGGCACATGGAGAGGGAGAGGGGAGTATCTCTGCCCAAGTCTCTCTCCCCTTCTAGTAATGAATTCAGGGGGTGGGAGAAGAGGGTGGGGCATGGCAGTACATGTGCCCATAGAGAGCGCTTTGCATGCCATCTTTGGCATCCATGCCATAGGCTTGCCATCACTGGCCTAGTCCCTGCAAATCTTAGAATTGATACTAAGGTTTTTTTTGTTTTGTTTTTTTTTTTTAAAAGCTTCATTAGAGAAGGGGATCCATAGACTTCATCAGACTGACAAAGGGATCCATAGGGGGGAGGGGAAGATTAAGAATCCCTCATCTAGATGTCACAAGAACTGAAGGCATGTCAAGAGGTCCCTTAAAATTTTTAGTGTTTTAAGGAGGCATCATAATATAATGGAAAGAGCTCTGATCCTAGAGTTTAAGGACCTAAATTCAAATCCTTTGTGTAACTTTGGGCAACTCATTTCACCTTTTTAGGTTTCAGTTTCCTCATCTGTAAAATGGGTGATTTCTAAGGTTCCTTCAAACTCTAGAACCAAAGATCTTATGGTGGTTAATAATATTTATTTTATATGTATATATATATATACATACATACATACATACATACATACATCTGTACATATATATATATATAATCCTTCAAGAAGAAAATCTGGTTCCTGAAGGTTTCAGAATTCCAAATCACCATCGAAACCCAAGACCCTAGAGATAGTAGGGACCCCAGAGATGACTTTAGGACTGAAGAGTCCTCTAAAAAGAATATATACAGAAAAACACTTGGGACTTCAAGAAACAGCCTAGTAGGTACTCTGAGGTCACCTGAGTTGACCCTCCAAGCATCCCTGGGGACTCCTGTGCTTACCCTGAATCTATTTTGAGAAACCAATTGTCATAAACGCTGCTTTTTCTGTAGCACTGTGGGTGGACTTCCTAAGCAGGTGTCACTGTATTTTTCAATCTTAAAAAGCATGTCAAGCATTGTTTGCTAGCTGCCAACAAGATAATTATATGGGGGGGGGGGGGAGAAAAGGGGTAGTGTGGGGCGCAGGAGAAAGGAGCAACAAATAGCAGGTTAACCCACCCAGCTCTTGTGTTCTGAAGTGAGCCAGCTTTTCAGGGGGCCCCACATCCACTTTCCATGCCTCCATTTCCTTCCTGTTTAGTATAGCGTAAAAGTCTTTTCAGGACTTAAAAGCTGCCCATGAGAAGATTAATGAACTCAATCTATGAAAATGAGCTCATTACCATGTTTATTGCCAATTTTATCCCAACCACTATCTCCATAATGTGCAATGGGACCCTGCAGACAGATTCTTCTCCCCTCATACCTTCTGCCTGCGTAAATTTACCGGGCAATAACGAAGTTTCATCTGGCTCAAATGGTCTCCTTCATTTTCTGTCTGGGAAATAGATGTGGGGTGTGACGTGCTCTATGAAATAGTCACCACATTTCATCTCAAGCCAGAGCTGCCTTGTAGTTGGAGGCAATAGGAGGGGGTGAGGAAGAAAGAGAAGGGTGAGCCGGCCCGTTTCAAAGGCAGTTTCCATGCAGACCCATCAGGCTCATTCCTTCCAACAGTTCAGGAATCTCTGGCACATACTGCTGGGATTAACCCTGGGTTAAATCAGCTGCCACATTCCCAAGGAAGGGCCTGTCCTCTGTGCTGCTGAATCACTCCTGGGGCTGGGGAAATCCCCTACTCCATTCTGGATTCCCTAACAAATGATAAGGGACCTCTGAAAATAGTCCCAGAGTCGGGGGAAGTGATTAGACCATGTAGAGGGGAAAGAATGCTCAATTTGGCATCACAAGACCTAACTTTGAATCCCGCCACTGCCACTCACTGTCTAGGTTGCCTTTGGCCAAATCTCTTAACCAATTCAAGCCTCTGTTTCTTCCCCTATAAAAGGAGGGTAATTGGGCTCATTGGCCTCTAAAACCCTTTCCAACCCTCATTCTATGATGCTATATGTACCTCTATGTGCACACGTTGCCTCTCCCAACAGAATGTAAGTTACTAAGTATTGATTCTAAGCCAGAAAAAAAACTGGAAGAGCTAAGCAATTGTGGTTAAGTGACTTGCCCAGGGTCACACAGCTAGGAAGTATCTGAGACCAGATGTGAATCTAGGTCCTCTTGCCTCCAGGCGTGGCACTCTATTCACTGTGCTACCTAGCTGCCCTTAGCTGTTCGGTTAATCAGCACAGTTAAAAATAATACAAAGCTGTACTCTTCACAATAGGTGGTCACTGTAACACATCTAAATCCAGAGTCCTGATTTGTGATTGCATGTCAAAGGAATGCTTCTTATAGCCCTTGCTTTGATAGTTAATAGACTTCTGAAGCCATGGGCCAAGAGCGGAAGAAAATTCCTGGATTGGGTTTCTGTACTGCAAAACCAAGGTCAGAGCAGTTAATCCAGAAGATGGATGGGTCAACCCGGACAATGTTTTCCCTGGGCATTATATATTGTTGATAAGTCAGAGAAGCAGCATCCTTCTGCTTCCACAAAAGGGTTGGGCTCCAGATGAAAGGGGAGAGAGAACTATTTGGTAGCAGGAAAATGAATTGCATGTGAAATTCAGTCTCCCAAGTGGGCACCATCTTGCTATTATCGAGTGACTGATTTCTAAGAAGGGCAAAGAGCAATCCTCTGTTTCTGATCAGCAGAATCAAGAGTACAACTCTTCAAAAGGAAATGCTCTCTCAGGATAGGTGATAGTGACAGGCTTTAAAGATATCCTGATAGGATTTGGAGAGAGGGAGTCCTCTCTTCTTCACAGCTCCTGAGTATACCCCATGTAGCTAGAAAGGAAGCATACAAAGGGGACCAAAGGCTGGACCTGGATTTATGAGGACCTGAATTCAAGTCCTGCCTTAGACACTTACTTGCTAAGTGAATCTGGTTTGCCTCATTCCCCTCTTCTGCAATTTTAGTATAATAATAGCATCTCCCACACAGAGCTGCAATGAGGATCATATGAAATCACATATCCAAACTTTACAGCACTATAGGAATGCTAGTTATCATTATTACTGTTATTATTTGTTATTATTATACAGCTGGACATTTAAAATTTAGCATTTGCTGAGTGCCTTGGCAGGCTTGTACAGGTGACCCAGTACAAATCCCTTTTATGTCCTTGAACCACTATTTCCTCATTTGTAATAAAATGAGAGGCTTGGACTAGATGATCTCTGAGGTACCTTCTAGTTCTAGGAGTAAGATCCTCTGTTGTAGACTCAGGCAATCATTGGCTGGGTGACCTTGGAAATTCCCTTCCTTTCTTTGGCTCCCCTCTTTGGAGAGGTCAGCCTCTTGGTCTTCTCCAGCTGGGGATCAATGATCTGGGACTCATGGAGCCAAAATTGGAAGGGAATTCAGAAGCCAACGAGTCCAGCCTCCTTATGTTTAGTGGATGCTCTCGTAAGATGTTCCCTGGCTCTGGGGACCTCATACATCATCCCATCTGACATCTTTATTTTACAGCAGTGAAAACTGATGTGTGTCCCTGCAAGGTGAAGCACACACACACACACACACACACACACACACACACACAGAGGCAAGTCTAATTCCACCCTATCACATTCTTAGATAGCTGCCTATCAAATCAAATTAGCATACATATCTATACCTACATCTAATATGAAACATAAATGTATATAAAATATATATCCTCTATCACATACAATTATCCCTTCCACATCATAGCAGTTAAAGGTGCAGCACACACCCACGACCTGGAAAATCCATGTAAACATTTTTGGCCATCCCTTCATTCTAGAGAAGTCTAGCTTTTTTTCTTCTTCTTCATTTATGGGCTATTTACAGTACCCTACTGTAAATTTTGGATTAAGTATACATTTATGAGTTTCTCAACTTTTTCTGTGTCATATGCTGGTCTTTGAGTATTGCCTGGGGTTTCTTCAAAACTCCCCCAAAATTCCCATTTAATTTCTTATGCCAGCCCACAATATATTGAAACTGAGAGAGTGAAAGTCACAATGGGGAAGAGATAACTGTAATACATGATATGTAAACATTATATATCTAATAAAATATGTTATATATTATATGATATGTGATATTAAAACTATATGATATATTAAACTATGTTGTATAATATTATATATGATATTAAAATATATTATATTTTATGGGATATATTATATTAAAATATATGATAGGGTTTATTATATAATATGCTAAAGATTATGTTATATTATATTAAATATTATGATATACAAATGGATTCAATATGTGAATATAATCTAAAATGCATTCTAATATGTGACAATATCAACATATACTATAAAATACAAAAATATGTTATATTATGTGATATAGAAAACATGTAATTTATTCTCAAATGAGAAATATATATGTAAAATATATTTTATAGATAATAGATTCTCAAATGAAAAACATATATGTGTTCTTAAAGGAGAAATGTGTGTATATATACATATACACATTCATAGAGATGCAAACTTTAAAGTGCTATATATATTCATGTTAGCTATTATTGCCTGGAGCACAGGGAGATCAAGCATATCGCCAATGGCCCTGCTGGCATTATGTCTCAGAAGGAGTTCTCCAGCTCAGTCCTTCCTGATGCCAAGGCTGGCCTCTCTGTCCATTACTCCATCTCCCCTCTTGTGGGATGTAGAGTTTCCGGAGGTTCTTCACAGATGGAAAGGAAAGAAGGGAAGGGAAGCCTGTGGGTCTTTCTTATGGTGGCGGAGGCTACGTTGAAGGAAAGAGAAGGTGGCTAAATGAGAAAATCTGAAGCTAAAAGCCTACCACAGGGCTCCATGGTGACAATCCTTTGAGCTTTCCCAGGAAATGAAAGGCTTCCAGTGAAGAACAACAATAGCTCTGAACAGCGGGAATATTTGGGATGGGAGCCAGCAGCAAAGAGTCACTCACCCAGAGTGGTAATTTGGAATGAATTGTTGCTTTGTACTGCAGAGCACCCGGACACAGCTGGCGCACAGGCTAACCTGAGGATTTGTATTAACTGTATTGAAATGGTAATGAAGTTTTATTTTATGATTGCAGATGTTTGTGGATTATTGTTATTAAGCTTATTAGGGTAACAGTACAAATATGAGATTTTATTTACTCGGGGAGGGGATGGGGGCCTTCCTCATGGTGGTTTGGTTAAGTCACTTTAAACAAATAACTACAAAACCTGGAATGGTCAGATTGAAGCCAAAGATGGGAACCACCAGGCAACCCTCACTACATGGGACTTCACGCTAGTAAGGACCCTCCTATATTTGGAGGAATCCTCCAATGAGGCAGTGTGGAATAGTAAGAGGCACACTTGGATTGAGAAGACTTAGATTCAGAAACTTCAGGTCCTGGTGCAGCTGCTGCCTCCTTTATAAGGGTAGGGGAGTCATTTTACCTCTCTGTACATAGTGTCCTCATCTGGAAACTGAGGTAATTGGCCTAGAAAGCAGTTCTCAGATGGAGATCTGGGAGCTTAGACAGATAGACAGAGACAGATGAATAAAGATGAATGAATGGTTGGAATGAGTGAATAAATGAGAGAGAGGGGGGTGAGGTAGAAAAACAGATGGATGGATAGATGGTAGAGAGATACATAGATGAATAGATGAATGGAAATAGCTGAATAGATGGTTTACTGGGGGAATTGATGGACAGACAAATGAGAAAGAGATGGAGGAATAGATGAATGAATGACTAAACAGATGAGAGATGGATAGATAGATGAATGGATGGATAGATAGATGACAGATACATATTTATGTGTGTGTAAATCTATATGTGTCTGAATATATTTAATGATTGAATTCTATATAATTGGTTTCCTCTCTAATCCTATGTATTTTAGGGATTTGAACACCATGAGGAGTCCAGAGGTTTCACTAGATTTTCTAAAGGATCTATGACACCCCAAAATAATTAAGAACTTCTTGCCTAGATGACCTCTAAAGGTCATGCTTCATACAACATAAGTTTCCACTGAAACTGTACCTCATTATTTTTATTTCTGTAAAATATTATATGATCTTACTCTAGTATGCCATAATAGATAGCCTGCCGGACTTAGGACCAGGAGTCTTGGGTTCTAAAGCTGTCTCAGATACTTACTAGATATGGGACCATAGACATGGAACTTGGCCTCTCTCCATCTAACTTTTCTCATCTGTAAAATTAGGATAACCATGCCTAGAGAACCTATTTCTGGGGGTTGTTATGAGACTCAAATGATCAGGTATTCAAAGGCTTTTGCAGACCTTGAAGTATTCTATAAATATCACTATTATTATCACATATGCTATGATTTATAATCAAATTTTAGTGATTTAGAGATGGAAAGAGACCTAGAAGTCATCGAGTCTCATTTAATTTTACAGGTGAAGAAATTACGCAAAGCTTGATATATGTGTGTGTGTATGTGTGTATTTTTATACATATACATACACATTTATATAATCAAACTGGGTTATAATAATAATAGTTGAAATTTATATAACTCTTTAAGGTTTACAAAGGTTTCTGTAATACTGTGCTACCTCTGCCCATCCACTTAAGAAAGGATTCTTTCTAATTTCCCGATTAATAGATGATAATCTTATACAGCACACGTAAATTGCCAGTTTTCTAGAATATAACTTTTAAAATGTTGTATAAATCTTTTCTCTGTTACAAAAAGACAGTTGGCCCATCTAATCATAAAACCATCAACTCAAGATATGCAAGTCAAATTTTATTAGGAAAACAAGTAAAAATTGATTTATTGATCTTAAATTGCCAGTTTTCGAAGACTTCTACTGATACTCCAGGAGATCTTTGATCTCATCCAAGTAGTCATGGTCTCTAAGGAAAAATCCATTCATGACTTCTAGACTGTATAACTTTCTGCAAATAGTCCTTTGTGTTTAGCAAAGTCTTTTTTCAATCTTTTTTTTTTTTAATAATTTCAAAGACAATCCAGGGCAGCTAGCTGGCTCAATAGATAGAGAGCCAGGTCTAAAGACCAGAGAGGCCTGGCTTCAAATCTGACCTCAGATACTTTCTAGCTGTGTGACCTCTCGGCAAGTCATTTAACACCATGGGCATCAGTAAAATACATGAGGTCCCTTCCAATTCTAAGCCCATGATCTTATCATTGTACTAAAGAGACCAAGAAAGACTGATTAGTAAATTAATTAGAATTTACCTTCTATAATATTTTACTTTTCCCTCCCTAGTTATAAGGACAAAACACATATATCTAAAGAAAAATAATTATCTAAGGAATCCAATTTCTGATTCACTGTTTTTATTATTAGCACATTTTTTTAATTATTAGGACAGAAAATTCAAAACTTCCTCCGAATACATCAGAGGAAAAAAGTCACTCACCATCATGTCATTTACAGATGAAACTAGTTTATACCATCTGCCAGAATGTCCATACTTAAATTCAACTATTCACATTTATTTCTTTTCTTCTTTGAGGACTATTGAAGGAGGGGACTATTTTTAATATGCAACATACACAGTGATTTCAATTTGTGGTCCAAGTTTGAACCATCCTAAACCAAAATTGCAGTTTTCATATGTGTATTTTTTCCATAATTTAAAGAGATTTCACTGAAATTAGATATGTGGGCAGAAATTGAAATCAAGATGAAAAAATGACTTTTAAAAAAATTATCCTATTAGGTGAAACTTACTATTTTTATAAAGTTCTAGACTTAGAGTTCCAAAGCTATGAGTTCAAATTTGCCTCCAATACTCTCCATATGACACTGAGTAAATGATTTAACTTCTCTGAGATTTAGTTTCCTTATCTGTAAAATGAAGAGGAGTTTCATTTGATAACTTCTTAGGCAATTTCTAGTTCTAAATATATAATCGTATCCAAGGATTCATTCATATTTTCTCTTTATATAATTCAATGTATTAATAATCTAATATTTTCATTCATCAATTATCATTTAAGTATCTACTTTGTTCAAGGCATGGTACAGAAGATACAAGGATAAATGAGAGGCAATCCTTTCCGTGATCTCAAGTATCTTACAGTGGAATAGGGGGGGTTATAAAACATACTCAAAGAACTCTCACACTTGAATACACAGAACATGATAGATACAAATAAGTTAACATGAGAGGTCATAGGAGGAAGTTATCTCTCTCTAGCCTAGGAGATCTGGGATGCTTTCAAAGAGGACAATGGCCTTGAACCAGGAGGCAGTGTGATATGGCAGAAAAAAACGCTGACCTTGGAGTCCAAAGAGCTAACTGTAAACTCTAGTTTTCTTGCTTACCGTGCGACTTTAAGGGAGTCCCTTAAACCCTTCTCAGACCTTGGGGGGTTTTCTGTAAAATGGGGGAGAGTGATATCATCACAAAATCAAATACACAAGACTGTTGTGAGGGAATGCTTTGTACAACCTTAAAACACCATGAATCCAATCAAATCAGTTCTTCCCTCCTCCTGCCTTTAAAGTAACAGTCAGTATGCTAAGCCCTAATGGGTTTAAAATACACAAAAGTATCAGAGAGAAGTTCAGAGAGAGAAACAGACCAACAGAACAGCTTTGAAACCAATTGCTACATTTGGAATACTTTTTAAAAGGAAACAAGTAGCCTCTGAGAGACACGGGGTTTCATATGTAATCCTCATTTTTAATCTTTGTATATGGAAATGTTCAGCTTTGGGGGGTTTTGTCAGATTTGGAATAACAAAAATAAAAATCTTTTTGAGAAAACCTCAGTTCAAGTTCCTCCTCTGACATTGCTGATTATGTAACCTTGAGCAAGTCACTTTATCTATCAATACCTCTCCAAAACAGGGGCAACTGAGTGGCTCAGTGGATGGAGAGCCAGGCCCAAAGATGGGAGGTCCTGGGTTCAAATTTGACCTCATATACTTTCCGGCTGTGTGACCCTGGCCAAGTCACTTAACCTCCACTGTCTGACCCCTCTTTTGTCTTGGAACCCAACATACAGTATTGATTCTAAGATGAAAGTTAAGAGTTTTTAATTTAAAAAATACTTCTCCAAGCCTATAAATTATGACTGAGATGTTAATGTATAATTAGGGAGACATGAGCAGACCCCCAACTGCTCGGCCATGGAAGTTCAGAACATCTGTAAGCAGACATAAACATATCAAGGTCCCAATAGCAGTATGTACCAGATAAGAACTTAGGGGCCAAGCAGATCCCCAGCAGAAGACATAAACATGTCGAGGTTCCAGCAATAGCACATACCAGATAAGGACTTGAGGGCCATACATGCTGGTGGGTAGTAGGTATTTAAACCTCTGGATTCACAACTATAGTTAGAACTCTATGCTGAGTCCCCTGGTGTGCACCAGACTAATAAACAACCCTTTGCCTGATTGCACTGTCTATTGGTCTTCTGTGGTGGTGGGCGATAACCCGGACCCTAACAATACTGTTAGAGGAAATTTCTATGCTGGAAATGAGAGAGAGAATGAGAGGGGGGGGGGAGAGGGAGAGAGAGAGAGAGGGAGGGAGGGAGGGAGGGAGAGAGAGAGAGAGAGAGAGAGAGAGAGAGAGAGAGAGAGAGAGAGAGAGAGAGAGAGAGAGACTGAGGGAGAGAGAGGGAGGGAGAGACTGAGGGAGAGAGAGAGAGGGAGAGAGAGAGAGAGACTGAGGGAGAGAGAGGGAGGGAGAGAGAGAGAGAGAGAGAGAGAGAGAGAGAGAGGGAGAGAGAGAGAGAGGGAGAGAGAGAGAGGGAGGGAGAGAGAGAGAGAGAGAGAGGAGGGGAGGGAAGAAGGACAGAGAGAGGGAAAGATAAATAATAGACTGATAGATATTTGGATATCAAAGTAGATATAAAGATATAGCTTTATGAAGGGAGGGAATAGAGGTTGTAGGGCAGGATCTCAGTCTAGGAACTTCCACAAACAAAGGCATAGAGGTAAAAACAAATAAACAACAAAACATAGAACTTGTTTAAAAGACAGCTAATAGTTGGATTTCTCTAGCATAGAGGGTACAGGAAAGAGATCAGCATGAAACCAAGCTGGAAAGGTAGTTTGGAACTCAACTGTGGCATGCCTTATGCCAATGCAGCAAAGAGGGCAATCCATCTGAGCTCCTTCAGTGAGAAGGCACCATATTTGGTTAGTAATCCTGAGGATCATGCCATCAGCCCCTCTCCTGCCCTGGCTCTGCTGGAAGCACATAGAAGGAGAGAAGCCCAGCTTTCCCTGCTGGCATTTACAAGCTGGCTTTGAGTCACCTTTATGTGAAAAATGCTAGAGTTCAGAAGAGAGCTAACAGGTAGGACATTGTCTGAGCAGGGTCATCGAGCTTTGGGAGAAGAGACTCCTCAGTTCTCTTTCCCTAAGCTATGGATAGTCACGCCCTGTATGTAGGGAAGGGGCAGGGGGGGGGGATGCTATTGCTCTTCTGTCAGACTATGCTGAGGACCCACCAGCTCTGGGTCTTTGACACAGAAAACACCAAAGGGATCTGGCTTTGATCAACTGACTTCACTTGGGCACTATCTTTAACTGTGCATTATAGGGCAAAGTGGGGCCCTGGAAAAAGCTTTGGATGTAGAGTTCAGAGGTTCTGGTTTGAATCCAAGCTTTTCACTTTCTCCCTGTATGAACCTGGATAAAGGAAAGTCGCTTTACCTTGTTAGGCCTCAGTTTCCTCGTGTATAAAATAAAAGGTGGCACAAAATGACCACTCAAGCTTTAAAAGTTGATGTGAGATGTCAGGAAGGATTTGTATTACTCAGAAGCCTAGAATGCCAGTCTGAGGAATTTGGAATTTATTTGGAATATCTTTTTTTTTTAACCCATACCTTCTGTCTTGGAATCAATATTGTGTATTGGCTCCAAGGCAGAAGAGTGGTAAGGGCTAGGCAATGGGGGTTAAGGGACTTGCCCAGGGTCCCACAGCTGGGAAGTGTCCCAGGCAAGATTTGAACCTAGGACCTCCCTTCTCTAGGCCTGGCTCTCAATCCATTGAAGTACCCACCTGCCCCCTGGAATATCTTAATAAGAGCTGAGGAGTAAAAATGATGTAATGGACAGAGAACAGACCTTGAAATTGGGGCATTAGTTCAGGTCTTACCTCTGATATCTACTGGCTGTGTGATCCCAGGCAAGACATTTCATCTCTGATCACTCCCAGGAAATTCAAACTATGTCAGAGAAGGTGAATATTTGCATTCCTAAAGGAAACTTCTCCCTATATTGATGAAATCACATAATCAGGTGGCAAAAGCAAACCTAAAACCTCCACTTAACATAACAAAACAAAGATTATTTCATGTGATCCTTTTATAAATCCAACGAGGGGATCAGATACAAGATACATGTTGATTTCAATTTGTGGTTCAAGCATGAACCATTCTGAACCAAAATGGCAGTTTTCAAGGTATGAATTAGCCATTATCCTTACTTTACAGTTGAGAAATCTGAGGTTCAT
Source organism: Monodelphis domestica (assembly GCF_027887165.1). Classification (NCBI taxonomy): domain Eukaryota; kingdom Metazoa; phylum Chordata; class Mammalia; order Didelphimorphia; family Didelphidae; genus Monodelphis; species Monodelphis domestica. The sequence continues at coordinate 72,668,330 of NC_077231.1, read as the reverse complement.
ATAGGCGACTTGCTCAAGATCACACCCCCAGTAGGTAAGAGGCAGACCTTACCTGGTTCTTCAGATTCCACATTTTAGTCATTGGTTATCCCCAATGACATAAAAAGGGAAAACTTTATAGAATTCAAATTATTATCTGTGTATACTGAGCGAATCACTTAACCTCTCCAGCCCTGAGCTTCCAAAGGTATAAAGTCAATTGTATTAGATGACGACCTTTGAGGTCCTTTCCGGATCTAAACATATACTCCTATGGCCCTACAATTAATTCAACTGGCTTCTTTTCCTGTAAAATAAAAATCATCACCTCGTTTTCCCTCTCTGATATTAACCAGGTCTCATCGTTGCCTCCATTCTTACCATAAAGGGTATGTGTTCTGGGTCTCTGCCTTGCTCAGTCTATTTGTTGAATCTATTAAAGGCATCTCTACCTATTCATGGCTCTGCTTTTGTTCTTGGATTAACAGTGTAGAACAAATTGTTTACACCCATCAAACCTTTACAAGTCAAATAACAAGGTTTAGAGGTGTTTCATTTTAATGATCTACGGTTATTCGTGGGGAGGAAAAGAAATCAAATTCTCTAAAAGAATTTATGTTTCTGAAAAAACAATCTTTGTTAAGCAGCGGCTGTGTTGCCTTCATTCTGTGTGCAAAATGGTTACAAGCTAAATCTATTTTTTAGGAGGTCTCAACTACCATCCCCTATTTCTGACTTTTTCTAAAAAGAAAGCAAAATGCCCTCTGATAACATATTGAATAATCTTATTTTAATAAATAAGCAACTTGAGGAACAATCATAACTAAGGGAAAAAGAAATTAATTGCAATAATTGCGTGTCAAAATATATTGTCCTGTTCTGTAGCACCCCGTGCTAGCAAGGTGATTTTCTAGGGATAGATTTTTGAGTGTAAGTTCTGTAGGTTTGCCCAATGTGCATAGGCCCAGAGACAAACTCTGGGAGTGGGGGGTTCAGTCTTAGGGCCATTCTAAGTGAAAGTTCATCTCCCAAAGGCTGGCTACCAGGAGATGATTTTTTTTTCAAATATGGCAGCTAATAACCATTGTCCACTAAGAGGTGATCTTTGTCAATGGAAAGAGCCCAGTGACCAAATCCTTGAAGCACTAAAGTTAAATATAATGTTCTCTAAACTTTAGGGAGCAGAAAGAATTAGGAAAAGTAAAATAGAATGCTAAATTTGCCTGGCACATCCTCTCAGGAAATATTGGTTAGATTTTCCATAGTTCGGACAAAAATCTAGGCAGAAGGGACAGCTAGGTAGCACAGTGAATAGAGTGCCAGCCCTAGAATCTGGAGGACCTGGGTTCAAATATGGCCTCAGAGTCCTACTCTGTGTTCCTGGGCAAATCCCTTAACCCCAACTGCCTAGCCCTGAATTAATACTAAGACAGATGGTAAGGCTTTTAAAAAATCAATGCAGAGAGGATCACCCTTGTGAGATAAATTTTAAGCTCTGTGAGTGCAGGAAAACTTTCAACTGGGCTTACAAAAGAAGGAATGAATTTTGCTTATTTATCCATTGTGTACTTACCTTGGGTTTTTCACCCAACCAGTAGAAATAAAAACTGGGATCTGGAGACTTATTTTAGGAATTAGAAAAGCTATTCATCATTAACTGCCTCTCAATATTATTTTGTCCTCAGATAAAAGCTGACTTAGAATGAGGGATGGCTATGCCAAGGTGGGAAATTACTCTCTTGATGGAGGTGGAAACTGAGAGCATTCCATTTTTGACCCAGTAGCCCCACTGGTTGTCATTCAGAGGTCGAAGGCACTCCATCCACATGATGTTCAATAAATACTTGCTGATTGATTGACTTTATAGAACCAAAGCACATCCTAACCAAGATGAAACATTGGCCCTCCCCAGTTCAGCTACAATGACAAGTCAGCAGGTAGAGGTAGATGGAATAGACTGAAGGATCTGAAGTCAAGAAATTCTGAATTCAAATCCCACCTCTGATTTCTACTAACTGTGTGACTTTGAGTGGTCACTTTAGCTTTTTGAACCTCAGTTTCTTCATCTATAAAATGGAGCTAATAAAAAGTATATTATCTGCTTCATGGGGTTGTTATGAAGCTAAATTAGATTATTTATGAGTATCATTTTGTAAACTTTAAAGTGACATGAAACAGTTATTTATTATGATTAGTCAATGGAAGAGAGAGAATGTCCCAGGGAAAAGAGTACTGTTTTGAGTTAAAAGACATTGGTTGAAATTCAGTCACTCATATTTACAACCCATTTGACCATTAGCAAGTTATTTAACCTCCATGGGCCTCAGTTTCATCTGTAAAATGTGGAAGTTGGGTCTCAATTGGGGGTTCTCAACCTGGAGGAACAATTTCAAGAGGGAAAAACGTTTCCTTATTCACACCTGCCTTTGTTTTCCTTTGACAATTCTATGAATTTTATTTTATGCATTTAAAAACATGATTCTGAGAAGTGTTAGAAAAGAATTCACTGTGGTACAATCGAACGTAATGGACTTCTCCACTAGGGACAATGCAGTGTCCCTGAACAATCTGCAGGGATCTAAAAAACACTATCCACAAGCAGAGGACCAACTGTGGGAGTAAAAACACCGAGGAAAAGCAACTGCTTGACTACAGGGGCTGAGGGGATATGACTGAGGAGAGACTCTGAATGAACACTCTAGTGCAAATACCAACAACATCAAAATGGGTTCGATTCAAGGACACATGTGATACCCAGTGGAATCGCATGTCGGCTATGGGATAGGTGGGGGGGAGAAAAGAAAATGATCTTTGTCTCTAATGAATAAGGTTTGGAAATGATCAAATAAAATATTGTTTAAAAAAAGAAAGAAAAGAATTCACATTTTAAAAAAAAGAATTACTGTTTCTGAGAAACAACTTTTGTTAAACAGGGACTATACAGTGTCTTTATTCTGCATGCAAAATGGTCCTGAATTAGATTTATTCTCAGGAGATCTCAAGTACCATCCCCTATTTCTGATTTTGTTTTTTTTCTGAAGAGAAAGCAAAATGCTTTCAGAAAATAAACACTCCGAATAAACTTATTCTGCTAAATAAATGATTTGGAGAACAAACATGCCTAAAATAAACAAAGCAATTAATTTGAGATCATTGCAAGTCAACATCTATTCAATCCTGTTCTCTAGGAGTGCATGTGCTTTGCCAGACTCCTCAGGGGGTCTACTTCACAGAAAAAGGTGAAGACAACTGGCCAAGGGGATCTCTGAGTTCCCTTCTGCCACTAAGTCTATGATGCTCTGAACAGTCTTTCAAAGATTCCATTCCAAGGCTGATCTCATCTTAGTAACAAAGACACTACTGGAAAGTTGTAAAGGCTTTGAGTCCAGGCCTGGTATCTGTCATCGAGGGGCAGCCTGCCTAAGTTGGGAGAGGTTCCTCAGTACAGGACAGACGTCACCAGATGATGAATGGTTTGAACCACAGTAACTCAGGAAAACAGGCTTCTCTCCTTGTCAATGAAGGGAATGCCCACATAAGTATCATTCTGGATCCTCAAACTCCTGAAATGTAACATTTACCCTAATCATAATACTTCCCATGAAGTCCAGAGCCTACTTTTCCTCATGGATGAAAACTCCCCATCTTGACTAATCCCAGTTAAGGGGATAAACAGTTTAGTAAATGTGGATGAAGACAATCAAATTTCAAGCATATCTTTCTGAGTAACAGAGCCCAGATATCCATCAATACTAGCCTAGCAGCTATCCTCAACCAGAATTTAGACAATAGAATTTCAAACTGATGGGATTAATTTAATACAAATTCACTACATCTCATGAAACTTGAACAATTAAAAAGGCTGATGTCACTATCATATCCTGACTACTGGCATCAAATGGGTCGCCATACTTTATCTACAATGCCTACAAAAGTGAATGTTTGGAAGATTTGTAATTATATGAGTTTAGGGAAGGAAGGAAGGGAGGGAGGGAGGGAGGGAGGGAGGAAGGAAGGAAGGAAGGAAGGAAGGAAGGAAGGAAGGAAGGAAGGAAGGAAGGAAGGAAGGAAGGAAGGAAGGAAGGAAGGAAGGAAGGAAGGAAGGAAGGAAGGAAGGAAGGAAGGAAGGAAGGAAGGAAGGAAGGAAGGAAGGAAGGAAGGAAGGAAGGAAGGAAGGAAGGAAGGAAGGAAGGAAGGAAGGGAGGAAGGGAGGAAGGGAGGAAGGGAGGAAGGGAGGAAGGGAGGAAGGAAGGAAGGAAGGAAGGAAGGAAGGCAGGAAGGCAGGAAGGAAGGAGGGAGGGAAGGAAGGAGGGAGGGAGAGAGGGAGGGAGGGAGAGAGGGAGGAAGGGAGAGGGAGAGAGAAAGATATTTTCTTAAAAGCAGTCTTAACCTTTATACAGTTTTTTGGTAAAGGGTAGAGGTGGGAGGTAGAAATGGTGGTAACATGCCCCCTGAAGTTGCTACCCATTTCCACTGCCCACTAGAACTGATTCAATGGAATATCCATAGGACAGGTCAAAAATCAAGGCTTTTCAGTGTCTCCTAGGGCATTTCTTAAGATAATACTAGTATGGCATATGACAGTATACCAAAAAGGAATGGTTTTTCAGGCTTAGCACCCAAAATGCCAAGCAAGGATGATGCCCATCAGTATCACTGGTAACAGTAAATGTACACTGTAGATGAAGCTCTGAACTCAATATAAGGAACACCTAAGTTTGAATTCTCCCTGGGACACTTCCTAACTGAGTGAATCTGTTTAAGTCATTTAACCTCTCTCAGGCTCAGTTTTCACATCTGTGATATGAAGAGAATATTACCTACTTCCCATGGTTGTTGTGAGGTTGAAATGAGGAAAGATGTATAAAGAACTTTTAAAACTTTTAAGTAGTAAATAATAACTATTATTATCATCATCATCATTGCCATCATTATAATTATCAACTAATTAATTAAAAGCTGGCAGTTCCTACTGATTGATCTGGTTATCTTCAGGGATCATCTAAGTTGGGCATGAGGCAAATGAATGAATGAAGTGCTTATTCTATGCAAAGACTGTGCTAAGCTCTAGAGATACAAACATTAATTCTCAGGAAAAAGGATCATAGATTTAGAACCTTAAAAACTATCTAGGCAAGCCCCTCATTTTATAGATGACCAAACAGAAGTCCTGGGAGATTAATGGCATGTTCAAATCACTCAGTTAGGAAGGTAATCGAAGCTGAATTTTAATCCAGGTCTCCTAACCCCAAATCCAGGGCTTCTCCTATGGTTCCATGCCATTTCCACCTTATGTTGGTATATCCCTTTTTTAATTTACAAAGCATTTTCATGGCATTATTACATATGATTCATTGCTGGATGCTAATGAAAGCATTTAATATCATTCAAGTAAATTATTTTAAACTTTGATGACCTCTCTGTCAGTCAACAGTCAACAACCAACAACCTACTATGTGCCAGGTGGGGCACCTCAATGGTACAGTGTATAGAGTGCCAGGCCTGGATTCAGGAAGATTCATCTTCCTGTGTTCAAATCTGGCCTCAGACATTGATTGCATGATCTTAGATAATTCATTTATATCCGTTTGCCTCAGTTTCCTCCTCTGTCAAATGAGCTGGGAAAAGAAATGGCAAACCAGTCCAGTACCCTTACCAAAATTGGGTCACAAAGAGTCAGAAATGATTGAAAAGCTAGACAAATAACAAACAGTGCCGGATGCTGTGCTAAATCCTGAGAATATAAAGAGGAAAAGTTTGAGTCTTCCTTCAGAGCTCACATTCCAACACTGGAAACAATGTAGACTCCCTTGGTCAACCAAGAAAACAGCCAGTGTAGAACATATTCTTAGAGAATTTCTGAAGTTCAGAAAAGTTAAGTTACTCACCCAGGATTATACAGCTAGTAATTGTTTTATTTTAAACCCTTACTTTATGTCTTAAATCAATAGTACATATTGGCTCCAAGGCAGAAGAGAGGTAAGGGCTAGGCAATTGCAGTTATGTTACTTGCCCAGATCACCCAGCTAGGAAGTCTCTAAGGTCACATTTGAATCCAAAACCTCCCATCTCTAGGCCTGGTGCTCCATCCACTGAGCCACCTAGCTGACCCTCCAACTAGTCATTTTAAGAAGCAGGATTTAAACTGAGTTCTTCTGCATTCCCAACTCTTACCTTTAATGCATAATACCTTGTGACCTTTCTAAATAAATAAATATAGGGGTCAACTGGGTGGCTCAGTGAATCAAGGAGGTCCTGGTTTCAAATCTGGCCTCAGACACTTGCCAGCTGTGTGACCCTGGGCAAGTCACTTAACCCCCATTGCCTAGTCCTTACCGCTCTTCTGCCTTAAAACCAATACCCATGATTCTAAGACAGAAGGTAAGGGTTAAAAAACTAAATTAAATTAAAAATGAATAAATAAATATGACTGGTCCCTGTTGTTGTTTTTTTAATCCTTAGTTTCTGTCCTAGTAACAACTCTAAGACCAAAGGGCAAAGGTTAGGCAAGCAAGGTTAAGTGACTTACCCAAGGTCACATAGCTAGGAAGTATCTGAGGCCAGCTTTGAACCCAGGTCCTCCCAATTCCAGGCATGGCATTCTCTCCACTGTGCCACCTCTCTGCCCCTGGCCCCTGAGCTCCTAAAATGTATCTTAAAATTGCCATCAAGTGAACAAAGGACTAATGGTACTTTTTATTATATCTACAGGGACAGGCTATCATACTGTAGACATTCTCCCATAATTATTCAGGACAGCAATCTAACAGGGATACAAAATATATGTCATGCATTAGGAGAAAGTTCTCTCAAAATAAAGGGCATGAAGGCAATTCATCTCCATAAACTGCTCACAGCAGCCATGCAAGCCAGAAATGATTACATTTCCATATATGTCTGTAAAGTTTCATATTCATTTGCTTGCCCAAGACGGTCGGTTCCATTCAAACACTTTTAATAAGTGAGGAATTGCTTGGAAATGTAGAGCGCCAAGCAAACCCTGTGCCTCCTTGATGGCTGACCCATCTCCCACCCCCAAATCTGCCCCACGCACTGGTATTTTTTTTCCTTAAGAAAAATAAGAACATGACAAGGAACTGGAGGCAAAATCTTCCAAAAGGGAGAAGGAAATGTATCTGGCAGATGATGTCTGCTTCTTTGGCAGATAAGTGAGGAGATAACGACCCCTTTCCCGAGCTCTCTCCTCCCCTGCTGCTATCTACCTCTTAGGATAATAAGCAAGCTTTTTATAAGTGCAAGGTGTAATTGTTATCTTCACAGAGGCTTAGAGAACCTATTTTATTTTTAATATAATTAATCCTGAAAACATTCTTCTGGAGGAAGCAGGGGGCAGATTAGTATCCCTATTCTAAAGACGGGAGAGCGGAAAACAAAGCGAGCCCGATAGGCAGCCCTATCTGTGTCTGACAGCTGCGTGGGTCTTGCTCGATTGAGGGGCTGTACCCTCCTGGGGGACACGCACCTTTGTGCCAGTCTGTCTAGGGGCCTCTCTCTAGGACTATCTCTGGCTCCATTTCTTGTCTGGGGATCTGCTGGCTTCCCCCTCATCCAAGTCCTTTCCCCAGTGACTTGTCCTCAGTCTATACTCAATACTCAATATGTAATCGATCAAATCGACCGATATACACTTAAGTTGACTAAGAGCGTATTATGTGCCTGGCACTGGGCTAAACTCTAAGGATATGAAAAGAGGTAAAAAGACTTCAATTCAAGTCAGCAAAGATGAAGCCCATGTTGTAGACACCATTGACATATCCATCACAAAGAGAGATCTAGAGAAATATCAGGAGAGAAGGGGCAGCAGGGTAGCACAATGAATAGAGCACCAAGCCTCAAATCAGGAAGTCCTGGGTTCAAATCTGACCTCGGACACTTCCTAGCTGTGGGCCCTTCGACAAGTCACTTAACTCCAATTGCCTAGCCCTTACTACTTTTCTGTTTTAGAAGTGGTACTTAACATAAACTTTTTTTTTTAACCTTTACTTTCTATTTTTGAATGGATACAAGTGGGGGCAGCTAGGTGACTCAATGGATTGAGCACCAGGCCTGCAGATGGGAGGTTCAAATCTGACCACAGACACTTCCTAGCTGTGTCACCCTGGGCAAATCACTTAACCCCCATTGCCTAGCCTTTACTGCTCTTTTATCTTAGAACCAATACCCAGTATTGATTCTAAGATAGAAGGTAAGGATTTAAAAAAATAAATAAATATGTACATTGATTCTAAGATGGGATGTAAAGGTTTAAAAAAAATCAGTAAAAGTATCAGTTCCAAGGCAGAAGGATGGTAAGAGGTAGGCAATTGGGGTTAAGTGACTTGCCCAGGGTCACACAACTAGGAAATGTCTTATGGCAAAATCTGAACCAAGTCTTCCTGATTAGTATCAATCCAAGTATCAATTCCAAGACAGAAGGTAAGGGTTAAAAAAAAAAACAGGAGAGGACACAGACAAGAGTCACCAGGTTGGCCACACATGGGTGGGTTCTGAAGCAGTGCCCATAGCAATGGGTCCATTAAAGCAGAGCTATAATTAGGGCAAAGCTTTTTCCCAGGACGCTGAGATTTATAGGGTGCTTTTTAGAACTTCAACTCCTTCAATAGCATCAAAACATTTGGACTGAGGACTCAGTTAGGAAGAATACTTAGTTCAAATAAGAAACTGACATTGCAGAAGTGGGGTGCTAGAAGTGTGGGTTATGACATCCTGTCAGATGCAGTTCAAGTATTAGTTTCTTTTCCAAACTTTTTTCTGTTTCTGTTCAAACCTTTGTTACCAAAAAAGGTCTGACGGAAAGAAGAGTAGGAAGGGAAAGAACTAGAAATGAATGCGTTCTAAGAACAAAATATTTCCATTTTAGAATTTTTCAATAAAAATAAATTGGTTATCTGTCAAATGGCCTAGACTCTCTTCCCCCAATCTGCCTCTACCTGAAGCGAGCTTCTCTCCTCTTATCCAATCGCATCATGGAATGGCCTTGTTGGCCTCTTAGAGCTAGTGTTCTGGGCTCTATATAACTCTTCTCACAATCAGTTAATGGGTTTTTAGGGCTCACTGTGTACCAGGCACTGAGTTAGGCCCTAAGGATACAGAGCCAAAAAATGGAATAGTTGTTGCTACCAAAAAGCCTATATTGTCTCCCAACTCAATTTCTCCTAAAAAAAAGTCAGTTTGGGGTAGCTAAATGGCTCAGGAGATAGAAGACATGGAGTCTGGAGATGGGAAGTCATGGGTTCAGGTCTAGTCTCAGGTACTTCCTAGCCATGTCACTCTGGGCAAGTCACTTAGCCTTTGCCTCTCTTCTGCCTTGGAACAGAAGTACTTTGTACTTAGTATTGTTTCTAAGACAGAAGGTAAGTGTTTTACTTTTTTTAAAGCTGATTTGAGGCATTTTTTTTTATTCTTGCTCCCCTGGGATCTTGCAAAGCTTGTTCTAAGCATGAAATTTAACAGTGATGTCTCTACAATGATATCTCTAAGCACTGAAGAATAGGTAAGGTTCTGGGTTCCATGCGAAAAACAGGCCAAATAAAAAAGACAAGAGCCCTTGCTCTCAAAGAACTGAAAGTCTAATAGGGATGCATGTTGTTTCTCTATGTGGATATCTAATATCTATCTACCTAGTTCAATACCAAACCCCTCTCTCTTCTATCATACGTATCCATTCTGCCCTCGTTCTATCCCAGCCACCTTTGCCCAGGCTAGGTATTTCATTCCGAAGCGTTCTTCAAGTCTCCGTTAAAGTCCTATCTTTAGGGGCAGCAAGCTAAGCTTCAGTTTTAGAGACATACTATGTATTGGTTCCAAGTCAGAAGAGTGATAAGGGCTAATATGTGATAATGGGGGTTAAGTGACATGCCCAGGGTCACATATCTAGGAAGAGTCTGAGACCATAAAAGAATGACTTTTGTTAAGGTCCTGAATACCAAAAGTGATGGAGGAAGAATTTGAACTTAATTCCTCTGACTCCAAATCTAATTTTCCATCCATAGTATCACACCTTCATCTCTGCCCTCCTCTCATATCTTCATTAAAGTAACATGGAAGGGACTTTCTCTCCTCTCTGATTTATCTTTACAGGATCTTTCTTTTCAACTTTCTTTTGCCTGTATTAAAATGTATAGAAGACAGGGAATGGAAGGAGCAGCACACAGTAGGAGACACTGAGGTACAATGGAAAGATAAGCAGCTCTAGAGAAGGAAGGACCTATGTCAAATCCCACCTCTGATGTCTGTCTTACCTGTTTACCTTACCTTACCTTACCTGTCAGTACCTATTTGACTTTCAACAAGTAACAATGTCCTTGGGACTCAATTCTCCCAACTGTAAAGTGAGGAGGTTGTTCTGCATAGGCTCAGGGATACCTTCCAAATTCCAAAAATTGGATCCTAAGTGTGGAGAGGCTCAGACCTCCCGCCTTAGAGATAGCAGGAATCCAACCCATCCCTTTCTGGCTTTCTCCCTCATTCACACTTAGAAACAACTGCACCAAGCAGTCCTTCTTGACCTATCACTGCTTACTCTTTGCAAGCATCAACCTGCCTCTCCCATGTCTGCATGTGTGGAGGCAGTACCACTATTACAGTCATTAGGGTGAAACACTGGTTCATAATTTGCCCCACCTCAGACCTTCTAATTAGCAAATGAATGCCAAAGATTGGGGGAGTGGGGAAGGGAAGGGAATAAGCATGTATCTAGTGCCTACCACATACCAGACACTATGCTAAGCATTTTATAATATCATTTAATAGAGAGGAAGATAGTCAGAGACTTGGACTCCAGCATCTGTAATCATTTCCATTTACGAGCATACATCTACCAGAAGAATGAAAGCTCCTATACAATAGAGACTCCTTGAAGACAGTCATTATTTCATTTTTCCTAGGTGTCCCAAGACTAATTCAAAGAGTGTCACATCGAAGGGACTTCATAAATGCCTTTAGAAAAATAATCAAAGAGTAAAAACTTGCTTAGACTTCTTTTGATCCCGGGTTAACTTTTACAAGAGAGAACAAAATATTTCCATCTTCAACTTGTTGCTATAAGATTCACCCGATGAAAATCTCAAGATGTAAGTTACAAACTGACAGGTGGAAAATAATTTTGGAGTCACTTAAGTTACCAGAAATGAGAAGGACTGAAAGCTCCAGCACTGGTTGGTCTGTATTTTCAATGTCTCCCAAGGTTCTTAGAGAATTTAAGCATGCATTCATTCATGCATAAGAGGTCAAGTTAGTTGGCAACATTTCAGAGTCCGGATGGATCATCTGGGAGCTGAGATAGGACTTCCTAGAGAGCAAAGACAGCCTGGTTTGCAACAAGAGATGAGTATCAGCCAAAGGAAAGAGAATTTTATCAGTGCTCACAAATTGTGATATCAAGGTTGACATTGTATCATTCTGATCCTATCATATCATTTCCAAAGCAACCAGTTTTTGTTTGGGTTTTCAATTCATATAGTCATAGATATAGAGTTGATCTTAGTCCAATGGTCTCATCTTCCAAATGAGAAAATTGGGGTCCTGAGAGAAGAGATGCTTGGACCACGTCTCACGGGTAATAGGATCCAAAGCCATGATTCAAATCCCAGTTCCTCCAACTTCAAATTCAGTGCTATTTCCAACATATCGTAACTGTCTCCACAAGTCACGTGCAGAGGGATGCTCGTGGAAACTCAGGGAGTTGATGAGATCACAAGAAAAAGGGTAGAGAGAAAAAGGATTTCAAGACCAAACCGGGCTTGTACCCTCAGTTAAGGAGTGGTACATGGATGTTCATCTAGAAAAGGAGAGTGAGGAATAAATAGTCAGACAGGTAGGTGAAGAGCCAGGAGAGATAAGAGTCATGAAAACTGAAAGAGAAGTAGGAAGGGGGTGAGTATTAGCAGTGTCAAATCTTGAGGAAAGGTTAAGAAGACTAAGAGTAAAGGAAAAGCCGTCAAATATGGAACTAAAAACTCTCTAGTAACCCCAGAATGATCAGTTCCAGTCTACCAGTAGTTCAAAAGCCAGACTGTAAGGGGTTGAGAAGTGAGTGGGTAGTGAGAATGAAGAGGAACTTAGAGAAGAACCAAAGAGATTGGCAAGGAATTGGGTTTGTTTTTAATGATCAGTCTCTGTGGTGATATAAGTGGCCATAATTTCCTTCCTCCTCAACAATTCAAAATCATTTATTAAGTCTCAGTGGTCAGACACTAGACTAAGTACTAGTGGTACAAAGTAAAAAACTCAGCACTCAGTAAAGTGAGAGAGTCCCTCCCCTGGTGGTTTCCATTCAATGATCCAAAAGCATTTAAGCACTCATTATGTGCCTGACCTAACCCCTTACTATATAATACAAAGAAAGGCAAAAACACTTCCTTCCCTCAAGGAGCTCTCATTCTAAAGGGGGGAGACTGCTAGCTTTATATACGACATACACAAGGTACATGAGTACGTGTAGAGCCTTGGAAGTGAAGGCTCTGCCTTTGCAATTGGGTCATCTCAATAGGAACCAAAGGGGCCAACCAGCAGGATCAGCTGGACCTTCAACCATCTGCCTGGAAGGAAGGAAGGTCAGATTCTAGAGAGCAGAGATGAGGTACAAATGCAGAAACCCAGAGATGTGGGAGAAGAATTCAAGTTGAGAAGCAGCTACTAGTCCAACTTGACTGGAATATAACATATAAATCAGAGCAATGTAAACTAAACTGAAGATAGAGCAAAGTGGGCTATGAATTGCCTTAAAAGCCAGGCGTAACTGTCTTCTGTTTGATCCTAGCAGCAATAGGGACTTGCTGAAGATTTTTGAGCAGGGGAGACACAGCTTCAGACCTAAGCCTCAGAAATATTATTTTGGCAACTACACGAAGGTTGAATTGGAGAGGAGAGGCAAGGGAAGCAAGGAGACCAATTAGAAAGCTCTTGAAATCCTAATGAACACCTGAATGAAGGGAGCAGTCATACGCATGAAGGGGACAAATACAAGATACCTTCTGAACTCCAGTGATTCATCATGTCATGGAGGGGAACCTAGATCCCCAAGGGCTATACTAACAACACACAAGCTCTGCCAAGTACTACCAGGCTTCAAGTATGGGCACAGTGACTGCCCTCTATTGATTAACCTAGATAAATTGGGAGAGGCTCATCACCAGCTAAGTGGTATAGTAGATAAAGCACTGGGAATGGAGCCAGGAAGACCTGAATTCAAATTTGGCCTCAGACCCTTACTAGCTGTGTGACCCTAGGCAAGTCACTCAACCCAACTGCCTCAGTTTCTTCATCTACAAAATAATCTGGAGAAGAAAATTAGCATACCATACCTGTGATACTGGGAAAGTCCCAGTTTGCCTTTGTTTCCATATCTATAAAATGAGTTAGAGAAGGACATGGCAAACCACTCTAGGACCTTTTCCAAGAAAACGCCAAATGGAATCATAAAGAGGTAGGCATATGGTTGGCCACCAATTTTGGTTACAACAGTCCATAAAGACTATTTACTAAGGAGTAGAAGGGTTGCAATACTCACACCAATGAAATTATACATCTTAAGAAAAATCTCTCTTAAGACTGATTTCTCATCAAATATTGTTTATATTTATCCTATAAATCCATGTTAATCTATCTTTAGTCTACTTCTTTAAGTACATGTTTCATCTCCTTTATTAAACTGTAAACTTCCTAAAATACATAACATTATGGTTTATTACCAAAGTTATGAACTAGCATTGACTGACTTCATTCCCATATACATCTCTCTATTGATCTCTATGTTTCATGCCCCAACCTAGGGCTTCTTGGGGGAATATCAGACTTTGATTCAAGTTTAAATTCCCTCCTACCCTCACCCCCAAAACCAAAGAAGCTTTCACTTCCCATGTAAGAACTCAGATTAATTCAATATAGGACAATTTTCACTTATCCCAAATACAAAATAGAGCAGACTTACCCAAAACTATATATGCGGTCAAAACAACTCCCTTTTCTTCTCAAGTCCTTCATTGATATATTCAGCTCTTCGGATTTACAATTCTACTCCAGGCAGGACCTTCTTCTAAAAAGAAAGAATTCGCAAGCTATTAAGTAATTTTTAACAACAAATAGTTATTGAGTGAATGAATAAGTGATCTTCCATGGTCTTTCCCAAATGCCAAATTGTAAACTGATTATTTCTGAGTCAAATCATAAAAGAATATTTGATTAGTGTTCTATGAGTTTCTGTTTTATTGAGTGATAATTGTGTTCATCATTGCATTGCTAGAGAACAGACATGTTCTTTATTTAGTGAAGTTAAAAATCATTCTAAAATATTCAATCTGGTGAAAACTGTCATTTGTTCAAGTCTGTCTGGGAACAAATTACCTTAATCCTTATTTTTCTTCTGCAGTTTAATTAAAATCAACTAACTATAAGAAAAGTGTTCAGATCACAATGGAAAGAGCATGCAGCTTGCTCCATTTTATTGGGCCCTGGCAAAAGGAAAAAATGGTCATACCTCAGTGTATCATAGAAACAAATTGCTTGAGTACTTATTAGCCACCTGCTAACACCCATTTGCTGCCTTATAAATTTTCCTGTGAAAAATATTATCCATTCAGTCATCTAGTTTCCCAAAGTTCTCTTGGGGAACCAAATGCTGTTATTCCTAGTCATCAAAAAGACAATCACTTTCTGGGAGTGTCAGTTCATGCAAGTGAGCAAATAGGCTGGTCTACTGATCTATCTCCAAAGGAGACATCTGGGTATTTCCAACATCCTAGAAATAAGAATACTTGAAAAAGAAAGGAAGGTAAATCAGAATTCTAGAATTTCATGGAAGGAAACTCACAGATCAACTAGCTTAGCTTCCCATCAGCCTCTTCTTGAATACATCCATTGCCAGGGAACTAAGTGGCTACTAAGAAAGCATGTTCCATGTCTAGGTGGTTCTAGCAATTGTTCCATTGTTTCTCAGTTTGACCCACCTTTGTGATCCCATTTGAGGTCTTCTTGGCAAAGATACTGGAGTGGTTTGCCATTTTCTTCTCCAGTTATTTTACAGATGAGGAGAATGAGACAGAGTTAAGTGACTTGCCCAGGATCACACTGCTAGTAAGTGCCTGAGGGCAAATTTGAACTCACAAAGATGAATCTTCCAACTCCAGGCCTAGCACTGGGTTCACTGCACTATTTTTAGTCACCCCAATTACCAGTTAAGTGTTCCTTAAATTGCATTAAAATTCGCCTCTATAATTTTTACTTATTGGCTTAAGTCCTGCCCTCTAGAGCAATTATTGGATTTAACAAAATTGCCAAGTGGTCATCCAGCCTTTGCTTGAAGACTTCAGTGAGTAGTGATCTAATAATCACTCAAAACAATCCCCATTTTATCCTCAGATAACTCTGATTTTTTTAATTTCGTTTTTTTTCCAGATTACATATCAGTACAATTTCAACAATGATTTTCTGACATTTTACAATCTATGTCCTCTCCCTTCTTCCCATCCCTCCCCCTCCCCAAGGTGGTAAGAAATAGGGTTATTATATAATACACATTTCCATGTTTATCGTGTTGTGAAAGAAGACACCTATCACACTAGAGAAAATTCCTGGAGGAAATTAAGTGAAGAATGGCATGCGTCAATCTGCATTCAGACTTCATGGATTTCTTCTGTGGCAATGGATGGCCTTTTCCATCAAAGGTCCCTTGGAGTTGTCCTGGATCCTTTCCTTGCTGATAATAGTTATGTCATTTACAGTTGACCCTTATACAATATTGCAATCAGTGCATACAACGTTCTCCCGATTCGGTTCATTTCATTTTGTCTCACTTCATAAAAGTCTTTTCCAGGTTTTTTTGTGATTATCTTGTTTGATTTTTTTTCTCATGGCAAGGCATATTCCATTACAACCATATACTTGTTCATCTATTTCCCAATTGATGGACAGCCCCTCAGTTTCCAATTCTTTGCCATCACTAAAAGAGCTGCTAAAAATCTCTTTGAACAAGTAGGTCCTTCTCCCTTTTTTATTGTCTCTTTGGGATACAGACCTAATAGTGGTATTGGTCAAAGGGTATGCACAGCCTTAGAGCCTTGGGGGCAATAACTCAGAGTTAGAAAGTGTTTCCTGACCTCAAGCCTAAGTTGTCTTCTTGGCAACTTCTTTCAGTTGCTCCTACTCATGCTTTCTATAGCCAAGAAAAACAAAAAAAGGATGAGAAGTAAATAAGCATTTTATTTAGCATTTACTACATGCAAACACTGAGCTAAGCACTTTACAAATATTATCTCATCTGATCCCGCAACAATGCTGCAAGGTAAGTGCTATTATGATCCTCATTTTACAGTTGAAAAAAATGAGGCAGACCTTTTAAAGATTAAATGACTTGCCCAGGGCCACACAGCTGGAAAGTGTCTGAAGTTTGCTTTGAAGACTTGAAGCCCAGAGTTCTATCCATTTTTTTAAACCCCTTACTTTCTATCTTAGAATCCATACTAGTATCAATTCCAAGGCAGAAGAGTAGTAAGGGTTAAGCAAGGGGGACTAAGTGACTTATCCATGTTCACACAGCAAGGAAGTGTCTGAGGGCAGATTTGAGCACAGGAGCTCCCATCTCTGAACCTGGCTCTCAATCCACTGAGCCACCCAGCTGCCCTATGGGTTATTTTTTTTTTTAAAAAAAGACCCAGGTTCAAATCCTACTTCTGACAAAGAGACAGAGAAAGAAACTTTATGTTTTAAATCATAGAAGTTAAAAAAAATTATCATTTTTCTTAAATGTAAGCTTAAAGCTTTTTACTGGGACCAGATGGGTGGTATGGTGGATAGAGTTCTGGATATGGAGCCTGGAAGTCTTATCTTCCTGAGTTCAAATCTGGCCTCAGACTTTTTACTAGCTAAAGGACCCTGGACAAGTCACTTAACCCTGTTTGCCCCAGTTTCTTCCTCTATAAAATGAGCTAGAGAAGGAAATGGCAAACTGAGGCCTGCTACTACCAAGGAGCTCCTGTGGTGATGGATGCTGGATTATAAATGGGGAATATCAAAATTTACTCCAGCTCTCCAAATACAAACCCACTTAGTACTTTTCAGGATCTAATTTCTTGTTCTGCCAACATGCTGGTACAGTGGAAGGAATGATGGATTTGTTGATTCAGAGGTCCTAGAGGGTCCAGGGTAGGATACAGCCCTATTATTCACTCCCCCATGGGACTGTGGGCAGTCGAATGGAACAGCATGGCCAAGGGGAGAGAGCTCTCAATGTGAAGTCAGCAAGATCTGTTTTTGAAGCCTACTTCAGATCTTTACCAACTGGATGACAAGCAGTGGGAAAGCCTTTCTAACCTCTGAAGGCTTCAGTTCATTATCTATAAAATGAGTGGTTTGGTCTAGATGACTTTTGATGACCCTTCTAGCTCTAAAGCTCTGATCCTATTGTCATTTCACACGTGTAGGTCTTTTCCCTCCTCTAAGGAGTTTACAATATAGGCTAGAGGCCATATTTTCGGTCAGGAATCACAGAATTGCTCCATGAAGGTCCTATTTATGGTTCTATTTTAATGCCACATTGTAATATGAAGGTGACCCTACTGCCTACAAAGCAAAAGTTTGGGAAAGCCCTACTAAGGAAGGAACTGTATCATTTTTGTCTTTATATCCCCAGCATCTAGCACAGAGCATGGCATAGAGTAAGAGCTAAATAAATGTTTATTGGGGACAACTAGGTGACTCAGTGGATTGAGAGCAAGGCCCAGAGACAGGAGGTTCTGGGTTCAAATGTGACCTCAAATACTTCCCTGTGTGACCCTCAGCAAGTCACTTAACCCCAATTTCCTATCCTTTACCACTCTTTTGCCTTGGAAATAATACTTAATATCAATTCTAAGACACAAGGTAAAGGTTTAAAAAAATGTTTAAGTAATAAGTATTTGAGTAGAATAGGGGTAGAGATGGGGGAAGGAACAAACTTCTCATCTCACTATGATATGATATTACAACAAAGGAAACTCCCTCTACCAATATAGATCAATACAATTGTCTAGGGTTGTAGTGGTGAACCTATGGCACACATGCTAGAGAGGCATGCAGAGCCCTCTCTGTAGGCACCCACCATCACCTGCCAGAATTCATCACTAGAAAGGCAAAGGGATGCAGGGCTGGGCTGCTCCCCTCCCACCCTGTACCATACCTGAAGGCATTCCTCACTTCACCCATCTGCCTAGCAGCCCAGTGTTTCCTCCCTCCCCTGTCTGGAATAGGGGGGTGACACATGCAAATGGCCTCTTGGAGTGTGTGTGTATGTGGGGAATCATAGTACACAGCCTTTAAAGGTTCACCATCATTTTCCTAGGCATAAGTGGTTAGGTGATTTGCCTATAGTCACACAGTAGGTGGGAGTTAAGTAACTTAATCCCACTTCTAAGATACTTTCTCTTTAATATACCATGCTGTCTCCCTATGAATAGGTCCAATTTACTGATGAAAAAACTGAGGCTGAGAGAATTTAAATTACTCACCTAGTGTCAAATAGTTAGCAAGTATCTTGACTGGGATTTGAACCCAGGACTCCTACTTAATTCAACCAACAAATATATTATTGGAAGTTTTTTTAGGCAAACAAGACTAGGAGATTTGCTCAGAGTTACACAGCTAATAAGTACTTGAATCTGGATCTGAACTCACAAAGATGAGTCTTCCTGATTCTGAGCCCAGAATTTTATTCATTATATCACCCAATTGCCCTCTGATACATTTTTATTAAGCATGAGTTATGTATGGGAAGGAAGGAAGGAAGGAAGGAAGGAAGGAAGGAAGGAAGGAAGGAAGGAAGGAAGGAAGGAAGGAAGGAAGGAAGGAAGGAAGGAAGGAAGGAAGGAAGGAAGGAAGGAAGGAAGGAAGGAAGGAAGGAAGGAAGGAAGGAAGGAAGGAAGGAAGGAAGGAAGGAAGGAAGGAAGGAAGGAAAGGAGGAAGGAAGGGAGGAAGGGAGGGAAGGAGGGAGGGAGGAAGGGAGGGAGGGAGGGAGGGAGGAAGGGAGGGAGGGAGGGAGGGAGGGAGGGAGGGAGGGAGGGAGGGAGGGAAGAAACTCTGTAAGGCAGTACTAAGAAAGAAGTGCATTCTAGACATGGTGGATGGCCACTGTAAGTCATGGGGATCTACTGTACAACACTGACTCCTAAATAGCATGTGATTTATAGATGTATTGCATGCAAGTTTTTGACTAGAAATAAACTTGTCTTGGGAAAAATACTGACCTACCTAGTAACAGAGATTTGATGGACAGGGCCCAGACTGGCCAATATAGGAATTGTTTTGCTTGTCTATGCATTTTTGTTCCACGGTTTTTATGTTTCTTTTTCCACTGGGGAGAGGGAGGTGGGAAATGAAATACATTTTTGTGAGATGAAGAAAAAAATTTTCAATAGGAAAAAAACTGGAACTTGGCACCAAACATATGGTTAAAGACAACTTTTTGTCAGCTCCTCAGCCTGGCAACAACAGAAAAGCTCCAGGCGATATATCTGTCCCGAAAGCAGAAAGCACGTCACTCCATCCACCCTTTACCCCTAGGGCCTTCTGTCCACCCAGACTCCCGCCTTCCTGGGTTTGGTGGTTGGAGACACTGGGAGCCCTGGCCTGCCCATCTAGGCTGCCTCCCAGCTGTTGTGGGGCTGTAGCTCATGGGGTGTAGTCATTTGGCTGGCAGAGAGACTCTGTAACAGGGAGCTGACCACAAGCGTAAGGAGGCTGCCAGAATGTCCAGGGAAGCACCCAGTGTTCCCTCCCTCCCACCTTTCTCTCACACCCAGACAGCATCCAGAAGGGCTAGGCCACTCCAGCAGGAAGAACGAGTCAGGATGGGTGGGGAAGGCCGCCTCCCATACCCCAGTGGAGGGAGTGCCAAAGCCCAGGTCCACCCTGCCCATGTTCCCCAGTAGGTAGCTATCTCCGACGGCTGCCAGGACGGAGAGCGTCAGCACTTCTCCTCACGAGGTGACTAAGCTGGGGAAAGAAGTTGAGTGTGGGGGTGGCAAGCCCTTTCCAGCTCTCTCAGGGTTTCCTGAGGGCTGCTGCCAGATTGGGCATGTGCAGATGGAGCTTTTCACATCCTCAGAAAGCTCACACTTCTGGTTTGGGGCTTTCTTTTTTCCGAGAAGTGACAAGGCAGAAAGCCTGCTCTGAACACCCAAAGACCACAGTAGAAGTGAACCGAAAGGAGTGCGCCCCCCCCCCCCTCCATGCTCTGCTGAAAAGTGTCTCCCAGCACCCCCCACTGCAAGAAGCCCTGGGGCGCGGGCGCGGGCACGGGCAGGATGGAGGGTGGCTGCAGGCAAGGGCGCCGCATTCGCTCTTTCCCTCTTCCATACCAGCGAGGTTGGTGCCCAGAAAGCGAGTCTGTGCTGGGTGCTTCTGGGTACGATTTAGAGTATTAAACTTTAATCTGGGCTAATTCATTAGAGATGCATCTTCTGGGGAAGGCAGGCTTTAGCGCAGTAAATCAGCTCCCTCCCCCAGTCTTCCCCGCCCCCAGGAGCTCAGAGCTCTCTCTGCCTTCAGCACTCAGTTGAGTGAGTCTCTCAAGCAAAAGGAACCCACCCAAAATAATTCACTACCACCTCCAGCCTGGCTTCTGAATATTCAAATGTACAGCTGTGGGAGTGAGAGAGGAGGCAGAGAAACTTGACGAGGAAGGAAAAATCCACTCGATTTTATAAGTTCCAAACCCAGGAAATCTGGGGTGGAGTGGGAGGGGGGAGGATCCAGAGAAGACCTAGAAGACCTAGACCAAGAACAGTAGCTCAGAGAGGGGGGCTCATTTGGCCTTGTTGTGGCCATTGGGTTTGGCCTTTTTTTTCTTCCGGGTGGGGTGTGGGGGAGAAAGTGGGGAATCTCAGATTTGGAAAATGAAATCAATAGCATATGCCCAATGGTCTTATCTAGAGTTTTAAATGGGCTCAAACCCTATTATCAAGATGAACTAGCAAATATGTATCCCCGTCAGACTAGCAGATTTTATCGACTTCTGGGTCCCATTAGATGAGAAAGGGAGTAGTCAAATGCTGAGCTCATGAAGAGGAAAGTTGCCTGCGTTCCAGAGAAATTTCTTTCCACCAGGCTAAACATGTCTAGGTCCATAGAGGCCATAGATGCAAAGCTGGAAGGACCAGAGGGGATTATGATAAATTGCTCAAGTAGCTGAGTCAAGATCTGAACTCAGGGTCTCTGACTTCAAGTTCAGCACTCTTTCCCCAAAAGCTGATTCTTCCTTCTTGCATCTCCTTTTCATAGATTTAAGGCTCAGAGACCTCAGAGGTCACTTGGTACAACCCCCACTCCATTTTATGAAGAAACTGAGGTCCAGAAAGGACATGTACTTACTTGCCTAAGTTCACAGAGACAGGGCCAGAGTCAGAGCTATACCCAAATCATCTAGTTCTAAATTCAGCACTTTCCACAGCAAAATGTAGGTCAACCCAACTTGGGACAACTAATCAATCAATCCCTTTCTAAGTGTGAATGAGTATAATTTCAATACTTTAGCTAGTGGCACAGTACATAAGAGCACCAGGAAGTCAGGAAGGTCTGAATTTAAATCTAGTCTCAGATACCTCTTAGCTGTGTTACCCTAGGCAAGTCATTTAATCTCTGTTTGCCACAATTTTCTCTACTGTAAAAATCATTCAATAAATTTTTAACTCCTATTACATTCCAGGCCAGACAGCTAAATGGACATGATAAGAGTACTAGGTGGGAAGTCAGGAAGACTCATCCTCCTGTGTAGCCTTGGACAATTCATTGTCTCCTTGAACCTCAGTTTCCCCAACTCAAAAATGAGGGGGCTGTATTAAATTACTTCTAAGGCCCCTTCCAATTCATGAAGTTGACCTCCAGATATCCTTTTTAGATCTAGCTTGATAAATTTTTTCTTTTTTTTCTAAATCCTTATTTTCCATCTTAAAATCAATATTAAATATTGATTCCAAGGCAGAAGAGTGGTAATGGCTAGGCAACTGAGGTTAAGTAGCATGCTAAGAGTCAGCCAGCTGGAAAGTGTCTGAGTCCAGATCTGAACCCAGAACTTCTCATCTCTAGACTTGGCTCACAATCCACTGAGCAACATAGCTGATTCCATGTGTGAGTTTAGATGAATTATTTCATCTCCCTCATCCCCTGATCTTTACTTTCTAGATCCTCTGGAATAGAATGAATGAATGAATGAATGAATGAATGAATGAATGAATGAACCATTTAATAAATGTTTCCTATCTGGAAAACGGAAGTTTTCAGATTAGATTACCTGGGAGGTCCTTCTACAGCCATGAGCCTATAATCTCTCTCTCAATACAAATAAGTTTTTTTGATTTAACATTTTACTAGCCAACTATGGATGTTGCCATAGCTATATCCAGAAAAATTCCTGACTGGATTCCAAGCTTTTGTTGACTTCCCTGAAGTTAGAATCACTGAATCATATAGCTAAGTCTGGAAAGAACCTCAGAAGTCATCTGGTCCAACTCCCTTATTTTACAAATAAAGAAAATGAGTCCCATAGAGGTGAGAGAGCTTGCCCAAAGTCACTCAAGTGGTAAAGTCAGAATTTGAATCTGGGTCCTCTGACTGGGAATCTATCTTGTTTTCCATTGAATCTCATCCCCTTGATCTGTCAGTAAAGGTTAGGACAGATAGCTATCTAGTCCAAGGCCACTCCCATAAGAACATGAGCTTTAGAGAAAGCCTTTGACAAGACCTTCCTGTTTAGTAAGACCTGCTGCTGCTTGTTCTCCATGAGCTTAGCCTCCAAGAGTTGTGAGTCACCCAAGACACACAGCAAGCATCTGAAGAGTCTTCCATAGAAGAAGCTATAATTTTCATACATGAATAATGTGGGTAATCACATTTTCATCTAACTTTTAAAGGTAGTAGAGCTTATCTACACAGAGGCTGACTCTTCTAGTATTTTAAGTATAATTTAGAAGCCATTACAATTAAATTTAAGATAATTCATTAGGAACATACTTTATATTGAAAGCTGCCAAGCAATCGGTCAAATAATGCAAAGTATCACACATCTGTGTAGTCCTAGATATGTGGGTCCTAGATATATGCCTATTGTACCTTTATTTATGTTGAGATTTCTTTAGATGGGAGTGCCTTGGGAAAATGACCCAGATGGAAATCTTAGTACTTGACAACACCTACTGAAAAGGCCAAGTGCTACCCAGAGGCAAATCCATTTGAAAATGCCTGGGCAGTTCTCCTAAGCTTGGAACGGTTTGCCAGTAGAGCAGAGGCCAAATTATAGCATAATACTATGTCATAAGTTCTATTTTGTCTTAGCTCCAGGGACAGAACCCTGATTGCTGCATCAGGTAAAAAGTAAAGTTTAGTATTCTTGGACTTTATGCTACTTTGGATGCCCTTTCAATTCTATTTGTTTGTTTTAATGGAGATGTTGCTCTTATTTCTAGATTGGTCCCTAGATGATCTAGATGATCCCAAACCTCTCTCTACCAAAACCAGATCAGAAGTCATTCATGCCTTCTCATTCTCTCATTCTTGTCTAAGTTTTCCCAAAAATCTTTCAGAGAGGTACCTCCCAGCACAGGATTTTCACAGAATTTTTTAATTTAGAAGAGACTTTAGTGGCCATCTAAGAGCCTAATCCATACCTAAATCCATCACCTTCTAAGTCAGTTATATTCCAATTAATTGAAAAAGCATGGAGAGATCTCCATGACGTTATGAAGAGTGAAATAAGCAGAACCACGATTTTGAAGAATGACTTGTGTATGTCTGTCTCTGGAGAAAGAACCAATAAAAAGAAGCAATCAAGACATAGTTTTATATAGATATGTATCTTATTGTCAAATGATGCCTTCTCTAATGGAGGGAGGGAAGAGAATAAGTCATATCAATATTTTAATATAATAAATAAAGAAATAAATTTATTAATTAAAAAAGCATTTACTAAGGACATACTATGTATATCTACTATAAGCCTGGCACTGGGGAACACAAAAAGAGGCCAAAAACAGTCCCTGACTTCAGAGAGCTTACTTTTGGACAGCCCTCCTTGGTGAAATGGGAGTTTCTCCTTGCCTGGTGTAATCCTAGATGAGGCATGGGTGCCAGAGAAGGATGGGAGTCATCATTGGACATTCCCTTCTGAGGCACACTGGTAATCTCTTCACTAGTGCTCAGATGCCCACAGCTGTCCAATGTGACCAAATGATCACACTCCAAGTGGTATAAGACCCTACAGTTTTTCCCAACTTCAACTCTAAATTATTCTCTTTGCAATTCTCCCCCTGGGACCAAACTGAACAATTCTGATCCCCTGTCTACATAACAGTCCCTTAAAGACTAGAACACTACTATCATATCTTTTTTGAGTCTTTGCTTCTTCAATCCCAGTGCCTTCAACTGATCCTCATTCTGGAGATACTCTAGTTCATTTGGTTTGCTGGGATAATTGGGTGCATAGACTTTGAGCTAGAAGGGGCCAATTCTCCTTCAGAGATGAGCGAATTCAATCCCCAAAAGGCCAAATAACTTGCTCAAAGCCACACAGGTAATTAGTGACAAAGCTAGAATTTGAACCCAAGGCCTCATGATTCTGAATCAACCAATCAATTAATGAGCATTTATTTTTTTAATTACATTTTTTTTCCAGATTACATGAAGATACAATTTTTAAGAATTGTTTTCCGACATTTTCCTATCTGTGGTCTCTCCCTCATGCCTCTCTCCCCTCCCCAAGATGGAAGGCAAGGTGATATAGGCTATGCATGTGCTATGTAATTCCATAACAAGCATTTAATATTGGGATAAAAAGAAAAGACAAACTCAATCCCTACCTGCTGGAGAATGGGGGGGGGGGGGGGGGGAAGGGCCGATTCTAGCCATGGCCTTAGCCTTGACAAGAAGAAAAGCAAACTCTCCATCAGTGACTGGAATAAAACAGGAGAAAGTAATAAATGATGTTAGGGGATCACAGAGATGAAGAGAAGTTGCCAGACTGGTGAAAAAAAAAAGGTTCTCAATTGAGAGAGTAGAAGGAATAGGAAAAGGAGAAAAAAGAAGTATAGCTTCAGTTGTGAGTGGAGCAGAGAATTGCCTGCCTGTAGTGAAGGACCAGTTTAGATTAGAAAACATCACTTTATAGTGGACTGAGTCAGCCTGGTGTTCTTATCACTGTGTCATCTACCAGTCAAGCTGCCCATCTATGTTTTGTTTCTCATTCTTGAAACTAAGTCTATTAGAAAAGATTTAAAGGGTCACCTTCCAACAATGTCTCATTTTTAAAAACAACTGTCAGATCAAGAAAATCTGGCCTCATGGTCATTCTTTAGAAATCAGTAAATGTTCGGACCACATTCTTTAACCCTTTGTAATAAATGACACATTTAGAAATCTTTTTTTTAATTTATTATCTCCCTAAACATAAATCAAGGCATCAACAATCATTAAATCCTTATCTGATATGTAACAGAGGTATAAAAATAAGAATGGATAAGGAGTGTGATGGAAGCAAGAAGGAATCATGGTAGATATTGGCCCTATCACAGAGAGACATTGTGTTACCATGTAAAGAGGACCTAGGTTCATATGCAATCTCTGAAGCTTGGAACCTTAGTGACCTTAGATCAGTCATTTCAGCATTCTAGTGCATTCTAGCAATTTCCTCATCTAAAAAATAGTGAAGTTAGAAGGATAAGACTAGATATGAGATCTGAGAGCTCTGAGAGCTTTTCCAACTCTAGATTTATAATCTAGAATGGATAATCCTAAATATCAGAAATCCATATTTCCTCTTACAATCCCAAGGACTCCTTCCCAAGTTTCCCTGTGCAGGAGACAAAGGGAGGGGAAAGAGAAAGAGAGAAAGAGAGAGAGAGAGAGAGAGAGAGAGAGAGAGAGAGAGAGAGAGAGAGAGAGAGAGAGAGAGAGAGAGAGAGAGAGAGAGAGAGAGAGATGAATAAAATATAGATCATACATTAAGAGGTAGAAAGAACCTTAGAAATCATCTAATGTATTTCTTCACTTTACAGGGGAAGAAATAGACCCAGAAAGTTTAAGAACACCCAAGGTCTCATAGGTAGGAAGTAGTCTAATTGGGATTTGGAGGCAAATCCTTTGTCTTCAATTCAGGGGTTATTCACCTTGTTATGAGCCATGGCCCCCTTTATCAGTCTAGATGGATCTCTTCTCAGAATATATTTAAATGAAAAAAATGAACTACAGAATATTGCAAAGGAAACAATTTTTTTTTTGGAAAATTTTATTTAATTAGTTGATTTGGAATATTTTTCCATGGTTACAAGAATCATGTTCTTTCCTTCCCCTTCCCCCCAGCCCTGTAGTTGACATGCAATTCCACTGGGGAAACGTATTCTATTAAAACACAGTTATCAAAAAAAATTTTTTTAAGTTTACAGAGGCAAGTCTGGAAAATGACTATCTATAGCATCAGAAGTTCCTCATATCTGCCCCATAGAAACATAGCAAGTAGCATGTACACACACATACACACATGGGCTAAGAAATGTCAATTATACCTAAATAAACTTAGTTTTGAGGTTAGCATAATGCAGTCTAAACTCTAGTTGAATAAATCCCACCAGTCACATACCCTATCTATAGGCTGTTGATTTTTCAAACTAGTTAAACTGAAAAATTGTCCAGTAATCAGGAAGTTGGCATTTCTGCTCTTCCAACTGTAGGGCCCTTCCCTCAACAAGCACAGCCTCCATGATGTCCAAACTATGACCAAAACCACAGGTTTTTCTTGTCTCATTTTCCTTCTCTCATGAGTTCCCTGGAGGCACTATATACCAAGACTTCAGTTTCCAAAATGGTATCATAGAATCTCAGACTTGGAAAGATCCAATCAACCCAAATGTGAATAAATAATCTCCACCTCAACAAATAGCCACCTGGATTTTCCTTCAAGATACCTAATGAGGAACTCACTACCTCCCACAAGTCACTTGCCTCTAGTGAATAATTTTACATATATAATTGTGTACCATTATATAATTATATGTATAATTATTAAATTATATGCTGTATCATATAGTTTAATTAAATGTATATTTAAACCAAATCTCTAAGGAAGTCTAGCATTAATTTTTAATCTTGAATCTATTTTATCATTTAAATACATTTTAATTTATAAAGCTGGATAGTCAGTTGTAGTTTTTAAGTGTTTTTATGAAGAGATCTAAAAGGGAGCAGCTGTGTGGCTCAATAGATTGAAACCCAGGCCAGGAAACAGGAGGTTCTAGGTTCAAATCTGGCCTCAAATACATCCTAGCTGTGTGACCCTCCATTGCCTAGCCCTTACCATTCATCTGCCTTGGAACCAATACATAGTATTGATCCTAGGATAGAAGGTAAGGGTTTAAAAAAAAGATATAAGAAGGAGATCAGGGCTCTTCCATTGTCAATGAGGTCTTCTTAAATATTAAAATAATTACAGATTTTCTATTATGAAGAATACTTCCCAACCCTTGGAAAGCCATCTTTAGGACTAGCCCCATAAGGAATAAGTAAATGACTAGAGAACCCAACAGCCTCAAAAGGCAACAGTTTATAAATAGTTATTTTTCAGATCTGCATACATTTCAATCTCACATCACCATTGATGCTGACTTGACACATCCAGAGCAGAAGGGGGAATTTCCTGTTCTCAATATAAAGAACTTGGTAACCTTGGTTTCTAGAGTTCTTACTTTCTTAGGAAAACAAAAAACAAATAAACAGAAGAAAAAAAGAAAACACTTCCTGAGTTAGGTTATGCAGTTATATTTAAGCTGGGGTGAGGAAGTAAATGGAATCTGGTTTGAAAGAAAAAAAAAAGAATTTCAAAATGAAAATTCTTTACCAAAACATATTTAAATGGAGAATGGCCTTTAGAATTTAAATCCCCACTTACATCTGATTGCCTGGTTCTTTTGCCCCTCTCTAAGTGTGATAGAAATACATGAAGTAGGCATTACTACAGGGCGTGTGCTTCTAATAAGTGCTCAGCACATCAGAGACCGCATAAACCACACAGTTGTGACAATTGCTATGGTAACTAGAAAAATATTCAAATTAAAATACCCACTCACAAGGCTGCCCACACATAGCTCTTGGATCCGCCATCAACTTCAATGTACACTATGTAAAATCTAGAAGTCCTACTATTTTGTAGCCTCTGTTTCTCCAATACACTCAGAGAAATTGTGTCACACAGAGGCAGGATGTGCAGATGAAAGTTACCAACATTTACAGGTGTTGAGTTGTCATTTCTCCATCATTCCCAGGTAGAGAAACAGAAGTTTTCCAGGACAGCCCCCAGGAAGAGGAAAGCCACGGGGTCCCCTTGCTATGACAACGGAAAAAGAACTGAACATGTTGAACTTTGAAAATAAAAGACTTTGAGGGTCTGCTAGGTGATTTACTGGACAGAGAACCAAGCCTGGAGATGGGAGGTCGTAGGTCCAGGACACACTTCCTCACTGAGTGACTCTGGGCAAGTCACTTGACCCCCAACTACCTAGCCCTTACCACTCTTCTGCCTTTGAACAAATTCTTAGTGTTGATTCTAAGACAGAAGGTAAGGAAGAGAAAGGAAGGGAAAGGAAGGGAAAGAAGGGAAAGGAAGGGAAAGGAAGGGAAAGGAAAGGAAAGGAAAGGAAAGGAAAGGAAAGGAAAGGAAAGGAAAGGAAAGGAAAGGAAAGGAAAGGAAAGGAAAGGAAAGGAAAGGAAAGGAAAGGAAAGGAAAGGAAAGGAAAGGAAAGGAAAGGAAAGGAAAGGAAAGGAAAGGAAAGGAAAGGAAAGGAAAGGAAAGGAAAGGAAAGGAAAAGGGGAAGGGGAAGGGGAAGGGAAGGAGACCTTGGAGAGAATATGATAGCTACTGTTCAAGTATTTGAAGAGTTAATAGAGGATGAAAGAGGTATTGGACTAGTTTAAGCTTGGCCCCAGTCAACAACACTAGAAACAATGGGTTCTAATCACAAGAAGGCAAATTTAGATTTGGTTAGAAACAACTGTAACATCAAGGATAGAATTCTGACCTTGGAACCAGGAAGACCTGAGTTTGAATCCTACCTATGACACATAATAGCTATGTGTGATCCTGAATAAATTTCTTAATCTAAATCTGTTGGGGTGTTAGGAAACTTCCCAGGACTCTTTCATAGGGAAAATATAACCTGAATTGGGAGGAGTGTCATTCATCTTCAAAGAGTTCCCTAGACCACTGAAATCACTAATCCTATTCCTATCCCTATAAGGGGGAAAGAATGTGACTAATAATTAGAACTCTCCAAAAGTGAAATAAGTTTCTGGGATTCCTCCTCACCTAGGTTCTTAGAAGAAGAAAAAAAAAGGCTGTGCCACAATGAATGTAATGGACTTCTCTGTGCAATGATCCAGGACAATCCAGAGGGACCTATGAGAAAAAATGCTATCAACATCCAGAGAAAGAACTGTGGGAGAAGAAATGCAGAAGAAAAACATATGACTGACCACATGGTTTGATGGGGATATGGTTGAGGATTTTGACTTTAAATGATCACTCTATTGAAAATATTAATAATATGGAAATAGATTTTGAACAATGCTGCATGTATAACCCAGTGGAATTGCTCATCAGCTCCAGGAGGGGAGAGAAAGGAGGGGAGGGAAAGAACACGAATCATGTAACCAAGGGAAAATATTCTTAATTAATTAATAAAATTTTTAAAAGTCTGTGCCAACCCTCAGGATATACATTGGTTACTAGCATGGGGGATGAGAAGAGGGACCCTTTTTTCCCATATGATTTAGTCTTGATAACCACTTGGGTCTCTCCCAAATCTGAGATTTTATGGATTCTGTGAAGTAACTACTATTTGTTTTTGTTTTCTTTTTTTTTAAATACTTACCTTCTGTCTTGGAATATATACTAAATATCAGTTCCAAGGCAGCAAAGCCTATAGAAAAGGAGTAAAGGGCTAGGCAATGGGGGTTAAGTGACTTGAACAGAATCACACAACTAGGAAGTATCTGACCCTAGGAGCTGTTGTCACTAACCCTAGCTCTCTAGCCACTGAGCAACCTAACTTCCCAGTGACCACACTATCTGTTTGACTTCCAGACAATGAACTTACTTCTCTGAACCTCAGTTTCCTCAAGTGCAAAATGAGCACATTAGTCTAGGTGATCGCTGAAGCTCCTTCAAGCTCAAACATTCAATTTTGATAGGATTTATAATTCTAAATAAGGGACCCAAGTAATTGATCACTTAAAAGAGCAACCCCCAAATGACCAAGTTTCAATGGAAGAGTCTGTGTGGTTTTTCATCACTGAGCATTTAAGACTACATTTTTCAGTGTTATCTCCAGGTGTCAGAGACTCCCATGGCTTGAAGGGTATTTTTTGGTGATATTTGTCACTACTCTTGACTCATAGATCTCCATCCCAGAAATCTGGGGAAAAATCTTTGCTTGGCAATCAGTGGGCATTTATTAAGTGCATGTGCCATTATGCTAAACGCTGGTAAAACAGAAAACCTGAGGTTGACTTCTCATTTCAATTATAAAGATAATAAATATAAATAAAAAGATATAATTAATGGGGAAATTTTTGGAGCAAGGAAGAAAACAAAAGAGAAAGCCCTTGAAGGAGGAAACTTTAGTCTCAGATTTCTAGTTAAATGACCAGAATCACTTCTGCTTGCACATACTGGCTTATTAAGATTTCTCTTTGCTTTCAAGTCACATCAATTCATGTGTTCAGATATTTAGAGTTGGAAGAGAGAATAGAGGTCAACGAGTCCAGCCCCCTAATTTTAGAGATGAAGTTTTGGAGATCCAGAGATGGAAAGTGATTTGTCTACCAGAAATCAACTCCAGCATTCTGACTCTAAACCCACAGTCTTTAAGCTAGAGCCCCCATTCCTTCCCCTGACATCTTGGCCCCTGCCCAATGCTGTCTGATGATATTTGGTGACTCATGGACTTAAACAAGGTTAAAGTTGGAAAGGACCATAGAGAGACTCTAGCTCATTCCTTTCACTTTATAAATAAAGAAAGTGACGGCCTGGAAAATCGTCAGTTAGTCCGTGGATTTACAGAGAAGGTGTCTGAAAGGTTAAAATAATGGACTGTTAATCCATTGTGTTCTTTGTGTAGTGGGTTCAAATTTCATCCTTGCTGGTCATGTTATTAGATTAATGGATAGAAAACTAAATAGAATACTGGACTTGGAAGACTTAGATTTAAACTTTAACTCAAGACACTTATTAACGATGTAATCTTAAGACTTTTGCTAACCCCTCAGTGCCTCAATTTCCTCATTTGTAAAATGAGGCAATTGGATTTATTGATCTCTATGGTGCCTTCCAATTCCAAATCTGCAAACCTGAAATCACACAGGGCCTGCCCTTTAGGACTTATAGTCTAATGGAAGTCAAGTCAACAAACATTTATTAAATATTTTCAATATGTAAGGTACTGTATTAAGTGTTGGAAGTAAAAAAAAATACAAAATTAAAGTAATAGACATAGCTCATACATTGATGGTGCTTTGAGATTTAAAACTCTAAAGTATAATTATTCTAACTTTGAAATAATTAGCAAAATGTTCTGATTTCTTTGTTCACAAAAGACTATTTTAAAAAATATTACATATAAGCCAAGAGGATATCACCAAGATTGAATTTCTATATTGTATCTGACTTTGATTCTTGAATAATATGGGATCTCTTTGGTATGGATATCCATATACAACCTCTCTCCAGCCATTCTCAACCTATGCATTTTTTTTCTGAGTTTTTCTAAACAGAAATGATCCATGCAAAAATGGATGCCTTCCTCTGGTTCTCTTAATATTTGGGGTGGGGGGGAGGGAGAGAGGTAAAAGAGAAGGATTAGAAAAGGGACTCTGAACTCTTGAGCTTAGAACAACAGAGATAATATTAATTAAGAAATGAGGGGACTTCCTAGCTATGTGACCCTGGGCAAGTCACTTAATCCTCATTGCCATAGTATTGATTCTAACATGGAAGAGAAAGGAAAGGAAAGGAAAGGAAAGGAAAGGAAAGGAAAGGAAAGGAAAGGAAAGGAAAGGAAAGGAAAGGAAAGGAAAGGAAAGGAAAGGAAAGGAAAGGAAAGGAAAGGAAAGGAAAGGAAAGGAAAGGAAAGGAAAGGAAAGGAAAGGAAAGGAAAGGAAAGAAAGGAAAGGAAAGGAAAGGAAAGGAAAGGAAAGGAAAGGAAAGGAAAGGGAAAAGAAGAAAAAGAAAAAGAAAAAGAAAAAGAAATGAGGGATGGCTATATGGCTCAGTGGGATAGAGATCCAGACCTAGAGATAGGAGGTCATGGGTTGAAATTTAGCCTCAGATACTTCTAGTTGTATAACTCTGAGCACATCACTTAATCCCAGTTGCCTAGCTCTTACCAGTCTTCTGCCTTGGGACCAAAACTCAGTATCCATCTAAGACAAGTTAAGGATTTAAAAAAGAAAAGAAATGAGGCAGGTTTCTCCACTGCTGATGTCTAAAATCTCTGGGGTCACAGGAACAGCATAGTACTTGATTTTTAAAGCAGAAAGTATCATTAGGGGTCATCTGTTCTCCCAGAAGACTGTGAGGGTTTGAGGGAAGGGATTACCATTTGCATCCTCAATTTTTAGCACAGAGCCTGGAACACAGCAGACATTTAATGAATATTTGTTAACTGGCTGACTGACCTTCTGACTAACCATCCTCATCATGTTACAGAAAAGGGCATTGAGGTCAATAGAGCATCCAGTAGTGCCTGGCATATTGTTGTTATTGTTAAGTTATTTCAATTGTGTCTGGTTCCTCTCATGATCCTATTTGGGGTTTTCTTGGCAAAGATCCTGGAGTGGTTTGTCTTTTTTTTTCTCCAGTTCATTTTACAAATGAGGAAACTGAGGCAAACAGGGTTAAGTGGCTTGCCCATAGTCTCACAGATAGTGTCTGATGCTGGATTTGAACTCAGCACTTCCTGACTCCAGGCCCAGCACTCTATCCCCTGTGTCACCTAACTGCCCAGTTACTTACTTTAGCAATTCTCAAAACTGAGTTGCTTCAGAAAAAAAAAAAATTAAAAACCACCATTTGACAATTGCATCGAGTTATTGGGCTTCTTTTACTTTCTTGAAAGACTGGTCACTTTCTATCATCACTTCACTGAGGAAGTCTCAATGGGCTTAGCCCAATGCTTGAAAATTATTCTTACTCCAGAAACAACTTTTGTACTGTGATTTTCACTTTATAGTTCAAAGGGTTGATGGAGGAGAGGGAAGAAGTGACTTATTCATAGCCGCACAATACATTAGTGGCCAGGGCGGGATTAGAGCTCTAAGCTGTTATTTTCCAGATGAGCTGCCCTCTAAAGCGATAGTCTAAACAGATTCAGAGATCATAGCTCCCAGTTTGGTATCTGAGCCGCCAAGCCACATTACCTCTGAGAAAGCACACATCTGAGTCCGGGGACAAAATATGAGGGAAAATACGGACAAATGAAGAATGAAAAGAGGCTTTAGCCTTTTCCCCGACCCCTTTTTATCCAGAGTAACAGTATGGTATCAGGCATGGACTCTCAAAGTCTATTCTGGAGACCTCTATGACTCCCTAAAGATGCTTTCAAGGAGTCTGAACGATCAAAACCATTTTCATAATAAGGCTAAGATGCTTTCACTTCTTCTAGAATAAATATCAATAGATAATAGCCCACATGAACAAAAGCTTTTGAAGATGAAGAGGTCCTCAAATATTTTTTAAAGCCCTCCCTTTTCAGAATAGGTTCTGAGTATCAGTTCCAAGGCAGAAGAACAGTGAGGGCTAAGCAATTGGGTTAAGTGACTTGCCCAGGGTCACACAGCTAGGAAGTATCTGATAACAGATTTGATCCCGTGTCCAGGTCTGGCCCTGTATCCACTGAGCCACCTAACTGCCCCCTCAATTATTTTTAACAATGGAAAAGAGAACAAAAGATTTGAGAACTAAAGGATGGTACATAAAAGACCACTGGAGATAGGATTCGAATATCTAAGTTCCTATCTTAGTTCATATACTGGTGAGCTGTGTTACCTTGAGAGAGTCATTTAAATTTTTCTGAGGTTCATTTGCTTCATCTGTAAAATGGGTATAATAGTCTCACTTTATCCATCAAAGGAGTTGTAATATAGACCAGATAATATTATGTAGGTAAAGTGTTTTTTTTACTACAAAGTACCCTATAAATAAGAGCTAAATATATAAATGTGTGGCGCTAACAAGTTGTGAGACATTACTATAATGGAATATAATTATACCATGATTAGTGAGGAATAGGCAGGATTCAGAGAAACTTGAAAAAAGCATATAAACTGATGCAGAGTGAAGAAAGCAAAACTAAGGAGAAATATAAGCTCCCAATAAAGTAAATGAAAAAAAGAAAAAACAAACCCTGAATATTGTGGAATTAGGACCAATCTAGACCTGAAGAGATGAGAAAATGTACCTCTCTCCCTTCTGTGCAGGTGTGAGTGGGAAGGGGCAGACAGTGGGCATGGAACATCACATATGCCATCAGGCTCAGTTGCTGTCTTGTTGAGTTTGCTGCGGAAGTGTTTTGTTTTTCTTTTTATTGTTTTACATTACAAAGGACAGATTGCTTGGTAGTGCAACAAAAAGGGATGCGTTCAGAAAGGGCAGAGATTTTAAAATCAGATCTAGCAATAATTCTTAATTTGTTGTATTAATGACACCATGGTTTGATCTCCATTTGTCTAAATTATAGAAGTCCAAAGTTGAAATGGACACAAAAAGAATAGTCCAAGAGCAGCGAGGTGGCTTCATGAATAAAGAGCCAGACCTAGAGATGGAGATCCTGGGTTCAAATCTGGTCTCAGACACTTCCTAGTTGTGTGACCCAGGGCAAGTCCCTTAACCCCTATTGCCAAGCCCTTACCACCCTTCTGCCTTGGAACTGATACTTGATATCAATTCTAAGATGGAAGGCAAGAGTTTAAGACAGCTCTACCTTTTCTTACCTTGAGATGAAATCTTCCCCTGGCAGCTTCTACCCATTTCTCCTATTTCTGTCCTATGAAACACAAATCTGATCATTCCATATGAAAGCCTCCAAGAAAAAGAAAAACAACCTCTCCTGTTCCATTATCCTCTCTAGGCTAAACATCTACAGGTCCTTCAAGTGATCTTTGCTTGGTGTCTAGCTTCTCATCACCCCCTACGGTAAATATATTCTGGCTTGTCAGTGTCTGTCCTAACACCTAATCCTCAGAAAGAAGACAAAAGGGAAGAGTTACCACCTCATAACTAGCAACAGTGCTTTTGACTCCAGCCAGGCAATGTGCAAATGAATAGCTGTGTCGTCAAGGGAGACAAGATGAGAAAATATGGCTAAGGCAATCAATCTGACACAAACTATTGACAAAGGGCCAGGGTCATTAGCTTGACATTTTAAGGAAGACACTCATAGTTGCTAAGTTTCTCTTTTAGGGGGCAGCTGGGTGGCAGAGTGGATAGAACACTGTCCTGGAGTCAGGAAGACTTATCTTCCAGAGACCAAATATGGCCTCTGACACTTCCTAGTTGAGTGACCCTGGTCAAGTCATTTAATCCTGCTCACCTCAGTTTCCTTAACTGTAAAACGAGCTGAGGAAGGAATGGCCAACCACTCCTCTCTCTCTCTTTGTGAAAACTCCAAATGAGTCAATCATGACTGAAAAACAACTGAACCCATAAGGTGACTCAGGAGACATAGAACTCAGCCTGGAGTCAGGAAGATCTGAGTCCAAATCCAGCCTGAGTCACTCCTGTGTAACCCTGGGCAAGTCACTTAGCCTCCGCTTGTCTAAAGCCATTGGAGAAGAACATGGCAAACCGCCCCAGTATCTTTTCCCAGAAAACCCCAGGCACAACATCAGAGGATTGCATAGGGTCCACTGGTCACAAAGAGTTGGACCCAAGCAAACGACAACTCTTCGTTGCTACGGGAATTGGGATTCTGACGCCGTATGGTTGTGAATCTTGGAAAACCACAATCAATCAACCATTTATCAAGTGCCAAATATGAACCAGTCACTGTGCACGGTCTCCAATGAGTCACAGCAGTGGGAACTAAAAGACGATGAAGACACAAATAATGAGCATTAGGAGGTCACAGCAGCGGTGTCGAACTCAAACAGAAATAAATCCCCACAGGCCACGTATGAACTCAGAGAGTCACAAATTAATCTGACCTCTGTTTTATTGTATTTTTATTTATTCTCTTAACTACATTTTAATCTGGTTCCCAGGGCACTCAGGAGTGCTGGCTGCATGAAGCCACAGGCAAGCTACAGCTTTTTTTTTTTTTCAGTAACAGCCTAAACAAAGCATACCATTCCTCACTTTATGAATTTTTTTCTCTAAAGGAAGCAATACGTGTCTTCTCTTACAACACGATGGTTGTTAAAATATGTATTGTGTCATATGTGTGATATCACAGGTAAAATTTTTATCCAATTACCCACCATCTTGAGGGGGAGAAGTGAAAGGGAGGGAGAAAACATGAAGCACAAAACATTAGAAAAGAATTATTAAAAATTATATTGACATGGAAAATATCTATATTTTTAAATTTTTAAAAATTTAAATTTAAATTAAATTAAACAAATTTTTAAACAGCCTAAACAAAGGAAGTAGCATAAAAGAGTCGTCCAGAAAGTCAATCATTGGGGGAAAGAGATGGATGGGCCAGTCATAGAGAAAGAAGACAGAATAACAGATAGCCTAAGTGCTGCTGCCTTACAGGAAGGTCTCCAGCATGCTGGGTAGCTCCCCTATGGAGTGTCTGTGGAGGAACGCCGGCAAGAATCACACAGTGAGAAAGTGTGGTTGAGTGGCACTCTCGACCACTAGCATTGAGAAGATGAATCCATTCAACTATTAAGCCATAAAGAAACGCTTTTTAAAAGAGAACACAAAATGGAGCTTCCTATTTCAGTGAAGCTTTTTTTTTAAACCCTTATCTCCATCTTAGAATCAATACTGCCTATTGATTCCAAAGAAGAGCTTTAAGGACTAGGCAATAGGAGTTAAGTGACTTGCCCAGGGTCACACAGCTAGGAAGTGTCTGAGGCTGCATTTGAACCCAGGATTCCCCAACTCCAGGACAGCCACCCAGCTGTCCCCCACAACTTTGTATTTCCTACCAGATACATCTACCTCACTCTAAGACTTAATCATTTTGAGAGATGACCATTGACAGTTGCTTATTCCAAAATATTCACCACTCTTTCTACCGATGGAGAATTCAACTTGTTGAAGCTTTAGAAAACAGTTTTCCGTGATAACCAAAGCCAAAAATGTCACCACACTTCCGTCAACCTGGCCATGAGCCTCTCTGTGCCTGGCTAGGGCGGCTCTGTGGGCACCTGGCAGAAAGCACCAGCCGCAATGGCTGTCCTCCAAGTCTTTCCTCCCTGACTGGCTGTGAAAAAACTTGAGCCCCATTGAGCTCCATTTTAGCATCCAGGGTGCTCCAGGTCATGATGGGAACCCGCTCCTCTTCATCCTCAACAAGCATTTAGTAAGTGCCCGCCATGGTCCAGGCATCGTGCTAGATGCAAAGAATACCAAGACAGGCAAGCACCCACCTCCTTACCTCACAGATGAAAGACATAACAAGCAACTCTAGTGTTATATTTGTACATATACATGTACAGGTGGGGACATGTATCATGTATCCATGTGTAAATATGTGCACATGCATGTGCATGTGCACATGTGTGGGGGACATGGCACGATGCATGCATGGGTGTGTGGGTGTGCGCTGTTATGCCATGTGCATGTGTTTATTCCTACACGTGTACATGCATGTGTTGTGTTTCATGTGGGACATAACATTTTTGTTATCCTGGCTGCTGTAGCAATGATGTGTTTGTATTTTAATACTTTTATTCAACTACAAAAAATCAGTGTATTATGCATATATGCACAGTGTATGATATACATGTGTGTATGTATGGGAGCATGTACTGTGTGTCTGTGCATACATGCATTATGTACTGTGTGTGTCTTAAGTCAACAGGTACTTATTAAACCCTGTGTACCTGGTACTGTGCTGAGAGCCTAGAATGCAAACAAACCTATGCAGAAAGGAAGAGGTCCTTCCTCTCAAGTAGCTTATGTATTTTTATATCTTATTTATATTTTATTTATTTATTATATATTTATGTTATGTATAAATATGTTATATTTATTATGTTATGTTATATATTCTGTTGTATATTCTGTTATATGTCTATATATAAATTATTACATCATATTGTCATAAAAATATAAATAAATATAAATGTACATTTGATATGTTCTATTTATATGTGTATATTATTATGTTATGTTGTTATAAAACATAAATATATATAAAAATTTGTGTTTGATATATTATATATTACAAAAATATTAAATATAAAATTTAAATATATACATATATACTTTTTTAAACCCTTACCTTTTGCCTAAAAATTAATACTGTGTATTGGTTCCAGGGCAGAAGAGTGACAAAGGCTAGGCAATGGGGGTTAAGTGACTTGCCCAGAGTCACACAGCCCGGAAGCAGCTGAGGATATATTTGAACTCAAAGCTTCCTGACTCTGGGTTGGTCCTCTATCCATTTTGCTAGGTAGCTGCCCCAAAGAGCTTACATTCTAGTGGGGAAAGAGAATATGTAAAAAGGAGTAGAAAAGGGGTGGGGTGGGTAAGTTGTGCTTTCAAAGGGTGTGGTAGAGAAATTCTTCTGGAGATGAGTCATCCCTGAAGCTTGGAGGGTGACACATGGTTGGCCTGAGCTTCCTCTCATACATTCAACTCTGTGTGTGTGTGTGAGGGGGGGAGAAGGGGGGCTGCCTCTGTCTCTGTCCACATATTATATCACATTCTATATCATGTATTATCAATTTATGGATAAACGACTCTATCGAAGTACCAATGATAATGGCAAGAATTTCTCTTTAATCAAGGCAAATGATGATTCTAATCTGATTAGGACCTGAGATCCCTCCACAGTGCCCATAAGGGACAGGGGAACATGGTGTAAATACATTTAGATGGCACAGCCTCCAGCAGGGGTTATGTAAGCTGTTTTATGTAATAACTAAAAGTCCCCAGAGAGGCAACAGAGGCAGGGGAGATAGGAGGATGGTTCACACTCTCAGGCAAAGCTTGAACCCTAGAACTAGGCAACCAGCAAGATAGTCTGCAGTAAAATGCCCCAGTATCATATATATCATGGGTATAGTACATGTGAGATACATCCAGAGTAAATAGAACATAAGCGCAGGGAGAAGAATGATGGGAAGAGACTGAAAAGGTCCCTTTGAGGAAGGTGGGAATTGAGTTGGATCCTGTAGGAGGCAAAGAGGCAAAAGTAACCAGGAAACGCATTCCAGAAATGAGGGAAAATCACAGAGTCTGGAGGTGGGGGGTCCTGTGTGAGGAAGGACGAGAAAGCCAGCTATGTGGCTCAGTAGATGGAGAGATGGGACCAGAGACAGGAGGTCCTGGGTTCAAATTTGACCTCAGACAATTCCTAGCTGTGTAACCCTGGGCAGGTGACTTAACCCCCATTGCCTAGCCCTCACCACTCTTCTGCCTTGGAACCAATACATAGTAGTGATTCTAAGGCAGAAGGTAAGGGTTTAAGAAGGAAAAAAAGTCATCTATCCAATGTTATTTCCATTACATGATATTCTAGGTAGAAGAAAGAACAGGTCCAATTTTCTTTCTTTCTTGACAAAGGTCATTGTAAGATTTAAAAGGCAAGATACAAGGGGAGAGTGGTATATTCCAGGTATATGACACAGTTAGCCAGGTTTCTGAACAAAGCAATATTTCAGAGGTAATTCAGCCCCAGTAACCATTAGCTTTCTTGTCTAAAACAGCTCTGATTTTTGAAACTGCCAACACAAAAAGAGCAACTGTAATAGTTACAAAATGTCTCCATCAGAAATTAAGTGCTTTCACCTTTTCCAAAATTTACCAGAGTGTGATTTAGTTACTTATAAACATCTTTGTGTTTGGGGATCTAATTGATGGGGAATGTAATTCCTCTTCAGAATAAGTGACCTGATTCAGAGGAATACCAGCATCCAATCCAATTCCCAACTAGGGAATATAGGTTGAAATTATACCTTTGCTCTATTTTGTTTGTGTGAGAGCAAATTGTTATTTACACTCTTTAAATATTATATTTCTTCTCTCTAAAAAAGGGGAAATAATTTAGCAAAGTCAAAGGGGAGAAGAAAGAAAGAGAAAGAAGAAAAGAAAAAAGGAAGGAAGGAAGGAAGGAAGGAAGGAAGGAAGGAAGGAAGGAAGGAAGGAAGGAAGGAAGGAAGGAAGGAAGGAAGGAAGGAAGGAAGGAAGGAAGGAAGGAAGGAAGGAAGGAGAAATAATCTCTTAAAATTGAAAGAATTTGAAAAAGGACAGGTAAACAGGCGATGCAATGAGACAAGCCATATGGGAGTAGACTAGCAACAAACAAAGTAGTATATATAAAATTAAGACAAAAGAGAAAGGAGATTTTTTTTTTTAATCTAAAAAACAAATGGAGAAAACTTGCAAATCTAATCATTACAGGGATAAAAAAAAATCCAATCAATTGGAAGACAACATTAGAATAGATAAAACAAAATCCAACAATTTGCTGCATACAAGAAATATAGTTTCAAAAATAAAATAAAATGAAGGATTGGCCTAAATGATCTCTAAATTCCTTTCCAGATCTAACATTCTGTGATCCAGAAATTTCAATTTAAAAAAGTCAAATGGTGTTTATAGGAAATTAGGTGTAGTAGTGGAAAGCATGCTAGACTTGTATTCAAATATATATAAGTTCAAATCTAGCCTCTGACACTTACTAGCTAAGTGATTCTGAGCAGGTCATTTAAATGTCTGCCATAGTTTCCAAATTTGTGACAATAATAGCACCTACCCTCCAATGTTCTAAGGGTAAAAAATGTTAATATACGCAGGACCCATATGTACAAAAATATTTATAGCAACTCCTTTTTGATAGAAAAAAATTGGAAACTGAAGGAATGTTCTCAGTCCTAATAGCTGGCTGCACAAGTAACTATATATTATGGTGATGGAATACTACCCATGCTATGAGAAATGATAAATAAGATGATTTCAGAAAAACCTAGGAAATTTTATGAACAAACTCAAAGTGGAGTGATCAAAACCAAAAGAACATTGTACACATTATTAACAATTTAGTAACAATAATCAAATGTGAATGGATTGATGGGGACATGATTGGGGATGTAGACTCTAAAAGATCACCCTAGTGCAAATATCAATAATATGGAAATAGGTCTTGATCAATGACACATGTAAAACCCAGTGGAATTTCACATCAGCTATGGGGGGGGGGAGGAGAAGAACATGAATCATGTAACCATAGAAAAAATTCTAAATTAATTAATTTAATTTAATTTATTTTTGAAATTTAATTAATTTTTAAAATTCAAATAAAATAATCAAATGTGAAAGACTTGGCTCTGATCAATACAACAATCTATGCCATTTCCAAAAGACTAATGGTGAAAAATGCTATTCAGCACCAGAAATAGAATTAATGGCCTCTGAGTTCAGACTGGAACATTTTTTTCTGTTTTTTTTTTCTGGAAACATAGCCAACAGGGAAACATGTTTTATATGACTTCATATGTATAATGGGTATTATATTCCTTGCCTTCTCAATATGTGGGAGAAGAAGTGGAGAGAGGGAGAGAATTTGGAACTGAAAATAATTTTTTTTAAATGATAACATATATAATGAACTTTGTAAAATTTAAAGCCCTTTTAAAATTTAAAATAAATGTTAACTGATATATTATATTTTGTTTTCAGTAATGTTCAATGTGCTAGTTGTCTATTTAGTACATATCTCTTTTGCTGGGTAGAATTTCATCCCAAAATTACCTTGTAAAATTAGTTTGATGACTATCAAAAACAACTTATTGAGAATAACAGAAACCTAAATTTTTATATTTAGTACTCCAACTTAAGCAGTGAAATGGACAACCCACAGAACCAGTCCGTCATTTCATTTATCTTAGATAAGCACTGTAGGTAGATAATAGTTAGATCCAGGGGAAATGGAGAAGAGCATAGTGGGTATAAAGAGATTTACAGTAAATTGTCAACCAAGAATTGTTTGGCTGAAGTAGTATTAAACATGTTATCACAGAAATATATGATGGGAAAAGAAGGTGGGATAGTCATGGTGCTTTCCATTGACCTTGGCTCAATGCCAAAGAAATCTAGAAAAATCCCGCCGGCAGACTGGGTTGACTTCCTCTGCATGGTCTATGGGAGGGTATAGACAAGTCACACAGTAAGAGAAAGCATGTCTGCCTCTAAGTGAAGGAAATATCCACATTGATGAGACCACAGATCATCACAATATCCTGGAATAAACTTGGTGTTCTGAATACTTGACTTCGGAGGATTTCCCCTTCTGTCCTTGCCTATCTTATCCTTCTTCCTTCTCTAGTTCAGCTTCTGCCCACTGGCCAAATAGGAGTTTTGGTGATGATGTTTGTTGAATAGTTTTTCAGTTGTGTCTGACTCTTTGTGACCCCTTTTGGGATTTTCTTGGCAAAGATCCTGGAATGGTTTGCCATTTCCTTCTCCAGCTCATTTTACTGATGAGAGAGAACTGAGGCAAACAAGGTTAATAGACTTGCCCAGCATCACCTACCTAGTAAGTGTTTGAGGTCAGATTTGAACTCAGGAAGGGGAGTCTTCCTACTCCAGGACTGGCACTATATTCCTTCTATACTAATAGGAGAAGCATTGCAAACTGGTTGTATCTGAGACTTATTCATCTGAACCATCCCCACTGAACTCTGCCTTCTTGCCCT
The DNA here is from genome assembly GCF_027887165.1 of Monodelphis domestica. Taxonomy (NCBI): domain Eukaryota; kingdom Metazoa; phylum Chordata; class Mammalia; order Didelphimorphia; family Didelphidae; genus Monodelphis; species Monodelphis domestica. Next base: position 72,625,454 of record NC_077231.1, on the reverse strand, counting down.
TCATTTTCCCAGTGGGAAGACTAATAACTCTGGGAGTGGAAGGAGTAAAAATCAGAGCCCCTACTGGAGACTAAGACCTACTTCAATCATCCTAGAGGATTAAGTAATGGATATAGTCCCAGTTCTGACCCAAAGAGCTAAGGGGCAGATAGGTCAAACAAAGGAAATTGAATATTATCTGACAACTACCCACAATACGAGGTCCTTTCTAGCATTAAGGGTAAACGTAACCAGAATGAATGTGTGTCTCCATCATGTAAGGAACCCTGTGTGAGATTTTAAGTGGTTGAGGTCTTAAACTGTAGTGATTAAAATAGTGGAAGATATAAATTGTGATAGATATAAGAGAGGGTGAGTAAATTTGACTGCAGAAATATGTTTCACTACAGTGTCTTGGGTTTAAAATCAAATATAAGGTGGTCGCCAGGGAAATATTCCCAATTATTCAAATACCCAAGTCAATTGGGTTTTATAGAGATTTTAATTAACAATACAATGAGTAATCAAAGAAAGAGAGAGAGAGTAAGAAAGGAAAAAGTATGAAGGGCCTCAAGCCAATATGGCCTAGACCTGAGTCTTAAAAGAGAAATCAGTTAGTTTTTTATAACTCACCATAAGACCTGTCTAAGTAAGGATTTCTAATGACACCAGGCCAGCCCTCCTTCCTCAAAGAGTCTTCCAGCCAGAGATTGTTTCAAAGGGCCTCTCTCAAGAGCCTCCAGAGCTCCTACCCCAGAGGGACAGAGCCCCTCAGAGGAGCTCCTCAAGGAGCTCTCCTTCAGAATGAGAGTCAGAAATCGAGATCCTCAGAATGAGTCTTCTCAAAATGAGCTCCCTCAGAATCAGCTCCAGCTCTTCTCTGAGCTCTTCTTTTTAAGGTCAAAATCTCCTATGTCACCTCTCCTAAGTCCTTACATCTACCAATCACTGTAGATGTTTCTAAAGGACCGCCCATTTTGAATTCACAGCTGAGTAGTTTTAATCTCTTTAGTAAGTCAGAAAAAAATGCTGCTGTGTCGACAAATTTCATTAAGAAAAAACCTCTGAATAAGTTATCACCCTTTTAGGTTTAAGTAGTTTACAAGTTGCCCCACCTTTATAGGTACTTAGTATTCCATTGTATCAATTCTAAAATAGTCATGACTCAAAGAACTTCCTGTCCCTTCCATAAGAATGGATCAAAGCACTTTCATTGTTCTCAAGGAGCTCTCTGTCCTAAAGCAGTCCTAAGTAGGGTGGAGTAGGGATATTCCCAAGGCAAGGAGCCCTCACATTCAAGTAGAATTCTCACTATCTGCTAGGGGATTTTTTAAGTAGAAGATTCCCCAATGGGGGAAATTTCCAACATTCATAAGTCTGAGAAATTTTGAGGTTTACACCTGACAGTTCTAGAAATGATGAGGTCCAGCTAATGCCCTGGGATCTGAGTGCTAATCCATGTGACTAAAATGACTCCTTAAAAACAATCCAGCAATCACATTTTTAAACCCTAACCTTCTCTCTTAGAATCAATACTTGTATTGGTTCCAAGGCAGATGGCAGCAAAGGCTAGGCATTGGGGTTAAGGGACTTGTCCAGGGTGAATCAACCAGGAAATGTCTGAGGTCAAATTTAAACTCAAGTCTTCCTATCTCCATGCCTGGCACTCTATCTCCTGAGCCACCTAGCTGTCCCTCATCAAACATTTATTAAATATTTACTATATGTCAGGCTCTTTGCTAGGTACTAAAACAGAATGAAATGAATCTCTGTTAGTGCTGAGCAAAATGGTGGGGCGATAATTTTGACAACCATGCTACTTACTACATTCTGGCCTAAAACAGCAGTTTTGCAAGAACATTCCGCAAGTGGGAAACAACTTGAATTTACAATATCTCTTTCTTCTTTCTCAAAGGAAAGAACATTTGTTCCTTGACATATTATCATGAAAACTATTCAATTATATTCTTCAGCAAGAAACACTGAATCAAAGAGAAAAAGCCAAGGAGTAGAAATAAGAATGACTGAAACACAGATAGAAAGAAAAAATCCAACACAGAAGAAGAAAGGCATTTTTGCTTCAGGAGAGTGGTGGAAATTTTGTTGCATTCCTAGGGAAAATAGTGTGCTTTTGTTCATTTCTAAGAAAAAAAAATTGCATGACTTGTATGTGAAGAATAGCTCTACTGATACTTCTGCTCTGAGTAGAAAAAAACACATACCAATCAATTAACAAGTATTTAGAGACTCTCACTACATGTCAGGCACCATAGTAAGTCACAGGGAAAGAAGTAGGGCAGCTGGGTGGCACAGTGGCTAGAGTGCCATGCCTGGAGTCAGAAAGACTCATCTTCCTCAGTTCAAATCTGGCCTCAGACACTTCCTAGCTGTGTGACTCAGGCAAGTCACTTAACTCTGCCTTAGTTTCCTCTTCTCTAATGAGCTGGAGAAGGAAATGGCAAACTACTTCAGTATCTTTGCCAGGAAAACCCCAAATGGAGTCTTAAAGAGTAAGACTAGACTGAAATGACTAAGTAACCAACCAATCAGGAATATAACAAGTAAAAAGAAAGAAAAAGACCTTTCTTCTTTTTTTAACCCTTACCTTCTGTCTTAGGATCTTTACTAAGTATCAGTTCCAAGGCAGAAGAGCAGGTAAGGGTTAAGCAATGGGGATTAAGTGACTTGCCCAGGGTCACATAGCTAGGAAATATTTGAATTCCAATTTAAACCCAGGACTTCCTGTCTCCAGGGCTTGCTCTCTATCCACTGACCCCCCCTAGTTGCCCCAAAACAATCCTACTTTCTGGGGGCTTACATCCTAATGTATCTGAAAGGATCTTTCCATTAGCTACCATCAAACTCTAATATTGGGGGTTGGGGGGTATCTGCCTTATCTCCCTAGTATATTACAAGCTCTTTCTGAGCATTGATTTAACTTTTTCCTTTTCATTTTTAGATCCTTTAGTAGGCATTTATAAAATCTGTTGAAGTTTTGAAGCAAAATTTGACATATCCAACCTCATCTGTCTCTATAGTCCATGACAGTGGCCAGTAGTCTCTATCAGAATTTTCATCTTCAGGTTCAAATCTGGCCTGGGACACTTCCTAACTGTGTGACCCTGGGCAAGTCACTTAACCCCCATTGCCTAGCCCTTACCACTCTTCTGCCTTGGAACCAATATACAGTATTGATTACAAGACAGAAGTTAAGGGTTTAAATAAAAAAAAAAAAGAATTTTCATCTTCATCTTCTTCCTCATTCTCTGAATTAAACCTACTTTTCCAAAAGCATTTCAACATTTTAAAAAATGATTTCTGATTCAATTGCATTGCTTTTCGTTTTCACCAAGTTATTAGTATTAGAAAATCCTTAAAAATTAGTATACCTTAAATGACATTTTTGCATAGTCTTCTCTTTAAGCACCTCAACACATCACTTCATCTCTTAGTACTCTAGACAATTCTGTAAAACTTTACATCAGAGAAGAGGTGCGAACCTGAATTGGAAGAGGGAATTTATTCACCTGGGTGGTTCCTCTACCAATGAAATCACAAGTAAGGTCCCTATCCCTATCCCTATCTTTAAGTCTCTTTAATTATGTTCAAAAGGGAAATGGCATGCCACCATATTGTTTCCCATGCTTCTCTATGGCCACCATCCTGTGCTTCAACTGCATTAGGGTTGAGAGACTTTTGGAGGCCAGCCTGAGACTTTAACCACCATTTATAGCATGGTTTTGATGGGAAAACACATTTCAAGTTGCAATCAGTGGACTTGACAATGACGTTTTGAAACACAGCCCATTTGCAAGCTGGGCAATGCCTTGTGGTTGTTCACATTCTGAAGAGGCATGTCATGGTTTCTAGATTTATGAAACCATACAGTAGCATGCACCTCACCTAGTTCGACTTCTATTCAGTTTTACATCCTGAATAATTTCCCCCACATGTTCTGTACTGGAATTATTCAAGAAAAGTGATGACACACCTAGGCATAATACCCAGAGGAAAGGTCGCATAGACACAAAAGTATTCAATCTATACTTTTTGTATCAGCAGTAAGTACCTGGGAGGAGAGTGGGTAGTGATCCATGGGGAATGGCCAAATAAATTGTGATATACAAATCAAATGTGATTTGTATTCTTCCCCCTTCCCTATAGGAAATGATAAATGTGATGAATTCAGAAAAACTTGGGAACACTTCTCTGACAAAATATAGGGAAAAAATAAGCCCAATGAGAGCAATTTAAACTATGACCAGGGTAATGTGAAGCAAAACAGCCAATCAAATGATTTCAGAGGAGAAAGGAGAAAGCATCCCCCCACTTCTTAGCAGGGAGTAGTAGACTCTAGGCACAGAATAAAGCATACATTGTCAGACATAGACAACAGGAAGGAAGGAAGGAAGGAAGGAAGGAAGGAAGGAAGGAAGGAAGGAAGGAAGGAAGGAAGGAAGGAAGGAAGGAAGGAAGGAAGGAAGGAAGGAAGGAAGGAAGGAAGGAAGGAAGGAAGGAAGGAAGGAAGGAAGGCAGGGAGGCAGGGAGGCAGGGAAGGAGGGAAGGAGGAGGGAGGAAGAAGGCTTTTATGCTAAGCTGAGCTTGCTAAGTATTTGAATCATATTAGGATTAGGATCACAGACTTCCATTGAGAAGGACCTCAAAAGCCATCTAGTCCTTCTCATTTTACAAATAAGAAAATCTCAATGACCTAAAGAGACAAAAGAAATTTTCTGAGATCCCACACAGTAAATGACTGAGTCAGGATTTGAACTCAGGTTCAAATCATAGATCTAGAGTTGAAAGGAAACTTAGAGGTCATGTAACTAACACCCTGATTATACAGATGGGAAACTGAGGCCCAGAGAAGTAAAGGTCACACAGGTAATAACCATCATAAACAAATTTGAACCTAATTGCTCTAAGTACAGAACCAGGACTTTTTCTCCACACTGACCCCTATGCCACCACCATACTTTCATTAATGTTAAATAAATCATTCTATATCAAGTTGGACCTCCATCTCTGTCATTTTTTTAAAACCCTGACAACCTCAAGAGATCTTTCCCGTTCTTCTTTAGTGCTAATGCCTTTCCTCTGTGGATTATCTTCACTTTATCCTGAATATATCTGGTTTTATACATAGTTGTTTTCACATTGTCTCTCCCATTAGATTATGAGGTCTTTGAGAGCAGAGGTTGTCTTTTCCTTTCTTTGTAGCCCTACTGTTTAACCCAGTGCCTGGCACAAAGTAGGTGCTTAATGAATGCATAATGACTGGTTGACTATGATTGATAAATAGCAACCTGAGAGGACCTGAGACAGTCTAAGTCAACTTCCACTCCATCCTCCAGCATATTCAAACTCTAGTGGGTACTACAGGGATAAAATAATGGATCGTCCTCACCCCAAAGCCAAAGTGCAAAATGCTGATTTAATAATGGTGTCTCTTCAAAGACTTGTACAAAAATATTCATAGCTGCGCTCTTTGTGGTGGCCCAAAACTGGAAAACGAGGGGATGCCCATCAATTGGGGAATGGCTGAACAAACTGTGGTATATGTTGGTGATGGAGTACTATTGTGCTCAAAGGAATAATAAAGTGGAGAAGTTCCATGGAGACTGGAACAACCTCCAGGAAGTGATGCAGAGCGAGAGGAGCAGAACCAGGAGAACATTGTACACAGAGACAAACACACTGTGGTATCATCGAACGTAATGGACTTCTCCATTGGTGGTGGTGTAATGTCCCTGAACAACTTGCAGGGACCCAGGAGAAAAAAACACCATTCATAATCAAAGGAAAAACTATGGGAGTGGAAACACCGAGAAAAAGCAACTGCCTGAATACAGAGGTTGAGGGGACATGACAGAGGAGAGACTCTAAATGAACACTCTAATGCAAATACTATCAACAAAACAATGGGTTCAAATCAAGAAAACATCTAATGCCCAGTGGACTTACGCGTCGGCTATGGGGGGTGGGGGGGAGGAAAAGAAAATGATCTATGTCTTTAACGAATAATGCTTGGAAATGATCAAATAAAATATATTTAATAAAAAAAAAATAATGGTGTCTCTTTTCCTGAGGGATCAAAATATGTTTGTCATTTATAATTATTATTCCTTATTCTCTGGTATATTTATATATGTATATATATATAGTGGCCTCCCCGTGGAAAATACTGAAGCACAAAAGAAGAATATAGGCTCATAAATTTGCTTACTTCGATGACAAAAGTTCTTGAGAAACTTCAGTTCCCTAAAGCACTTTGAGACTCTCCAGTAGAGTCACAAAGCATGATTTTCTCACCCTACCAGTGTGACAAGAGTCTACATCATTCACTGCCCCATTAGCTGGCTTTCCTATTCTCTTTTCTAGTGCTTATCATCCATTGATTGGCCCTTGATGTTATACATTCCAGGATGGCTACAGTAATGGGTGGTGTGATTATGAAATCCATCCTTAGGGTATTTCACCCAGGAATAAAAGAGCCTTTTTGCTACATGAGAAAATGTTTCTCAGTTGAGAAGACTTATTTTTATCTCTGCTGAGTTATATTCTGTGCCTTGGGCATGCAGCATGCAAAAAGGGAAAGAAAAAAAATAGCTTTGAGTCAAGTGCCTGTCTAAAGAAGTTTCTTTAAAAAAAAAAAGAATGAAGCCTCCATTTATACCATGTGACAGACACAATCTTATCTGTTATCTAGGCAATGTTACCAGTTCAGATCCTTTACTGTTGGGTGAATTGAGTTTAAAGGTAGATAAAATAGAGCTTTGGTTACAGTATGTAAGCTGATCTGGAAAAAAGAAATTAACAGTCAACTTACCTACCATGACACCATATACAGTGCTTGTGTGAATTGGGATTTGGACTAAAAATAATATGTTATTCATGTTTGGAATGTAAGTACAAATCCAATAGTCATTAAATGTGGGAGTATTGGGGAACTCCAAAGATCTTAAGGTGCCTTGTGTTTAAAAAAAAAAACAAAAAAACCTTTATTGATATTAAGTATTGTTTCCAAGATAGAAGAGCAGTAAGAGGTAAGCAATTGGAGTCAAGTGACTTGTCCAAGGTCACACAGGTAGGATATGTCTGAGGTCTTTTTAAACCCAGGTACTCCCATCTCCACATCTGGCTCTCTATTCACTAAGCTACCTAGCTACCTCTGCCATGTACTTGTTTATATAATTCTCACTCATCCTTGGGATCATAGAGCTAGAACAGACCTTAAAGGTCACTTAACTCAGTCTCCTCATTTTACAAATAAGGAATTTGTAGACTGGGAGAAGTGAATTCACTTGCTCAGGGTCAAACACATAGTAAGTACCAGGATTTGACCCCAGGGCCACTGATTTCCAATCTAGTGCCCTTTCCTATGTACCACATAGTAGTTAGTTCCATATAGCATTTGTGGCCCATTTATTTGGCTTTGGCACTATTTGCTTTGATGTGTACAATTTTAAAATGTAGAAACCTAGTGATTTACTGAGCCCCGAAAGGACACACATTTAAAATCTCAAGACGTAAGTTCCTATGTTGCTTACAAACCAGAACGCCACATCTGCAATAAACTCAGTTTTAGGCACTCTTTCTCCAGCTAAGTCCCAGGTAAGTAATCCAATTTGTCTAGCACAGGAAGTCTTCCTTTGCTCTCCTGCCTAAGAGACCTTCTCGTGGAATTTGGCAACTACTTTCCACAGTGATGTGTATTCATGCTTCCTCATCTATCTCCATGAAGGACTGATGGAAGCTTTCCTTGGCTACTTATTCTTAGCCACTTTTGAAAATAAAGTCAGGAAAAATGATCCATCATCTTTGTAGTGTAAGCAAAGGAACAAATATAGAAAGTCTCATCTCTCAAGGGGAAGAGGAGAAGGAGGGGGGGTGGGGGAGAGTGAAGGAGGACAAGAAAGTAAAAGGGGAAGAAGAGGGAGAACGTGAGGAGAAAGAAAGAGAGGGGAAGACAAAGAGAAGAACAAGGAGGGGAACAGAGAGAAAGAGAGGGAAAGAGAGAGAAGGAGAGAATCTATTTGAATAAAGAGGAAAAATATATAGGAAAGCAAAATAACAAAATAAAGTGAAGTGTTAATGTAGAAAATAAAAGCTTGGTGTAATTCTGAAAGATCTTTTGAAAAGGTTTTTGTTACATAAAAAATATTCTCATTTCAAATAACTGTATGACTTTGAAAAATCCAAACCAGTCTAACAGTGAGAAAAGTTAGAGATCCCAATATGACATACAGTAATTTCAAGATGAGTATTTTGGTTTTTCAGTAATGATTTAGCAAGTTTGAATAAAGCTCTGAGTCATTGATAGGCTAAGGATTTGGAAAGCCTACAGATCCTGGGGGGAATATAGTTTTCCTATCAAGACTGGGAGCTGAGGAGGAGAGGAAAAAAACCAATTCGAAAAGAGAGAAGTGTATCTCACTAATAGACATGTCATCCAAAAATGCAGAACGACATTGCTCTGCTAGCAGAGGTCTTTTGGCTGGTTCAGGGCCCTGTGGCTTCTCATTACTCTGTAGAGAATCAGGGAGAATATCCTCTTTATTACATTCCTCTATAAGCAACTATGTCTCTGGCCTCTTCCTGTTTTCCAGATCTTCTGCCCACTGCTTAATGTGACTTCACAGTCCTTTTCCTTGGCACACATTGAAACATCCCTTTAACCCTTCTTCCCCATTTATCTCATGTGTTCTGACTTCTTATTTTCATCTGTACCCCAACAGTAAATGTTATCCCCCAAATACCTAAAGGACCTAAAAGATTGTAATGACCAGTCTTAGCACCCAAAGACTAATGATAGAACTATGACTCCTTCCTCTCAAAAGAGAGTTGGGAGACTGTTGCATGTCCAACGTGGTATATACATAAAGAGAAGTGGCCACTGTATTGGTTGATTTTGCTTAGGTATTTTTCTTTGCAAAGGGGAGTGCACTTGGGAAAAGGGTTTATGGGAGAAGGACTCTGACAAGACAACAAAAAAGCAATAATAAAGCTATTTTTAAATCGTGGAACTTAAACTTTTTTTCTTTTCAAAAAGCTACTATTGGAGGCAGCTAGGTGGCTCAGTGGATAGAGAGCCAGGCCTGCACATGGGAAGTCCTGAGTTCAAATTTGACCTCAGGCATTTCCTAACTATATGACCAAGAGAAAGTCATTCAACCCCCATTGCCTCGCCCTTACTCCTCTTCTGCCTTGGAGCTAATACACAGTATTGATTCTAAGACCAAAAAGAAAAAAAAAAAGCTTTTATTATAACAATTCAGATTGGCATAGGGAAGCCTACAGGCACTATTTTGTTCCTACAAGGAAAACAAGGGAGTTTTCCACATTCCTTTAGATTTTTAGATCATGAAAATGAAAGGTATTCCATTTTTCCATAAAGATAAATCAATGCAATTTGCACATCATTTATAATGAAAACAAGTATTTTATTCATTTAAAAATAAATGTAACTTTGTTGTTGTTTTTAATAAGAATGCTAGTTACTTTCTCAATCATAAGGATAGAATGATATAATCTAAGGTATTGAGAAAAATTCAAGAAATGACCATCTTTAGGTTGGACATAATTCCTATCCTAGATGCTACCAGAATTCACAATTTATTTTTCAAAAAAATTTTGGAGTCACCAATGGTGTAGTCAGTAGTGGTTGGTGGGAATGGTTCACCATTTGGATAAACTACAAACAAACCTCTTGATTTGTCAAATTACTCAATTAATATCAGTACCACAGATAAGGAATCGATGGTGAAAAGAGAGATAAACTTCAGTATCTACTGGAATACTTCTGTTACATTCACCATCAATTATTTGAGGCTTCATTAATTAGTTACATGAGACAGAAACATGTGTTCTTCAAGGAGTTGGACTCATTATAATTAAATAGGCAAGGCTTAATAGGGATCTACTTGACATATTATGTAACTCATACAGTATAGGATGGGAAAATTCTATTCTGGCTCTTCTGATGACTGTGGCACTATTGAGTCAAGAATATCAATTCATAAAAAAGGAAAGGACAAAGAAAGAAGAATAGACACCTTTGAGGACAAAGCTGGCCATCAAAAAAACAAAAAGGGATAAATTATTCCCAAGAGAATATTTTTAATAAAATAGATCACAGAAGTATATTCCTCTTATTCTTATGATTTGTATATCTCTCACCATTTAACTGGACACTAATTAACACAATTTTTAAACTGATGGTAGTTACTTTTTAATCAGTCCTTAAAGATAAGTCCAGACTTTAAAGCTCCCTATGGGTCTTGCATTTAGCACACTCAGAGCTTAAGTAAATGAGTACACAGTTTGTATGAGCAGTGTTGGAAATCTTGAGTCTTTCAAATAACCTTCAGTCTTGCTCCAATTACTAATTAACATTTCCATTATACACACCTAAAGCCTCCCCTCTGCCAATGGTCAAAACAGACCAACCAGTATTTAAATTTTTAGAAGTGCTATTTAGCAAATGGGATATTTGGAGCCCTGCGTCTCCTCTCTCATCCTTTGGATTTTCTGCCATCTCTTTCATTTACATTTTGAAAAGCAAGTGCTATAGAAATCACAAAATTCCATGAGGCCTGGTGAGGCCTAGCTTCTTCCCATACCAAAGAGGAACATGAAACCTTATCTTAGAGAAAGGACTGTATGAGATATCAGCTTCCCTGCCTCGGGATACAGTTAGCCTGAATTGTTTTCTCTGCTAGCTATGACAGAGAGAAAAGGTTCCAGTTGACTGATGGCTTAAGATGCCACATTTTTTCACATATTCTAACCAAGACTATGCCAAAATGTCTGTTGCAGAAGTAAAAGTCCTTTTTCATATAGTAAACAACCATGGAAAACCTGAAGGATAAAGATAAAGTAGCCTTCTTAGATGCTTAGTAACCAGCTGGGAAAATGGCGGAAGGAAGGAAGGAAGGAAGGAAGGAAGGAAGGAAGGAAGGAAGGAAGAAAGGAAGAAAGGAAGAAAGGAAGAAAGGAAGAAAGGAAGAAAGGAAGAAAGGAAGAAAGGAAGAAAGGAAGAAAGGAAGAAAGGAAGAAAGGAAGAAAGGAAGAAAGGAAGAAAGGAAGAAAGGAAGAAAGGAAGAAAGGAAGAAAGGAAGAAAGGAAGAAAGGAAGAAAGGAAGAAAGAAAGAAAGAAAGAAAGAAAGAAAGAAAGAAAGAAAGAAAGAAAGAAAGAAAGAAAGAAAGAAAGAAAGAAAGAAAGAAAGAAAGAAAGGAAGGAAGGAAGGAAGGAAGAAAGACATTCACTTTGGCTCAGCTTCCTTATCTGTGGAAGGCGATAGCACCAATTGCACATCAAAGTTGTGAGAATCAAATAAGAAAATATGTGGAGTACCTTAAACACATGTAAACATGGGGGATTAGCAGTAGTGATAGCCAAGGAATTGGTCAAGAACAAAGATGACTTTTTCTTCTTGATAATGGACTTAATCAGAAAGCATAGTGGCAGGAATTCTGAATTGTTGCAAGTGTGTAAAGGTCCTACATTCAGAGGCTTAATTGATAGTAGTAATGCCCTATTTAGGTAATAATACACATTAGTGTATTAGTGGTATCATTAGTCAACAAGCATTTATTAAGCCCTTTCTGTGTACGAAGCACCATCCAATGTGCTAGGGATACAAAGGAAATGGAGCTTGCTGTCTATTGAGGGACATTATGCACATCATTACTTATTACTATTAGATAGATATGTAATAAATGCAAGGGGGACATGTCTAGTAGTGGGGTGGACCAGGGAGGGTCTCCTGCAGACAGTAACATTTGAGCTGAATCTTGAGGAAGGCCAGTAGGTGGGAGTGAGCAGGAGAAGCATCCTAGATAGAAGGGACAACTCTTAGAAAGACAAGGAGTTCGGAAATGGAGTATTGTATAAGTGTAAGAGATTGCAAAAAAGCTAAGTACTGGAGGAATGTAAAGTATAGAGGGGAATGCACTGTAAAAGACAGGAAATATGGGGAGGGGCCAGGCATGAAGGACTTAAAAGTAAGAGAGGAATTTATATTTGATCCTGAAGGTAATAGGGAGCCACTGGGGTTTATAGAGTACTGTGGTGCATGGTCAGATCTATGCTTTAGGGAAAGCCCTTTGGCAGCTGAGTGGAGGATGGAATGGAGTGGGAAGAGACCGGAGGCAGACAATAACGACAAGCTATCTTAATACTTCAGACATGAGGTGATGAAGTCTTGTATCAGGGTAAAGGCTGTATGAATAGAGAGGGGGAGGGAAATGCAAAAAATGGTGTAAAAGTAGAAATCACAATATTTAGCAACAAATGGGACATGGGGTGAGTGTGAGAGAGGAATCAATGACGTGGAAGTTCCATGCCTGAGTCACTGGGCTAATACTGTTTCCCTCAACAGTAATAGGAAAGTCTGAAGGAAGGGAGGGTTTAGGAGGAAAGTTAATGAGTTCTATTTTGGACATGTTCAGTTTGGGAGGCCTGTGGGACATGTCATTGGAAATGTCCACCAGGCAATTGTCATTGTCCGAAGAGCTCAGGAGAGAAGTTGGAGCTGAAGCTAGAGATCTGAGAATCATCAGTACAGAGAAGATAATTGAACAAATGGAAGCTGATAAAATCATCAAGCAGCCCTTGGGAATATCCATGGTGGAATGAGAAGAACTTACATTTAAAAAATGATAAAGGATAGAGAGAAGGAGGAATCAGAAAGGTAGGTAGGAAGAGAAAAAGAAGAGTGCATCGTGAAAACCCAGAAAGGAGAGCATATCAAGAAGAGAGTGATCAACAGTGCAAAGGCTGCAGAGAAGACAGGAAGAAGGACGACTGAAAAGAGGACATTCAATTCAGAGTTCATTGGTGGGACTAGGAGAGAGCAATCGCAGGCAAATGAGAGGCCAAAAACTTGATTGCACAGGATTTCGAATTAAGTGAGAGGAGAGGAAGTAGAATTCCAATTGTAAAAAGCTTTCTAGGGGTGTTTAGCCATGAAGGGGAGAAGAGAGAGGCAGAGCCAGGAGGACCCTGGCAGAAGTCTACCACAAGCAGTATCTTGTGAACTAAGACCTGAAGGAATGAGATGAGGTCTCTAAGAGGCAGAGGAAAGGAAGGAGTGCCTTCCAGGTATGGGGCTTGAGGCAGTTGTACAAAGGCATGGAGGTGAGAGATAGAATATATGAACCGGGATAAAGAAAATAAAGCAATTTGGTTAAAACATAAAAGAATATGAAAAGGAATAATGTAGCCTTTTCCTGGAAAGTCCTCAACACTTTTTTTTTTAACCTTTATCTTCCATCTTAGAATCAATACAGTGATTGGTTCGAAGGCAGAAGAGCTGTAAGGGCTAGGCAATGGGGGATAAATGACTTGCCTAGGGCCACATACTTGGAAGTAGCTAAGGCCAGATTTAAACCCAGGATTTCCCATCTCTAGGCCTGCTTCTCAATCCACTGAACCATTTAGCTGCCCCTCAACCTTTAATTCTTGATAGCTCCATTCTCCTTCACCTCACGGTTCAGTTTTATGACTTGTACATGGTCAGTCCTCACATTCAGACTTTTTGAAGATTCAGGATCCACACTGAAACATTTTCCATCTCCTATCACACTTCCCGGTGACTAATACTGAGCCCCGAAAAATTCCTTTGAAATCTCAAGAAGGAACTAAAAAACACTGGCAAAGGAGGATCAAAAAGCTGGTGGCATCTTTTGGCAAAGCCACAGAGACTCCAGATCTCCTTCATATACCCAAAGCGAGAAGCCTCTGTGGAAAATGGTGCTTATTCTTTTGCATCAATATTAGCCCAGAAGGTCTTTTGGCTATACATACATGGCTTTGTTGGTAACCAAAGGGCACCAGAGAAGAAAACTGAGGCAAGACCTTTCCTGATTCCCCATTAATGCTAATGCCCTCCTTCTAAAACTATCTCCAGTTTATCCTGTATGCATCTTGTTTGTGCATAGCTCTTTGCATCTTGTCTCCCCAGTTGGACTGAATTCCTTGAGAAGAGGGACTGGATATGCTTTTCTTTGTATACCTAGTACTTAGCACATTGTAGATGCTCAATTAATATTTTTTTTGCTCTTATTTTTACCATTTGTTTTATTTTTTACCTTTAATATATTTATTGCAAACTGAAAAGTATTTTATATTTTTAATTGAAATTTTTTGTTTAATTAATTTAGAATATTTTTCCATGGTTACATGATTCATGCTCCTTCACTCCCCTCCTCCTACCCCCTCCCGTAGCCAATGCACAATTCCACTGGGTCTCACATGTATTGTTGATCAAGACCTATTTGCATATTATTGATATCAATTAATATTTTTAAATTGAATTGGCAGTCCTTTTTCCTGAACATAATTTGCAGTTAAATATAATTTCTTTTGTCTATGTGGCACATGTTTTGGATAACTCCCAGAGCTCCCCAAGATAAAGGCAGTCGAGAAAAATGATGTTTTGGAGGTCTATTCCTTCCTTATCTTTACCTGAGCAGTAGAAGTATGTCTTCACTTTCCAAATCCCTGTTCCTAGAAATACTACTCAACACTTGATTTTAGTTAGCAAGACTTTTTCTTTAAAAGATAATGGAAACAAACTTAATTTGTGGAAATTCTCACTGATCTTCTTTATGCTGGCTAGCTGAAATTTGGGAAGCATCCAAAGGAAAATAAATATAATTTAAATTAAAATCATAACCTCGAAGATAAATGGAGTTAGGGGAACTAGGTGGTGCAATGGATTGAGAAGTAGGTTTGGAGATGGGTGGTACTGGATTCAAATGTGGCTTCAGATACTTCCTAGCTGTGTGACCCTGGGCAAGCCATTTAACCTCCATTGCCTAGCCCTTGCTGCTCTTCTGCCTTGGAACCAATGCCCAGTATCAATCCTAAGACAGAAGGTAAATTTTAAAATAAATAAATAATTGTAGACTTGGAAGGACCATTAGAGGCAAGAGTGTGATAGTAATGTTTAACAACCAAGCCTGGGGAGGAGGCAAAGGATGCATATATGACACATTTTTAAAGTTTATCTATATTATTAACATTTTTCCTATCACTTTCTCAAGTCTAACTCATAAACAAAATTAAGCAAGTCCTGATTGATGTCATTTGCTGATTTTCAAGGCATAAATGATCATGCTGAAAATTAAAGAGTAGACTTTCAAAAACTGATTTGAGCTGCCTCCAGCATCCCTGTGGAAGTCAGAGGTCACCTCATTCAATATCTTCAGGAACCCAAGGCCAGAGATTTAATTGATTTCCTTGCAATTATTCCCATCACACATGACAGAATTAGAACTGGGATCTTCTGACGTCCAAATTTAATATTCCTCTCTACTCCAAAATGTATTCCATATTTATATTACCTTTCAGCAGACAGTGCATTAAAAAAATTTTTTTTAAACCCTTACCTTCTGGCTTAGTATCCATTCTAAGACAAAAGAGCATCAAGGGCTAAGCAATTGGGGTTAAGTGACTTGCCCAGAATCACACAGCTAGGAAGTATCTGAAGTCAGATTTGAACTCCTGACTCCAGACCTGGCTCTCTATCTACTATGCTACCTAGCTGCCTACATTGAAGACTTAACAGTGATTGAGAGGTTGCTTTAATCTTGTGGGGTCCCTTGTCAAAATAAAGCCAAGAGAATATAACAGAAAAATGGGATGGGCAGTCAGGTAGCACAGATACCATTTTTCAGAAACCTCCATCCACTATGCAGAGCAATGCTTCATTACATGTGTAGCTATTTCTTGTAACTGCCTTTTTTTTTTAACTCTAACCTTCTATTGTAGAATCAATACTAAGTATCAGTTCCAAGGTAGAAGAACAGTAAGAGCTACAATAAGTGACTTGCCCAGGGTCACATGGCTAGAAAGTATCTGGGGTCGGATTTGATCTCGGGACCTCCTACCTCCAGACCTGGTGCTCTCTCCACTGAAGCATCTAGCTGCCTCCAGGGATACCAATTTTTCAGAGACCTCAGACAACTACAAAGAGCAATGCAGAAACACACATGTTGTCTTACTGTAGTGATTTCCTGTAACTGCCTTTCAAAGGAGATGAAAACCAACCCTGCCCAATCTACTGTGACATAAACAGCAGGTGCTGTCATGTCGACATTCGATGATACAAAAAGAACAAAGTTAGCATGTTTAAGCTGATTTTATTTGGGAATATTTGAACACCTGTGTCTTGAGCTGGGTTTATTACCTGGGCACCAAGGCTCCTCGCAATCCACACCCAGGAAGGAGATGTTTGGAATGCAGCAGGAAAAGAAACCAACAGAACTTTTGAGAGAGCAGGATTGACACCATCTGGGCTATGTAGGAGGACTGGAGGGAGAAAGGAACATGTTGGCATATGTTTTAAAAGTACAGACTGTAAAGTCAGGGTAGTAGCCTTGTTTTGCAGCCTAGCTCCAACATTTATGTTGAGTGTGAGTACTTCAAGGCTTTGGAAAAATAAAACACCATGATCTAAGCTCAGTGGTATTAGAAATGCAGCCTGCTCCTAGAGCTTAAGAAAATTCAACTTTCTTACCTGTCAGAGGTTTCACCAGTACAGTTGTGTGTGTTTTGTCTCCCCACTAAGATTATAGGTGTCTTTTTTTTTTACATTTAAATATATTTATCTATTTGTTACATTCAAATTCCCAGTTAACTCCCTCTCTCCCTGGCCTGTTCCCATTAGAGAAGACATTATTTGACAAAAAGATATAAATATATATAAATATAAAACTATGTCTTTTTTGCTTCTATTTGTTCATTCTTTCTCTGCAGGCATTCACAAGTCTTTCTTCAAAAAATATTTTTGTTGCTGTATAAAATGTTCTCTCTCTTTCTCTCTCTCTTTAACACTTACCTTCTGTTTTAGAATCAATTGTGTGTATCAGTTCCAATGCAAAACAAACAAACAAAAACAGGAAGAGCTAGGCAATGCCCAGGAAGTGGCTGAGACCAAATTTGAACCCCAGACTTCCTAACTCCAGTCCTGGTGTTCTAGCCACTGAACCACCTAGCTGTTCCCTATTATGTTCTCTTGGTTCTACTTATTTCACTCTTTATAACTTCATGTATATCTTTCCATTTTTAAAAAAAAATTATAATTTAAAAAATAATAATCTGCTCATTATTCAATCACAACTTGTTTAGCCATTTCCAAATATTCTAGAAATATTCTAGAATAGCCACACCATGTCTAACACGATCCTAGGCACAAAGGATTTGTTTAACAGGCACTAGTTAATGAATTTATTGACTAGGATTCACAATGTTTACTAGAGACATGCAAGTGATTTTTGGGAAGTCGAAAAAAGGCCCAGAAGGAAATGTTCCGTTTTCAAAAGGAAAAAGGCTCATACTAATAATTTGTGAATAAGAGATGAGTTATCTTGTTTTGTTTCTAACTATCCCTGAATCAAAAACCACACCTAGAGGCTAAAAGAGGGTGGGGAAGATGGAGAGGAAACATGATTCATCTTTTGATAAATGGGAAGCAGACACTGCTTCATTTTATGCTTAATGGCTCTGTTTAGAAGACCATATAAGGACAGAGCCACAGTGGACAGAGTACTTGGATTTCTAAATACTGTAACGCTCACAATGCATAATTGATGTGAGCCATGAGAATAAGACTGGCCCCTTGGGTAGTACCTTAAAGAAATCAAAGTGAGCCAAAAGGAAATCAGGCAGCGGGTGGCTAAAAGTATCCTTATGCCACTTTGGGGTGGGGGGTGGGGGGGATTGGGGTTCCTGGAAGCTGGGGAGAATTATGAGTGTTTCCCCTGCAAGGAAATATTTCATTTCCTACCTTATAATAAAAATTGAAGAAGAAAGTAGTCACAATATACAACATGACAACGTAACACGGTACAATGCAATTCAGTACAAGAGCGTCCAAGTGCCCACTGTGGACAGTGTTGCCGAGAGATTGTTTAGATAAAACGCAGGCCTTGTCTCCATAGAGCACACATTTTCTAAGGAGACAAGACATAAGCAGGTAACTCTAATGCCTAATATAAAGCATATTCGATCAAAGGAAGTTCAACCCCAAATAAGTTTAATAACCAAACTTGATCCTGGGGAAAAGGTAAGAAACCAAGTCCTTCTAATCTTCTTGGCAAAGAAGCAGGCAGCTACACAAGCAGAATGCTCCATATGGGGGGACGTGGTAATAGTCAGATAAATAAACAAAAAAGCATCAGAAACATTTTTTGAAAGTGCATTCAAGAAGTACAAAAAAATACTCTTAGAGTTTCAAAGGGGCTCAGCTATTTTGAACCATCTCAAATGTTTTGAGAAATATTTTATTATATATGTGCTCCTGTTATATATAAGTTCCAAGTCACATATATGATCCAAGTCACATATATGTTCCTGTCTCACTGACAATGGTATCCAATTCTTTGCCAATCATCAAAAAGGTCAACTAATATATACTAAGTAGCCATATAATAAAAAAGTTAATAACAGTAACATTTAGGGTTCTCTAAAGTTTGTAAAGCTGTATCTTTATATATATAATTTGATAAGAAATAATATTTATATGACAAAATGACTTTGGACTAGCTAGGTATGAACAAGTGTCTAGACATGTCTAAAATTTTAAAAGCTGTCATTATCATTCCCATTCTATGAACTGATAAATAGAGACTCTGATAGGTTAAGTAATTTACTTAAGGTTACAGAAAAAGCCTTGGCTAGGCAGAAGAAAACTTTAATTACATTGAGGTCTATGTACTTAAGTATGCCTCCTATCATTCCCCATGTATAGGCAAGCATTAATGCCCACTGAGATAGTAACCTGGGTAGCAAAGGTATTTAGTTTCTCCACTGATCCATCATTAGGGCATGAGTTCCTTCTCAGTTGACCATGGACATGACTAGACCTGCCAATTCTATGAGAGTTTACTAGGCACGAGTCTTTCTCATTCATTCCACTGTTTTTCCCAATCATCTTCTCTCAAACCAGCCAGAAGTGGTCCTTTTTAAAGATATTTGTCTGTAAATTCTATTTTTCCTCAAATCAAAAAATGTCTTCCTCCACACCTGCTATCTTGACTCGGTTCATTTATAGTGATTCGTTTATATATAACTCACGGTTTCATTTTTCTCTTTGTATCCCCAGTGCCTAGCACAATAGCCGAAATTAGTACTAAATGAATATGTGTTGACAAGTGTTTATTATTTGAAAAAATAATAATAAAAGCTTGTTATTTGATACAGTGAAAAGGGAGCAAGTCCTATTCTTCCTACGGTGCCCAAAGAGAGAGATTTCATAGCTGCCCAATGTCAGGTCCCTCCTTTGATGCCATGCACTGACAATGAGGCTTTGTCCTAGGCTTCACAGTCAAGTCAAATAGCCAAATCCACCAGTCAGTCTATACAGCAGAGTCCTGGGCCAGGGGCATTATTCCTTTCATTTCAAACAGAGGTAGCCTTTGCAACTATTAGGGGATAGGCTGGATGCTGATCCACTCTTCATTCAAAGTCACACGCTGGAGTGAAACCAGCCATTGGCCCATCATTGAGGTATACTTAGCCCTAACATAGCAAGGCTATCCCAGAAGGATATGGTAGCCCTTAGCTTCAGTAAACTCAGACCCCACATGGAAAAATATCTGTGCAGCATGGTAGCATGCATTGATTCCTAACCTCCATCATATCTCAGGGGCCCCATTCTATGTGACTGGACTTTCTTATGTCCTTAGGTGACCTGCAAGTCTTATCTATACAATACAATCAGAGACTACCAGGAAGTTGTATCAAGGGAAGCACAGCTTAAACCTTGCCCCATCTCCCTCCCAATTCCTGGCTAATCAAATACCAACTTTGTTCCTTTTTTAGGGAAAATCAAATTTAAACCATGCTGAGGAATTAGGGCAGGGTAGATATATGTTTTGACAGAAAAGAAGCAAGGGCTAGACAATCTGGGTTTAGTGACTTGCCTAGGGTCTCATAGCTAGTGTAATAGAATGGATAATCTGTGTGACAATTTCTCTCACAGTCAAGCCAGAGTATATACCAGTTACCACTACCAGAAATAGTTCACAACACACTATCCATTTTATTACACTAGGAAAGGTGTGAGGTCACATTTGAACCCAGGACCTCCCAACTCCAGGCCTGACACTGTATCTGCTTTGTGACCTGGCTACCCCCCCAGCCAATCACAGTGATCTTAGGAAAATCTCTTATCCTCAGTTCCCTTCGCTATACAAAAAATGAATATGAAATGAATAGGGTGGATTAGGTGACTTCTAAGATCCCTTCCAACTCTAAAACTATGATCCTGTCATCTACAGGAAGATCAACAGATTCACCATGGAAATAATAGAGTCAATCTCAGGGGCAGTGAAGTGACTCAGTGGATAGAGACATTTGGAGACAGGAGGTCCTACATTCAAATCTAGTCTCAATTACTTCCTATTTGTGTAACTGAGAAAATCACTTAACCCTCATTGCCTAGCCCTAACCATTCTTCTTCCTTACAACCAATACATAGTATTGATTCTAAGATGTAAGATAAATATATATTTTTTAAAAGTCAATCTCTTGACTTTGGGAATTTTGCAGAGGCTATCACCAAATTTAGATTCCGAAGGTTTTCTGAGAAGAATGCTTTAAAGAAGTCTCTTTATCCTCATCACTCTCACTGTGGCTCTTCCTAATAGGTACCATAATGCCAACATGGACAGCATTTGTTCCATTCAAACATTCTAGTGGGGAGGAAATTGGGACCTCTATTTTGCTATTGTTGGATGAATGATTCGGCCAAAGAGGGAAGCTTCAAGAAGAAAAACCAGTAACAATGTTTTCCCTATGAATTGTAGGGGAGAACAAACTATTCATAACATTTCTCATCATTAATATTGCTGTCCTTCAGTAATTCTAGACTCCTGGGTGGTGTCCTTATGTTCCCAAGTGAAGTATGAGCCTCTAATGGAAATAAAGGATGCCATTTATTGGACCAGCAGAAGACTCCTGGAGGAATGAAGATTTTAAACAACTAGTTACTTCAGGCAGGGTCCCATTTTCTGATTCAATAAGTCATTCAAAAACTCATTTCCCTTAGGTTAGATATGAAAAGCTCATCACTGATGGAAGACAGATGGCTTGTCCTATTGTAGAACTTAGTAGACATCAAAGATGCGAGAACAGCCTTAGAGGGGGGCACCTGAGGACCTGGAATAATTCTTTGTTTCTAAGAAGCATATTATCTCTCCATTTAAAAGTTGTCAACAAGCATTTAATAAGGACCTACAATGTGTTAAGAATTGTATCAACAGGTGGGGAGTCAAAAAAAGGCAAAAACCAGCCTTGTCCTTAAGCAGTTCACAATCTGGTAGGGGATTCAACAAACAAGATGTGGAAAGAACAAATTGGAAGTAATCTCAGAGGAAAGGCATAAGTTTTAAGGAGCACTGAGAAATATTTTTTGCTTAAAGCATTACTTGAGCTAAGACTTTAAGGATGCTAACAAAGCCAGCAGGCAGAGATGGGGAACAGCCAGTGAAAATGCCCAGATTTGGGTCCGCTAGTGGCTTAATGGATAAAAAGCCAAGTCTGTGTAATTGGGAGGGCCTGGGTTCAAATTGACCTCAGATACTTCCTGTGTGATCCTGGGCAAGTCCCTTAACCCAATTACTTATCCCTTACTACTTTTCTGCCTTAGAACTTAGTATTGATTCTAAGAGAGAAGGAAAGGGTTTTTTAAAAGGACATCTCCAATTTGATAGATGTGAGAATGGGTCTCACCTATTAAATTGACTAAAATGATAAAAGGGCAAAAATGACAAATGTTAGAGGGGATTTGGAAAAATGGGGACGCTGATATACTGTCAGAGGAACTGTGAACTGATTCAGCCATTTTGAAGAACACCTTGGAATTATGCCCAAAGAGTTATAAAACTGTGTATACCTTTTAACCCAGCAATACTTCCATTAGGTTTATTTCCTATGGTAATCAGGGAAAAATGAAAAGAGCTTATAGGTTCTAAAATATTTATAGCAGCTCTCTTTGTGGTGGAAAAAATGGAAATTGAAGGAATGCCTATCAGTTGGAGAATGGCTAAACAAGTTGTCGCACGTGATTATGATGGAATACTAGTCTGTGCTGTAAGAAATGATGTGCAGGCTAATTTTAAAAAAACACCATGAGGGGGCAGCTGGATAGCTCAGTGGATTGAGAGTCAGGCCTAGAGACAGGAGGTCCTAGGTTCAAATCTGGCCTCAGCCACTTCCTAGCTGTGTGACCCTGGGCAAGTCACTTGACCCCCATTGCCTAGCCCTTACCACTCTTCTGCCTTGGAGCCAATACACAGTATTGACTCCAAGACGGAAGGTAAGGGTTTAAAAAAAAAATACCATGAAAAGACCTTTATGAAGTTATGAAGAGTGAAACAAGAAGACCTGAGAAAGCATGACCCACAACAATAGGAACATTGTTTGAAGAATAACTTGTATATGTCCAGCTCCAGATAAAGAACTGATAAATAGAAATAAGCAAGATGTAGTTTTATAGAAATATGTCTTTTTTGTCAAATGATGCCTTCTCTAATGGGGGAGAGGAGGAAGGGAGGGAGTTACCTGAGTATTTTAACATAACAAATAAATTAAAAAAGAAAATTACCAACTTGGGAAGATGGGGCATCTTACATTGATGCACAGGAAAAAGGACAGCGTCACTGTTTTCTATGGTATGTGGAGCTGACTATAACTATTTCCTTTGGTTGAATAATAATGTTTATATTTTGATTTATAACAGAAAGTGAATAACTAAAAGAAACTCTCCACTTTTAAAGATAGTATTCATCTATAATGTTTACATTATCTTTTCTCCCCTCATTTTTATGTCTGAAAAAGTAGTGCTTAGAGTTTTTGGAATATAAGGTTGGCAAAGTTTTTGTTTCATTTATAAAATAAATGATTATAAAGATGTGCTTAAATTCACCTTAGTCATTGACTCTCCCTCAAACGTAATGTTTTTCTTCTGAATACTACAAAAGATTAATATATTGGACAAAAAAAGAGAACAGTCTCAAATTGTGTTCTATTCTTCAGAGGCCATATTACTGTGACCATTGAGAGTAAATTACCAAAAACAAAAAAGATAGATCCAAGAGCTTCCTTTGTACTTCTTCTAACTTCTCACTAATCTCAGCAAATGTTTTTGTCAGAGAGGGAAAAGGGAGTGGAAATAAGACTATTCAAAGAGATTAAGGAATGTCTGGGAGGCTGAGTGGAGCCATTGGTAATGGAAGTGTTACACCAGACAAGAAAACCACGCTTATGGGAAAATGGTGAAAAGCTTTTAGGGACCACAAATATCACTAGTATACAGGAAAACCACACTTGAATATCCTTCAGAAATCTATGAATAGCAATGTTAATGACTATAAATTATCAGATGAATGGTCAGTTTTACAATAAATCCTTTGGTAGAAAGCCCAAGGCTACATTTTCTTAAATTCAGTGTATTAGGTTCTAATCAGTCTCTGTTTCAATTATTTCAAAATATTCCACCTGTGAGATAGTTTTGCTGAAGAGTGATGAGATGACAATAATATCTTGAGTTCAAGCCATTTTTCCCAGTACTGCTCATGATTTCCAGTTCTTTAACCTCCACAGGGCATTGCTTTCTTTATGAGAAAATGGTGACCCCAAACCAATGCAATGCAATAGATCTCAAAGCAGGAATCCAAACATTTAGGCTTTCTTTGAAGAAGTTCAAGTTAATGGTAGTAGTGTTTTATAAGCAGTTATAAAAATAAGCATAAGCAAATGGATCAACAAATGAATGAATCCATGCATGAATAAATAATGATGAGCAGATAGATGATGTGGAGTGCTAGACTCGGAGCTTTTCCTAGCTGTGTTACCCTGGACAAGTTATTTCACATCTCTCAACTTTAACTTCTTCTTTTATAAAATAGGGACAATAATAATGTCTACCTCCCAGGGTTATTGTGAGAACTAAATGAGATAATAACTGCAATGCTCTTTCACAGTGCCTGGCATATGCTACGCACTTTATAAATGTTAGCTATTATTATTATTGCTAGAACTACTAGATAGCAACGTGTAGTGTTTGTTGATTAATAATGGCAAAGTCCCGTGTTTCTATTCTGATGCCAAGGAGAATAGTGGCATCATTAGCAAAAATAGAAAAAGCCAGAAGGAAAAACTGTTTTGTTGGCACAGATGATGTCCTGTGACTCCAAATGTAGATCTCTTTACACTGTACCATGGCCCCCTCTCCATGGGGCTTTAAAGGTTCCACTGGGCTTTATCTGCTCATCTCTGAGGCTCCTTGTGCGTGTGATTACCCAATCAGCCACAGCTGCACCTGAGGAACTTGCTTGCAGAAAGAAGAGGCATGAGGATGTGTAAGGGCAATGCCTCGGAGACATTTGTCACTGTTTCTGGTCTGCCAACTACTTGATATAATTGTCTGCAGAGGCTTGCAGGAGGCCTTAGTGGGCTTCTGCCACAGTCCTGAGATCAGTCCTCTTAGCTACTCTATTTGTTGTTGGATTCCTCACCCAATGATGAATGGTGTGTAAGAACAGGGGCCTTGGGAGCCTCCTTCTCCCTTCTCTGTGGCCCTGAGAAATCAGCCTCTGAGTTATTTTGGTTTGGGGGGTTTTTCCATTCTAAGAAAAGAGGGTGGAATCTCCAACCTTGTGAGCTTCTAAAGATCAGTAGACTGATATACAGAAACATGGATGTTGGTATTTCAGATTGGATCTCACAGAGAGCCCAGCATCAGTGCCCCAAGGAGCAAGGATAGAAAGGGAGAAATAGCCAGTAGGGATCCAAGCTCCAAGGCACTGAAGTCAGAAAGCCAGGTCTGAAGCCCACTAAGTTCTTCTGATGCCTCTGTAGAGAAACAAAGAGCCTTCCATTCACTGCTAGTTGTCAAGCTCAGGACTTAGAGCTGTTTAATACAATGCTAAGATTTTACAGATGGGAAAACTGAGCCCAAAAGGTTCACTGATATCCAAGATCAAATGGTTATGTAATCTACTGCTCCCCTAAGAAGAACAGAAGGGAGAAAAGGTATTGAATGATAGTGTACTTCTGGGAGAGTTATATCAACCAAACAAGCTAATAGAGTATTCACATGCACCAGAACCACGTTATATCACTGTTTTACAATCGAAGAGGTTAAGTGACTTGGCTAAGATAGCATGGCTAGAAACTATCTGAGGCAGGATTTAAACCCAGGACTTCTTGACTCTAAGACTCCATGACCCCTCCTATTTGTCAGCATAGTAGCTTTTCAAAATAAGTATTTTTAATTTGTACTCTTTTACTTAACCAATAATAAGTTTTAGAAAAGAAATCATTCTATTCAAATAAATGGTTTCTTTTTTCTTTTTTTTTTGTAAACCTATATTTTCAGAAATCATTGGAGGGCTGCAAATCTTTTCAAATGCTGAATGTGTCATAGGACAAGTAAATTCCAGAACCTAGATAAAACAGCTTGCCTTTAGGTCTGAAAATCTGTAGCTTTTCCGACATATCTGAGATCAATCAGAGAGAGATAGTGAGGAAGATGGGGCCTCCCTATCAACAATTAGACTGGTCTCTGGGTCCAAATGACCCCAGTTGAGTACAATGGTCCCACTATCACCAGTTAAAAGCCTAGCTTGATAGGAAGCTGGTTGATAAGACAAATGAGGCAGACAGAAACTATCTAGGGCATATCTACATCAGCTCTCACTGAGGAGTGAGAACATAGTTCCAGGCACCATTTTATCACTGGCTGAATACATTGTAGACTTCTTCTAGAAGAACTAAACTGATCCTCTCTGGGGGCTAATTCCACAAGTATTTACTAAGAACCAACCATAAATGGCTTTATCTTTTGCTACCTTACTTGTGCCTAGATTCCAACTGTGAGTCTATGATCTAGTTGGTGTAGCTGTGGCCCAGGTCAATTTGACCCAAAGTGTTGTTCTCAACGTGAGACTTAAAATTCCCTCCCTTAGAAGTAGGTCAGTACCACCTGTTTCCATGGCCTCCAGGGCACCAGCTGGGGAGACTTCATCAAGGCTGCCTCACTTTGCTTGTTTGATAAAATTGATTTGCTTGCCTCCAAGCAAGTCTCCAATGACAAACTTTGTGGTCACATTGATAGATGGTTTTTTTTAAAATTCTTTTTTCCCATCTGTTGGTGCTGGAAGAGGAACATTTATTATTTCCTTGAGGAAAGCCCATAACAGACCACATTATGCTCTTCTCATCTCCATTAAGATGAGAACACATTAGGGCAACTCAACAGAAAGGTGTCCCTTTGTAGTATAATGGAAAGGAAAATACTGGCTTGGATCAGAGGACTTGGATTTCTTTCTCTCTTTATGTTATATGCATACTTCTTTTCCTGGATTATATGTAGATATAATTTTCAACAATTATTTTCTGATTTTTGTGGTCCCTTTTCTCTTCCTCTCACCCAACTCTCCCCCTCTCCAAGAAGGCAGGAAATATGATATAGATTGTACATAATACAATACATATTTCTATGTTCATCATTTTACAAAAGAAGACACAGATCTCTTACAGTAGGGAAATATTTGCAGAGGAAATAAGGTGAAGAATTGTATGCTTCAGGGACAACTAAGTGGCTCAGTGGATTGAGAGCCAGGCCTAGAGATGAGAAGTTCTGTGTACAAATTTGGCCTCAGACACTTCCTACTTATGTGGCCCCAGGCAAGTGATATAACCCCCATTGCATAGCCATTACTGTTCCTCTACCTTGGAATAAAAATACTTAGTATTAATTCTAAAACAGAAAGTAAAGGTTTAAAAAAAAAAGAGAATGGTATGCTTCAATCTGCACTGACACTCCATCAATTCCTTCTATGATGGTGGATAGCCTTTTTTATCATGACTTCCTTGGAGCTCTCTTGGATCTTTGCATTACTGATAATAGTTAAGTCATTCACAATTGATCATCATCCAATATTTTTATTTTATTTTTTACATGAAAATTTGAGTTTCAATCTTACCTCTGATACAACTACTTGTATGACTTTGGGCAAGTCATAACCTCACTGAGCCTCAGTTCCCTGTCTGTTAAATCAGGAAGTGAGATTTGATGGCCTGTGAGATCCCTTCCATTATATCATTGATCCAATGATCCTTTGTCTGGTAGAAAGGAATAAGCTTGAAATTTAAAGAAACATGAAAGTATCCTCCTGGCCTTTGGTCCATTTTGAGTTGTTTAATTTTCAAACACAAGAGCAGAAATAAAACTTTCTGTAAATCAGTTGATACTCTTTCCTGCCTCTATCTACAAAATACACTTTATTTGGAAGCAAAGACATGGGCACAGAGCTTTCAATGTTTCCACTAGCAGACTGGTTTTGCGTTGCTAGAGAAAAAAGTTGTTTAGGAGAGTCCAAAGTTCATTAAGTAGAAGACTTCTTTCTGGTTCCATTCCTTTTCTTTATTGTATAATAGGAACACATTGGGCAAAATGGATCCATGGATTGAAGGCTATGAAAAAGAAATTAGACCAGGACTAAAATAAATGAGGCAGTGAGCAAGAAGAAATGTTCATGAAAATGGGGGGGGGGGGATCTATTGTCACACAATCCTGGGCTCCTACAGGCACTATCATTCTATATATCATTAGTATGAACTTGACGAGAATAGAAACAGATTCTGACAAATTTTGGCCTGATAGATTTTCTTAACATGCCTGCAAGCAGAATTACAATATCATTCAATCATTTTTCCCCCTCTCTCTCTCTCCTCATGGAAGCAGTAAATTGTAGAGTTATGGAACCTTGGTTGTCAATTAACCTCTGTGGTCCTAATTTTTCCCATTTGTAAAATGACTTTGGGTTGTGAGCTCCCAATTTTTTCTTAATTATTCATTCTTTTTTAAATTATTCTTGTTGATAGCTTTCATTCTCTTAAAAATGAGTTGTCTTGGGATATAATCAGGTATCAATTGAACCTTCCCTAATGAGAGAAAATAGTTAAGCAAAAATCTCAGCATTCACTTCCCCCACCTCTTACCTTCATTCTTAGAGTAAATATTGTGTGTTAGTTCCCAAACAGAAGAGTGATAAGGGCCAGGCAATGGGGAGTAAGTGACTTGCCCAGGGTCATACAGGCAGGTAGTATCTGGGGTCAGATCCTCCTGTCTCTAGGCCTGGCTCTCAATCCACTGAGCCACCTAGTTGCCC
Organism: Monodelphis domestica; assembly: GCF_027887165.1. NCBI lineage: Eukaryota > Metazoa > Chordata > Mammalia > Didelphimorphia > Didelphidae > Monodelphis > Monodelphis domestica. The sequence goes on along the minus strand of NC_077231.1, from coordinate 72,597,287 downwards.
CTTCTAAAAGTCTTCTATTGCATGATTCTACTTACAAGGCAAAGAGAGACAGATAAAATAGAATATCATTAGTAGATGATAGACAGACAGATAGACAGGCCGGCAGACATACAGCTAGATAAAAAGATAGATAGATAGATAGATAGATAGATAGATAGATAGATAGATAGATAGATAGATAGATAGATAGATAGATAGATAGATAGATGGAAGGAAGGATCAATAGGAGGAAGGATAAATGGATGGTGAGATGGAGAGATATATTAGATGGAGGGATAGATAGATAGATAGATAGATAGATAGATAGATAGATAGATAGATAGATAGATAGATAGATAGATAGATAGATAGATAGATAGATAGATAGATAGATGGATGGATGGAAGGAAGGATCGATAGAAGGAAGGATAAATGGATGGTGAGATGGAGAGATATATTAGATGGAGGGATAGATAGATAGATAGATAGATAGATAGATAGATAGATAGATAGATAGATAGATAGATAGATAGATAGATAGATAGATGGAAGGAAGGATCGATAGAAGGAAGGATAAATGGATGGTGAGATGGAGAGATATATTAGATGGAGGGATAGATAGATAGATAGATAGATAGATAGATAGATAGATAGATAGATAGATAGATAGATAGACAGACAGATAGATAGATAAGACAGAGGAAATAGAGGAGCTAGAGGAAAGGTAGATAGGATACATCTATACATACCTACACAGTTTCACCTGTAGGAAAGCCACAAAGTTAGCATGTCTGATTAAAATCATCAGATAAAACTAAAACTTAATTGGTCCAATTGTTTTTGCCTATTCCCTTCTCCAAGATTTTTTTTTCTATTTTGCTTCTATGCTATAGAATGGGATGCTTTGAGTTTATCTGCTTGGCTACTCCTGCAGCAAAGTGAATAAAGTAGGTACTATAGGAAGGCAAAGGTAAAGAAAGTATCCTGTGTAAGCAATGAATAATTGGAGAAAAAAAAAGTATGGCTATTATCAAAAGGGAACTCAGGAGTGAATTGATCACTGAAATTGGAGTTAGCAAAACCTGAGTTCAAATCAACTGTGGTTCCAGGGAAGAGATTTAATGTCTTATGGTCTTAAAGTCTATAAGGCAAGGATAGTAACAGGACCTATCTATCTTATAAAGCCCTAGATTTAGTCCATGGCTTAATCAAGCCTAACTCTCTGATTTAACAGATGACAAAACTGTGACCAAGGGAGGTTAAATAATTTACCCAGGGTCTCACAACTAGTAGGTACCTTGGATGGGATTATGGACCCAAGTCTTCCTATGTCTAGAACCAATACAGAACCCACTACTCCATTGTACTTCAAAGGATTGTGAGATCAAATGAGATAATATATTTGAAGCACTTTGCAAACCTTAAAGTTCTACAAAAATGTTAACTATCATGATGATCTACTGAAAATACTGGGCAGCTAGGTGGTACAGTGAATAGAGTGCTGGGTCTGGAGTCAGAAAGACCTGAGTTCAAATCTGACCTCAAACACTTACTAGCTGTGTGATCCTGGGTAAGTCATTTAATCCTGTTTGTCTCAGTTTCTTCATCTGTCAAATGAGCTGGAGAAGGAAATGGCAAACCAAGCCAGTATCTTTGCAAAGAAAACACCAAACAGGGTTAGAAAGAGTTGGATGCAACTGAAAAGACTGAACAACAACTGAAAATATCTTCTAGACCTACTATTATTATTCTAATTTGTTTTTAATGAGTACAAATGAGTAGCTAGGATGTTGCTTGGCTTCTTAGGCGTTTCTGGGATCAAAAATAAAATACTTTGTTAGGCTTTTAAAACCCTATATAAACTGACCCCTTCTTAACCTTCCAGTCTTCCTGGACCTTACTTCCCCCTCTCTCTATTCTACAATATAATGACACTGACCTCCTTGCTGTAAACCTCATATAAGACTCTCCAACTCTCAACTCTGGGCATTTCTACTGACTGTCTCACATGCCTGTAATTCTCTTCTCTCTTTCTCTCTGCCTTCTGGATTTCTTTGTTTCCTTCAAGTCTCCTCTAAAGCCCCATTTTCTATAAGAAACTTTTCCCAGTCCCCCTTAATCTTAGTGCTTCCTTCTGAAACTATCTATCTATCTATCCATCTCCTGTATATATCCTATTTGTACATAGTCATTGCATACTGTCTTCTCAATAAAATTGTAAGCTTCTTGAGGGCAGGAACGGTCTTTTGACTTTCTTTGTATCCCCAGCACACATTTTTCCAATATTTCCCTTTTTTTTAAGTATTTCAGGTCTTGATAGACATTTCAATCCACAGACCAGGCAGTACCTTCTCCAGTGCATGGTGCCACTAATTGGCCTCCATCCTGACCTAAAAAGAACATCTTCAGGGCTGCAAGAATGATTTAGGCTCTACTGAGGTGCTGTTCTTGGCATCTATAGTGAGAGTGCCTATCAGTGCCAACTGTAACATAAATAAATACCATTCCATTAGGAATTGGACTGAGACCACCGATTTGTTTTAAATAAGCCAAAGAACACAAGCTATAAAATCATGACCCTGACAGCAGGGAGCCAAGTTCAATGCAGCAATCCTTAAGCTTCACATTGCCCTGTTTTATATTGGCTAATGAACCATCAAGACAGCTTAGAAGGATTTCCCACCCCCCTCCACCCCTTCCTCCTGCGCTCTCTCTCTCTCTCTCTCTCTCTCTCTCTCTCTCTCTCTCTCGCTCTCTCCTCTCTTCTCTTCTCTTTCTCGTCTCTCTCTTTTCCCTCTCTCTCTCTCTGTCTCTCCCCCCATATCTCTTTTTTCTCTCTGAATCTCTCTGTCTTTCTCTCTCATACACACATTTATTATCAAACTTTACTTAAAATGTCACCAGTCAACAAAAAGATTGGATGTTCTATGGAAAAGAACAAGAGCAAATGGGGGGAGGAGGGAAGTTGAGAAGGTGGTGAGAATCAGCATGCTCAATTAATTTAATTATATCCCTCAAATATTATGGTAAAAAAAATCCCAAATTTAATGGCCCTATGACATAAGCTGAAGAAAAGGACTGTATCATCACTAGGTACTCTAATTCTTCTGTGCTGAGGGTTATTTCACTATTTCTCTCCAAATATATAGATTTTTAAGTTCTGGAGAAAATAAAATCTTATTTTCCTGGAAACCGTCAATTGTGAATATTACAATATAATAATTTGCCCTTGATTTTACTTTTTTTTCCTCTTCAGTCTTTGAAGTCTTGCTAGCAATCTTCCAGCCTCATGAAAATGTCATCCAGCATTCTCTGCCCTGAAAGTTGCCAGCTCTGCTTCAGGAAGGAGTAAAATTGACTCCCTTTCTCAGACAGCAGCTCTTAGGATCTTTAGCAAGTAGTTGTTGAGCAGAGGGCTGCCTGAATCTGAGTCAATAAATAGATAAAACCTTGAGAGATGTACTAGCAAGTGCAGAGACTGGGAAGGGGCGGGGGAGCTTAATTTAATACAAGCAAGCAAATTATAAAAATGGCATGCTCTAGAGTCAAGAGATAATTCTTAGCAATAACATAAAAGGCACAGACACAGAGATGTTCCTGCAAAAAAAACAAAAAAAACAAAAAAAACATGGAATTAGATTGCTAGTCTTGGTATTGGCTGCTACTCTATCAGAAAAGAAAGATGGCACCAGGAAAAACAGAAAAACCAGGCAACTATAATGGTGCCAGATAAATAGAAGAAAATGTTTCTAAAAGTTCCTTTCATTTCTCAAGAGAGTTCAGACTGAAAGAAGAAATACAAAAAGCCTCCAAAAGGAAGACAGAGACTAAAAGGGAAATGTGGTCTTTCACTTAGGCTGAAAGGAAAACAGACTGAAAACTCATGAAATTAAAAAAAAAAAAGGATTGTGTGCCTTTTCTCTGGGTCCTTCAGCTACTTTCAGTGTGGTTAATTCTGGCTATCTATCTTCCTGGAATCTCAAAAACTCTTTTCTTTCATTCCTTTTGATTAATTGAGGCAGAATTATGCTTCCTCAAGTTCTTAGTCAGTGTTGAGGATCAGTGGTGGTGCTGTCTTAAAAAAAAAAGGCTAAACAAATTGTGATAAATGTTGGTGATGGAATACTATTGTGCTCAAAGGAATAATAAAGTGGAGGAGTTCCATGGAGACTGGAACAACCTCCAGGAAGTGATGCAGAGTGAGAGGAGCAGAACCAGGAAAACATTGTACACAGAGACTGATACACTGTGGTACAATCAAATGTAATGGACTTCTCCATTAGTGGCAATGCAGTGATCCTGAACAACTGGAAGGAATCTAAGAGAAAAAACCACTATTGGTAGCAAGAATAGACAACTATATTTAAACCCCACTACTTGAGTACCAAATATTGTATGTAACAAATTGGCAATGGCATCTAATAGGACTTCTGGATATCTATCTTCTCTTCCAGAGATCTGTTCTTCTGCTTCTCAGGAATATGATGAAATACAATGCATGCTTCAAACTTTGGAAACCAAATCTTTAAAGTCTCTCCCTCTGGTTCAGTGATGGCTTTTTCCTCTTACACAAATTCCTTAAACTATGAGCAAATGTCTCACACAGTGGCTTTGATTGTTTCAAGGAGATGTAGAGGTCCCATTTACACTAGTTTAAAATGTTATTACTGAAGCCAATCCCTCTCCCCTTTTATATTTGTATCATAAACCCTTGCTCAGTGCCTGGCATTTAAAAAATACTTGTTGACTGATTTTTGAGGCAAGAAGCATGATGAAATTTCCCTAATCCATCCACTACCATGTCTACTCCCCCAAACTAGAACTGATTTCTTTCCTTTCTAGACACATAGCACTTGATTTTGTCACTCTTCTATGAATTTGATACATACCATTTTATACTATGGATATTGGTGGACATGTTGTGTCTCTTCCCTCCCTCCCCTAGCCTCTTCACTTAAATGGACTCTTTGAGGGCAAGATATATATATAGTAGTCTCTCGGTGATCGAGAATGACTATTGTCTTTGTGCAGTTTCATCTACGGTGTACCCTCATGTGGCTTTGGAGTCCAAAGGCTGAGGTGCAGAGTTTGTGGCACATGGGGCATGGGACACCAGTTGTTATGGGAGGTGTGGTTGTGGCCTGGTGTCGGTGTTCACGCGCAGCGGCAAGACGTCGACGTCGCTCATCTTCAAAGGTGGTGGTGGCATGGTTAATGTGGGTTCGCCAGCTGCTTCTGTCAGAGGCAGCAAGTTCTAGTTGCTTTGGTGTGATGCCAGCCCACTTCAAGTTTGACTTTACCTGATCCTTGTAAACCTTAAAATTTCCTAGACTTATAAATGTTGGAAATTTCACCATTGGGAAATTTTATACTTGAAAATTTTCCTACTGATAGCCTATTGGAATGTGAACCCCCTTGGCATGGGAGGGTCCTTCTCCTCCCTACTTAAGATTACTTTAGGACAGAAACCTTTTGCTAAACAATGGAAAGGGCTTTGACCTATGCTTAAGCATAGAACAGGAAGTTCTTTGAGTCATGATTGATTTTAGAATTGATACAATAGAGATACTTGGAATGACAGAACGAGGTCTTAGAACTTCCAATCTCCACCCTACTCAGTCCTAACAGGATTTAGGAAGGGCTGCAGCATAGATCAAAATTTAATTATTTGAGAATATGACCTTCAACAGACATGTGCAAAGGGACAGACCTCTGGACAGTCCTGGGTTAAGCTAGAGCCACCATTGGCACAGGGAAGACATGGACAGTGATTGGTAGATGTGAGAACTGAGGGGAGGGAACTGAGATGGTTTCCTTAAAGATAGAGGGGTCTGAGGACTGAAGGTGGGGTGGGGGGGAGAGGTTTTGCTCTGAGAGGTTGTGCTCTGAGAAGCTTGCTCTGAAGGAGGCTGGAGGTGGAGGCCCCTGAGACTGTTTCTCCATTTTGGTCAAGTGAGTGATAGGGACTGATCTCTTTTCTTTGCCTCAGCTATCTAAGGGCTTGGGCCTTTTGGCCCAGCCTAAACAGAGGGGGTATTTAAGCCCTATTCCCTTCTCTCCCCTTTCTCTCTCTCTCTCTCTCTCTCTCTCTCTCTCTCTCTCTCTCTCTCTCAATACCTTTCTTCCTCCTGTTTGTAATTAAACTCCATAAAAGGTTGACTGCTGACTTGAGTTTTCATTTAGGAATTACATAGCTGAATTCCTTGGTGACCTTAAATTAATATATATCAGTCTTTTAAAGTGATTTCCTTGTCACATCCTTGAATCTTTTCTTTGGTCAACCTTGTTTCCTGAGTCCAGCTGACAGTTCATTGTAGAATACCTGTCTTGGTATTCGCTGTGGGTCCATGCGGATGATGTGTCCAGACCATCGTAGCTGAGTTTGGAGGACCAGGACTTCGATGCTGGTGGAGTTGGCTCTGTCAAGGACTTCCTGGTTGGTGATACGGTCCTGCCATCGGATCCTCATGATTGACCGGAGGGAGCGTTGGTGGAATTGCTCCAACTGTTTCATGTGCTTCCGGTACAGTGTCCATGTCTCACAACCGTACAGAAACGAGCTGAGGACCACTGCGTTGTACACTTTGAGCTTCGTTGCAGTGCTTACACCGCTGTGTTGGAGGACTTTGCAGAGCAGCCGCCCAAGTGCCTGGCTGGCCTTTTGGATCCTGGCATTAATCTCATGGTCTAGGGACCCGTCGTTGGCTATGGTGCTGCCCAGGTACTTGAAAGTGTTGACGTTAGAAAGCTGCGTGCCATCGATTGTAATGCACGGCTGGTTAGTTGGCCTCCCTGGTGCAGGTTGGAACAGCACCTCTGTTTTGCTGAGGCTGATAGTCAGGCCAAACAGTTTTGTTGTGGTGGAGAACCTGTCCACAATGGTTTGGAGATGATTTTCTTGGTGGGCCATGAGAGCACAGTCATCTGCAAAGAGAGCTTCCAGGATGAGTCTCTGTTGTCTTTGTTTTTGCAATCAGGCGGCAAAGGTCAAATAGTGAGCCATCCAGTCAGTATTTGATGTAGTCGCCCAGGTCTAGATCCATCACAGCATGTCGTAATACTTGGGTGAAGCATAGGTTGAATAGTACTGGAGCGAGGACACAGCCTTGTTTCATGCCATTGGAGATGTTGAAGCGATCGGAAGTCTCTCCACCAGATAGGACTTCCCCTGTCATGTCGACATGAAAGAGCTGGATGTTTGACAAATTTTGCTGGGCAACCGAGCTTGCTAAGGATCACCCACAATGCGTCCCTGTTCACTGTGTCGAATGCCTTTGTCAGGTCTATGAAGACAATGTAGACACTCAGGTTCTGCTCAAGGCATTTTTCCTGCATTTGCTTCACCGTGAAGACCATGTCGATGGTGCTGCAGTCTGGTCGGAAGCCACATTGTGATTCAGGCAGGTTCTGCTCTGAAACAGATGACAGGAGTCTGTTGAGTATAACATGGGCGAGGATCTTTCCAGCAGTGGAGAGTAGTGAGATGCCTCTGTAGTTGTCACAGGCTGCTCGTGAGCCTTTGTTCTTGTATAGGGCTATGATGGAGGCATCTCTGAGTTCTGGGGGCATGTCTTCCTCTTCCCATATGCTGGTCAGCACTATGTGGAATGCCTGGAGTGCCTTTCCATTTAAGGCCTTGTACACCTCAGTTGGGATCCCGTCTTTACCGGGTGCCTTGCCTGCACTCATTTGTTTGATGGCTTTTTGGACTTCCTCTATTGAAGGAGGGACATCAAGTTGTTCAATGGAGCGGTTTTGGGGGATCTGGTCAAGGGTGCTTTGGTCAACTGAAGAGGGTCGGTTGAGAAGCTGACTAAAGTGTTCTTTCCACCTGTTGCTGATGCCTTTTTTATCTTTTATGAGAGTGTCACCGTCAGAGGATAGCAAGGGAGTGGTGGTAGGTTTTGATGGCCCATAGACAATCTTGAGGGCACTGAAAAATTGTTTGTAGTTTTTCGTATCAGCAAACCGCTGGATTTCTTCTGCCTTTTTTTCCCACCATTGGTCTTACATCTTCCTGATCTCACGCTGTGCAGTGACTTGGAGAGACTTGAATCTGTCCTTTTTAGGAGCAGAGGTTGGGTTATTTTGCCACTCCATAAAGGCTTTGTTCTTCTTGCTCAATAGGTCTTCAATAGCAGTGTTGTTCTCATTGAACCAGTCCTGGTGGTTGTGTTGTTTTGGGCCTAGGACTGCCTTTGATGTTTCCTTCACTGCGTCTCTGAACTGGTTCCATTTCTTGGTTGAGCTTCCAGTGAGTGGTCCCTTGGCAGACAGCTTGTTGTCCAGGCAGGACTGGAATGTTTGCAAATAAGATGGATCTCTAAGACGACTCACGTTGTAAAATGTGCGAACTGTCTGGGCGCGTTTTGGATGGTGAGGCGCAATGCGCATTTGAAGAGTCGCTCTAACAAATCGGTGGTCTGTCCAGCCTTCAGCTCCTCTCATGGCTCTGGTGATCTTTACATCCTGGATGTCTCGCCAACGTAAAATGATGTAGTCAATGAGATGCCACTGTTTTGATCGTGGGTGCATCCACGTTGTTTTATATTTGTTCACCATTCTGAACACAGTATTTGTGATGGTGAGTTCGAACTCTGAGCATTTGCTGAGTAGCAGTAGGCCGTTGTTGTTCATTTTGCCCACGCCGTGTTTGCCGAGCACTCCTTTCCATCTTTCATGGTCCTGGCCAACACAGGCGTTGAAGTCTCCCAGTAGTATCAGCTTGTCATTTGTGGGCACTGAGTGCAGGACGGCACTCAGGTCAGAGTAGAACTGCTCGATGGTCTCCTCTGTGCTGGTCAGTGTTGGGGCATATTCTCTGATGATTGTGGCATACCGGTCTTTGCTGAGAGGCAAACGGATCTTCATGAGCTTCTCGCTGATGCCCACAGGCAACTCTGGCAGCTGTTTGAGCAAACTGGTCTTGATGGCCAGGCCAACACCGTGGATTCTGTCTTCATTTGAGGCTCTACCTTTCCAGAAGAAGGTGTATCCAATGGTGGGTTCGCTGAGTGATCCCTCTTCTGGTAAGCGTGTTTCACTTAAGGCTGCGATGTCGATGTTATATCGCGCCAGTTCTTTACCGATTAGAGCTGTTCTTCTCTCAGGTCTTGGGGTATTCTCTCTGTCAAGTAATGTCCTGATGTGAATTATATGAATTATGTACTTTTATATTGACTTGAGTACCTTAAACAAAACTTCCCATTTATATAGCTCTTTATAATGTACAAATTGTCTTTCTCACAATAATCCTGTGAGCTGATCCCTGTTATTATTCCAACACAGAGGTTCAAAGAGATTAAATTACTCCTTCCACGTCATAGAACCAGTAAGTATCAGAGTTGGGACTCCAAGCTAAAACTCCAGGTCTAGAGATTTTCCTATTATACCATTCTGCCCACTTCTCATTTAATGTGTCTGTTAAATAAATAAACAAATGAACATTTTAGCATGCCTTGCATGTTATAGGTACTAAATAAATTCTCACTGAATTCAACTATCCCTTACATTCACTGCAACTTGGTACATATTAGATGCACGTCATATGTTTTAAAAAGAGGAAATTATCCTCTTCTTTCTCTTCCAACATCTACTGAGGCAAAAGCTAGTTGGTTATAGAAAAACAGCTGCTGTGACTATGGGAGATCTGTAAACAGAACACTCATCACGATCAGCATCCAATGGAAAAATGAACCAGAAATGGACTCTATAGTGAGAGAAAGAACACAACTTTTGAAGATTCATAAAATCTATTTAAATGTACTGTGGACCCATGATGCCATCAATGAAGGTAGTCCTCCCCTGCCATTTGAGTAGATCTATCTATGCATTCTTTTCCTGTACAATCCTTATCTCTTCTCCCATACATGCTACACAGTACCCAAAGTAGTAGAGGCCTTCCTTTAAGTCTTTTTCCTCTTCTTTAGGACCAGCATCAGACTTGGGCTGTCCATCTGTTGTCACTCACACTCACTCACTAGATGACCAATTTCAGCTGTCCATCTGTTTCCCTTTGTTCTCAGTTCCCATCTAGTTCAGCTTCATAAGATCACACACAAAATGTAGCCCATTGTAATAAGTAAAGTCATGGACTTGGAGTCAAAATGAATAGGACTCAGTTTTGGCTCAGACCCTTACTAACTGTGCCTCTTGAACTCAATGTCTAATGTCCTTTCTTCATCTGTATAATGATGGAGTTAAATTTGATGGTCTCTCAAGTCCCTTCTAGCTATAAAATCTGTGATCTCACTAACAAATACTGCTCATAAAGATATTTGTAAGGTGTTTAACATGACGGCTGGCACATAGTGGGTTAATAAATACTTGGTCCATTCCTTCTCCACCCAAGCTAGATATGTGACACTGAGTTGTCTCCTTAACCTCTATACTTCAGGCAACTCCCTCAAACTTATAATTTCTTTGATCTTAGTGAAGGATATTCCCATCCTAACCAAAGGATATTCTCCATCTTAACAAAATCCTTCCTGTATGCCTTCCTATATGCCTTTCACCAATTTTTCCATATAGAAATACTGAGTTATAGTAGTACAGGCAATAACTGGCTTAGCAACACCCAACATACATTATGTCCCTTGTCACCCTGGAAATACGAGCAGGCACAGCTATTCTCCTTCCCTCCTAGCTACAATTGCTCAGGCTTTTTTCTCCCCTCCTCTTACTCTGCACAAGCTGCTACCTGGAATCACTCTCTTCCTCACCAAATTCCTTGTCTCTGCTTCTCATTATTCCCCAAAGCTAGTCTAAGATGGAGAAGAGAGAAGTCACTGCTACAGCTTGATGAAGGGACATAAGAGAGGGAGAAGACATCTCCCTCTCCTCTCTACCTTCTACTTCTATCCTTAAGTTAATAACTGAGAAGAGCCTCTATATTCCACATGGATTGGTCAGTTTCCTAAAAGTCTGCAGTGTAAGGATTAAAATCTAGAGAGGCAGTATACGTTAGATTTAAGTTAATTGATTAATTAGTCTCTCAATAAAATCTAAGCTAGCCAGTAGACTCCCTCTATAATCCAAATAGATGTGAAGGAACATGAACAGGGCAAAAATGCCAGCAAAAGAAAAGGGGGGAAAGAGTCCAAAGACCTCTGGTACATGACTTCTATATCCCTTGTAACCTCATCATCCAGTCCATCCCCTGAACAGCCCAAGACATTTCTGAGTGGTAAGTATTCACAGTTGCAGTAGGTTTAGATACCCCATCTCCTTCCTCATTACTTCATCACAGGAACAAACAGGTCTCCGGAGGATGCCAGCATGCCCTCTTCCCCCTCTCCACGTGGCTGGGACACTGTAGCCTAAAATGGTAGCTTGAGTTTGCTGATTTCATCACCCAAGAGAATTCTTGCTTACAGATAAACAAGGACCCTGCCTATAACAAAAACCAGCCCAGTGAGATTCCTTGGGGTCTAGGAGTAAATTATTTTAATTTAGAAGTTGGCTGACCTCTGGTACTCAAGGTTTAAGAAAGGTTTTGTTTAAAGAATCATTACAATTCAATATTAATTTTCCACAGTAGATATAAGGGAGCATGACTCATGATTGGTGGAGAAACTGATGTGAACAGGGACTCTGTGAAAGGTGGATACACTTTAGAAAACTAGCTAGAAAATTAGTAGGAAGAGGCAAATACGAACTTTTTAGTGGTGGATGAGAAATATTCCTGGAGCTACAGATATATGGGGAAGTTAGCCTCCCAATATGTCCCTTGATTTCCAGTACTTGCCACCCTAGAGACTGCTAAGAACCATTATGAGATGGTTCTCTCCTTAGTCCAAGTAAGCAATTATCTTGCTCCCAAAGAGCTCACTTACTATTGTAGTATTTGGTCTGTTCTAATCTGTATTTGGTCCACCGTTTTTGTTTACTACTCAGTTTGACAAAGTTTACTTTTTCAACTACTTTGATCATCTTTTGTGTAACTAGTGTTTGGTAAGAGGGAACTAAGTGATCAAGAGTAAACTGACTATTACTGTTCCCTTCAGAACAACTAGGGGAAGTGACTGATTCTGAGCCTCTCCTTCCACTAGAGTAAAAATATGGAAGGTGTAGGATAGGCATATAACTCTAGCCTAATACCCAGGTGGTTCCTGAAACCAGCTGCTTTCAGCTCTTGAGAGCAGATTGACAAATTTTCAGTGTGAGTGTTTATATCCTGGAAATCAGCAAATACCAAAAATTAGGACATAAGTTATTGATTGGTCAATTGCCTCCAATTTCCTCTTGGAGACAGGAGATGGAGGAAGAGATGGCACATCCAGGATGATTCTGGATACTTCCTTTCCCTCTCCCAATAAATTACCACCAATGTATGCATGATTATCCTCTCCTCACAGCCATCCTTGGGATGGAGCCTATATCACATCTATCTATGCCACTTGGATAAAATATGTAAGCCAGCTCCATGGCCTTGTGAATGGTCATCCACATCTACATAGATCTGAAAACTTTAAAAGCATTTTAAAATATTCAAAGAAAAAGTATTACAGTGTTTAAAAGTAACAAAATACTTTAAAAGTACTTTGTTGATCTTAAAAGTCTATAGAAATGTGGGTTGTTATTGTTATTGTAATTTCATTCTAATATTAGCTTTACCACTAAGTACCTCAATTATAGCCTCTATCTCCTAAGGAGCATCCCCAGACACCATCCGATCTCCTCTCTCCCTACCCAGAGTCACCTGCTCCTCATAATAGAACCTTTACCATCTGGGACTGAGTATTTCCCTCTGAAATGTAAATACATCTTGCTTCAGTCCTTTGTGGTCTGCTTTGGCACCCCTGTGGGTGACTTTGCCTTTCCCGAAAGATTGGGGCTGGGGGGTAGGGAGAAAGCAAAGACTACAAAAGGGGGGCTTTTATCCTTTATTTTCCTCCTCTCAAAATTAACACAAAGATAGAAGAAAATTTTTAAATAAAAAAAGATATGCTGGACTGTTAAATACAATTCTATCCTACCTCATTTAAGTAGGTAAGTAACAATGAAAATGAAATTGATTTATCTGAATCATTTATTAAGATCCTCATGTGCCTGTCACAGTGCTCAATTCAGGGGAAAGGGGATACTTAGAAAGAATTGTTTAAGTCCCCATGCCTGGTCTCAGACCCTTCCCAGCTGTGTGACCCTGGATAAGTCACTTAACCTCAATTGCCTAACCTTTACCCTTTTGCCTTGGAACCTATTCTTAGTATCAATTCAAAGATAGAAGGTAAGGGTTCACAAAAAAGGTCCCAACAGGGGCAGCTAGGTAGCACAATGAATAGAGTGTGTAAACCTTAAAATTTCTTAGACTTATGAATGTTGGAAATTTCACCATTGGGAAATTTCATATTTGGAAAAAATTTCCTACTGATAGTAAGAACTCTATTGGAATGTGAAAACCCTTGGCATGGGAGGATCCTTCTCCTCCCTACTTAAGACTACTTTAGGACAGAAACCTTTTGCTAAACAATGGAAAGGGCTTTGACCTATGCTTAAGCATAGAACAGGAAGTTCTTTGGGTCATGATTGATTTTAGAATTGATACAATAGAGATACTTGGAATGATAGAACCAGGTCTTGGAAAATACAATCTCCACCCTACTTAGAGTAACAGGATTTAGGAAGGGCTGCAGCAAGATCAAGATTTAATTATTTGAGAATATGACCTTCAACAGACATGTGCAAAGCCACAGACCTCTGGGCGGTCCTGGGTTAAGCTAGAGCCACCATTGGCACAGGGGAGACATCGACAGTGATTAGTAGATGTGAGAACTGAGGGGAGGGAACTGAGAGGGTTTCCTTAAAGATAGGGGGGTCTGAGGACAGGAGGAGGAGAGTTTTTTGCCCTGAGAGGAGAGTTTTTTGCTCTGAGGAGGTTTTGCTCGAGGAGGTTTTGCTCTGAGAGGTTTTGCTCTGAAGGAATCTGAGAGGAGAGAGGTCCTGGAGGGAGAGCTCCTGGAGAGGTCTTGAAGGAGGCTGTGGAAGGAGAACTCAGGAGGAGTCAGGAGGAGAATTCTCTGGAACATTTCTTGAAAGGAGGCTCTCTTGAAGGTGGAGCCTGAGGTTGGCATGAGAAGCCTTACCTAGAGAGATCTTGGGTGAATGATAAAACCAACTGACTGATTTATTCATTCTTATTTCTTTCTTACTTTCTCTCTTTTTCTATTGATTAATCAGTGTATTATAAATTAAATTTCTCTATAAAACCCAGTTGGCTTGGGCATATTCATAAATTGGGAATATATTCCCTGGCGACCATCTTATATTTATATAAAACCAAGACACAGTAGAAAACATATTTCAGCAGTCATAATTGATATATATATTTCCCTTGCTCCAAAACATTTTAATTATCACAAGTGCCAGACCTGGAGTCCAGAGGACCTACATTCAAATCTGGCCTCAGATACTTCCTAGTTGTATGACCCTGGGCAAATCTCTTAACCCCAAATGCCTAGGGCTTTGCTGCTCTTCCATCTTGGAATTAATACTAAGACAAGAGGTAAGGGTTTTTAAAGGAAAGAGAAAGTCCCTGTGCTATAAGAAATTAGGAATGCATGGGATGCCTAAAAACCTAGGAAGGACTGTGGGAACTAATGCATAGTGGAGTAGACAGAATCATGGGAACAACTTATAATGTCTATAGTAACTCAGAGGAAAAACAGGTCTTTCCCTCAAGGAGCTTGTGTTCTACTGGATGCAAAAAAAAAAAAAAACACATAACAGATTATAACAATTCTGTAGAGAAGTTTACTGAAAGTAAAGTGGGGGAAATCTTTTTTAGGTCTGTGTGCAAGCTGTTTTCCTTAATGGGCCTGAGAGGAGGAAAATAAGGTCAGACACCATGCAGAAGGAGTGAAAAAGGAAAGGGTTAAACATATTTGTATCCCTGAGGGCTGTGGAATAAAAGGAAACAGGGTGACTGAGGACTTGCTGGATAAATGAGTATCTCCAAAGGTTTAAACTGGCAAAAGGACCCAGCTCCTCACAGTTCTTTCCTTCCAGATCCCTGAAAGGATCACTTATCCCTGTGCCTTACTTCCCAGCTGCCATACTGCCTAAAGTACAGCCACCTGCTTCCTGGAGGGAGGCCATCATCGATGGCCGGAAGCTGGGGAAATCTCCATTTGTACCACCCAAGGAGTGAAGAGGGTCACAGAGAGGAAATTGCTGTCCCAAGCTAGCGAAGGAAAATGGAATTCTTTTCCAGTTGTTTGTCTGTGATCCAAAAGCTTTTGCAACACTAGCCCTTTGAAATATGGGAATTGACTACAGTTCATTTATAGGGGGGGTTAAAACCATTACCTTCTGCCTTAGAATCAATACTAAGTATTTGTTCAAAGACAGAAAAGTGGCAAGGGCTTTGCAGTTGGGGTTAGGTGACTTGGCAAGGGTCACACAGTTAGGAAGTGGCAGAATCCAAATTTGGATCCAGGACCTCCCATCTCCAGATCTGGCACTCTATCCATTGTGCTATCAAACTACCCAATGGTTAAGGTTTTGAGAGCCCTTCTTCATTTAAAAACATTCTTCTATGACTCAGATTTCTCCATGTTTACCTTAAACGTCCTAAAGAAAATTTTTCTGTAGGGTTTCATCCAATGACCTGGATTCTACTCCTGGCTCTACTACCCAGTAGCTATATGACCTCAGGCACCAAAGGTAAATGATCAACTTTGAAAATGGCTCAACAAGTCCTTGTACCCAAAGTGATAGTCTTCCCTTGACAGTCTATACACCTCACTTAAATCCAATTCACACATAACTCAAAATATCACCCTGGGACATCATGGTCCTTTTTAAAATGAGGGATCACCACTACTACCAACAGCAACGAGATACAGGGATATAAATAGAAATTTTGGTGCCTGGGGCAAGCAGCAGTAAACCCATGCCAAATCAACTTTGTAATTCATAACATTAAAATTATAGAAGATAGAATTAAATCAATTTGAGTAGAAGATGGGATTAGTTAGGGGGAAATTGTAATATCATATATATTATATAACAAAACATATGAACTAGAATTGTGCCCTGCCTAAGTAGAGGTAGAAAAAAACACTTTCATAGACAAAAAACTCAAGATATATATGTGTGTGTGTTGCTGTTGCTTTATATGTGATATAGTTATATGTTATAAGCTTTGTATGTTAATCTTTTAAGAATAAATCTGGATATAATCATGTTGGGGTACAGGAGGGGAAGGAGCCCTAGGAGAGGAAGAGAGAGAAGTGAGAAGAGCCTAGTGTTTCATGGCAAAGGGCAGACATCAAGATGTATGATTCTTTGTACATCTTAAGTTCTTCCCATGAGGAAGCAGGACTCCTCCTCAAAGGGAGCACCCTGGGAAAATGCTCCAGTGATCCATAGTAATTAAACCTCTGCTTGCATTCGACTTATCTAAAGACAGACCAGGAAAGAGGGCATGATCAACTCCATACAACTTAATATCGCTACTAGATAGATTCAGGCCACATATTTTTCTGTAATAGCTCAATACC
Organism: Monodelphis domestica; assembly: GCF_027887165.1. Lineage (NCBI taxonomy): Eukaryota > Metazoa > Chordata > Mammalia > Didelphimorphia > Didelphidae > Monodelphis > Monodelphis domestica. The sequence continues at coordinate 72,580,806 of NC_077231.1, read as the reverse complement.
ATCAACTGTATGAATAGAAAATAACACCTCAGGATGTAAAAGGGACAAAAAGGATTCAGTTGTCTCAAAAATATAGGGAAAATTAACCCCAAATAATAAAATGCTTTCCAGATTATTTGTGGAGTTAAATTCAAAAAAATCTCTTCTGATAAAGGGGAAGAAAAGAGTTGAGGTAATTGTTTACAGGATTGGATTTAATTGCTCACATAATCAATGATGTACTGAGCAACCACAGTCAATTTGTTGTTTGCATTATTATTTGAAATAAAACTAGATCCCTACAGAAAAAAAGAAAGAAAATAGCACATCAGAGTATGTTTTAAAAGCATTAGTATATTAGGAGATCTTAGAACAAGTTCAGGTTAGGGTAATGAGTTCAAAAGAGAGAATGACTCTAACTGGGGAGTGATCCTCTAGAATCCTGCCCAGCCCATGTGAGTGCAGTGACTCTGGATGTCCTGAGCCATGGATGAGGGAAGGTTAGAGCATTTTTACCAATTTTGGTGTTCAGTCATTTCAGCCCAACTGTTCATGATGCCATTTGGGGTTTTCTGGGCAAAGACACTGGAGTGGTTTGCCATTTTCTTCTCCAGCTCATTTTACAGATGGGGAAACTGAGGCAAACAGAGTTGTGTGACTTGTCTCGGACCACATATCTAATAAGTGCCTGAAGCCAGATTTGAATTTGGGAATTTGAGTTTTCCTCACACTACATTGGGCACTCTATCCATGGAGCCACCTAACTGCCCTATCATTTTTGCCAAAATGTAGTAATAATATTGCTATGATTCCACAATATAACTTGTTCTTTTCCTATATTCATACATACACATAAAGTTCTTTTTCTAGGATCATGGATGTAGAGATATAAGGGACCTCTAAGGTCTTTTAATTACATCATTTTACAGACAGGAAAACTGAGAGTTGGAAAGACTAAATGACTTATCAAAGATCACACAGGTCATAAATGACAGAGGTGGCAGAAGAACATATGTGCCTTTCCATTACACTGTACTTCCTCCTTTTTCCTGTCCTTAAATCCAAGAAATGAATGCTACATTGTTCAAATGAAAGATGTGACCTTGAAAAATCAATGGAACAAAAATGACTAATTTAACATTGTTTTACCGCAACTGCCTATAAAATAGGAGTTTGGATAAGAATTATTCTCATACCTCCTGGGGCAATGCAAAAAGCACTGAAAAACTATCCAAAGATTTGGATCCTCATCCTGATTTTGCCACTTATTTGCTACAAGACCTTAGACAAATAGATACTTAACTAGAAATTTTGATGCTGAGGTAAACAGCATAAAGCCCATGTGAAATCAACTTTGTAATTCATAAAATAAAAATATGCAAGAAATTAAAACAAATTCAGTTGAGTGGAATGGGGTGAAGGGAAATAGTTATAATATTGGCTGCAAACTGCTGAAGGAGTTTGTGGATTCCTGTATCCTTTAAAAATCCATGCCATGGGACAAAACCCAGCTGCTCTGCCTTAGGTATGATTCTGTGAGTAAGTCACTTGAACTTTCTAAATCTCAATTTTCCCATCTATAAAACGGTGACAATAACTCCTTCCCAACGCATAGGGATTACATCAAAGGAGACTTTGGAAAACTTGAAAGAGCTAAATAGATGAAGTATGTTTCTATTTGCTCTGTAAGAGGCAAATATATATGATTGGTGCTCTGGTCCGTATATGAGCTCTTTAGACAGTGTCTCTTTCATCTTTGGCAAAGAGTCCTTAAGTACCTCATAAAAGTTAGACGGACGTGGTCGCCATGCTACTACTGTTGACTTCCTAGAAATGCCTAAGGATGGAGAACTCCCAGGTGAGGAAACTCCCTGAAGTGATAAAAGGTCAGTACCTTCCCTGAACCCTCGAGTCTTATAGAGCTGCCTGGAGAAACTTACCCAACATCATACAGCCAGTATGTTCAGAGGAAGGACTTGAGGGCAGGTCTTGCTGGTTTGGGCACAATGAATGTCATGTTGCATTACTCATTCCTACGAATAGTAAAGAAATGATGACTGACATATTTCTATTGCTTTTAGGTTTTATATTTATTTATGTATTGTATATTTTCCCTATAATGTATAATATGTTATATAATATATTTTCTATGAGATATAAAATATATAATGTATTTATGTTTACATATTTGCATATAACACATTTTATTTATGTATTAATACATAAATGTATATGGTAAATCATATATATTTGTATTTATATGTTATAAATTCATATTTTAATTTTTATATATTGCTTTAAGGTTCTTTATAAAACTCTTTAGATATGATTTCTTCATTGATCTTCACAGACACTTTGGGAAACAGGTAGAAAGTTATTTTCCCATTTTGTCAGAAGAGCAAACTGAGCCTCACAGAGGTCAGGTGACTTGAAGTTGTCCAACCATGGCTTTCTCCTGACTCCGAGTGAAGCAACCTCTAGGCATGCAGTTGGTGTAGGGCATGAGCGTGCAGACTTTGGAGTCACAGAATTGAAATCTTAAAGTTGGAATAGCCCAGGTTGCCATTTCCTCCAGCCACTGCCTGAATAAGAAACTCTGAGAAGTGGTCATCCTGATTGGGCTTCAAGACTACCAGCAAGGACCAGTCCCGGCTGTCCCTAGGCAGCCTGCTCCACTTTGGGGTATCTCTAATTGTTAGGAAAGGTTGGACCTCATCAAGCCAGATCTGCCTGGGCAGCTTTCACTGATATTCTGACTTCTGACTCCGGGATCCAAAAATAACAAATCTAATCTCTCTTCTACATGATAGCTTCCTTAAAAACAGCTCTCTTATCTCTGCTGAGACTTCTCTAGGCTAAATAGGCTCCTTCAGCTAACCCTCTTATGTCATGACCTCAAAAATGTCTGGACACTCCAAGTGCTTTTTTCTTTAAAGCTCTTATCTTCAGTCTTAGCATTGATACTAAGTATGGATTCCAGGGCAGAAGAGCTATAAAGGCTAGGCAATGGAGGGTAAGTGACTTACCCAGGGTCACACAGGTAGGAAGTGCCTGAGGCCAGAGTTGAACCCAGGACCTTTGACTCCAAGCCTGGCTCTATCCACTAAGCCATCTAGATGCTCCTATCCCAAGCCTTCTTAAAACAAGACACCCAACATCTAATATAATACACTAGACATGCTATGGCAAGGGCAGAGGACACCTCTCCAATCCTGGATACTTGGTAGTTCTTAAGGGCTCCTTAAATCCATAAGATGATAGGTCTGAAGCTTGAGGGAATCTCAGGGGTCCATGCAGTCCAACCCTGCCTCCCTCCCCCATTTTACAGTTGAGGAAACTGAGGTCAGGAATAAATAGGAAGAGATTGGCCCAATGTCATGCAGGTAATGAACAGCAGAGATGGGGACAGAATCCCAAGCCTCTGGCTCTAGAACCTATGCTCTCATCATTGTATCAGGATAGCCACAAGTCCATACCACTTCAAGCTCTTTCCTGGCCCTGGAGTCTTTGCCTTCTAAAGCCAGTTTCACGTTTCTCATTAAATCCTGGATTTTTAAAAATGGGTTTTTGTTTGCTTTTTTTGGTTGGTTGGTTGATTAAGTGACTGGTTGTTTTGTGAGAGAGGAGGATGTATAATTAGAATCTGCTCCCCAGGACTCTAAATCCCAGCATCCTACTTTCGTTCTCAATTTATGTCCTTACGTTTTGGAGATTAAGTTTGTGTATGACTCCTTGCTCTCTTTTCCCTGATCAAGCTGGGAAAGCAGGCTTTATGCCAGCCAGGAGAATCCACACAGGGGGGTTTACTTTTTGTTAGATAATTAGTTTGAACTTCTATTTCTTTTCATTTATTTTCTCTCTACTTCAAATGATTATTAATGAACTTTTAAAAATATAATACTTGGAGTTATTGGATATTAATTTAAATCTTACAAGGGTTCCCATATTTTAATGACATATTGAGCCTGCAGTCCATTGTCTCCCTTACCTTTTTTTAAGATGAATGGGAGGACAGTGAGGTGGTTAAATGGAAAGATGGCCAGGCCTGGAGATGGGGGATCCTGAGCTTCAAATTTGTCCTCAGACACTCCCTAGCTGTGTGACCCTGGACAAGTCACTTAACCCCCATTGCCTAGCCCTTACCATTCTTCTGACTTAGAACCAATACTCAGTATTGATTCTATGATAAAAAGTAAGGATCCAAAGGGGAAAAAAAAAGAGGAATGGCCATGTCTCCTACATCTTGTATATAGAAAGTTGATGTTTTGAGCCCAAGTATAAGATTTTCTCTTTATTAAGTTTCATCTAATTTGGTTTAGTGGGCACACCAATCAAGGCCTTTGGAGTCTGACTTTGCTATTGCTTGAAGTTTTGTTTTGTTTTTTAATTCAGAATTAGGAAAGTATGCCTTTCAGGCCATTACCTAAAGTCCTGATAAGAATTTATATAGCTGGGAGCTTCTCAGTAAGACTTTCCTTTCCTACTAGAACTTAAAGCATTTATGATTATTCTTTAGGTCATTCATTTGCTCAATATCAAATTCACTTCATTTTCAATCATCTCACCCCTATCTCTTTATCTTTTCCATAAGAATAGCATGAAAGACTCAGTCAAATACTTTGCAAAAATCCATCTGCTTGTCTATTCCAATCTAGGTCCTGGTTAATTCCATCTATGCCTAATCTACTTAATTAACAACTAGTTCATATCCAATCTACTAGAAGAAAGAGGGAAAAAGTCTCTAACAAAAGAGAAATGGAATTAGTCTGACCTGACCTATTCTCACTGAAGTTATCAACACTTCCTTTTCTAATTGTTCACCAACCATGACTTTCATAAGACATTCTAGAATTGTGCCAATAGTCAAAATCAAATTCACTTCTCTGTGATTTGCAAACTCTCCTTTTTTTTCCCCCTTTTTTAAAAACTGGGCCAACATTTGTCCTTGTCCAGTCTGTTTTACCTTATTCCATTCTCCTTGATCTTTTAGAGAATACTGAAAATGACTCACATCTACCCATTCTACCGGCGTGCAAGCATATAATTCATTTAGGGTTAGCAAATTAAGCTCATTAAGGACAGCTAAGTTCTCCTTTACTGTATCTCCTCATCTTGGGTAGCAATTTCCTATTAGTCATTTTTTGTTCTGTGCCCTCTCTTTGGCAAGGAAAACAGAAGTAAAACAATTATCTGCCACCCATTATCATCATCCTGTACAAGCCAAGCCGTGGTACTATTCCATCTAGAATACTCTTATTTTCCCTCCTTTAACTTCTCTTTTCTTTTTTAAAACCCTTACTTTCTGTCTTAGTAGTAACTCTGAGGCAGAAGAGCAAGGACTAGGCAGGCAAACAGTGAAATGACTTGCCCAGGGTCACACAGCTAGGAAGTATCTGAAGCCACATTTGAACCCAAGTCCTCCTGACTCCAGGCCTGGCACTCTATCCACTAGACCACTTAGCTGTCCCCCTTATTTAGCTTTTCAAAAATCCTTGAATTAGTCTTGAATTTCCTGGCTACCTTCAGTTCATTCTTTGCTTTAGGACTGCTGATATTTATTATGGGATGATTAAATAAAAAAACAAATGTGTGAATCAATGAAAAATCACATACTTTGTTCAAATCACTGTGCTATGGGTCAGTGCAATGTTCTTGGAGTCATCTTCCATAAAGTTTGCCAAACCCTTTACGTAGATGTTGTCTCATTTGAACTTCACAAGAACCCCATGAGAGGGGAGTTATTGTTATTATCCCCATTTTGCAGATGAGAAAGCTGAGACTGAAAGCGATGGCATGTCTTGCTCAGGATCACATAGTGTCTCAGGTAGGATTGAAAGCTAAGTCTTTTTTTTTTTTTTTAACCCTTACCTTCTCTCTTAGAATCAATACCAAGTATTGGCTCCAAGGCAGAAGAGTGGTAAGGGCAAGGCAAAAAGGGCTAAGTGACTTACCCAAGGTAACATAGCAAGGAAGTGTATGAGACCAAATTTGAACCCAGGATCTCCTGCCCCTAAGCTTGGCTATCTACTGAGCCAGCTAGCTGCCCTAGGTAAACCAGGTCATCCAAATCATTCAAAAATCTAAGTTAATTTGCAAGTTTCCTGTGTATCCACATTGGTCTCTTTAAACAGCTCCCTGCTTTTCTGCCTTACTGGAATTGCTTCTATTTATATCTCCGGAATTTCGTTTCTGAGAGCTTCCCATCCCTCTTGGGTCCAGCCTCTCATGGGTAATCATTTTGATCCCTGGTAGGTTACCTATGCTTTCTCAGGAGCTTTTGAAATGTACTTCCTCCGAATCTCAGATCCATGCCAGATTGTGGCCAGCTCCTCTCCATTCCTACCTACCCTGAGAATTCTGTGGCTCTCATTTCCCATTGGCAAGTTCCTCTTAGAACCTGCATTTTGAGGAAAGCCCCAGAATAGCCTTAATTCTTTCCTTTCTCAGCTCTGCTTCTGGCTCTGGACTTCATCAACAGCACCTTCATTCCCCTTTCAGCTCTCTTTTTATATGTTGTCTTCCCCATTATAATGTAAGCTCTTCTTTGCTTGTAATTGTGTCCTCAGAACATAGCAGCTAAATAGCATATTGATAGGACTTCAAGGCTGGCAAAGCACTTTAAAAACATTATCTCACTTTATGCTCTCCACAATACTGACAGGCAAGGGTCTGAGGCAGGATTTGAACTTTCGTCTTCCTGGTTCTAGGTTTAATCTCCATCCAGCTGTCTGTGCTAAGCAAAGAACCCCCCACACAGTAAACACATAAATGCTTGTTGACTTGGCTTTCCCTTCCCTCCTTAGCATAAATTCTTTATTATTATTTTCTTAGAATCCTTACTTTCTGTCTTTGTATCAGTTCTAGGACAGAAGAGCAGCAAGGGCCAGGCAAATGGAGTTAAGTGACTTGCCCAGGGTCACACAGCTATAAATCTAAGGCCAACTTTAAACCCAGGTCCTCCCAATTCAGGTGTGGTCCCTATCCACTGTGCTACCTACCTGCCCCTCTGAGCATAAATTCTGAGATATTATAATCATTCCTCTGCACTCTTGACAAGGTTCTCATCATTTCTACCCCAGAAACCAATTAGCGCTTATTGGTGAAAATCAGGTGCAGAAGACAATTCACCTCTCATGGGTTTTTCCACTTCTTGAAATTCTGACTTAGCAGCCCTTCTATGCTTTCCCCTCTATGGACTTATTTAAAAGCTTTTTAACAAAGCTTTTTTTTTTTAATTTTATTTATTTATTTAAATTTAGATTATATTAACATTTTAAAATTAAAAAATAAATAAAATTTAAAAATATTTATTTAAAAGCTTTATAATATTTAGCAAATGTTCCAAAGTTTGAGCAGTATTTTTGGTTTGTGTGGACCTTCTAATAGAGAGCATTTCATCTCACTAACTGGGAATATCTATCTCTGCTTTAGGTTTATGTCCTCTTCCCATAGAGATATTGCAACAATTTTAAAATTCAAATCTTCTGCCAAGAAAAAAGAGCTAGCACTGGGTTTATCATATTATCATCAATCTGTAGATTTAGAGCTTAAGTACCCTTAAAGGTCACTGAGGACAACCCCCTTATTTTTAGATGAGGAAACTGAGGCTCAGAAATGTTGAGAGACTTGGCTAAAGCCATTCAACTAATAAGGTGGGAATGAAACCTCCATCTTTCTGACTCCAAGCCCAGTGATCTCCATACTTTCCCTACAGTATCTCTTTAAGGTTTAAATGAAGGGAGAAGATGTGGCCCTGGCAGAATAGCAGGGGAATTTCTCCATGTAATTATTCCCCTTTCACGTTCCCAAGGATGTATAATTACCCTAGCTGCTTTCAAGGCACCTCAGACAAGTTTTCCAAGGCAACAATGAGAGTAGCTACTGCCTGTGAGACACTGAGTATCCAGAGAGATGGGTAAGTGCAAAGGATACACTGATTCATGCAACCTGAGAGTTGGGAGGGAACATGGAGATTCGAACCCCCTTTGAGTCTACTTCCCTAATGTCCATCAGTACCAACAGATCAGGTCCCCAGGGAGTGACTGATTGCTTTTCTCTTCAGGATTTTTGGGTAATCTTAAAGTTATGGGGATTCCAATAATGTCATCAAGAGCCCACATAAGAGTTGGTCCCCATTTGTTATCAGCCAGACTTACTTAGCTTCTAGAAAGGACATTTGCTACGATGCAAGAACAATTTTTTTTTTTATGATAAAGAGTATGTTATGCAGCTACCAGTGTCAACTCTAAACACAAGTCTCATCAAGTAATTAGATTACAATTAGAATGTTTAGATTAATTCAATAAATTAATAAATAATAAATAAATTGAATAGAATACATATATGATGTACTCAAAGGTTTAACACAAAAATAAGCATGAAGGCATCATATCTGTCCTGTGTAAGAACAATTTGAACAAAAATATTCCTCCCTCCTGGACATACACTATCACAAGACCCATTGGGGCAGGGTGGGGGGGAACACTTGATGCTCAAAAGTAATAAAGCACACATATAGGGAATTCACGTAGCAAATGAGTAGTTCACGACTCCTTGTAACAGGAAATCCTTTTCTCTCTTTGTAGAACACTCATGAAATTCCCCTTAGGTATAGTTCTTGGGCAGGTTCTGAAGATCAGTGGCTTTCTATAGTCCATAACCATAATTCTCTGTATCACCAGGTGTTCACACACTCCCCAAAGCTGTTGCTTCTCTCAAGTGTTTGTCATTTTAGTCTGCCACTGTGTTTAGCCATGGTTATCTTTAATGTGTGTGTCTCTCTCTGCTCCCTCTTGGATGCTTTGCTTACTGCCATGTCCAGTCTTTGTAATAAGAAAGCAACCTTTTTCTTCCTCTCAAGAGAACTTCTCTCTCAGAGGCTTGTCTCAAACTGGAATCCATATTTCCCCAACCCAAAACCAAAACCCTCCATGACTGATCTATATCCTTCTGTACGGAGTCAGTTACTGAACTTCTTCTGAAAATTAAAGCCATCAGTGTAGTGACAACCCACTCATTTATCCAATCATGCCAATCCTTTCCTACCCACTCAGAGGAATTAATATCTCACACTGAGATCAGAGTTGAAACTTTCTTGTTCACATATTTTAAATGATATCAAGCCCTCGTTCCAATTACTTATCATTAATTGAGGGGCGGGGGGGGGGGGGCGGAATTGAAGCATCTCCCTTCCAAAGGCCACATAGCAGAATTGAGAGCACAATCAATATCTCTGGATTCCAAGGCCAGTACTCTTTGTGGTTCACACTCCCATGAAACCCCTATTTCCGAGCACAAAAATAAAGGACAAAAACAAAATCAAAGTCTTGAATTATGCCATCCACTCTTGAGGTTATTTCAGTTAAGAAATGAGAATGCTATTTTTACACTTCCTATCCTGACATCACACAATGTATAGTTAACTGGTTAGAACATGACAGAGTATCAAACAGGGCTGTGTCTGTATCATGTTTTGTAAACCTATCCCATGCCTAGAACAGTCTCCTTCCTTTTCTCCACCTCCTGAATCCCTTGGCTTCTCCCCTGTCCTAGCTAAACACTTGTTTTTTCCAGGAATCCTTTCCCAATTCTCTTTTATTCAGTTGATCATCTCCATTTCATTCTATATATAGCTTTTAGGTACACAGCCATTTCCATGTTTTCTCCTCTATTACACTGAGATGTTATTGTTGAGCTGTTCAGTCACGTCCAACTCTTCATGATCCCATTTGGGGTTCTCTGGTCAAAGATACTGAATGGCAAACTATTCCCTTCTACAGCTTGTTTTACAGATGAAGAAACTGAGACAAATAGGGATAAGTGATTTGCCTAGGGTCAAACAGCTAGGAAGTATCTGAGGCCAGATGTGAATTCAAGGTGAGTCTTTCCAACTCCAGGCCCAGCACTCAATCCACTATCCCAGAGCTTGGCCCCAAATTAATAGGCTCTTAATCAATATTTGTTAACTGATCTATTGATTATAATGATTATCATTATAATATCTTTTTTTTTAACCCATACCTTCTATCTTAGGATCAATACTAAGTATCAATTCCAAGGCAGAAGAAAGGTAAGGGCTAGACAATTAGGGTTAAGTGACTTGGCCAGGGTCACAGACCTAGGAAGTATCTGAGATTTGAACCCAGAACTTCTCATCTCCAGGCTTGGTTCTCTATCCAGTGAACCACTTAGCTGCCCCTATCATTACATTATAATGATCTATTGTTTGTTAACTGATCTGCTGATTGTATATAGATTTATGATTATCATTATGATGTACCATAACCTCTTTGATGTGACTTGAGGCACTTCAGAAATGCTGATCAATTAAAAATATATGTGCTTCATCCAGGTGACTGGGGTCATAATTCCTTCTCTGTCCTATTTTAAAATGCAAATACTCCTGGGAAGAGTAATACTTTAAACACAGAGTCATTAAAGTCTTAGAATAAATTAGTTTAGAAAATGCTGTAGCATAACTCTAATGGGGAAATTGGCAGACCTGATAAGTAAGAAAGGCTGAAAAAGAAAGAAAAGACATGGCCAGTCAAGTGGGCAGATCTGAAACTAAACTCACCTTCTTCACAGGGTGGCCTGTGTATTTTTCTAGATTTCACTGATTGGAAAACTCCCAGTTGTTGAAACTCTTGACTAATGACAAGTTTCTACTATAAATTAGAACTTTAGATCCCTGAATCTCTGAGAGGGTAAGTGAATTGCTCCAGGTCATATAGCCAATATATACAAGAGGTAGAACTTGAATCCAAGACTCCCCAATTACAAGACTGGGACTTTACCCACTAAAACAACCTGTCTATGATTCTCCATATGAACCCCTTTAGTATGCAGAGAAAAAAAAGCTCTCTTCCTCCAACATTCCTTGGCAGAAGCTCTCAGGTTGATCAGAATACAGCTGGCCAACACTAACAGAGTGCAGTCAGACCAATGTAGCAACAGGAGGAAGGAACCCTGGGAAGGGACCAGTTATTAAATTTTTCAGCATGAGCTTTTAAAATTAAGAAATTAGACAACATTGCAAATGAGGTCCTGGTTTACTGTTTTGTTGATTGTCTAGACTAGATTAGAAAATGATGCAGAAAATGTTAATGTAAATTATTAATGTTAATATGTTAACAGTGTAGATTAAATTTAAAAGTCAATCAATAAATGAAATAAATTAAAAATAAAATTAAGGACCAACTATATGCCAGACACTGTACTAAGTAAGCACTGAGAACAAAAAAATCATATGATAGTCCTTGCCTTTGAAGAGCTTACAATCTAATGGGAAAGACAAAATGGAAACAGATATGTACAAAACAAGTTTTATACAGGGTAAATTGGGTATGCGACAAAGGAGTAAATGGAAAGATCAAGTCATGGGTTTTTCAGGATAGAGTACTCATGGGCATATTTTTAGGCAGTAAGAAATGAGCCAGTAGACAGGGAAAGATTGAAAGGAAGTGAAAGAAGTGGGATGACAGAAGGGGCAATGTTTTGGAGGTGACTAAATGGAATGTGATCTCTTGAACAACATCTCCTAACAGAGGGTTAGTCTTGGTGAGGAGTTAGGCCACTTCATCACATGAGACTGGAATAAAGGAGGAAAAAGCGCCAGAAGGCACTTGAGTGATAGGAGATAAGGAAGAGAGGGGAAGAGGAAATTCTCAGAGAATGCTATCATTTTTTTCTGTAAAATATGAGGCAAAATTCTCAATTTACAGAGTAGGAGGCAAAAATCTTGGGAGGTATGAGGATGGAAGAAAGAAAGGTTTGGAAGAACCATTGTGGAGAGTGGGACAGTCAGTTGATAAGAGAAGTATAGTAGGATTAATGCCTACCAGCAGTGAAAGCCCAGTTGAAGTTGAACAAAAATTTGTAATGGATCCAATTAGAGGAATTGTGGGATTTTCTCCACCCTCATTCAATAGCCCAAGTATAGGAATGAAGTGATAAATGTTAGGAGTGAGACAAGACTGAGATTTGGATGGACATAATCAGCAACATGAGAAGACTGAGGATTCAAGAGAGGAAGATGGTAAAAAATTGAACTAAATTCAGCAAGAGGTCAAAATGGGGAGGAGATGAGAGAGGGGCAAGTAGAGAGGAGATGGCTTGGGAGAAAATTGAGAAGTCAAGGGGATTGGAGGTTATGGTGAAATTCAAGACTAAAAGCCAACATATTATAGTTAAATAAAAGGATTTCAGAATCCTTGAACAAAAATGGTACATTTGGAGGTGACGGCAAGATCAAAGATATGACCATCTTTGTGTGTGGCTGAGCTTAGGTAGAGGAGTAGCTCATGGAAGGTGAATGGTTAGGGTATTTGATGGAGAATCTATATGTAGGATGAAGATGAGGGCAGTAGTTGGGAAGGACAGAAAAACTGTGAGTCAGTTATTGACTCTCATTAAGAAAGGAGTGTAACATAGGGGTTTGTAGACAACAGCTAGCAGAATTTTGATTGCTATGTGAATAGCATGAGCTTCAAAGAAGGAGAGGCAGTAAAGAAAGGAAGAGATTCTAGAAGTGGCAATGAGGAGCAAGAAATAATCCAGTTCTCCAAATAAGCCAAGAAGAATGTGTAAATGTATAGCCAATCCTGGAAAGAGTGGCCAGGGAAGATGTATCATGAAAGAGAAGTCAGATTTCAGTAGGAACTAGTATATGGAAGGAGTGAGAGAGGATGAGAGAGGAAAAGATTTAAGATGAAGGGAATATTTTGCCTATGGAACAGGTATTCCAAAGGGCACAATGTATCCATAGGTATGTTTTTTCCCCCTCAAAGCTGATTATTAAACATTTATCAGTGCAATCCTATAAAGGGAAATAATAGTCACAGAGACAAGTTTCTCCCACAAAGATGACACTTATATGGAAGAAGGTGAAACATTGCTTTCTCATGGTGATCCTTTGTGCGTCTAAGTTCTCCCCAATTAACTGCCTTGAGAAGGAAGCATACCCCATAACGAATATACCCTACTTATCCATGATAGTTGTGGTAGGCTCAATATCTACCAGAGCCTCCACTATGTTGACTAAGCTCATTTCCCTACCCCAACCCTCAAAAGACCAGAAAGCTTTTCCCAAGACTTCATAGATTTGAGAGACTAAAGCTTGAGGGTGATAGGACTTCCTAGTCACTGATGGGCATAAAAGAGGTCAGCCCATGAGGAATCACTTTCCCTGACTTTACAAATATCCCATAAATGTCTAAATCACCACTCCTTACAGATCATAAACATGTCTGTACAGAAATAAGAGGGATCCATCCAGAGGAGCATGAACCAATGCTGTATCCTTGCTGAGTATTCCATTAGACTATAACCTTCTTGAGAACAAGAACTGCCTTTTGGTCGTTCTTTGTAGTCCCAGCCCTTAGCACAGTGCCTAGCACATAGTAGGTGCTTTTATATTTTAATTTTTATTTTATTATTAAATATATTTATATAAATATATATAATAAATATAAAAATAATTTTTAGACCTTTACCTTCCATAGTAGAATCAATACTGTGTCTTTGTTCCAAGGCAGAAGAGGGATAAGGGCTAGGCAATGGAAGTTAAGTGGTTTGCCACCACTTTGACTGAGGCCAAATCTGACCCAGGACCTTCTGTAAAGGTACAGCCAAAACTGGAAATAGTGGCCAGGTAAGTTGTGTCATCAGAGAGAAGTCAATTTTCAGGAGCTAGAAGATGGAAGAAGTGGGAGAGGAAAAGATTTAAGTTGAAATGAAGGGAATATTTTGCCTATGGAACAAATATTCAAGTACACAGTGTACCCATGGGTATTTTTTCCCCCTCAAAGCTGCTTATTAATCAACTCAACCCTCTGGCTGCCCCCCACACACACAGTAGGTGCTTAATAAATGTTTGTTTATTTAGCAACTGTTCTCTTTTTACTAACTTTTTTCTAAACATCTCCTTTCATTCTAGACCTGAATCTGAACTACCATACTAGCCTTGCCTACAGTATGGTTAAACATCAGCCTGTATGCCACTGATCAAAAGCAGAACAATGAACAAGAATACAGTCAGCACAAAATAACTCATCAGCACTACTAGAAAAACTCAGAATATATTCTCTTTCAACAAGCAGCTCCATAATATTCTTAGAGATGGAAAACAGCCCTTTTGATATTCTAACCTGACTTGGGATATTCTACCTTATAACTCTATCATTTCCCTCTTTGCCAAGAGCAAAGTTTGTACTGAATAAAAAGCAGATCTCCACTGAGGTCTAAGAGTAGCTTGCAGAATATGCCCAAGTATGGAGTTGGAGATGTGTGAAATTCATTTTCAAAGAGCATCTTCTGTGTAGATATTTGTGGAATTTCATTACTTGAACATTATACCTCAGGCCTCATTCTCAAACTGAGCATTCTTTCTTTCCTCTCTCATCAGACAGGATGTCAGCAGAGTGGGCTACTCACTGGGGCCTTCCTCTGATCACAGCCCACGTTTCAGTGGGGGGCAGCTCCTAAGCCAAGTTCTGAAGGTAAAGTGTGTTTATTTTCATTAACACCATGACAGAGAATAGATTATATTTGGTCTCTTCAAGTGTTGCTCCTCCTTTCTGGGGATAGATTCTCATTTTTTCCCTTTTTGAAGTTTTTCAGGAAGTATCTAAGAATATAAACTTAGCATAAATTTATGCTATCTCTTTATAATGTCAAATGCAGACAAACCAAACTATAAAGAGGTCTGGGCTTGTGTCTGGGGAAACATGGATTCAAATCCTACCTCAAACACTTCCTCACTAAATGAATCTAGGCAAAGCATTTAAGCTCTCTTTACCTCTTAGCTTTAATTTCCTCTTTGGTAAAATGAAAGGATTGGATCAGAAAGCCTCTAAGGTCCCTTACAACTCTACATTTTTTTTATGGTCCATAATCATTAAGAGTTATAGGCAGGGGTGTGATAAAGCTGGCTCATACCAGTCCCCATGAGCCAATTATTAAATTTTCAGTGTGAGCATTTACAATTCAGAAATTGGCAAACGTTACAAATCAAGGTTAAATTTATTGTCTTGTTGACTGTCTAGACTTTAAAAAGTGACGGAGAAAATGTTAATAATGCAAATTAAACCTAAAAGTGTGCTATAAGTACACTGATTTTTGGCACATTGATTGTTAAACATTTACCAGTATATTCCTGTTTACAAGCAACAACATTACAATTCATAGGTCTTAAATCTGGAAGGGACCATTGTTTCTTTAAAGACTACAATTAGCAAATTGACCTTAAGGTTTTCTACCATATGACCTCAAAGGACGCATGATCTCTCTAAAGGGATCACCCTTGCCTGGAACAGAGATGACAATGTGTCTATCCTCTATAACTCTCATTCATGTGCTCCCATCAGTACCATCCATTCTCATGACACCTCAGGACTATCAATGGAGCATATGGATTGTCCATCTCTTGCTCATGCCTGGTCCATCTTCTTTTTCTTCTTTTTTAAACACCCACTTTCTGTCTTAGTATCATCTCTAAGTATCATCTAAGACAGAACAGCAAGCTCTAGGCAATTGTGATTAAGTGACTTGCCCAGAGTCACACAGTTAGTATATTTCTGAGGTCCGATTTGAACCCAGGTCCTCCCAACTCCAGATCTGGTCGCTGACCTGCCTAGCTGCCTCCATCTTCTTTTTTCAATTATATATTTCTAGGATATCATATCACCATTTCCCCATGTTTAAGAGGCAATTTCTCAAAGGCAATTCAGACACTCCCCTTATATTCAATTCTAAGTCCAACTCATTGTCCATTGATAGCGTCCCTCCAAGACACATTTTTTCATGGCTGAGTTCTATAAGTTGTCTGTCCACCTGCATCTCAGTCAATGATAGACATTCTTCATTGTACTTGGTTTTCCTTTGTAGATAGAGATCTAGAGGACACTCCTTTGAATGTTCATGACTGTTGTTTAAGAGTTTCTCCAGCATTTCAGCGCTTGATATAAACAGTGTCATGTTATAAATGTTACATATAAAATGTTATGCATAAATGTGAATAACGTGATGGAGATATGTGTATATATGTACATAGATAAGTCTATAAAGTTGATTTCCTAACTGTCCAAGAAATTGACAATGTGATCAGGAAAACAGAACTTACACACATGAAAGAGTAACAAATCATACAAGAACTTCTGTTTTCAGAGAAACTTTCAAAGAAACACAGAGAGAATTCTTGGAAAGAGACTTTATTTTCACTGAAGGGCCTTGAACTCAAGGTTCAACCTGTCCTTCCAGATCTGAGAAGACGATGGCATCTTTAGGAGACTTTGGCTTTGTTTTGCTCATAGCGGACACATTGGAAATAGTTATTTATCTTTTTCTTTTGTCTTCATAATAAAATAATAAAACTCTAACAGTTTCAATAAATAGTACAGCTAGTAGTCTTGGGGCAAAAGATTATAAGATTACATAGAGAGAGTTGAGCAAACAATTATGGGAAAAGAGTTTCCTCTCATTTATTTAATTGGATATGAAAATAATTTTGTAACCCTAAAGTGCTATATAAAGGAAAATTATTATTAAAAATGTGAGGCAGAATAGTTGGGCTTGAGCCATAGGTTTATCACTTACTATTCATGTGATTAAAATGGGGATGATGCAAAATGGTGCTAGGATGGAACTTGGCACTCAGAGATTAATATTCTGAAACATATCAGATGCATTCGCTGTCAGTGCAAGCTAATTGACAAAAGGGCGCATATTTACAGGAAAGATTGCCCTCTTGGACATCTGGGTAGGAATTGAACCTGAACAAACTTCTAACTAAAGCAAAGGAGGAAGATGAATGAAAGGATAGCCACATCTTCTAGGTAAAGGACTCGACAAGGCACAATGCTTTTCCAGACATGATTCTGTCCAGTAATGAAACCTGGAAGAAAATGAAGATTCTACTTTTGAATTCTTAAGAAGGAAAGAAGAAGAAGTTGGGTACAGTCTAACATACTTAGATTTGGGGGGAATTCTTTTCATAGAGTTTAGAGAAAAAGTAGCTAAAACCATGATGTTCATTAAATTCTACAAAGAGGGGCATATAGCTGGCTCCATGGATAGAGAGCCAGACCTGGAGATGAAAGGTTCTGGGTTCAAACGTGGCTTCAGATACCTCCTCACTATATGACCCCAGGCAAGTCACTTAACCCCAATTGCGCTTCTGCCTTGAAACTAATACTTCATATCAGTTCTATGATAGAAAGTAGGCCTTTGTTTGGGTTTTTTTTTTAATTCTACAGAGAAAAGTGCCCCAAAAGGAATGGGAAGTTCCAAAGAATGAAATTCTGGAGACAGAAATGCTGTGAAAATTTAATACTAGCTTGTTCAGACAGTTTTGGATCATAAAGCAAAGGATCTTAGTTCTGAACCTCTGAATGGCATCTCTTTGAGATGATGGGTGGAGTCCTCCCTACAATGCTGAGAGGTGCTGTTCTGGGGCTGTGCTGCTTCTAAAGACCACATGGTGACTCCCAGCATCTGGAAGACCCACCTCTGATCTGGACTGAGGTCAGAGTCTGCCAAATCAGAAGGGCATCACAGATACCACAACGAGCATAGCATTGGCCTGGGGAAAGGAAGTAGGGCTCTTTTGCCTCAGAACCACAGAGAGAGGAGGTGGCAAGGAGAGCACTGCCTGTTGTAGTGTGGCTGCACAGCTGGTTCAGGGAAGGCAGCTAGCAAAATGCCAGCACCGGTGAGTGCTGGTGAGGGGAGTCTGGGTGGACACACATGATTGGTCTCAGGGCTACCCAGGAGAGTGCCCTGGCATACCTGAGGTCTGGCTCAGAGGCACAGCTGGCTGGGGAAGGAGGCCTGTGATGGCAATAGCTGTCCACATGTGTTGGTGCCTTTTCTTTCTTTGGCCTGCTTTTTATTATTTAATACAAAATTCTAAATTAAGATACAGTCTCCAGAGAATTTTAATCTTCACAATGTGGGGGGAAATCCAAAGAAGAAGGGGAGTTGTTTAAAGACAAAGATAATAAATTCACAATGGATACTCACTGGCCAACTTCAATTTTTAAAACACATCTGGGCTGACAAAGTTACTCTAGGAAAAAAAAAATCAATGTTGCTAGAGTCCAAAGACCTGAGACCTCTGACACTTATTATCCGAGTGATCTAGGCCAAGTCACTTAACTCTCCTGAGCCTCATTTATAAAATTAGGAGGGTTAAACTCTAATTTCTGGGGTCCCTTCCACCTCTTGAAGTAAGATTTATGGGTTTGGAAGCTCAGAATAAACTAAGGCTAGCAACAGATTCTAAGGACATTAAAAAAGACTTTGAATCCATGATGTTGGTCACAAGAGATACTGGAGAGTAAGTTCCCATTCAGGACTGGGTTGGGCCAGATGATCTCTGAGACTTCTTCCTTTCTGTCACTTCTATAAATGGCTAATAGTAAAATCTCAAGAGGGGAATGAATTTTCCTTTTCCTTTCATACCAGACATATAATTGAAAACCAAGACTGGTCCTCATGTGGGCATAAGGAGCAGAGCCATGAACATGACCCAAATACTTCAGCTCAAAGAAAATTGTGGCATATGTGAAATGAAAGTAGTATTTTTCTTTTTTCTGGAGTGAAGCCAAGTGATGCATCTTAGGAAATCATACTCAGCTCATTTACAGATCCCTTTGGGCTAATTCCTCACTAGAGGAAATAACACCAATATTAAGCCATGTGACAAAGAAGTAAATTAAAACCAGTGAAACACTCTAAATTTAATAGGACCAAAGGTGTTATTTGCTGGGCTGCCATCCTGGTTTGTTTGTTTTTTTCTTTAACAAATGCCAATGTTGAGATAAAAAATAGAGTGCTGTTGTTTTCTTTTTGCATACACTTTCATTGCATATTGTGCCTAAGAAACCCATATTCTATGTCAGAATCACATAACACAATTGCCTCGTGGTGCCTACTGAGTTACGTCAATACATCTAGGATCTGTGAGCTCCTTGGTGTGGGAACTCCCTACACTGACGCAAATTGCAGCCCATCTATAGCTTAGCAGGTAAGTCAGAGATATTAAGTGAAAACCACTTTCCCAATAAACATTCACTCATGCCTGGTAGGTAGGTCCTGCCCTTCAAGGGTATCTTTCTTATGTAATACTCAAATACTTCCAGATTTCATCTCAATAAATTCTTGAATCTCCTAGACTTAATTTAACCATCGACTTGGCCAATGTTGCATGGTGCCAACCTAAATCTTTCTGATTCCTGATCCAGAACTTTCAGTGGTGCCATAGTGCCCCTCTTTAAAGGTACATACAAAACAAAAAATAGATACACTTCTCTGACAATCATGCAATTGCATTCTAGGTAGGTCAAGAAAAAAGAGTGAAGCTACCTGTACATGCTCTTCTAACAACTGGTCAGGTGAGAGAAAAATTCAGCCACATTTACAGATGCCGATTGGTTCATTTCAGACAAGTGGTCTTGTTTTCCCTGGGGCATATCCTTATATACAGGGGCTGAAAGAAGTTCAGGAAGAAATAGTAGTAGTATAATATACTCACACAAGGACACAGTGGCACGCACGGTTGAAGACTCTAGCCCTTTTCATATCAAAGGGATGTCTCTGACAAATGGTATAAATGTATTCTTTACTGGAACATTCAGTTTTAACCTGTATTTCTGAGGTTTGGAAGGGTTTGCATCTGCCTCAGTGGCCACACAGGTAGAAATCATAGATCCTTAAGAAATATCAATCACCTGCTGGTGAAATGAAAAATCTATGGAGGGTACTCTATAGATAACAGATGGGGGCAGTTAGGAATCGACTTTTCTGCCCTCTCCTGCCCAGCAAGTCATTCCTCATAATAAGGGATTTAAGGAAGAAAGACAAAAAAGTCCAGCAAAAACAAATGGATTTTTTTTTTGTATTGCCATTTCATAGCTAAGTCTCTGGATCAGGACACTCTAGGGCCCAACCCAGATCTCAAGTATATGGATTTCAAGGCTTCCTAGAGCAGGAAGCTAATGAAGAAAGACTACTGGGGGCGGCTAGGTAGCTCAGTAGATAGAGAGCCAGCCCCAAAGGCAGGAGATTCTGGGTTCACATCTGATTTTGCACACTTCCTAACTGTGACCATGGGCAGGTCATTTAACTCCAGTTGCCTAGCCCTTACTGCTCTTTTGCCTTGGAACTGATATTTAATATAATATAATATAATATAATATAATATAATATAATATAATATAATATAATATATAATAAATATATATAAGTATATGTGATAATATAATTAATATTAAAAAATAATTTAATATAAATTCTTTTTTCATGAAGATATCTTATTTTATCAATTACATGTAATAACAAATGTCTACATAAGTTTTCTGATCCAAATTGTCTCTCTCCTTCCCATCCCTCTCCCTTCCCAGAGACATAATATAAATCCTAAGACAGAAAGTAAGGTTTAAAAAAAAGGAGAAAAGAAAGTCTACTGAGATTTATGGGAGTCATTAACGTGGCTTTTCTTTCTTTGTTTCATTTTTTAAGAAAAGGAAATTTGGTGGGGCAGCCAGGTAGCTCAGTGGATTGAGAGCTAGGCCCACAGACTTGAATTCCTGAATTCAAATCTGAACTCAAATACTACGCAGCTGTGTGACTCTGGGCAAGTCATTAAACTTCCATTGCCAAGTCCTTACCGCTTCTGCCTTGGAACCAATACACAAGTATTAATTCTAGGATGGAAAGTAAGGTTTGCTTGTTTTTTTAAAGAAAGAAAAGAAAATTTAAGTTCATTATTATGTGTTTTCCAATGATCTGGACTTTTTTATGTTAAAAAGCCATTATATTTTATCAAATCTTATCAACTTACTCCATAGGTTAAAAGGGAAAATGAATGGAGGAAAATAGAAATGTATACTTTGTAGTATTCTTCCCATAAAAGAAAACAAGATCTTGAGCCTAGGTCAGATGCATGAAAGAGAAAGTATGTCTTCTCTATACCATAGTGATTCTCTGTATCATAAGGATATTACAAACAAGCATAAATCAAAGAAATTGTGGAATGACTTGAGTAATTTAAAAGATGATTTTCAGTCATTACTGAGCCAAAAGCAAAGTGATTGTAGAACTCTAGCTGTGAGAGGGGAACTTGGTGGTTAATTAAGGCAACTCCCTTGCTTTACAAATGAGGAAACTGACTCTCAGAAACATTTGGAGAATTGCCTACATTTTCAAAGTCAGTTAGTGGCAAGCCCAGACTCTAATCCAGGTGTTCTGGATCTTAGGCCATTTCTCTTCATGCTAAAACATGCTACTTTGTCTCACAGGTTATTAAAATATGCAGTCCTCAAAATTACATCACCTTGTGTCCTGAACCATGGAATCAATCATATATCTTTGGCCACTGCCAATGGCAGGATTTGTTTTGTTCGACTATGCCTATATGTTACAAAGGCTTTATTTTTCCTTTTTCCCTAGTGGAGGAGAAGAGGAAGAAAGGGGATATGACTAGGAAAGCAAAAAATGAAAAGATAAAAAGAGGATCATCATAGCAGCTTTTTTTTCATTACATAAAATAAAACAAAGGAAGTTCAGAACAAAACTAAGACAAAGAAGATAGCTTTGAAAGTTACATGTTGAAGAAATTATATTTCTTTTTTAATGATATCTTTAGAAAGCATCAATGTGGTATAGAGAAAATATATGCATCCGACCTAGGGTTAATGAATTTTATTATGTTTAAAAGGAAAACAAGCTATATATAACAGGGTCCTAACAGTTACATGTACAAGCCTCTTCCATGTTGCAATGTATATGGAATTTACAGTGAACATGGAAATACCTGTTTTGTTTGGTGGTTGCTAAATTCAGAATTTTTCTGTTTTGAAAAGAAAAAAAAAAGAAATATGGATTTTTACATACTACCAAATAAATATACTATGTCAAATTCCCTCTCGGTGCATGAGGAAGAATTGTAGATTTTTCTAACATTTCATCAAATAGGATGTTTACCATTTCAAAGGTTGAGTTCTGGATTCACGTGTACATAACTGTATTTTTTTTTACTTCTTACATGTTTGCTTTTAATTCACAAAAAGCACATGCTAGTACCAGTGTAAATGAAAACCCATTTGAACACAGACTACTGACAACATATCCAACCCACTGGAACTGGTTGCATTTGTTGCTAATCAATAAATCAACTCATTATCCTTCAGCTCATCCTCACAAAGAAGTGGAGTTTGAAAATGAGATGTGGTATCAGGTTGCGGATGACTGGATATAAAAGGAGTTAAGATAGTAACAAGGGATACCTGCCTCTTCCAGCAATAGCGATGCTCACCTTTCTGGGGAATTAAACAATCCAAGGGAACATGGCAATGACACTGTCTAGAGACATCATTTATCCTTTGTCAGCAATATATACATAACTGATGTCTTATGTACCTTATCATTTTTTTAGTCTCAAGAAAAAATATTTTCTGCTCCACATTCAAAGGTACAATTTTAATCCTTAAAAATCTATATGATGGGAACAGCCTTAGATTTAGTTACAGGACTTGAGTTCAAATGCCACTGAATACCTTTGTGAGGACAAGGAAGTCACTTAATCTCTTAAGACTTTAGTTATCTATAAAATGAGGAAGTTGTCTAGAAGACTAAATTCCTTTCCAGCTCTGAACCTATAATCCTATCAACTTTTAAATGGATTTGAAATTATTTGAGACATCCCTCCTAAGTCCCTGTTCCCCTGTTTTTTAGCAATGCAGAATAATCCAATGCTCAGTGGTTATGTGAAGACCTTAGTGACAACATAGTCCAATGGAAAGATTATGGGATTGGGACTCACAAGATCTTGGTGGGATTTCACCTCTACTAATTTTTCTCTGGGCCTCAGTTTCTTCATCAATAAAATGAGATTAGATTTGGTGACTGGTATGGTTCCTTCTAGCTCAAAATCTATCATCTTGCCAAACGGTTAATCCAACTCCAATTATGTGCAACTCAATCTGTATAAAATGGAAATTTGTTCTTCTTTTAGTAGCCCATACCTTTGGTAACAATGGTGGCTGTGGCATTCTTCTTTCTCTTTATTTCTTTAATCCCAGATGAAACATTTCTATTTGAGGAGAAATTCATGATTATACTATTAAAGCTTAAAACTACACTAACATTTCTGTAACTCCTTGTATTTTGGGGTCAAAATACTCAGGTTAGTATCATTCTATCCTTTTTTTTTAAACCCTTATGGAATCAATACTGTGTATTGGTTCCAAGGCAGAAGAGTGGTAAGGGCTAGCAATGAGGGTTAAGTGACTTGCCCAGGGTCACACAGCTGGGAAGTGTCTGAGGCCAAATTTGAACCCAGGACCACTAGGCCTGGTTCTCCATCCTCTGAGCTACCCAGCTGCCCCCACCCCCCAGACTATCTTTTTTTTTTTTTTTTAACCCTTACCTTCTGTCTTTGAGCCAATACTGTGGCTCCAAGGCAGAAGAGTGGTAAGGGCTAGGCAATGGGGGTCAAGTGACTTGCCCAGGGTCACACAGCTAGGAAGTGGCTGAGGCCAGATTTGAACCTAGGACCTCCCATCTCTAGGCCTGGTTCTCAATCCACTGAGCTACCCAGCTGCCCCCACCCCCCAGACTATCTTTTAAAAAAAATTACAGACAGGATTTGGTTGATAGGCAAAGGGGGGGGGGGGAGGTAATTGGGAAAGATCAATCTCAGTCCTTTCTTTGGAGGGAATTCATTTCACATCTAAGAAAAGGAAAATGGACTAGACCCATATAAGATTTCTTCTAATTTCTAAGATTCCATGATTCTACTCTTAAATCATCCTGGGCAAAGAGCTAATTTCAAAGATATAGAAGGAAAGAGATTCTCTGCCTTCCTTTAAGTAACCCTTTCTAGCAGTTAGTCATCTTTTTTTCATTAGAAAGTATTCCTTCTGTCTAACCAAACATCTCTCCTACTGTAATCTTAAATTGTTTCCTTTCTGTCCTTAATTTAGATGGTAGTCACCACTGTTACCTGTTTCTTTTTGGTTTGCTTTTGTTTCTTGCCACCTGTTTCTAATGATTTTTCATGTCTTCCTTAATACATCTAATTATGTAATCTTCTGGCCAAAATACTTAATTCCATTCTAATAACTTGTGTTTATTTGTACTATTTTTCCACTCGTAAACTCATTTTATTGGAAAGGGCAGTTTCTAAATTCCTATTTCCTCATCATTACAATGGGCATAATCCCTCCTACTTCCCAAGTTGTAGAGAGGCTCAACTGAGATAAAATGGATGAAGGATTTTGTAAACCTTGAAGCACAATGCAATTGTGAGCGATTATTATTCTCACTAATATAAATAACTATTAGATCCATTTCCTCATCTCTAAAAAGAGAGAAAAGTTATTGGGGTTTCTTCCAATACGAGCTGGATGAGCATGTGAGATTTCTTGAAATTTCAGTTTTCAGAGGGGTCACGGACATGAATGCCCAACAAAAAGAAAGTTCTATGTGAGTTTTGCATGGAAGGAAAGGTCCCATATGGTTTTCTGGGTCTGCCATGTAATCGTCACCACATTATGCTAACTTTTCAAATAACCTAAAACAGAAGTGTCAGATATGTGGCCATAAATCCCAAGTGAAACCCAAGCCAGATTAAAATACAATTGGGAAAGATTTAATAAAATAAATAAAAATACAATATAACAAAGATAACACTACAGTTTAACAGTGTCGATATGTAGCCCCAAGGGATCTTTGCGCACTGTTTAGTGGCCCCTGCTTCTATTTGAATCTGATACCATTGGTCTAAAGTATCCCTGCATTAAAAACACATCAGGCTTTTAACCCCAAGGAAGGAGCAAGATACCAGAGTCCAGTTTATACTGGATGGTAGATTTCTTCATGTTGGATTCCACTGTAAAGTAGCAATGACTTGGTTCATGTACAAAGTATCCTCAGTGCAGCTGTCTGTGAGTACTAACTCACTCATAACTTTTCCCAAATAATATTGAAAATACAGAGATCCATTCTGGCAGTTAGATTTGCATTTAGAATGCTACCCAGTTTGATTAAAGAGTTGTATCTCAATCTAGAGCTATAAGGGACTTTAGAGGTCAAGTAATCCAATCCTTTCATTTTACAGATGAGGAAACTGAGACCCAAGAAGGTTTGGTGACTTGTCCAAAATAACAGAGGCAGTAAGTGCCAGAAATGGAGTTTGAATATGGATCCTTAGACTCTAGAGTCAATGTTCTTTTGACTAGAACACTCTATTATCCATAGCAGCCATTACTACTTGAAATCTCTTTCTCTGTCACTTCCTTCAGGAGATCATCGACATGTATGGATTCCCTGATATTGCTCCTTGGATATAACCATCTGCTAAGTGTAAATTTTCCCCTGATGTTTAATAAAAATAGAAAGGAGAATGAATGAAGCTGCTTAACAGATTTCTCATTAAGAATGGAGAGTTAAACAAAATTCCACCAAAAGAAAAAAGGGAAAAATAAAAAAGCTTGGATTTACTATTTTGGGAAACCCATGGAGGAGGTGTAAAAATATTCATAATTTTCTTTCCACCTGATATTTCAGAAAGAAAGAAGATTTAAAGCATGTTCAGTCATTTCTGTAAGAAAGATAAAGGAAAAAAGGAAAATCCTTCTAGTCTAAATGTTTTTCATGAACTTTTCCATTTCAGTATTGGACCATTCACTTTTTTCTTAACTGCAGGAATTGGATGTAAGACCTTGTACACACTTTTCCACTTGGGTCCATTGTTTTTTCACAACCTACGCACTCCCAGCCCCCAGTATACACATCTACACTCACACCCCTGCACCCATTTATGAATATAGCTCCTATGATGTTTGGATTCCTTTCTTCTATACATTTATTGAGTTAATTAGCCCATATCTGTTTAATGCCTATCAAGTTAACCTTTTGGAGACTGGCATTATTGGCAGTGTTACATGGACGCCTTGCAGTAAAGATAGGAATGTTAGACTAGGCAAATGATGGCTATATGACCTTGGGCAAATCACCTGATTTCTAAGTCCTTCAGGATGATTAGACAGCATTTGAAAGTTTTCTTGGTCCCCAAATACATAAGACAATGGTTGAATGTTCATTTAATTTACTGCTTTGAATGAAGGCTTTAAGGCTAGAGTTCGCCTTTCTTGTGCCATGGATCTTTCTGGCAGTCTACTGATGCTTATGGGCCCCTTTTCCCAATAATATTTTTAAATTCATAACATAAGGTTACAAAGGAAACCAAGTATAACAAAATATGTTTTGAAAACATGTCCATGAATCCTAGGTTGAGATCAACTACTTTAAAGCTTCCTGTTCAAATGAATATGTAATCTGGGAGACATAACATTTAATTAAATTTGACAAATGTTTATTCAGATCTAGATTGAACCAGACATTTTGCTGGGCCCCGTAGATATAAATGCAAAAAAGGAACCAGGCTCTGGGTAATAGATGAGAATCAGAAAGGCCTGGGGTTCAAATTCTGCATCAGACTCTGGGGCAAAAAAAAAAAATCTCTTACCACCCTGTACCTTGTTTTCCTCATGAGCATTGAACCTACTGGCCTCCTAAGGTCCCTTCCAGCTCTAATTATGTAATCTGATGCCTCTGATTACAAGGAGTTTAGCACAACTTATCCTAGGTAGAGAGTGAAGAGGGAGAGAGAGATCAGAAACTTTGCTCTAGGAAAATTTCAGGGAAGAAAGCACACTAATAATTTGAGTATATCAGAAGAAGCCACTGGGGGCCGAAGGAAGGTAAAGATTCTGAAAGAGACAGAGTACAATCCAGATACATGGGAAGGTTAATAAGAATGCATAGACACAAGACATGGTGTTGAGTTCAGGACAAAGCTGAGAGACCAGTACGACTAGACTCGAGAGTATATGAAAAGGGATGAAAAAATGGGAAGGAAAAGGAAAGGGTAATGAGACATAATGCTGGAAAGGTAGGCAGGAGTCACATTCTGGATTTTCTTTAATACCAAGTGGAGAAGTAGCTAGATGGCACAACAGAAAGA
This sequence comes from Monodelphis domestica, assembly GCF_027887165.1. NCBI lineage: Eukaryota > Metazoa > Chordata > Mammalia > Didelphimorphia > Didelphidae > Monodelphis > Monodelphis domestica. Next base: position 72,553,802 of record NC_077231.1, on the reverse strand, counting down.
GTGCTGAACTTTAAGTTAGTCACTTAACCTCTGGTCTCTCAGGTTGCTCATCTGTGAAATGGAGATAAGATATAATAATAGTACCTGAATCCCAGGGTTGTTGTGAGAATCAGATGAGATAATATTTGTGGAGTACTTTGTAAAACTTAAAATATAACATAAATGCTAGCTATTATTTATTAAGATGCCAAAAATAATAGAGAGTCACTAAAAGGCTTTTGAGTTAGGGAATAACATGACTATATCATAGAAAGATAATTTTGGCAGCTATGCCAAGGGTGGATTGGAGACAGGAAGCAGGCAGACTATTTAGGAAATTGAGTTGTAGCCCTCAAAATAGTGATTCTCAGAGTGAATAGAATCAACTGAGGATTTGCCAAATGATGACTATGGAGAGGATAGGGTGGATATTGAGGGAGGGGCAAGATACAAAGACAAGTCTGAATATACAAGCCTGAATGACTAAGAGGATGGAGGTGCCTTCAACAGAAAAAAAGGACATTTGGAAGAGGCTGAATTTAGCATTTTAAACGTTGAATCTAAAGTTGGAACTCATATATCCAAGATCCCTCAAGAAAGAGTTTAGATTTGGTAGTCATTTGGCCACCTAACACTATGTTCCAACCAAGTTGGCCTACTTATTCTCCCTCCCATAAGATCTACCTTGTCCCTGCATTTTCACTAGCTATCCCCCATCCCCATCCCCATCTTGCCCTTCAGAACTTCTAGATTCTTTCAAAGCTCAGCCTGAGCACCACGTTCTACATGAGATCTTTGCTGATCATTCCTGGCTCCTCCCCACCTTCTAGACCTCCCTTTCAAAAATTACCTTTTGTCTATTTTGTACATGTTTTGTTGCCCCAATAGAATGTAAACTCAAAGTCAAGGACTCCTTATCTTTGTATTCTAGAATCTAGCACATGGCTTGGTGCATAAAAACTTGTTGACACTGATTCATTTGTTGACAATTAAACCTTTTGGGAGCAAATAAGTTGATCAAGTTAGAAAGTATAAGTCAAAGAAAAAGAGGTAACATTGGAAGGAAAACCCATTTTTAGGAGAATGGGAAAGTATGAATTTTAAACCAACAAAAGGGACCAAAGAGAGTAGTCAGGCAAAGAGAGGACCAGGAGGGAAGTATTGCAAAGGAGCCGAGAATATCCAGGGGGAACAGTCAGATCAATAAGTTGTTTTTTTTTAAACCCTTACCTTCCGTCTTGGAGTCAATACTGTGTATTGGCTCCAAGGCAGAAGAGTGGTAAGGGCTAGGCAATGGGGGTCAAGTGACTTGCCCAGGAATAAGTATTTTTAAGTGGTCACTATGTACCAGGTATTTTGCTAAGTGCTAGGGATACAAAAAGGGGCAAAAACAATCTCTGCCCTGGAGGAGCTAACAGTCTAATGGAAAGAACTTGCAAATAACTATGTAGAAACAGGATATTATATATATATATATATATTTCAATATCACAAATTGAAGATAGTCTATAGATTAGGAGTTTTAGCATTAAATGGGATCAGGAAAGGTTTCTTGCAAAAGGTGAGGTTTTACCTGGAACTTGAAGGAAGTCAAAGGATGAAGATGAGAGGATAGAGGATTCCAGGTATAGGAGACAGTCAGTGCACAAAGTTAGAAGTTGCAGTGTCTTGTGAGAGAAATAGAAAGGTTGTCAGCATCACTAGAATAAAGAATTTGTAAAGACAGTAATAAACCATAGGAAGATAGGAAAGAAAGGAAAGGACTGAATTGTGAAGGACCTTAAAAGCCAAAGGGAAGATTTTCTATTTTACCTTGGTGGAGCTTCTGGAGTTTATAGAATAGATGGGGTGGGGGGACAGTAATGATATGGTCAAAACTGGCCTTTAGGAAGATCATTTGGACAGTTGAGTTGAAGGAGGTCTGGAATAGAAATGGAATGGTAAGGTAGCCAACCTTACCAATGGTAAGGAAGCTGTTGTAATAGACCAGGCAGAGGTGATGAGGGCCTTTACAAGAGTGGAGGCAGTTTCAGAGAAGAGAGGTGATTATATAGGAGAGTGGCTGTAAAGCTAGAATTGGCAGGACTTGGCAACAAATTGGATATGGGAGGTGAAAGGGAATGAGGAGTTAAGGATGATGGTTATATTAGAATACTGGATGAGTGGCATCAAAAGCTGCCAAGAACTGAGACTAGACCATCAGATTTAGCAGGAGTGGTCACTGACAACACAAGAGAATAGTTTCAGTAGAGTGATGGGATCAAAAGGCAGATGTTGAATTTGGTACAGTGAAAGAGAACAGGAACATAGAAGATAGCTTGAGAGAATGGTATCTATATATTTGTGTATATACGTATGTATATTTAAGGATAGGAAGGAAAAGAGCTTCTTTATAAGAATTGGAAAGAAGTCAGCAAAAGGAATCAAGTATTTCTATAGTGCCTTAGCACTCCATATTTATTCATGATAAGAATTGCCTCCCACCTTTAGAATGCAATCTCCATTTGGATTATAATCAGGAAAACCTCATCATCTTGCAAGTCCCTCTTTAGTATTTGTAGCTCCCTTGCTTAGTTTTGTACCTGATATATATTATTTGTTCCTGGGAATTCAATTATCTCTCACAAATCTGAGCTTCTCCAGAATTCCAGGAGATAAGGAGAGTTTAAAGGAGGAGAAGAGAAGAAAGGCAAACAAATGATGAGTCACTTCCTACAGAAGGATATATTCACCAGTGCAAGTTCAAAGGATAAGAAGTAGATTATCTCCTTTTCAGAGAGAGCTGAAAAAGAAGAAAGGAAAGGAAGGATGGAAAGAGATCTCAAGGTGTAGAAGAGGCAAAATGAAAGAGTTCTTTTTATTGGGCATGAAGAGTCATTGGGAATTTGAGGAGGGATAAAATTTGGAATATTTGCTTTCAGAGTACAAAAGTCAATAGTCAAACATTTTTAAATGCCTAATCTAGTCTAAGCACTATGTTAAGTAGGTGATGAGAGCCTAAAATACACACAAAAAAAGGAAAATAAAAAGAAACAATAGACAGTCTTTGTCTTCAAGGAACTCACCCAAATGGAAGAAGAAAAGTAGGGAAAGACATAGTCTACTTAGGGATCTGGTGGAGAAATCAGAGATATCTCAACATAGTGTGGCCGGGTGAGTAATGAAATGCTCTGAGCTGACCTCTTTCCTTGAAGGGAAGTTTGGGAGTTCATGGCTTCACTCTCCAAATGGATGGATGGAGGGTGGTAATGAGGTGGACTACAAAGGCTAATGGGACTTACAAGAAGATGAGTTTTTCCCAATTATGAGTTTCCAGGAGCTTAGTAGAGAAGTCAGAGATATCCCTGAGTAATGGCAGAGATGAGAAATGAGAGGATATTTAATAAAATAATTACACAATGTGTAAAAATGGACAATAAAAAATCAACCAGCCATTTGCTATTAGTTAAAATTATAGAAGTAGATCATCAATGAATTAGAGTAGACAAGGACAATCATAAGTAGTGTAACTCAGTAAGCAGTTTTCAACAAATCGGAATATATAAATGACTTAAGAAAGTATTCTTTATTTAGTAAAAAATGCCAGAAAAGCTGGAAATCAATCTGACAAGAAATTAGGCCAACATAATACATCATATTCCATAATAAAATAAAAATCAATGTGACCATAACATGAAAAAAATTGAAAAGAAGATCATTTAGCTTTCACAACTATGAGTAAATCAGTTCTTAATCAAACAGAATAGAAGCAAAAGATACATCACAAAATAGATAAAATTGATTGTTTTGACTGCACAAAACTGAAAAGCTTCCACATAAACAAAATTAACACATCTAATTTAAGAAAGAAGCATTCACAAATTTTAAAAAAAATTGTATCAAATTCTCAAATAATCCTTGTCATTTCCAAATAGAAAAGCCATCAAAGGAGATAGACAATTCTCAAAAGAATTGCAAGCTATTAATAATCATATGAAATAATGCTCAATTACTAAAAATAAATCTTAAATAAATAATAAATAGCCTTAAATAAATAATAAGCTTTGAGGTTGTATCAGCTCTCAAGAGTCAATTGCTAAATTTTCAATATGAACATTTAAACCTCAGAAATCAGCAGATACTACAAAGTTACCCCCAAATGTAAGGTTTTATTTATTAATTAGTTTTGAAGATTTTTCTCTTCTCCTTTTTCTTGAAAAAAATATTCTTTATTATATGAAATGGTTCTCCAATTAGAGGAGAGAAGATACTGAGGGAATTTTAGAAAGAAATTAGAAATTTAGGAAAGTAAAATAAAAAAAGATACTAACAAAAGTTATTTTTTTAAAAAAAGCCACAGATGAATAAAAGGGTTATCATGCCACAACAAGAGCTAAACCAAGATCAGATGTGACATTGGTAGAATAGGTCAACATGATCAGGTGACTTCCTATAGCAATATTCATATTTTTAGTAGGAATGCATAAGGTGGATGGCAGGGATGACCTTAGTGGTGATAATAGATTACTCAGGATCATGGATTTAAAGCTGAAAGGGACATTAAAGCCCTCTGATTCCAACTCTCTCACTTAATAGATCCTCATCTATTAAAGGGAGGCCCAGAATGCTTAAGTGATTTATATGGAATCTCACAGAAAGTAGTATGTAAAAATTTGAAGTCACATCTTCCTGACTCGAGTCTGGTGCTCTATCCACCATGCTATATTCCCTCACTTAGTTGGTATAAAAATTCCTCCTCCTCTCTGTCTTACTCATCTGTTGAATGGTCTGAATGGGGATGGGTAGAGCTGGGAAAGAGGCAGGATGACATACTAGAAAGATCCCTGGCTACTTAATTTCTGGAAGTTTCTGTTTCATTCCCTTCCAACTCTATAGAGGTCACTTATCCTATGTGTGACCTTTTAGGATTTAGGCATCAAAGGGCTCAGGTTCAAATTTTGTGTTAAGCATTTCTATCTCTATAGGACAGTAAAAGGACAAAAGGTCCAGGGATTCAAGAACCAAAGATAGTTCAGGTGGAACTAGTTAATGATAGACTCAAGACTAAAAAGTATGTTCAAGTGAGGTCAGAATAGAAGTGATGTAACTGTTGTTGTTCATCATTTCTTTTCTTTTCAACCCTCACTTTCTGCCTTAGTATCAGTTCTAAGACAGAATTGGGGTTAAGTGACTTATCCAGGATGACACAGGAAGTATCAGAGGTCAGATTTGAACCTAGGACCTCCCAACTCCAGACCTGCCTCTCTATACACTGTGTTACTTAGATGCCTCTTCAACCTTGGTTTTCTAAGAGAACCAGTAATATCACTACATAAGGCAGAGGTGTGCAAGAAGGTAGTAGTGATAGACTCATGTATATGGAATGTATGTATATGGAATATAATATTTGCATTTATTATAAATATTTGCAATACTTGTTAGATACAGTTACTTCATCAGTAGACTTTGCTTAAATGCTTTCTATGAAGAGGTGAAGGACTTCCCCATGTTTAGGGGACATGGATGTGATGTAAAAAATAAAAGATGCAATTAAAAAGTTTTAAAATAAGATAATCATTTTCACTGTTGTGATGTAATTTAGAGTTCACTATGTCTCATTCCAACTCTCTTCTTGAAAAAGAATAAATGACAAATGAACATGAGGCTTCAGCGGAGAAGCCTTTGGTCTCGTTAGTTTCCTAATCCAGAGCCATATATTTCAATATATTATTCACCATTTTCTTCTGCACCTACTTTTGCTTTGAATTTGCATTGAGTATTCAAGTGCCTGTTGATTCGACCTACAGGATTTTAGTCAGTTCTTTAGAGCATTTCTCTACCATCTCATTCTCTGCAACAAAAGTTGGCACATCCAGTGAGTTATTTTCATGGTGATCTTTTAGCAGGCATATATAAAACCAATTGTACAAATATCCCATGAGGGGTGGGAAGCAGAGAAATTTCCATGGAGGAAGCTACACCTGAGTTGGGCCAAGGAAGAAGGAATATTCAAACTGAAAGAAAAGGAGTTTATTCTAAGCAGAGGAAATGGTGTGAGGATTATAGATTTAGAGCTGAAAAGGACTTCAGAGATCATAGAATATAATCTCCACCATTTTACTGATGGAGAAAGATTGACTTACCCATAACATAGGAACATCTTTATAACTGATATGGACTTTAGGGGCCATAAGGTTTAACCCTTCATTTTACAAATGAGGAAAGTGAGATACAAAAGGGCTAAGCAACATGTCCAAGGTCATACATGGGATCAGTTCATGAAAGCTGGAAGAGATGATTAAAGATTTGCCCAAGGCACACAGCTGGAACATGCCCAAGCTAGAGTTTTCAAACCAAGTTCTCCCTAATTCCAAGGTCATCATTTCATAATGCCAAAGGAGAATAGGGAAGAAAGAGCCGTTTAATTTGACCAGAATTTAGCATACCTGAAAGGGAATAGAAACAGATAAAATTAGATGAAACCAAACTGAGGAGAGATTTTGAGTCAAGAGTTTAAACTTCATTCAATAGGTAACAGGAAATTTTTGAGGGATATTGAACGGAGATTCAATTGTGAGCTCCTACAAAGCAGGGACTTGCCCTCATCACCATACCTGGCATGGAGCAGGCATTTAATTGATGCTCATTGACTGAAATGAGACCAGAGAATAGCAGTGTATTCCATCAGTGGTAAACTAGCCCTTATTTAGTATTTAATATGTTTCAGGCATTGTGGTCTGTTTGGGGAATATGAAAATAAAAATAAAGCGGCCTTCGCCCTCTGGGAGCTTCTATTCTATTGGGAAATACATGCACACCTTTTAAGAAAAGCAAAATGTCTACAAATAAGTAGGGAATTGGATTAGGTTAGGGCAGGTTAAGAGGATTTACTAGCATCTCAGGGTCAATCTAGAAAAGCCTAAATTGAGAAGTAAAAGAAATTGTTGTTTTTCAGTCATATCAGCTGTTCTTTGTGACCCCAGTTGGGGTTTTCAGGACAAAGACCCTGAAATGGTTTGCTATTTCCTTCTCTGGCTCATTTTCCAGGTGACGAACTGGGGGCAAACAGGGCTAAGTGACTTGCTAAAAAGTCACACTGCTAAATTAGTAACTGAAGCTGAATTTGAACTCATGGACACCAGTCTTCCTGATTCCAAGCTAATGTTCTATGCACTCATGGAACCACCTAGCTAGGAGACTCTTGAGAGGCAGAAAAGAGGAAGAAGAACATTATAGATTTGGAAAACAACCATGATCTTCCAATCATTACGTTTCTAGAAGAGGAATCAAAGAAAGATATACAGAAGTCCCCAGTCTTGAAAGCCCTTACTTTCTGAAGGGAGGGGAGAGAAAACAAACAAGGGGGGTGGGGGAAGAGTAGATAAAGCATCAATTAGATCATTTTGGCTTAGCTATATAGTTACAGAAATCTAGGAAGGGAAGCCTGGAAGGAGATTGAAAAGGACTTAAAATTCCAAACACTGGAGGCCTTATCCTAGAGACACTCCTAAAATTCCTTGGGTGACTAAGTTCTGGGGGAGCCCAGAAATTCGGTTATATTAGCCAATGTCTCCATGCATAATTTTTAGATAAAGAAGTCTAGGATCAAAAGGTGAAATTATTTATCTAGGAGCAGTGAGTCAACTTTTTCCATTCCCACTCCTACCCCTTAATTCCAGTAGGGGAGAGGAGAGAAACCCTGGAAAACAGCAGCAATGTAAAACAACGCAGAAGATTTAAAAAAATTTAAGAGATGTTACTGATCTCCAGTTTGCCCTGTATATAGCTTGTTCGTTCATGTTGTCTCCCTGCTACCCACCCCGTCCTCCCCATTAGACTGTGAGCTCCTTGAGGGCAGGAACTATCTTTTGCCTTTCTTTGACTCTCCAACAGTACCTAGCACATAGTAGGCACATAATAAACACTTGTTTGCTGACTGATAGCAAATGACTGCTCATCTTTTTTCTCCCAAACCAGACCAGGTTAGGGATGAGTTAGTTCTTTGGTCCAAACTACTGTTGTTTTAGAGATAATAGACACCAGTGCACAAAATGAGCTGGAAAGTCCCACACAGGCCTAACTTTCATTCTATTCTATCCTTAATATTGTTCAGAAGAAGAAGAAAAAGAAACCTTCCTATTATGCAGCTTTGTGCACAAAAAGAGAAGTGTCTTCTTAGCTTACCTCCCTTTTACAGGCTCCATGCTTTATTACTGAAGAGCTGATGTCCAGACCTTTGTCCATAGAATACATTTTTGGGCCCCTACCCCAACCCAGACAAGCATTAAAGAAAATCAAACAAAAAAGCAAAAGACTTCTTCTGAGGGCTCTGTTGTTACTTCCTAGGGACCCTCTCCAACAAAGCAGCTCAGCTTTTTTAATGGGCCATTTTAAACAGTTTAACAGGTAGGAGTTATTTCTGTCCAGATTTGCATCTGAGAGAAGAAATAATTCACAGTAGAGCTCTTCACTAGCTGGTGGCTCCCCCAGAAAATTATAAACAGTCTCTAAATAGCCTTCGGTGAGCTTTCTCCAGCATGGGAACAGTTATGGTTTTGCAATAGAAACTTGAAAAATGTGCTCCCAGATAAGGAGGACTTGACCCCCAAGAGGAGCAAAGTCCTGCTTCAGGGGGATTACAAAAAAGGCTTTCATTCCTAGCTATGCACACCTTCAGGCAATCTGCTCTGCAGTTGAGCAGTGGTAAATTCCAGGCATAGTTCACATGCAAACCAACCCAACCTTTGAATATAACTCTCCCTGAGTCTCCTAGGAACTTCAGATTCAATTCAACTTTCCATTTGCCTTATGTCTAGTCAACTGTTGGTTTAACATGTTTAGAGATGGGAAACCTCAAGGATCTGGCACCTTGGATGTGAACTGAATTGCTTCTCCATTGACTATTTGGCCACTCTTGCAACTGAGGGAGAATTTTTGGTGATCAAGACATACTCCTTCCTTAGAAGATTCACGGTTCTTTGTTCATAGTATTATAGAGATCGTGGATTTATAGCCAGAAGGGTCCAAGCCTCTCAATTTTTAGATGAGGAAACGACATCAGCCAAGGAATCCCCAAGACCAAATATAAAATCCTTTATTTTCCATTTGAAGTTCTTCACAACTTAATTCTGCCCTGCTGGACAAATCAAAAGCCAGAATTCAAGTTGCCAGGAGAAATACCAACAATCTCAGATGTGCAGATGATACTACTATGAGGGCAGAAACTGAAAAAGACTTAAGAAGCCTCTTAATGGCAGTGAAAGAGGAGAGTGTAAAAGCTGGATTGAAGATTTATATATTTTTTAAACTAATTTTTACAACTGGTAAAGCAAATAGAGGGAAATAAAATGGAAGGAGTGTCAGCTTTTATGTTCTTAGGTTCAAAGACCATTGGTCAACAGTGATTACAGCCACAAAATTAAAAGATGCTTGCTCCTTGGAAGGAAAACTATGGCAAATCTGGATAGTCTACTAAAGAGAAGAGTCACCACCACCTTGCGAACAAAGGTCCATAGAACAAAACTATGGTTTTTCCACTAGCAATGTAACTCTAAGCGTTGGACTCTAAGGAAAGCTGAGCGTTACAGAATCAACACTTCTGAATATTGGTAGAGGAGAAGACTTTTGAGAGTCCTTTGCACAGCAAGGAGATCAAACCAGTCAATATTTAAAGAAAATAACTCAGACTATTCACTGGAAAGCCAAATACTGAAACTGAAGCTTAAATATTTTGGCCAAATGAAAAGACGGGATGCATTAGAAAAGATCCTGATTTTGAGAAAGATTGAAGGCAAAAGGAAAAGGAGATAGTAGAGGATGAGATGAATAGATAGTGTCATGGAAACAATGAACTTGAACTTGGAATAGAGATAGATGGCTCTGGTGTGTTATGCTCCATGAGGTCACAAAGAGTGGGACATGACCAAATGACAATACCAACAACCTGGTTCATTCCTGGCCCTTTCTAGTCTTTGTGTAATTTTATTCTCCTATATACTCCACAGAGGAGCAGTTATAGTGGCCTACTTGCCATCCTCAATTCAGAATCATAGAATCTCCAAACCTAAAAGTTAGAAAAGACTTCAACCACTGTGTGGCCCAATCCAGTCACCAAAGGAATTCTGTATGATATTCCACCTCCTATCCTCATCACTCTGAATTCCTAGAATGTTATCCTTTATCTCTTCTCAAGATCCCTGGTTTCCTTTAAGACTCTGTCGAAAGATTCTTTTTTGTAGGTCTTTCCTAGTCCCCACATTTTTTAGTGCCTTCCTCATCTTTAATGTTACCTTCATCTACTCTTCTTGTAACCAGTATGTACCTATCTTTAAGCATGTTGTTTCAGTCTCAGAACATAAATTCCTTGAGGGTAAGGACTATTTTTCCTTCTCTCTATATCCCCAACCATTAGTACAATGACTGATGCAAAGAAAGTGGTAATGAATGCTTGTTGATTGATGACAATAATTTGTTATCATATATACTTTATAAGTTCCAGATAAATTAATTTGTAGACAAACATTTATTTATTAAGCATCTACTTTAAGTCAGGTACCATTCTGAGTACAGAGGACACAAAGACAAAAACAAAACAGTCTCTATCATCAATATTTTACAATCCAACTTGTAAAGAAAAAACATTTTTAAACCCTTATCTTCAGTCTTAGAATCAACACCAGGTATTGATTCCAAGGCAAAAGAGCAGTAAGGACTCAGAATTGGGGTTAAGTAACTCTTAGCTTAAGGATATCGGTGTACAGAATAAATTATAGTACTAATGGGTATTAATGTTACTAGTATAATTCTGGTCAGAACTCAGGGTCATACAGCTAGGGAGTATCTAAGGTCAAATTTGAACCCAGGTCCTCCCAACTCCAGTTCTGGCTCTCAATTCACTGAGGCACCTAGCTAACTCTAAAGAGAGACATTATTACATGCATATACAGGCATATGAGATAGATATAAAGCAGATTCAAGCTAACCTTGAAGGGAAAGACACTATATAGCACTTTATGGTCTTCAAAGCCCTTTTATTAATCCCATTAAGCAACATAGGAAACTGAGGTTGGAGAAAGTAAATTACTTGCCTACGGTCAGGCAATTAGTGAGTGATGACAGTGGTCATAACTTTAGACATGGAATGGACCTTGAAGGTTATCTATATTCAAAGGCTTCAGATCCCCAAAGGGCCCATGGATAGATTTCGGGGGGGGGGGGGGTCTATAAACTTTTGAGGAGGAAAGTACATATATATTTCAATATAATCGGTTGCTTTTTGCAATCCTGAGTACTTTATGCATTTAAAATGAATGTGAGAGAGAAGGGGAAGCAGAGAGGGAGGAAGAGGGGGAGGGTGGGAGGAAGGAAGAGACAGGAGAGACCTAGTTTCAAAAGGCAAACAAGAGCCTCAAAAGAAGACAATAGAATAGAACATAAGAATGAGACAGACTATTAGATCTATATGCAAAGGACATATGGCTTTGGCATAAACCGCATGAGTTTACTTGCCTGCTATTATGCTGTCTATAACCTTCCTTCCCAGATGACTAGCGTCTGGTGAGCATTTCTTGTGCCTCTAATACGCAGAGTCTCTAAGCATGCTATCTACATCTCTGTCCTGGCATCTGATAATAATATAAGGACCCACAACAGAAAGGATATTTCAATCCGACTTGTTTTTCTTTGGGAAGGAATATCATAAGGCATCTGACTCCCGTTCCCAGTTTTCCTTGGCATTTGCAGCATCTTGTCAGTTTCTTATACATTTTGATGGCTGTGCACATCCCACGAACTCTGATTTCGTTGGCAGAAAAGCTATCACAATGTAAAATGTTCCATGACATAGCAGTTGCCTCTGAACAAAATTGCAGTAAACCTTTTGCTAAGTATTTTTCTTAACAAGGGCTGCAGTTCCTAAGATGCAGGTCCCAGATGTCGGAAGGGGAACACAACAGATTTCACAGTTGCTAATCCTTTCTATTACTTCTGGAATTTCCAAGACCTCAGACAGACGGAATGCTTTCAAAATCAAACTCCAGATAATCAAGGCGTCTGAGTCAGGATGCTGATTAATATATGGATGGTAAAATGAAATATTAAGTGCTCTTAATGTAAAAGTACAAGGGGCTGTTTCTAATCCCATTGCATAAAATATCACTTGACTGGAAGACCATTAAAGAAAATGCATTGAAAATTGCAAGCACACTGATATTTGGGGTCAGGAAAGCAAATTTAAATAAATGTCAGCTTTTTTCCCCCTTTTCCCTTCAGACAAAATAAAACATTAAGTTTCCAACAAGTTTCTGTGCTGCTTTTAGTGGGGGGAAAGGTTGAAAATGGAATCCTTCTATTTAATCACACTGATAGCAACTGTCAGGAAGGCCTGGGTTTGTATCTCACTTTAGACTCTTACTAGTTGTGAGACCATCATCAAGTTACTTAGTCTCTATCTCTCTGAGCCTCAATTTCCTCACCTATAAAATGATGATAACAGAACCTAATCTAGCATAGTTTGGGTGTCAAATAAGAGATTGAAATGTAAAGCACTTTGCAGAACTTAAAACTCGACATAGGCATGAGCTATTACTAGAGATAAAAAAGAAACCTGTGATTTCATTGGTAGAGAAAACTCTGGGGAGAGGGAAACTCTCTATCAAAGCAGGACAACACCAGCTCTACCAAGGATAGTCTTAGAGAATTAACTCAAGGTCACCCCGACAGTATGTGCCTGAGGCAGGAAATGCCTGCAAGTCTTCCTGGTTATGAGATCAGCCCTCCATCTGCCACACTCTGACACCTCTCAATGATAATGAAAATGATGGTGATGCTGGTGATGATATTGGTGGCCATGATGATATTTATGGTGATGATGATTTCATCAATGATTTCAATGAATCTACAAAGATCATCTATTTCAGTGTCTGACTCCAGCAAAATGCAGGTTCACTAAGAGATTCCCCAGCTCTCTGTGGTAAAACAGGCACAATACTAAAGGTCACTATGGAGGGCTCCTCCTGATCCCTCAGGCTCACCGCCTGGGAATCATCCTGGACTCCTCACTATCTTCTCACCCCTCTACATCCAAGCTGTTGCCATCCCTGCAACATCTCTCCAATACACCTCCTTCTCTTCCCTGACACTACCAGCCCTCTAGTGAAGACCCTCATCACCTCACCTCTGGACTATTATAGCAGTAGCCTAATAGTGGGTCTGCCTGCCTTGAGTCTCTCTCCACCCCAATCTATCTTCCAAAGTGAATTCTCTAAAGCACAGATCCAATCATATCATGGTTCCATAATTCAATAAACTCCAGTCATTTCTTATTGCCTCTAGGATCAAAAATACAAAATGACAAACAAAGTCTTCATAACTAGCCTCCTCCTACCCCTCTGGTCTTCTTAAACCTTTCTGTTCAACATGTATTCTTTGATCCAGTTACAGTGGCCTCCTGGCAGTTCCATGAACAATATATTCCATCTCACAGTTCTGGGCCTTCTCTCTAGTTGGGCACCATACTTAGAACACTCTCCCGCCTCTGTTCCAACTACTGATCCCCCGGGCTTCCTAGAAGTTCTAAATAAAATATCACCTTCTACAGGAAGTCTTCCCCAACCTCTATTAATTCTAGTGTCTTCCCTCTGTTAACTATTTCCTATTTATCCTGTATATTGCTTGCTTTGTATTTATTTGTTTCCTTGTCTCCCCCATTTGTTTCTAAGTTCTTCAAGGGCAAGAACTATCATTTGCCGCTTTGTTTATACACCGCACTTAGTGTGGTATTTGGCACATAGAAGGAACTTGACAAAGGTTTGTTGATATTGAAATTCTTTTTTGAAAATAATGTGCTCACAAAGAATCCATGTCTCTTTACTTCTCTATATACAACTCTTATAGTCATTCTTCATATGTTTGGTTTTTCTTGTAAGGATAGATCTGTCCTTTAGGGACGAATAATGGGATAGAAGGAATAATGTATTTCATTTAATAATAAATAATTACTCACATTTATGTAGCACTTTAAGGTCTGAAAAATGCTTTTAAAGTACTTTCTCATTTTTTCCCTCATAACAGCCTTGGGAGGTAAATGCTATTATCACCTACATTTTACAAGTGAAGAAACCATCATACCATCAATAAGTATTTGAGGTCAAATTTGAATTCAGGTCTTCCTGAATGTAGGTTCAGTATTCTATCCCTTCCACTATTAGCTGCCCATATATTTTTGAAGCTCTGAAATTTTCTGCGAAAGAATGTTCATCTGCTAAAAGGAACTCCAATCAGGATTCCCTCTTTATTGGGAACTACATGGGATAGTCTCCATACTAGTAACACACAGTTAAGCCAAGTATAAGTCTTCATCTTTCATGTTATCTTCTTAATAATCAGCAGGTCATTGAATGATTTTCTCTATTGTTACATGTCAAGTAATCTTGTATGATTTTGATATAAGCACAGGAGACTTCTTGTTGGAAGAGAAGCTTTAAAGAGGAATTTGATTCTATCAATTAAATGATTTTTATACTCAGCAAACAATAAAGTCCAATGGGATGTATTTTTATACCTTCCAGTCAATCATGAGACTCTATAGTTGTTTTCTACTGTAGAATCCTGTTTGAGGATACCTGCTCAACTGCTTTTCATATCTTCATCAGAGACACTCTCCACACTTGATTGCATATGACTTCATAAATATTTTATAGACTTGCCATCTCTGAACCATACTCTAAGTTTTTTGTTCTCTAAATTGGCTTGGTACTGAAGGTCCCAACCTTGTGACTCTAGACCGTAATTGGTGAGCATTTCATCTTATTTGTTAGGTCTCAGGTTCACCACATTATTTCCTGGTCATTTCCATGTTATACTTTTGAGTTCATCTCCTCCCTAACTCCTTCCTACTCTAGCTATGAAAACAAAACAATTCCCAGGAAGCCATGTCAATCAATTACTGTATTATATCACTCACCAGGTCATCTAAATACTCTGTCCAAATCACTCTTCACTAGCTGACATTCTCCTTTATATTTTCTTCTTCTATTAGAATATAAGTTCCTTAGGGACAGAGACCTGATCTATTTCACTTAGGACAGTGCTTAGCACAAAAGAAACACCATAAATTCTCTCTCTCTCTCTCTCTCTCTCTCTCTCTCTCTCTCTCTCTCTCTCTCTCTCTCTCTCTCTCTCTCTCTCTCCTCTCTCTCTCTCTCTCTCTCTCTCTCTCTCTCTCTCTCTCTCTCATTCATTCTAAAGATAGGAAAATAGGCATTTAGATTGGAAGTTACTAAAATTGTCCCAGTTGCCTCTTTAAAAATAACAAAAACAATTGTCCAAGATCTTTCCATATCTTCACTATTTTCTTGTCTTAGACTTTGCTAATTGATCCCTCATTATTATCATTATTCATTTATTTGTTCACCTACTCATTTATTCATTTATTTATTTGAGTGATTTATTTTCTTTGTTTGAATTGTTTTTTTGAAGTGAGAAATTACAAGGTCTATTTTGAAGCCTGCATTTGCAATTAAAGTCAATTTGAGACAAACTGAATCCATGTAATTTTTTAAAAAATCTTTACTCTGTAAAGGTTCAAAGAGCAACCTCGATGTAATAACTGCCCAACAACCAAACAAACAGAAGTTGCTTTGGAACAGCTGGGGGTTAGGGAGGAAGGAAATAGTTTTGGAGCATGTGTAAAGGAAAACCCATTACCTCAGGTGTTACCATAGAAACGTCAGGGTTGTTTGAGTGGTTAAATACATGTTTTCTGAAGTATGGGGTATCCCTTCTCATCTATTTCCATATCTTGAATACATTTTTTCTTGTGTGCACAGTAAGAATCTGTAGGCTTGCTTACAAGAAACCACAGCACAAAAATGTGGTTAGCATCTATCAAGAAAAAAAAAAGTGGGGCTAAGAAGGGAAGGGGGGAGAAATCTATTTTTTCCCAAGTTTTTCAGCAGCCATATTTTCATCAATAAAGTAATTTAGAATAATCAGACTACATTTGAGAAAGAAATATAGCTAGCATTTATATAATACCCACTATGTAGTAAGCACTTTAAAAATATGATTTATTTTGGTACTCAAAGAACCCTCCTAGGGAGGTGCTATTATTATCCTCATTTTACATTTGAGGAAACTAAGGCAAAGAGAAATTAAGTGACTTGCCCAAGATCATAGAATTTTAAAGTGTCTTTGACTGGATTTGAATTCAGATCTTCCTAATTCCAGGCTCTGTTCATGTTCACATTCACCTATGCTACCAGTAAAGTTCTTTGGGATATGGATTTGACACCCTTTAAATGAATGTGTACTTTCTTCTGAGTACTACCTCTGTTTTCATAACATGATGAGGTGAGCCAAAGGACTCAAATACCATCTTGAATTTCTGAAGCCCTTCTCTTAGCCTGGCACATGAAAAGAAGTGAATTTTCAGAGAGGCAGGATACAGACAGAAAAGGGAGCTCAGGAGTGACAAACCAAGCCAAAAAAACAAAATAGTGGAAGATAGAATTTTACAATAAACCATGTCACAATAGCCCAAAGAGATAGTGACCTCATTGGACCATATGAGCTAAATAAGAGACCTACAAGGTCATCATGTTCAACTCCTTCATTTTACATAGGCTGAAACATAGAAGGGTTAAATGATTTAGCCAAGGTTATGTAGCTCCTAAGTTTCTGAGGTAGGATTTATATCCAATTTTTCCTGACTCTAAGTCCAGCTCTTTCTCTCCTAGTCTATATCCCCCACAATCACAAAATTTAAGGAGATCTGCAATAGCAGACATATAGGAACCCATTGACAGGAGGGGAACAGGAAGAGCAGAGATGGATGAGTTGCTTTGTCATAGGTGAAGAGAATATCTACAGTAAAGAGATTACAAGTCCAACAAGAGTACCACGAGGTAAGTAATGGCAAATCTAGGGATTAGGATCAAGAGACCTTTAAAAAAGGTCTTATAGGTCAAGACCAAATCCCTCATTTTAAAGATGAGGAGACCGAGGCCCAGGGAAATTAAATGACTTCCTGAAGGTCATACAAGTAGTAGGATTTGTACCCAGATCCACTGACTCTGCAATACCAAGGTTTGTCCTTGAAGCTTACTCAACTCCACTCCATCACCTGTCATATTGTCTCTTTTACCCACCCTGTGGAGTCCTCTATCACCCCTCGATTTCATACCCATAACAAACCAGTCAGCAAACATTTTTCATGCCCTCAATCTGTGCCAGGAATGGTGCTAGGCTCTGGAAATATAAAGAAAAGCAAAACCAGAATCCCTGTTCTTGACTATAGCAACAATGAGGAGAAAACTTTCTTAAAAGGTGCATTCAGAATCCGAAGGGAAACTGATTGAAATTTTTCAGGAAATGAAAAAAAAAAGCATATATCAGAAAGTTGATCAAAGGGTATAAGTTAGGCAAGAGACAAATTGAGGGAAGGGGGATAGAACGAGAATAAAAATAAAAACAATAATAGCTAACATTTACAGTACTTACTATGTGCCAGAAGCTGTTTTAAATTATTTTCTTAATCAATTCTCACATCAACTCTAGGAGAAAGGTGCTATTGTTATCTCCATTTTACGGATGAGGAAGCTGAGGCAAAAAGAAGCTAAGCATTAAACCCAGAGTCAAACAACTCAGTACCATACAGAGGCTGTATTTGAACTTAGGTCTTCCTAAATAGGGGCTGGTGTTCTATCTACTGCACTACTAGTGGCCTTAATTTAATCCTCTTCAGAGATGAGCCAGTTTTATTTCTGAGGCAGAAAGAATCTGACTTACATCAACTAACAAAGTTGCTTTAACTCCATTTCTTTACAAAGTTCCAGAACAACTTTGAGGATGAGGTTAGCTCTAGCAGAGACTATACAAATGACTGACTCCTGGTGTAATATAGTTGAAGGAAAGGCAAGAAGTGTGTTTTCCTAGCTAGAGAGGCTCTTCTGTTTCAGGAGTTTATTTTCTGGTGATGAAGCTTCCTGCTGTACCAGAAGAAAAAAAAAGGTTCTACTCCCCTCAGACTCCTTAGCGTGCTTCCTGCTGCACATAGTCTCCCACTATGAGGACCCACTGAGCCATGAATCCATGATTAGTGATTCCAGAGTGCTGAGGAGAGAGAAAGCAGAAGGCTTGGATGCTATGAGACTCCTGGGAGAGCTCAAGGAAGAGAGGGGAAGGGAAGCAAGAGAGAGAAAGGAAAGGCATCCCAACTTCCCCCACTGTTCCTCCAGAAAAGAGGGCAAGAAGTTGTGGGGGGTTTGGGAGGTGATTTTCATTTTAATTTCAATTAATAATAGTTAACATTTATATGGCGCCTACAAGGTCAGGTGCTGTGTGTGGTAAGTACTTTACAATTATTATCCCATTTGATCTTTGAATTATTCAAAAGCAAAGAAGGTATATCTGAGAAGGAAGCTACCCTGGGCATTGCATGGAAGAAAGCAGTTGCCCGGTCCACTCACTCCTTAAAACTTTCCAAGTGGTGTCCACTTGGTCAACGTTGGTTAAGGTTAAACTGCTGTGACTGATAAAATTAGGTAGCCAATGGATATTTTTTCCTGATGCCCTTAGTGGTCAATGAGTCCTTCCTTCTCTTATATACTATTCTTTTTATATGTTGTATCTCTCAGTAAAATAAATATAAGCTTCCTGAGGGTGGGGACTGTTCCATTTTTGTCTTTGTAACCCCAGATTCTAGCATAGTAGTTGGAACAAAATAAACTCTTTCTACGTTTTTTAAGCCCTTACCTTCTGTCTTAGAATCAATACTAAGATCACTTTCAAGGCAGAAGAGCAAATGGGAGTTACATGACTTGCCCAGAGTCACACAGGTAGAAAGTATGTGAGGCCAGATTTGAATCTAGGACATCCCATCTCTAGACCTATCAACTAAGTCATCTAACTGCCCCTAGGCTCTTAATGGATGCTTGGATGGATTAATTGATGGGGGGGGGGGGGGGAGGGTAAGGACAGGAAAAAAGAATAAAGTGAATCAACATTTTAAATTATTAATATTAAGTTATGAGATTTAGAGAGCTATTCCTTGGCTAGCTATGACAAGACGAATCAATCACTCACAATCAGTAACAATGAACAAGTATTAATCAACAACTAATTGAGGATACAAGTAAAAATAAATAGCCCAACCTCCAGTCTCACAACAAGTGAGACTACATTCTAATAGAAGAGATAACAAGTATATATGAAAATATAAACAGCATAAATAAAAAATGAATAAATACACACACATTTGTGTGTGTATGAATTGTGTACACATGCACATACACAAAGGAGTAAAATCCAAGGTAGTTTGTAGGGAATGCATTAGTACTTGGCAGGATCAGGAAGATTTCATGCAGAAGATGGTGCTTAAAACCATGTCTTATAGGAAGAAAATGGTGCATTTCAAACATTAAGGATGGCCAGCACAAATGCACAGAGAAGAAATGGGGTGACATGTATGATCAATGGAGGAAAATGAAAAGAATAAGACTACTACTCAGAATGGTTGGGATGGTGATAGTTTTTGGTTGAGAGAAAAGGCAGAACTATTCAAATCTGATTTTTCTTCTACTTTCTCTATCAAGGACTATAGATTTCAGATTCAAAAAAGTAGGGGGAAACATAAGTCATTGAAACCTGAGATTAGTGCGGAGAGGAAAAGCAGGAGGATATACACACACACATATGTGTGTGTATGTATATGTATGTATGTATGTATGTATAGCTGGTTATGCTGATAAAGCTCATGGAGGAGAGATGGAGAGATGTGAAAGTGGACACAGTCACCTAGCTGCCCTTAAAGAGCCCAAGGGACAAAGAAAAGATGAACCACATTCCATAACACTCAAAGAACTGGTAAATGTGATTGACTAGAAGTTGGCAAACATGGTCCTGATTTTTAAAAATTGATTGGTGAATACTTCAGCAAAGAAAGTGTTAACAAGATTGGACAAAAATAGATTGTGCCAGACCAAGCTAATTTCCATTTTTTATTAGGGTCATTAGACCGGTAAATAAGGAAAATGCTCTAGATGCCACATTTCAGCAAATTATTTGACAAAGTCATTGATAATATCTTACTATTCTTGGGGCCAAGACAAAGAGCGATAGGCAAGCCAATCACTTAATTGTTTGGGCTTAGAGTTGGTTGAATGACTGGACCTAAAGAGTTAGAGGTAGCTAGAAGGTACAGAGAATAGAGCAGTGGATTTGGAGTCAGGAAGGCTTGAGTTGCAATCTTGCTTTAGATACTTACTAGCTGTGATCCTGAATGAGTCACTTAACAACTGCTGGCTTCCATTTCCTCATCTATAAAACTGAGATGATAATAGCACAAACCACCTGGGGCTTGGGTCAAATAAGGATCAAATGAGGTACTTGCAAAGTGCTTTGCAAACCTTAAAATTCTATATAAATATTGACTAGTATTATTACTAAACTAATTTCCCCATCTTTTGTTTTTTTAATTCTTACTTTTCATCCTAGAATCAATACTGAATGTTGGTTACAATACAGAAGAGAAGTAAGCTAGGCAGTTGGGGTTAAATGACTTGCCCAATATCACAGAACTGGAAGTATCTAAGGCAATATTTCAACCTAGAACCTCCCATCTCTAGGTCTGGCCCTCTAACCACTGAGCCACCTAGCTGCCCTCTCTTGATTGTTTTTTGTTTGTTTGTTTTTAATAAATTTTAGTGATAACTTTTGTTTTTTACATTACCTGCATTACCCAATGCAACTTTGACCTTCTGAGAATACCACCTCTTATAACAAAGAATTTAAAAGGTGGGGGTGAGAGTGGGGGAAATAGTTGTTATTCAACTAAAAAATTAATTTTAAAAAGTTTGATATTATATGCAATGTTCCACAATCATATTATCACCTTTTGCAGAGGTAGATGCCTTCTCCTATCTCTTCTATGGGGCCAAACTTGTCCATAATAATTTTGTAGCATTCAATTTTGGCTATCTCATCGATATAAATCCAATTTCATTTCTATAGTTGTGTATATTGTTTATTTCTCTCTGCATCGAGTCCTATAAGTCTTCTCAGGCTTCCTTGTATTCATTATATTTATAGCATGGTGCTATCCCGCTATTTTCTGTGCCACTACTTTTTTGTCATTCCCTAATGAATAAGCAAGTTCCTTGCTACCACCAAATGTGTTGCAATAAGTATTTCAATGTATAGAGAACTTTATTGACTACCTTGCAGTATGCTTCTAGCAGTGACATCTCTATGCTAAGGACATGGACATTTTAGTCATTCTTATCACATCTTGTAATTCCAAATGGTTTTCGAGAATCATTGAGCCAATCCATAGCTCTACAAACTGTGCTATAGAGTTCCAACATTGACATTCCATCTTTGTCATTCTCTTTTATTATGATGGCGATGATGATGTAAAGTTGATTAATTGAGCCTAAATGTAAGACTATATCCCTATTATTGGTCATGTGGTGTAGTCTACAGAGAGCTGTCTTGATAATTAGTAAGACCTGGATTCAAATTCCGACATTTGCTGGCTGTGGGCATCACTATACCTCTCAGTGTTCTTTTCTTCATTTGTAGAGGAATTTTTTCACCAACAATCCCCCTCCACTGAAATAACAGGTTTTGACTTTTTAGAAAACATTTGAATACTTGGCCCAGTATTTTAGCTTTTCAAGATCTTAGAACCATAGATTCATCTGGAAGGGACCTTAGAGGTTTTCTACTCCAAACCATGATTTTACAAATAAGAAAATTGAGATCCAAGAGGTCAGGCCAATAGCCACACTGCTAGTAAGTATCAGAAGCAGAATTCACATTTGGGTCTTCTTGATTCAAAGGGCAACATTCCATCTACTCTACCATGTTACCCACTATATGCATGAGTACAACATTTTAAAATATTTTGTGGATGCAAGAGGGCTGCCTATCTGTACAGATTTCTGAATGACCCCTCGCTCTTGCCACATGACTATCCAGCTCCCTTTAAGATCAGACACATAAGAGGTTTTCATTTCATTTCATTTATAATGGGCTATGCCTACACCTATGCGTGCCTCCATTATCTTTTGGGCCACCTACTGTTTTTATTCTTTGCAACTTTTGATTTTCCTTGATTCATATCCAAATAGCATGACAGAGAGAAATTGGTATGGAACAGGTGAACTTTTGTGTCATGAAACAACTTGAGATCAACAAAAGTGCCATGTTTATTTTTCCAAATACAACTCAGGCAGGGAACTCTCTTCAGATTTGGTCGGCATGTTGGTTGGTTTTGTTTAGAATGTCCATTAATTTACAATTGAAAAGGAAGTCAAGATATTTATAGAGAGAACAACTTATATAACAATAATGTAAAAATAAACAACTTTGAAAGGCTTAAGAACTCTGATCAGCAATGACCAGCCATAATTCCAGAGGACTTATGATACAGAATGTTACTCACTTCCTGACAAAGAGGTGATGACCTCAGGGGGAAGAATGCGACTTTGCTGGACATGACTAATGGATGAATTTGTTGGGCTTGACTATGCATATTCATTAGAAGAGTTTGATTTTTTCTTTTTCTTTTTTTTAATAGAGGGAGAAGGTGGGAGGGAGAGAAAATAAATGCTTGTTCATTGAAAAAAAAGAAAATTTAATTTAAAAAGTAAAAGAAAAAAATGAGCCCTCATGTATTATTGTATGAGCTCTGCTGTAGTCACAAATATCAGTGAGAGAGAGTAGCAGTGTAATTGGAAATTCAATTCACCAAACATTTATTAAGTACTTCCTTTGTTCAAGGCACCATAAGCCCTGGAACCCCCTTAGGGGTTTATAATCTTCCAGAGGGGCGGCACAAATATACAAATAACAAAGTTATTAAGGGAAATGAGTTAAATGCAGATCAGATTATCTGAGCAAAGGAGTATGGGAAGTTTGAGATGGGAAAGATCATGTGGATCTAAGGTAATCAGAAAAGCCTTCATCCAAGAAATGGTTCCCACATCATACTCTGAAAGAAGGAAGTCTTTAACAGTTAGAGGTTGGGGATTGGGTGAGGGGTGGGGTGGGGGGAAGAGTTTATTTAAGTTATGGGGGACAGAGTGAGCAGGAACATGAAGACAGTAAGAACAGTTGCCAAGTTTAGCTGAAATGTAGGAAATATGAAGAAAAGTCAGGCCTTTCAAAACAGCTAGAACTGGATAGCCAGTAAATAGATCTCTTTAACTCATGATGCACAAAACAGAGTTTATTACGTTTTCCCTAAACCCTCACCCAACACATACTTTCCCTGTTACTGTAGAGGACAACCTCATGCTCCCATTGCTCCAGGATCTCAACTTAGGAGTCCACCTGGATTCCTCATTCTCTCTCATCCTGCTGATTTTACCTTACCAATATCTCTCACTCATATATACATACATTATATATATATATATATATACATATATACATACATTATATACATATATATTCCATTCCCTACTCTGACACTGACACTCCTTGGATCCAGCCTGCCATCATCTCACTCCATGATGACTACAATAGCTTAGAGGTGGGTCTGCCTGCCTCTAGTCTCTCCCCACTCCAATTGATTCTCCATTTAGACATGGAAGTGATTTTCCTAAAAAAGCTCACATCTGATCATATCACCCTCTACTCAATAAACTCTAGGGGCTTCCTTCTGCCCCAAGGATCAAATACAAAGAGCTCCACTTGTCATTCAAAGTCCTTCATGACCAACCCCTCTCCTATTTTGAATCCTCTTTTACCTTACTCCCCAACAAGCAGTCTTTGATGCAGAGATGCTGGCCTCCTGGCTGTTCCACTGATAATCTCTCAGATTTGGACATTTCTCTGGCTGGCCCCCATGCCTGGAACACTCTCCCTCCTCCACTCCAACTACTGACCTCTGTGGCTTCCTTTAAGTCCCAACTAAAATCCCATCTCTTTTTTTTAAACCCTTATCTTCCAT
Organism: Monodelphis domestica; assembly: GCF_027887165.1. Lineage (NCBI taxonomy): Eukaryota > Metazoa > Chordata > Mammalia > Didelphimorphia > Didelphidae > Monodelphis > Monodelphis domestica. The sequence goes on along the minus strand of NC_077231.1, from coordinate 72,529,888 downwards.
CTTAGAAACAATACTATATATAAGTTCCAAGACAGAAGAGCAGTAATGGCTAAGCAATAAGGGTTAAATGGTTTTCTGAGGGTCACACAAAGTCATATTTGAACCCAGGACCTCCCATCTTTAGACCTGTCTTTAAATTCATTGAGTCACCTAACAGCCCCTAAAATCCCATCTTCTACATGAACTCTTCTTTAACCACTCTTAATTCCTATGCTTTTGCTATTTATTATTACATTTTAATAATATTTTGTATTTGTATGATAATTTATACAAAATTACATTTATTATGTTATTATACATTATTATTCCTATTCTGTAGAAAGTTGCATCGTGTCTATTTATTTGCATGATGTCTCCCATAATCGAAGATAAGCTTCTTAAAGCCAGGAACTGTCTTCTGCCTCTTTTTGTATCTCCAGCACTTAGCAGTGTCTGCCATATAATAGGCACTGAATAAATGTTTATTAATTAATTGAAGTCATATGAGACTCACTCCCCTACCTCTCCTGTCTACATTGGACACATAGACTAGAGCCTGATTACGGAGCATTTGGAATGCTATTCATTCAGGAGGCAATATGAAATCTCTGAAAGTTTTCAGTAGCAAGATTACTAAAATGTTTGTATGGATATTAGATTGGAGAGAATAAGACTGGAAGCCAGGACAGTTAAGAGGCTATTACTGGGATATGTAGGTAGTTTAGTGGATAGAGAGCCAGGTCTGGAGATGGGAGGTTCTGGATTCAAATCTGATCTCAGATACTTCCTAGCTTTGTGACCCTGGGCAAGTCACTTAAGCCCCATTGCCTAGCACTTACTCTTCTGCCTTGGAACCAATACTTAGTATCTATTCTAAGATACAAGGTAAGGATTTTTTTTAAAGAGGCTATTATAACCGTTCAGGTAATGAAAGGTTAGGATCCAAATTAAGGTCATTAAAGGTGCAATGGCAGCAAGGGACTAAATGCAAACTATACTGCTGAGATAGAAAGGGAAAACTTCCAATTTGCAAGAGTAGCCCATTTTACAATTATGCATTTAATTAGTGTCCTTCTAGAAATAAAAGGCTGACTGATCCATATGTCCATATGCCATTTGATCCATGATGTGGGAGTTCTCCCTTCCAAAGTACAAATCCCAAGACATCCTGAATGAATATATTAAAGAACAAAATCATTTGTTAAGCTTTACTTTTAGGCATTATGCTACGCATCAGTCACTTGAATACAAAAATGAGGTTATTCCTGCCCTCAAGTAATTCATAATCTAATGAGAGGAGGCAACATATGTAGGGGATTGATGGCTAGGGATATAGAGGGAGGGTAGCTGTGTCCAATGAGTGTTGCAGGGTCAGAAAATGGCCAGATTAAAAGAGCTTGGTAAATTCTGACATGGGCCGGATATAGTGAGATATATATCAATTAGGTCAGTTCAGGCCCAGGGAAGGAGTTTCAAAATCTTTCCAGGCCAAATTCTCTGGAGAGCCAATGGAAGGGCAAAGCAGCAGCTGTGGAATTCTTATCTAGTCCTTCCATAAGTCATCCTTGGAAGATGTGTCCAAGAAACTGGAATCAGTGCAGAATTTACCTGACCACTTACTATCCTTGGCTCTTGCTATGGAAACACCTCACCTCCTTTGCCAATCCCAATCATATGTTTCCTTGATTTATGTTTTATTGTTGTTCTTGGATATAAACCACCATTGGTGATGTGCTGCAACCTACTTAAGTCTATGATATGTATACTACCACAGCTCTGACACTTTAAAGATTGGTGTGTTTCATGATTCCCAGCCATATAGCATCACCAGAAAAATAGTAGTGTTAAAATTGTTCTGGTCCAGGGAACAAACTGGGATCATTAAAAGGGCTATGAAATGTCCTTAACACGACATATCTTGCTTCCTTCTTCCAGTTCAATTCCAACTTGTTGTCTATCTATAATGTCTATTCAAAAGATAGGTACTGTTAGACTAGCTCAAGGAGTTGCTCATCCAACTGAATTTCATAGTCTAGAAAATAGGCATTCCTCATTCATTGTTATTTTTAATGCATTTTGTTCATGCCTTCCATCAGAGTCATTTTCTACCCCATTCCTTTGATATGAACCCTCTGGCAAAGAAAAACACTTAAGCTGTTAACACTTAAGCTTATATCTGTCGTATAGACTATCAGAAAATTTATACAATGGTCTACCCTAGTACTCTCCCATTTCTCTGTTTTGGGTTATGTTTCATTGTTTCTATTCTTTTAAAATATTTTTCCAGATTACACGTAGATTCAATTTTTAATAATCATTTTCTGACATTTCAGGATTCATATTCTCTTCCTTACTTCTCTCTTGCATCCTTCCTAGGATGACAAGATAATATAATGTAGGCTATATTTGTGCTATTATGAAATATGTATTTCAATGTTGATCATGTTGTGAAAAGCTATTTCATTATTTTTTTCTCCAGGACTTTCACTTAATCTGCCCTCTATTTTATTGTCTTGTTTCCTTTCTCTTATCCCCTTCTCATCCTATTTCCATATTGGGCAAATTATATTTCTATACACAATTGAGTGTGTATATATATATATTCTTCCCTATTTGAATCAATCCCAATAAGAATGAAGTTCAAGCATTATCTGTGACCATCACCCCTTTTTCCCTCCACTGTAAAAGGCTGTTTTCTGTGAGAAAAAATTTTCCCATTCTACTTCTCCCTTACCCCTTACACCCAGTACATCTCTCTCACTCCATTTTTTTTAAAGATCATGCCAACATAATCAACTCATATTCATGCTTTCTGTCTATGAAGTCCTTCTAACTGCACTAATGATGATAAAGTTCTTGGGAATTACACATCATCTTTCCATTTAGTAATGTAGGCAGTTTAACTTTATTGAGACTCTCATGATTACTCTTTGTTGTTTACCTTTTTATATTTCTCTTCAGTCTTATTTTGAATGTCAACATTTCTATTCAGCTCTGGTCTTTTTCTTGGGAAAGCTTGAATATCCTCTTTCATTAAATGACCTTTCATTTTTCCTCAAGGACTCTACTCAGTTTTAGTGGATATGTTGTCTTGATTGTAATCTTAATTTCTTTACCTTCCAGAATATCATAATCTAAGCAATCTGTTCCTTTAACATGGAAACTGCTAAATCTTGTGTGATCCTGACTGTTTCTATACAATATTGGAATTATTTCTTTTTGTCTACTTGAAGAATTTTCTTTGACCTGGGAACTCTGTAATTTGGCTAAAATATTCCTGAAAGTTCTCATTTGGGGACTTTTTTTTGTTTTTCTGATGAAAATTGTTTTTCTGATGCAATATTTCATATTTTCTTCTATTTTTTCATTCTTTTACTAGGTTTTATTATTTCTTTATGTTTATTGGAATAATTTGTTTCTCTTATTCAATTCTAATTTTTAAGAAATTATTTTCTTTAGTGAAACTACACCTTTTTTTAAAATTTGGACAATTCTGGTTTGTTTGTTTTTTTAAATTATTTTCTTCAGTAAATTTTTGTGTCTCTTTTTACCATTAGGCCAATTCTGTTTTTTAGGATGTTATTTTCTTCAGTATTTTTTGTACCACTTTTACCAAGCTACTAAATCTGTTAGTAATTTCCTTGCATTACTCCCATTTTTTTTCCTCAATTTTTTTCTCTACCACTGTAATCTTTTTCTTTAATTCTTCCAGAAAAATTTGGGGGGCTCAGGTCCAACTAGCATTTTATTTAAGGACCTGTTTTCATGTTATTGTCTTTTTCTGAATTTGGGTCTTGATGTTCCCTATCACCAAAGTAGTTTTTTTATGGACAAGTTCTTTTTTGTGTGTGTGGCTTGCTCTTTTTTTTTTCTTCTAATTTTCCCAGCCTATTTTTTTACTTTGAACTTAATGTTGAAGTTGGGCTCTACTCATCTAAGGGCGGGAAGGCACTGACCCAACCTTTAGACTTTTTTTCTACTGTTCTTTTCAGAGCAAATTTTGGAGATCTGCATGTTTTCAGTGCTTCTAAGATGGTGTGATTGAGGGAGAGGTGTAGTCACTGCTCTTCTTGTCTGTGCTCTTTTCTTTGGCCAAAAAGGGCTAGTGCATCTGCAAGCACCAGCATTTCCCTTATACCTGGAACTGTGATCAGGGTCCCAGTTACCTTATTACCAACCAGAAGTGTTCCTCTGTGCCCTGGGTGCATCCTCTACTCTATCATCTTGGTTCTACTCCATCTATTGAGTTTTAGATCAGATAAGAGAGAGAGAGAGAGAGAGAGACAAAGTGACAAAGAGAGAGAGAGAGAGAGAGAGAGAAAGAGAGACATCAAAAGGCTACCTATGAATTATTCATAGGAGGAATAAAGATAATAATTTACCATTTTCCCATTAATGTACTATCATTAAATTTGATAATTGGTATAAGAAAATGAACTTTTGTTCATAAAGTAAATTAAGGCTCTATACCTCTCTATAACAATGGAAATTTTTATAATTTGTCTTATTTGGAATTGTGTGAGTTTGTAAATAACCCTTACATAAAAAATAAAAGGGATACAGGGAAATTAATAGTCACAAACTTTTCCATACCTCAAGTTATCACCTTGATTCATGTCAACCAAGAGATTGCTATTCATCCCTGTACTTCAGATTAATTTGGTAAGGATCTAGTAAAAAAAAATGGTTATACAATGAAAATGAATGAATTATATATCTCTATGACCCTACTTTGTGATTTGATTTGAGCATTTATTTTATAATGTAATCAGGGAGAGGCTACTTGCCATTTTAGCTCCAAAATTTTTTATTTTAGTTAGAATTCCTTTTGCTTTTCCATTCTAGATGGAGTATTTTGATTTCTTAATGCATGTGGTAACATAATAATGTGAAATAAACTGTACTAATTGAAGGTAAACAAACCTGTAGAAGGGCCTTCCCAGGTTCTCTACTCTCTCCTGCTGTGCAATGCACTTGTAAAAAAAGAATATCCTAAAATTTGATTATTAAATATTCAGTTTTGCCTAACCATGTCTTTATTTAAACATCCACAACCATAGTAATAATACCAGACATTTGATAGCACTTTTTTTCATAAACATGCAAAATAAAGTTCCACATTTGCCATCCTGTTCCTACTCATGCCCCTCAAAAAAAGGCAAGAAAAAAGAAAGCCACAGAAGAAAATATTCTTCAGTCAGTTCTCTTAATCCATCAGTTTTCTAATTCACAGAGGTGAATAGTATGTTTCATCATGAGTCCTTTCACACTGTTGGTTATCACATTCAGAGTAACTAAATCTTTCAAAGTTGATTATCTTTGCAGTATTGCTGCTACTATATAAATTGTTCTGTTCCTGCTAACTTCACTTTGATTGAGTTCATAGAAGTCTTTCCAGGTCTCTTTCTGAAACCATCTTCTTTATCATTCTTTACAATACAATAATATTCTATTACATCCATATACTATAACTTGTCCTACTATTACCCCAATTGATCAGTTTCTAATTCTCTGCTACTACAAAAAGACCTGCCACAAATGTATTTGTATAAATGGGCCCTTTCCTCTTTCTTTAATCTCTTTGAGATAGAGATCTAATAGCAGTATCACTGGGTCAAAAGATATGTACAATTTCTTAGCTTTGGGGGCATGGTTCCAAATTGCTTTTCAGAATGGTCAGGCTAGTTCACAGTAATCTTCATTGACAGTTCTTTGAGATTTGCATCCTTCTTCATAAAGTTTTACCAATAAGTTCATATTTGAAAAGCACCTTGGTTGCTCCTCCATTTTCTTGATGAAAAACTGTGCCATGGCACAGCTGGTTTCTGGGTTCTTTAAATCTTGTCACCATTTTGCCTATTTTGAATCTGTTCAACTATTCTAAGAAATGGGAAAAGTCTTGTTGAGTTCTTACTTTCAATAGCTTATATGCAAACAGGTTAAATTGGAACCACTTTAATTAATTACATGCACAGCAATTGCTCATCTTTATCTTGTCTTCTGTTTTTGTCTTTTCTTTAACCCTAGCTCTAAGGAGGAAGTGATCCCATAGATAACCGATTCTGAAATGATGGCTGTCTTATTCCAGTTGTTTCATACCCATTAAGACTGTAGTCAGTTTGATTCTGTCAAGTGGCTGCCAACTCTTTTTGGAGAAAGTAATCATTACATTCAGGTATAAGATTTCTGTATAGTACAAGTGTGAAGGGGATTTGACAAATGCCTATGATTAAAGCATGTACGTAGGAGATATTGGAGACATGCTTCTGGGAAATAGGATTTGTGGACATTCTGCATTGGTCTACCATGTTGCTGACTTCGTCTTGGGTAAACTTGGCATGTAGCAAACAAGTCTAAGTCTTGAGCTTATTTCATTTCCTTTTTGCCCAATCATTTTCCAATAAAAATTTTAATATCTTCCTCTGTGTCCATTTATGTATTGGGTCACCACTCTATTTTTGCCATCTCAATTCAATTCAAATATATAAACTATTATGTTTAATACAGAAATAAACCTGTCCTAGCCCTAATGGAGCTTGCATTATACTGTGGGACATAACATGTAGACAAGTGTGTATGGTGTAAATAAAAATCAAGGAAAGAGAGAACATTAAGAAGTAATAAAGTTGGTAGTCATAAGATACCATTGAGGATGAGCAAGTAGGGAAAAATACATATTGATCTGAGGGATCCTTTTCTTTTTGCCACCCAGGAATAGCTATGGCTCTAACAAAATAAAACTAAACCCCAAAACTAAAAATATGTTGATTGGCTATTAGGCATATTGACAGGGCAATCTAAAACAGGCAGTAACAACAGCAACAAACACAGGCTCCCTTTGAATTTCTGTGGGTGCAGAAAGTTCTAGCAGATAGTAGCAGCATGGTGGAGAAAAAGTCCAGTAGCAAATGACAGCGGCAGTTCTAAGGAGAAGTAATTGACCATGAAGGCCTAATGGAAACACTCCAAAACAGATGTGGTGGCTGGAAAGCAGAGCTGGGAGAGGTCCTTTTGTCAAGTCAAATGCACTCCAAGAAGAGTCAGTTTCCCCAGAAGTATTCCCTCTCATTCCTATAGCATATAAATCTAGGGAAAGAACTGTGCTTGATTTTGTTCTCCTGTCCTAATTAAAAACTTTGCTCTTCAGTTAACAGTTCCTGATCTTTTGCTAGCAGATGCACTGAATTCATGCTTGAACCCCTTTTACATGACTATGATTACCCAAAACACCTCACTAGGAAACTAGAATAGTCAAGGGTTCCAGAGTAAATTGACACCCTTACTCTTCAGTATACTCAGATTTCAGATTGATGTAGCTACATAATTATGTACAATTTGGGGAGAAAAGATTATCTCTTTGGCAAAGGAGACATTTGCTTTTACAGGGAGATAGGAAGGAAATCAAGGGAGTCATCTGCTGCAAATAATACCTCCAATTGAGTTTGAGGATTCTAAGAGAGGAAGAACAGTTATGCAATGGAGGTTGTAAGGGCACGCTGCTGAATCAAACTGCCAGATAGACCCAGGTTCATTTAATATGAAATGGGTCAAAGGCTTACCATTGATGACAGAAGACTCGATGGTAGAAAATAGCTCCTAGGTGTGTGAAGATAATGATTGGAGCGGGAGAACTCTATTGGGCGGGAAATGGTTTGTGAGTTGGTTCAGTGGAAGGAATAGTTTAGAAAGAGCGACTCTCATGTCTGGAAAATGGAGAATGTCACAGACTATTCAGGAATTGTAATCTTAGCAATGATAAGAGAGGAGAGGTCTGATTTCTGGAAGCATGGTGTGCGTATGCACTCAGAGCTCATTTATGGGGAAATCTTTGAGTTTCGAGGAATATATGAATGAAAAGGCTCTGAACACACTGTGGTCTCTGAGGATCCTGGAAGCACAAGAAGACCTAGAACTCTGGCCTAAGTGAGATCAGTATGAAAGTGAATCTATGACAACCTACACTTGCTGCCTTGAGCCATTATTGGAAGGGATGTGGAGAGACAGGCATACTACAGCATGTAAACTGGCACATGGAACTGTAAATCAGTACAACCATTGTAGAAAGCAACTGAGAAGTATCAATAAGCCTATCAATAAACATGTATTGAGTGCTTACTATATGCCAGGCCCTGTGCTAAGCACTGGGAATACAAATACTAGCAAAGTAGAAGGACAGTCACTACCCTCAAAGAGCTTCCATTCTCACGAGGGAAGAAAACATATACGAGGTAGCAGAGATGAGGGCATTTCTGCCATGTGAGTTCCTCTGCTGAAGGGAACTTCCAGGAAGAAGAGGTTTCTGGGGCATGTTAGAGAAGTCTGGAGGAGTGAAACTTGGGGAGAAATGAAGAAATGGCTTTTCTGAACATCTGTACACCTGGACGTTATACAAATAAAATGAAGAGAATGTCCATACCCTTTGACCCAGGAATTTCATTCATAAGCATGTGCCCCATGGAGGTCACTGACAAAGGAAAGGCTCCATAGCTACTGCAAAATATTTATAGCAGTACCTTATATAAAGGCAACAAAGGACTAGAATCAAAAGCAGTGCCTGCTGACTGAGGAATGGCTAAACTAATTCTGGCATGTGAATATAACGAAGGATTAGTATGCCCTAAGAAATGAGGAACATGATGAAATGGAGAAGCATGCAAAGATTTACATGAAGTAATGCAAAATGAATTAAGCAGAATCAATATTACTTCAGCCAATAAATGGAAAGAATAGCCCTGGTTGTCCTAAAAGAAAAAATAATACAAAAAGACACTTCTCCCCTGATCCTTTGGCAGAGTGGAGAACATTGTATATAACAATAGATTTGTTTTTCAAAATCTTGATCAGTTTTGCTGATTTTTTTTCTGCTTCCTTTAAAAAAAGTCTTTGTTTTAAGGGGTGGCTGGGACTAGAAAAGAGGAAACAGAAATGGAGGTGATGCAAAAACAAAAGAAAGCAATAAAATACTTTTAACATCATTTCTATGGTTCACCACATTTAAAAAATTATGGAGGGGATAAAAAATTAAATCATCACCAGCCACTAACACTTTAGCATGAATTAGTTTACCAACTACCAGCAGAGATTATAACTACGAAGAAACAGAGCATATGTCCTAGTGGATGAAAAGGAAAGAGAAAAGTCTAAGAACATAAAGTGATGTCAGAAAGATTAGATCTGGTGGAGTGTGACAGAAAAACCCTGACCCAAAAAGTGGGCAACAAGGGTGAACAAAATGGAGAGGCACCAAGAACAGTTGTAGAAGAGCTAGTGTAAGTAGGAAACGGAGGTTGGCTGGTCCTCTGTTTTCACTTTATTTTAGGGAACTGACCATCTTTGCCCCATTGATTTTTGCTGCTCTTTGAATGTTTGCCTATTCATTCAAAAATGCTTCATTTCCTTTCAATAAATGTTTTTTGCCTACTTGACATTTTTTCTCCTCCTGCTTTATGTCTTACTAATTGCTATTAACAGTTATCCACTAAGTGCAACAACTTCTATGTTGGCGTGGGACTTAATGTCTAAATCTATATAGACTTATGTCAGTCCAGACCCAAGCCATGTTGTTGTTATTTTGTCATTTCTGATTCTTCGTGACCCCATTTGGGGTTTTCTTGGCAAATATACTGAAATGGTTTGCCATTTCCTTTTCCAGGTTATTTTACAGATGAGGAATCTAAGGCAAGAGGATTTCCCAGGATCACACAGCCAGGAAGTATCTGAGGCCAAATTTGAACTCAGGTTTTCCTGATTCCAAACCCAGTGCTCTATTCACAAACCACTTAGCTGTCCCTCAGACCAGTCATATTTTAACATAAACCTTTATAGTTTGGTTTAAGAATGATTCTCACTCAGGAGCAGCTGGGTTGCTCAGTAGATTGAGAGTCAGGCCTAAAGATGAGACATCCTGGGTTCAAATGTGGCCTCAGATACTCCCTAGCTGTGTGACCCTGGGCAAGTCACTTCATCGCCATTGCTTATCTTTTATTGCTCTTCTGCCTTGGAACCAATACACAGTATTTTAAGATGGAAGGTAAGGGTTAAAAAAAATGATTCTCACTACAAGAACTTGAACTTAAAATTTTTAACTTTTTAATTATTTAACACATCATAATGCACTTCCAGCAGACTCACCTTTCCTCACCCCACAAGGGTAGACAGGAGATTAAGTCTCCTGAATCTGTTCTGAGGACCAGACCCCAAAGACTAGTCCCCCCTACTTCCTTCAAGTTACATATGCATTACTTGTCTGCATAGTTGATATAATATTAGAAGGCAGCCAAATTCACTAGAACCACCTGAAAGGAACTTCTTGGTCTCTAAGGAAATGTGAGATATAGGAATATTAATAGTCTAGAAGCAAATGAATTTTTGATTAACATCATGCTAGTTAATTAATTTCTTTATAGCATTACAGGTATTTTAAGTCAGTTTTTTGTTTTTATTATAGACTGAGAGAAGCAGAGTTGGAGGCAACTTTCAAAACTATTAAGCCCAGTTTTTAATTTAATGAATGATTCTACTCTGGACCACCTCTAAGAGATCAGAGAATCATGGATCTGGAGTTATAAGGCAGCTCATAGTTGCTCACCTAGTGTAGGTCAGTCATTTTATAGATTAAGAAACTGATACAGAAATATTAAGTCATTTGCCCAAGTTCATATAGCTAAAAAGTAGCTCATGCTAGATTTGAACTCAAGTTTTCCTGACTTCAAATTTAGGACTCTATATATACTGCTAGCTAGGTGGTCATCTAGATTCTGGCTGAATATTTACAATGTTGGACAGCTCACTACTTTTTTTTTTTAAACCCTTACCTTCTGTCTTAATATCAGTTCTAAGTCAGAAGATCTGAAAAGGCTCAGCAATTAGGTTTAAAGGACTAGCCCAGGGTCACACAGCTGGAAAATATCTGAAGTCAGATTTGAACCCAGGTTCTCTCAACTCCAGGCTGGCACTCAATCCACTGTGCTACTACCTAGCTGTTTCAGATCAATACTTTTGAAAGCAGTCTCTCCCACTATTGAATAACTCTTACTGCTAGAAAGATATTTTTATAGTGAGGAAAAAAATCTACCTCATTTTAATTTTTATCACAGCATCTCATAATTTTACATTCACTAGCCCCCTAAATTAAGTTATATCCCTTTGCCATGATTTTTTTTAAAACCCTTACCTTCTGTCTTGGAGTCAATACTGTGTATTGGCTCCAAGGCAGAGGAGTGGTAAGGGCTAGGCAATGGGGGTCAAGTGACTTGCCCAGGGTCACACAGCTAGGAAGTGGCTGAGGCCAAATTTGAACCAGGACCTCCCGTCTCTAGGCCTGGTTCTCAATCCACTGAGCTACCCAGCTTCCCCCTGCCATGATTATTTAATACTCTGGTGAACTTAGGGGAATTTCCTCCAAATATGTAGATTACACCTATCCGTCCCTGCCCATTCTGAGCCATTTTTGTCCATGTCCTCCCCTGAGTTCACTACAAAAGGTCCCAGTATATTGGTACCCATCCTTGAGATGTTTTGACACAAATGGAACATGCCAACTACCCCTCATATTTATTTTAAAATTATCATGCTCTCTCTGTTTCCTCTTTTACATGTTAATAACCCTCAGCTCCTTCAATTTTTCAGTTTACAATATTATTTCGAAACTCCTGACCCTTCTAGTCATCTTCTTCTGAATGTCTTCTATATTGCTGGTATTCCTCTTAAACTCTACACTAAGAAGCTAATAACAGCCATGGCAGCGGGAGGTTTACTTCCCTTAATCTGGAAAAATGATTTCTATAAATATAGCTGAAGACTGTGTTCCCTAATTGTCACATCCAAAGATTGGCTTCTGTGCACTAACAATCTTCATTCTAACATTATTTCGAGATTTAAGTTTTTGTATTTATTTTCTTATTTTTTTTCTTAAGAGAATGAGCCCCACATAACCTTCTATTTACATGATATTTTGTGTAGGTTGTCCCCTCATTAACTCCATTTGCTTTCTGGTGATGAAATGGGAAGTTGTGTAGTTTATTTGAATGTGCAAGTACAAAATGAAAACTACACATACATAAGTATGTTAAAGAGAGCAGAAAAGGGGGCAGCTGGGTAGCTCAGTGGATTGAGAGCCAGGCCTAGAGACAGGAGGTCCTAGGTTCAAATCTGGCCTCAGACACTTCCTAGCTGTGTGACCCTGGGCAAGTCACTTGACCCCCATTGCCTAGCCCTTACCACTCTTCTGCCTTGGAGCCAATACACAGTATTGACTCCAAGACAGAAGGTAAGGGTTTAAAAAAAAAAAGCAGAAAAATGAACCTTAAAAGAGGGGCATCATAGGTTACTTTCTTTTATATTAAGGGCAATTAAGCAAGCTTTTCCGAGGTTGAACTCCCTTCACGGTCCAGGGCAAATCATAACCCCTCTACTCCAAATCCTCTAAGATTTTTGTCAATAGCCTTCTCTAAAATCCTTCCATATTTCTTGGAGTATCCAATTAAAATTTATGTTTTTCTGATATGAGATAACATGGGAAAAGGGCTATGGGAACCTCGAAGTGTCATATAAATGCTAGCAATCATGAGAATGATGATGATGGTGATGATGGTAATAATAATGATGGAGACTTTCTGTTGCCTTGATATTGTCCATTTGTTCTTCCTCACGTTTGCTGCATGCCCAACCAACTCACCTCGTTTTCTGGTCATATATGTCTTTTATACCACTTTATGCATACAAATCACTTAACTAATATGTGAAGATTGCTCATAAGTCCCTCTTCCCGTTCCATCTTTCCATTACCCTTTGGTTCACTTAGAAATTTAATACTTCCAGCATCATTATGTTCCATGACTCACAGATATATGGTGTCACCAATAAAACAGTCAATGGTTTTTTCTTTAATAAACAAACAGCTTGGGATCATTGGACACAATTGGCAGCTTCGTAGATATGATGCCACCAGCTTGCTTATTTGTTTCCAACTCTGTTTCCAGTTCAATATCCACCTGCTATACCTGTCAAAAGTAAAACTACAGAGGGAGAGAGTTGGAGAAATGTAGATACCATTTTAGGTATAGCTAGAGATAAGTATATAGATGTACATATAATTATAGTGGGGATATAGCAAGAATAATAGTATTAAATGCTTATGCATATATATGTGGGTGTGTATCTGTGTGTGTATATGCACTTATCCTTTCCACATCACAGGAATTAGTGACATGCCCCCCACCCATTCTCTAAAATTCATGAAAAATTTTTGACTTTCCCCTTCATACCAGAGATGAAGCCTGGGCTCTTTCATTTTCTTTTATGGGGTATTTAGAGTACCTTAAATGCATTTATGAATTGCTAAACTTTTAAAGATATCGCTACATTTCTAACCTTTGTGTTTCATCTGCTGTTTTTTTCATTTTTCTCAAAACTTAACTTTAAAAAATAAATAGTGTGTATTTATGGCATTAAAAGACAAAATATGTTGTATGATGTTTTATTATTATTATTATTATACAATACTATATTTTATGCATTTAAATCCTTTCTGTATTGTTTGCTGGCCTTCATGTGTCATCTGTGGTTTCTGCAAAACTCTGCCCCAAATTTTCATTTAATTTTTTATGCCAACCACAGTATGTTGAAACCACAATGAGGAGAGTCATATACTCTAAGTTTTCCAATGTGCTTAAATTGTGTTATCTCATTTGAGCCTCATAACAATCCTGGGAGGCAGATGTTATTATCCTTACTTAGAGATGAGGAAACTGAGGCTGAACAAGATTAATGTGATTTCCGTAGGGTCACATAACAAGTACCTGAGGTGGGATTTGATCTCAGGACTTACTGATCGTTCTATGAACTACATATCTCTCTACTGAATAATCTATCAATCTCTCTTACTATGTATAGATATTTGTGCATATAGAAAAAAATAGATCTGTATCTATGTCTACTATAGCTATTGATATTTCTTTTATCCTGTATGTGTACATAGAGTGAGGTAGAGGTAGATGATATATATATATGTAAGTAGAGATACAGATAATATGTATGGATATTGGTATAATATTATCAAGGAAAATGGAAGAGAACCTATATGTTCTAAAATAGCTATAGCTGCGCTTTGTGGTGGCAAAAAAAAATTGGAAACTGAAGGGATGTCCATCAACTGGGGAATGGCCAAACAAGTTATGGCATATGGAATACTACTCACTATAAGAAACGAGGAACAGGTTAATTTTGGAAAAACATGGAAAGATCTCCATGAAGCCATAAAGGATGAAAAGAGCAGGAGCAGAACATTGTTGGATTCAGCAACAGAAACATTATTTGAAAAATGACCTCTAACTGGAACAACTTCCAGGAAGTGATGCAGAGCAAAAGGAGTAGAACCAGGAAAACATTGTATACAGAGACTGATACACTGTGGTACAATAGAATGTAATGGACTTCTCTACTAGTGGCAATGCAATGTCCCTGAACAATCTGCAAAGATCTAGGAGAAAAAACACTATCCACAAGCAGAGGACAAACTGTGGGAGCAAAAACACCAAGAAAAGGCAATTGCTTGACTACAGGGGTTGAGGGGACATGATTGAGGAGAGACTCTAAATGAACATCCTAGCACAAATACCAACAACATGGAAATGGGTTCAGATCAAGGACATATGTGATAACCAGTGGAATTGCGTGTTGGCTAGGGGAGGGGGGGCAGGAGGGGAGGGAGGAAAAGAAAATGATTTTTGTATTCAATGAATAATGTTTGAAATTGACCAAATAAAAATAATGTTTAAAATTGGAAAAAAAAGAAAAATGACCTCTAGAGAAAAAGTTGATAAATGGAATTAAGACATAGTTAATTATATATACATAAATATATCTACATTTATAGATCTTTTTGTCAAATGATGCCTTCTCTAATGAAGAGTAAAGAGGAAGGGATTTTAATGAAACAATGATTTAATGTTTGAAAATAAATATTGATATGTATAGATAACAGAAGAAATATGATATAGTGAATAGAGAGCCAATCTTGGCACCAGGGAGATCTAGGTTCAAGTCCTGCTTGTTACACATACTAACTGTGTGACCTTGGGCAGGCCGCTGAACCTCTGTGCTCTATGCAACTTTCTAAGGCTCTAAATTGTAGATACGCCCATCTTCATTAGAAGAGTTTCCTCTTTTAGTAGTTTCCTATGCTAATGTCTAGTTAATTCCTTATACTAATGAATCTACTCTATACTAATATAGTCCCTATATGTGAATGAATTAATCTATTCCCCACATCAATGTCTAGTTCTTGTCCTTGTCTCTTAGATATAGATCATGAGAGAATGACAATGCTCAACAAAGTAAAATAATGATCATAACAGCAACCACAGCCAGCATTTGTATAGTACAAACCTCTGTTTACATGCGATCTCTTTCAATCATGTGATACAGAGAATTTGAGCAGTAGGCAATGCAGAAGGGAAAGATGGGTGTGGCTTAGAGATCACATGTCAAGAATGACTTTCAAAATTAGTCATTTAAGGAACATGAACAAGTCTAAAAAGCTTTTGGAAACTATGCCAAAAGTTCAAGGGGTTCCAACAATCTAACATTCAGGAGAGTGTTAAATCTGGCAGATTTTTGTTTAGGAAACATCGGTGGTAGAGCTAGCAGATCTGAAGAGAAAAGCTTTTCTTTGTGTATAAGGTGTCCACTATACTTTCAAGACTTTATAAAGATGAAATAATAATAATCTATATTTATACCTCTACATCTGTTTATATTTCTATCTTTATGCCCATTTGGATTTCCACCTATATTTAAATCTTTAGTTCTGTCTGGATACTAATAACCCATTTCAATTTGCCAGTGTGAAATCTCCTTTTTATCCACTGTGTCTTCCCCTATGGATGACTGTGCCACTTTCTCTTTCAAATATACATTGATCTCATTGAATAGGTCCTACAGTCTTCCAGGGTTTGATGCAATCAACCCAAGGTCATCAAGAAGCCAAGGAATCCAAGCTCCTTGTCCTCTTGCTGGCCATTCTCCATGACACTACTGAGAACCTGAAACAAACAGGACTAAAGCCTTTCTTGACCCTTATTTTCCCAGGCTTGTTAAACAAGATTACTATGTTTGAATCTGTTACAGAATCTTTTACAATCTTGATACATTTAGAGGATATTCCAAGGAGAACCTTAATTCTATATTTTGTTTTACTAACTCAAATGGGTTTTTCCCCCTAAATGAATAAATAAAAGGTATTTTACATTTTTGAAAAAGAGAATGTAGATATAATAATGCTGGTAACCTGAAAATGCCCATGGTTTGAACTGAAAGTGAGATCTGAAGACTTCCAAATTTCTTATTTTAAGGGACATTGAATAATCTAGAAGGGCTTTTAGAAACCACCAAATGCTAAAAAGAATCAATTAATTCTCTACTCTCCGTCTCTCCTAGGCAAATTTCATGGCATTTCCATGTCAGAGCTAGTCTTCTGGGTAGAAAGAGTATCTGCTTTTCCTTTTCATTGTAAATCAAGACGGCGAAAATGAAATAAAAGCAGTAATAAGGATCACAAGGACTTTGATCTCATAATGGCTAGATTCCTTAGAAGCACATTTTCAGTCGCTGAGCATCCCCTTTATTCACATTCCTAGAACATAAGCCATGATAGCTTTTACCACTTACTGCTAAAGAAAACATTTCTGATTACTGTTCAGACTTTTAGATGACTTTTGAAAAAATCCATACCTTCTGTCTTAATATCAATCCTAAGACAAGCAAGTGGCAAGGGCTAGGCAATTGGGGTTAAGTGACTTGCCTAAAGGTACACCATTAAGAAGTGTCTGAGGCTAGATTTGAACCCAGGGCCTCCCAATTCCAGGCCTGGCTCTCAATTTACTGTTACCTACCTGCCCCTAACTGAATTTTGAAGATAAATTGGGAAGAGTAATTAGAAGGAAAGTAAATGATAGCACATAATACTGCAATTTTAGTTCCTTTCTTACATACTCCAGTTGTTGGTTTTCAACTAATTTCAACTTAATTAAACTTAGAATTGCCATATAACCAAGGAGTAGGGTAGGGACCATCCAACATATTTGTGGACATCAACAAAGTTCCTTTAGGGTCTTCAGAAATCATTCTCTTAAAGAATCGGAATTTAATTTTGGAAGTATTCTCACAAGAGCAAATTTAATATTTTTAGTTATTAATGTCACAATGCAACAACCTCATTATTTTTACTTGAAAATTCATTGCTGAATTTTTGCGTCTTTACAAAGGATCTGATAGGCCTGGGTCTCTAATAAGCAGCTTATCCTGTATGTTAATTTTCAAGATGCTTCTCAAAAAAAAAAAAAGGCTGTCTACTTCTGATAAACTCAGGACTTTAATAACATGTTCTCTGAATTAATTCTATAAATGTGGTACTAAAAGTTCAGCCTTGTGATCTGGGTTGTTTAATTAGCTAGCAGCTGCACTGCTTGGATAACATTCCTAGTCCACAATGTAGTCTCTGTTTTTGTTGGGTTTTTTTGGATGGGGAGGGTTTCTTTATTTGGGCCCTACATCTGAGTTCAATGGTCATTTTAAATTCTGAAGAAAATGCTCCCCTAGGTGTTTTGAAGAATGACCACATACATGGCTTACTGGTTGGCCCTTTCTCGAGCACAAATAATAGATTTGTTGGCCTGTCTGGGAAATGGACTGAAATGGTTACAACATGGACAACCAGGTGTTTTCAATTATCTTCAGGATTGTGCACAGGGTGGTTGCCTAGACAGATCATGTAGTCATCCCATTGGGTCGCTACTATGGACAAAATAACCAGATCAACTGTGCCATTGTGCAGTTATTTAGATCATCTGGATTTGGCTCCAGGCCCAGACTCTTCACTGTTTTAGAATAGAATAGATCCCTTAAGCATTTCAAGTGCCCACTTCATCAGTGAACATAATTAAGAGTTATCTGTATATAACAAGTTCCTTCTGAAACTGTGTACATTTTAAACTTCTCTTTAATATTGTCATAGTGAATTAAATTTTCCTAATATACTGGAGAATGCAATGACTTCTATGTAGTCATGGTAGAATACAAGGGAAAAAATTGGAAATATAATGGCTTCTAAACAAACATTGTGAATCCAATTAAAGTCAATTTATTATTTCTTTAAGCTCTTAGCTTATATATTAGAATCAATACTGTTTATTGGTTCCTAAGCAGAAAAGGGATAAGGGCTAGGCAATGGGAGTTAAGTGACTTGCCCAGGGTCACACAGCTAGGAAATGTTTGAGGCCAGATCTCTGGGCATGGCTCTCAATCCACTGAACCACCTAGCCTTTCCCCCAGTTAAAGTCAATTTAATAAAATATTTATTAAGCATTTAACATGTTTAGGCTAGGCACTGGAGACACAAGAATAATTGTCTTTGGCCTCACTTTGAGACTTGGTTGAAGAACCTCTAAGAATTGGAAATCTAGAGATGGAAAGGACCTCAGTGGCTATCTATTCCAAATCTTTCCTTTTACAGAGGAGAAGACTGAGGCCCAAGGAAAACAAGTGATTTGGCCACCATCATATAGTTATGAAGTATCAGAGAAAAGAGGATTTAAATTCAGGTCTCTTGACTCCAGAGCTGTGCCACAACCTGGGGGTATATATATAATCAGAAAGCTGTTTTGTCCAACTTTATTCCAAAGCCAGGTCAAGTCTCAGCATTTCTATAAAGACTTTCTGAAATGACTGTACCCCTTGATGATCTTTCATTTTGTTTAAATTTCCCTATGTTAACTTCTATAGTCTGTATCACTTTGCTTTGTGTCTTAAGGCCTTCATTCCTCAACTGTATCTGTAAATTTTTTTTTGGTCAATTTCAAACATTATTCCTTGGTTACAAAAATTATATTCTATTCCTCTCTCCCCTTCCCCCACCCTTCCTGTAGCCAATGCGCAGTTCCACTGGTATTACATGTGTCCTTGATCAGAACCTATTTTCATGTTGTTGGTATTTGCATTAGGATGTTCATTTAGAGTCTATATCCCCAACCATATCCCCTCAACCCATGTGATCAGGCAGTTGTTTTTCTTCTGCGTTTCTACTCCCACAGCTTTTCCTCTGAATGTTGGGAGTGTTCTTTCTTGTAGATCCCTCCGGGTTGCTCAGGATCACTGCATTGCCACTAATGGAGAAGTCCATTACATTCAATTGTACCACAGTGTATCAGTTTCTGTGTACAATGTTCTGGTTCTGCTCCTCTCGCTCTGCATCACTTCCTGGAGGTTGTTCCAGTTCCCATGGAATTCCTCCACTTTATTATTCCTTTTAGCACAATAGTATTCCATCACCAACAGATACCACAATTTGTTCAGCCATTCCCCAATTGAAGGGCATCCCCTCATTTTCCAATTTTTTGAAACCACAAAGAGTGCAACTATGAATATTCTTGTACAGGTCTTTTCCCTTATTATCTCTTTGGGGGGTACAAACCCAGCAGTGCTATGGCTGGGTCAAAGGGTGTATCTGTAAATTTTTAAGAGTAGAGCCCATGTTATCTGTTTCTTTTATATTCCCAGAAGAAAGTCTATGAATATAGTAATATTAAATTTGCAAGTCTTCCGACTATATAGCCACACACTATTTCTTTTTTCTTTTCTCTATCTCCTTTTTATTTTTTTTCCTTCTCATTTTATTCCTCTTCTTCCTTCTTCTAACACTAGGCAATAAGAAATGATCAATAAAGTATTTGTTGGTTGATTTTGAGTAAGTATATTTCTGAACTAATGAATCACCCTGCATAGAACTGACCTTTCATCCAAGAGAGTAGAGAATGTTTCAGATGTTACTTAAGATCATAATTTTTTTTTTAATTAAGGACAATTCATTTTCTTTTCCACCAAAGAAATCCAAAACCCTTATAACATATGCAGAGTTAAGCAAAACAAATCTCTACATTGTCTATTTCCAAAAATGTATGTTATATTCTATATCTTGAGTCCATCATACCTGTGACAGAAAGTGGGTGGCATTGTTCTTCATCAATCCTTTGGATGTGGGGTTGGTTATTGTATTGATTAGAGTTCTTAAGGCTTTCAAAAGTGTTTGTCTTGACAACATTGTTAGTATTATATAAATAATTCTTTTAATTCTTTTCACTCTGCTCTGTATCAGTTCAAGCAAGTTTTCTTTCTTTCTTTATTTTTTTGCCCCCATAAAGAATGCAGCTATGAATATTCTTGTACATGTATTTTTCCTTATTATCACTTTGGGGTACAAACCCCTATTTCTGAAATAATCACTTTCATCATTTCTTCCAGCACAGAAATAGTTCTTTATGTTCATGAACCATAATCTGTCCATCCATTCCCTGATGGGCACCCCCTTAATTTAAAATTTTTTGCCACCATAAAAAGAATTTCTATAAAAATTTTGGCACATGTAAGTCCTTTTCTTTTTAGAGATTCAGATTTGACACTTAGATTTATCTCTACCAGACTGGCATTTTCTACGCCCCAAACCACAAGCAACTTACAAAACAGTCCAGCAAACAAGGCATCCCTAAACACTCATACGACACATGGAGAAAACAAGAATGTTGGATCCAGGATACTCCACTACAATAAAGCCATCTCTCTCTGTGTGTGTGTCTATCTGTCTCTGTCTCCCTCTCTAACTCCCTGTCTGTCTGTCTCTTTCTATCTCTCTCTGCCTCTGTTTCTCTGTCTCTGGAACTTGGTCATTAGAGGAAACATCAAAACTCAACTGGTGAGGGTAGGTGTGTCATAGCTGGTACCTGTCAGAAATTGGATTCAGAGCCTTTCTCACCCCAGAACTTATTGCCCTGAAACCTGTTGTTACATGTAAAGATTATGCTCTATAGTGTCACACTGTACTGTCTGAGAAAAAAAAAAATTTTTTTCAGCTGTCTGCTACCCCTAAGCACCAGTTAGGTGGGAGCCACAGCTGAATCATGGCCCCAGAAAACTACTATTCCTTTTGTCATTGCAGAACCTGGAAAGATGGGAATCCATTCCTAGCTCCTCTCATTTAGACCTTCTCATCTCCAACCCTACTATGTGTTTCCCTGTGCCTATAATGTTCTAGGGAATCACATTATTACATACGATACCATTCAGATAGCATCACAGAGGCTAGATTAATTAAAAAACAACCCCTTCTCTGCCATCATATGTCCCCAGAGTACTCAGGGTATTGAATAGAATGCTGGACTTGAAAATCAGGAAGGTGTGTCCACCACTTAGAGCTGTCCAACCACAAGCAAATCACTTAACCTTTTTAAGCTTCAGTTTGTTTGTGTATAAGATGAGAATATTTCCTATTGTGCCTACCCCACAGGGTTATGGGATTCAAATGAGATAAGTTAGATTAGACTGCCTTATAAACTTTAAAGGAAGGACTATGTAGAATGTCTGTTAGTATTATCTACTTGAAGCTCTCTAGTAAGTGGAACCCATTACGTCTTGAAACAGTACATACCACCTTTGGGTAGATCTAATTGTTCAGAAACTTTTCCTGACATAAAGACTAAAATCACAAAAAAAAAAAAAACCTGGAAAGATTTATGTGAAATGATGCAAAGTGAAGTGAACCAAAACAGGAGAAAGTTGTACAGAGCAACAATAATAATGTATGATTATCAACTGTGAATGACAATTATTATCAGAAATGCAAGAATCCAAGAAAACTAAAGAATGGAAAAGGCTATCCACTGCAATGGAAGGAACTGACAGAGTCTACATGTAGATTGAAGCATACCGTCCTTCACTTTATTTCCTCGATGATTTTTTCTCCAGTGTAAACAATGCATCTTCTTTCACAACATGATTGTGGAAACATGTATTGTATGACAACATATATACAACCTACATCATATCATCTGTCATCTTGAAGAGGGAGGAAGGAAAGAACATGGATAACAAAATGTCAGAAAGCAATTATTAAAAGTTGTATCAACATGTAATCTGGAAAAAAATTTTTTTTTATTTTTAAGAGATTAAATTGGACTAATTGCATCTCCCCACATCCCACCCCATTGCTCTTGGTTCTGCCTCCCAGCCCCAAGAAGAACAAGTCTGATCCCTGACTAACATGACACACCTTACATTCTTTCTCCTCCAAGCTAAATATCTTCATTTCCTCCAAATAATCAAGAAGCATAATCTTAAAACTCTTCATTATTCCAAAAATCTCCTTAGGGCACTCTTCAATTTGCCAACGTTCTCTCTAAAATACACTTCCCCAAACTGAACCTACTTGACATAGTCTTATCAGTACAGAGTATCTATGCCATCCCTCCAATTCAAATTTCCAATGGTTTTCACCTCTAGTTTTTAGAATTTCAAGGCTCAGCTTAGGTTCTGCATACTTATTTCAGATTTTCTGATTATCTACCCCCAAATGTTGGTATTTCTGTTCTCTTTAATCTACCCTGTATTTATTTAGATAAATGCTATGTTTCTCTAATAGAATGTAGGCATTCCTTGAAGGTAGTAAGGTTTGATTTTTGTCTTTGTATCACTGATACAGTAGCTTGTGCATAGTAATTATTTAATAAATATGTATTCACACTAGCAGATTGGCCAATATGACAGTAAAGGAAGATAATAAAGGTTGGAGGGATGTGGCAAAATTGGGACACTAATACATTGCTGGGAGAGTTATGAATTTATTCAACCATTCTGGAAGGCAATTTGGAATTATGCCCAAAGGGCTATAAAAGAATGCCTGCCCCTTGATCCATCTATATCACTTCTGGGTTTGTACCCCAAAGAGATAATAAAGAAAAATGTGCAAAAATTTTTATAGCCGCTATCTTTGTGGTGGCAAAAAATTGGAAAATGAGAGATTGTCCATCGATTGGGGGATGGCTAAACAAACTGTGGTATCTGATGGTGATGGAATATTATTGTGCTGTAAGGAATGATGAATTGGAGGATTTCAGAAAGAACTGGGAAGACCTCCATAACTGATGCATAGTAAAATGATCAGAACCAGAAGAACATTATACACAGAAAGTAAAACCTTGTGGCACAAACAAATGTAATAGACCCTGCTACTAATAGCAATGCAATAATATAGGACAATCCTGACAGATTTATGAGAAAGAATGCTATCCACATTGAGAGAAAGAACTGTGGGAGAAGAAACACAGAAGAAAAACATATGATCTATCACAGGGTTCTATGGGTATATAATTGGGGGTTTCAGTTTTAAAAGATCACTCTATTACAAATATGAGTAATATGGAAATGGGTTTTGAGCAGTAATCTATCTCTATCTCTCTCTCTCTCTCTCTCTCTCTCTCTCTATATATATATATATATATATATATATATATATATATATATATCCCAGTAGTAGAGTTGCTTATCAGCTCCAGGAGGAAGGAGGGAAGAGGGGAGGGGGAGAAAATAAATCATGTAACCATGGAAAAATATTCTAAATAAATAAATTTTTAATAAATAAATATATATGTATACATATATATATGTATACATACATATATATATATATATATATATATATATATATATATATATATTCAAAGGGACAGCTGGGTAACATAGTGGATAGAGATTCCAGGTTTGGAGTCCAGAGGACCTGGGTTCAAATATGGCCTTAGTAATATTTCCTAACTGTATAACCCTGGGCAAGTCAATTAACCTCATTTGCCTAGCCCTTGCTTCTCTCTTCTGCCTTACAACCAATACTTAGTATCTATTCTAAGACAGAAGGTAAGTGTTTCAATTTTTAAAAAAAAGTTTGTTAAATTGAATACCAGCCAGGAAATCCTGTTTCTCTCAAATTTTATCTACTAGATATACTTCCCACATGGTACTGATGTCCAATGAATAAAAGAGATGAAAAAAATATTAAATACTTTTCATCAAGCATTGTGCTAAGTTCTGAGGATATATCAGAAAGAAAAAAAAAAAACACAAGATAGTCCTTACTTTCAAGGACCTTATAATCTAATTGAGAGATTTCTACATAAAAGAAAGTTCATTTTAGGGACAATGGAAAAGCACAAAAAGACCTAAGAGTTCAGTGTCAGAGTAGATGGCAAAGGAAATAGTAACTGTTTTGTAGTCTGTTCCCTAAAATGAAACATCCGTGATGCTTAAAGAGTTCCAGCGGACTACAGCAAATCCTGCAAATTGGTGGTAACAAGTCAAGAGGAGAAAAATTAGGCAAGTTAAAGAAGGTAAGTATATTGCCTAGGGATTATGAAGAAAATCCATGAGCCAGTAGTTTAAAAATGTGTAAAGATATAAATGAAAGATAATACTCAGTTTACCTCATATACTTAACTATTGAATAGAATGGAGCATATATGTTATTATACTTTGAAGCATGTTGAATTAACTTAGATACTTAAATAAAATGTATAGAAAATTTCCACTGAGTACAAATACTTACAGTAAAACAAAAAAGCCAAGTTATCTCCAACAGTGAAGTCATATGGAATCAAGCTAGCTCCTCCTTTGTGTTAGTGGAATAGTAAGGAATCAGTAGTAAGGAAGCTGATTTCTCTGATTCAGAGAACCCTTCCTTGGTGAGAAAATAACTCTAGGCTTGGTGATGTAGAATATACTTGATTAGCTTCGAAAGTGGAGATTTTCTTGCTCATCACAAGGGTATAAGAGCAGAAATAATAGAAAAGTGTTGGCATGTGAACAGCCATTATGTGTTGATGTCCATAACAAGAAAATGCAATGCTCAAATTAATGAATTATACCTCAGTTTACACTTTTTTCTCCTTCAGAGCTCTTTAAGCTAACTGCCTTATGTCTTGGTCAACTTTTGGCCCATGAAAATGTGAGATGACTTGGGTTTCCTGATATAAATGGTTTACAAAAGTCCAATATACTTATCAAATCCAAAAGCAATTTCATTTACTCATAGCCATTAAAGGTTTCTAATCAATGTAATTCTTCGTTGTACACTTGTAAAGGGCAAGAGCCCATTCCATAGAGCATACACAGCTATGTCCTTCCCGGGGGGAATGCAAAATACATATAATATTCTCTGCCTGCTACCAGTCTAACAGTTGGGATTTTGGCAGCCAGTTTCTAGGCATAAGTGACTGAGGGCATTTGAGTATATGTGGTGGCTAGAAGTCTTCTGGTTGAATGAGGAGCTGAAAGGACTCAAGAGAAGTGAGCATGCATAA
This sequence comes from Monodelphis domestica, assembly GCF_027887165.1. Classification (NCBI taxonomy): domain Eukaryota; kingdom Metazoa; phylum Chordata; class Mammalia; order Didelphimorphia; family Didelphidae; genus Monodelphis; species Monodelphis domestica. The sequence goes on along the minus strand of NC_077231.1, from coordinate 72,504,737 downwards.
AAAAAAAAAGGTGTGAGAGGAAGATCTCTCACTGTTTTCCCAGGCAACTTTTGAGTGTGGAGGAGGAGTAGATACCATGAAGAGGAGGGAGGCCCTATTTTGCACCTGGCTACCATATATCCATGGATGCATAGCACCGATGTCTTTTGCCTCTTGTGTTTATTCTTCACTGATCACATAGGTGACTGAGTATTCAGAGCCAGAACTGACAAGGTTAAGACCTTCTGATTTACAAAAGTTTTGAGGAGATATCAGGCATCCAGTAACTAGAGCAGTTACCAGAATCTACTGCCCTATATATATATATATATATATATGCCAGAGCACCCAAGCCCTATAAAAAGACCAGTGCAGAACCACTCTGGGGAAGGCTACTACAGTCTTAGAAATGAACTTGAGAGGGATTCCTTCAAGGGAAAAAGAAGACTCCAAGGGCCAGGAAGTGTGCCTCCACTCCCTATGTTCCCTATATGTGTGTGGCCATTCATTCTTCTCTGGGATCTTGTGGGTATGTAGCAGAGTGTGACCCCAACTTGGAGAATAATGCTTTGTGTCAATCCCTTTAAACTTTTCTCCATTCTCCCCAGAGCAATGAGCATCTCTAGCTTAGGGAAAGAGGAGAAGTATTATATGTCTGCCCTTGCTATGCTTTCTCAGTAAATAATCCATTGAAAAGTCTAACTGATAACAACTGATTAATCAATTTGGGAGAACACACAGTTGAGACTGTAGAAAGCCAAATCCCTCAGGTTTATTCCTAGGATGTTTGAGGAGGGGGAGTCAGTCACCTTTTGGGGACTCAACTTCCCAGTTCAAGTTGAAGACCAATAAAGTAATCTAAGGAGGAATAGGGGAGGGAATATTACTAGCCAGAGAAAGATAATTAATTTAACTTCTATTTCAGAAATGGTCATATTACTTAGCATCAAGAGAAGGATGAAAAGAGAGGGGGGGCGGGGAAGGATCAGATAGTGACTAGAGATCAAGTTATGAAGCCAAGGAGACCTGGAGTCAAAGCCTATTTCTGAAATACAAAGGCTTTATGATCCTGGACAAAACATATTACTTCTAGAATACTCAAGACATTTTTATTTGAGTTGTTGAAAAAGAATAGAATAGATCCCTGTGGCCTGCATATTGACCTTGAAAACCATGAATTAACATTATCTATGTACTGTTTTATTTTCATTTATTGTGTTAAACATTTCCCAATTATATTTTAACCTGGCTGGGGTGGGAAGTTTAACATTTGTGCTTTAGGCAATTCAGGGTGAGAAAGTGCTGACCCTGATGGGTAGAAGGGGCTTTCTCTCCCAACTGTTCCCTCTACTCATCTCTAGCCCTACTTCATCAAATAAATGCTCATCGACTATTGATTAAAGTGGAAAGACATTATTTTGCCTAATTATACCAAAAGATTAAAAGTTAGTTCTTTTTATTATAGGCCTATTGGTCCTATTCTCTCCTCGATGTCTACAAAACAGGCTAGCCCAAGAAAAAATAAGGGATTATTTCCGTGTTATGTAGGAGATAGAGGTGCCAGCAATATCGCTGTTATATACTATGTAATAAAAAAGGAGTAGAAGGAACAAAGCTGCTTTTCAGGTCAGGTCTACAGAAATAAACACTTAAAAATATTCATCTCAATTCTCTCATTTCTTTTTCCCAGTGCTATCTGTATACTGTGAATGACAAGAAAGTAATAGCAATTGGCTGAGGGAAGCCAGGGTCTATAGGAGGCAAGTGCATGTCATCACCATCTGTAGGGCATATGGAGCAAGCTAAGTGCATTACACATACAAACACAGTATTTGTTGAGTGAATAAATGAATAGAAGGCTATTTTTACTCCTCTAATGGAAGTAACTTAAGCAGTAGAGACTAGGTTAAATAAAATACTCAACAGGTATGACATTATATTAATAGCAAACACAAAGAAACTACAAATGGGAAAGATAGAATCAATATTAGTTAGGAATAAAGAGAAAAAATGTTAACAAAAGCAGATTCATATAAATATTAGAAGGAAAGAGAGGGGGGATATATATAACCAAGAGGAAGGGGCAAAGCAGAGACCTATGAATAGTTACAAAATAATCCAGTTGGAATAAAAAGGAACACCAAAATATTATTTATAGGATCTAGAAAACCATAAAGGTGTCTAATCAAATTACTTAGAATATTGGTGGGTAAGCAAGAAGTAAGCCTGTCCAAAGAAATGTAAACATTAACCCCCAAAACACTGGAAAAGATATATTTACAGTCAAGAATTTTGTGCTGATGATATAAACAAAAAACTATTGTGCTCCATCAGTAAGAACTTTGAAAATATTTTTGTGGTGAACTTTTGGTTTGTAGACAATGAACTAGAGAGAAGAATGACATCAAAATTGGTGAGTAGTGGGTAAGAAACTAGGGGAAGCAAGGTAACAAGCATTTACTAAATGTTTACTATATACCCCCTACTCCCCAAGCAAAAAAGAGAGAGCCCTCCTTGGTCAATCAATCAGCATATTTGTGTTATGTGCCAGATACTGTTCTAAATCCTGGGAATACAGAGACAAAAGTAAAAGTATCTTCCTTGAAGAAAATATAGTCAGAAGGGATAAAAACAAGTGTACATGTATTAAGAGTGGCACAGAGTATGCATGGGAATGGTCCATTAAGGCCATGCTGCAGAGCATGCACTGAAGCCTTCTTGGAAACTTTCGGGGATTGTAGGGATATTGCCTCAATGCTGCAGGACCTTATACATTGAGCTGTAAAGTGGTCACTAAGCAGGAAGAGCCTCTAGGACTCTGTGGATATTTAAAAGGAAATAACCCACTTTCTATTCACTTCTCTTTTTAGCTGCAGCTAAAGACAGAATTATTTGAGCCTTTTCCAGGAGAATGGGCAAAGGAGCTTCTCTTTCCCCCGACTCTGGCTACATGGTTGCTATGAAAATGTGGTTCAGATGGGTGCTTCTAGCCTTGGGAGTTTATCTTGTGAATTTGAGAGGTTCAAAGGTCCTGAGTGACTTGGTCAGAGGTGATTGGCAGCGAGGTGAGTTTCTGCATCAGACAGGATATGACCAATAGAAGGAGGAAGACTCAGGGCTTCACAAAATATGTGGAGCTGTAATGAATGAATGGTCTTTTGTAGGCAATACAGAGCTGAGGTGAAATGGGAGATACTGATTTTGGAGTGCCATCAATGCCTTGTTATGATGGTTTTTTAAGTCTCAGCCTCCCAGGAAAGTAGTAATAAATGGGTGAAGATTCTTTCAGTACAAGCTTATGGTCATTTTGTATCTTAAATATTTCTTTTGTGGAGTGGAAATAAATAGCTGTCCCATACCTGATTCATAGGTTACTCTCTACTTCTCCAGACTTGAGTTAAATGTAAATTTTAAGTAAGTTTTCCCAAGAACTTCCAGGTTGTTATATAATAATCTATAGAGTATGAAAAAAGGAGCTTCATCTTTCTTTTAGGTAGACAGGCTCTCCCAGGATTGAACCCAGTCTGGCAGCATTTGAGAATAAAGAACTAGAAAGCCCTGAGTTATGAGAGAAAAGATAAATTTCCACCTTCCCCATATCTATTTATCTAGATAAAAATATGTATGTGTACATATATCCAGATAGCTATACACAAATGCAAGTACAAAATAGATATAGGATAATTGGGGGTAGGGGAGGCATTAGCAACTGGAGGAACTATGAAAGGCTAAACTCAGCCTTGATGGGGATGCTAAAGATTTTAAGATGCAGAGATAAGGAAGGAGCATATTTTTGGCAAGGGGGATAGCTAGTGCAAAATCAGGGAGACAGGAGATAGATTGTCATGCATAAAAAGTCTAGTTTACCTATGTGTGGTCCTTCTTGTGTCTCCCTCCACATTCCTCAGTTTTCCAAAGAATATAGAAAAGGGTATGCTTGTCTAAATATCAGGATGGGACTTAACAATTATACAAAGTGATATACAGACCCCAGTAATGGATATTTCCCAAAACAGCCTGCCATGTCTAGTATTGCTGTTTGTTTTTTTTTTTAACCCTTACCTTCCTTCTTGGAGTCAATACTGTGTATTGGCTCCAAGGCAGAAGAGTGGTAAGGGCTAGGCAATATGGGGGTCAAGTGACTTGCCCAAGGTCACACAGCTGGGAAGTGTCTGAGGTCAGATTTGAACCTAGGACCTCCCAACTCTAGGCCTGGCTCTCAATCCACTGAGCCACCCAGCTGCCCCCTAGTATTGCTGTTTTAATGGTAGTGAAACAATTCTTGTGCATGCATACTATCTAATCAATGAACACATTGGGTGAATTAATATTACTTCATACCCTGAATATGACACCCTTTCCCTAATTTTTAAATAACAAAGAGGCTATACTGCCAAGAGATACTGGTTCTAGGAGAAAATCGAAGGAAGTATGAAGATTTCCTGGTCATCCCTTGAAAGGGCACAATATTTGTCCCTTTCTATATGCAAAGAGGAAAATCCTCCCAAATTGTATCCTCTCTTCATAAAATATAAACAATGGTTCTTATCCACAAGGAAATTCCTGCCTAGTTGGGGAGCTAAGACAAACACAGGAAGCATCTGTGAAAAATTTTTTTTAATTAGTATACCAAAAAATTAACATAGAATTAGGCTCTCAATTCTGTCCAACAGGCTACAAAGTTAGAAGTTTACAATAGTAATGTCCCCTGAGAACTGAAAGGGATTTCAGAAGCCATCTGGTCCAATCAGTAGCTGACAACAAATCTCCTTTACAATATTCTTAATAAGAAATCATTGAATCTTTGTTTGAAAAGCATCAAAGGAGTTACAACCCACTACCCATTTCACTTTTGAACATCTCTGATGGTTAAGATATTTCCCCTTATATAATGCTTAAATCTTCCTTTATAATTACCACCCTTTTGTCCTTAGACCTCTTCAGCTTGACTATCTCAAGATTACTCATGTATTCACTTCCCTAATATAATCTTGCCATCTCAAGAGCAGAAACCATGCATAAAACTTCAACCAGTTGTGATGTGTTTCAGTGATAAGGTCCCCAAAGGGGAAGCAATAACTATTAACAAGAGCCTAGCAGAGAAGTACTAGTACAATGGAAAGAGAATTAATTCTAGAGTCAGGAATCTTGGTTCTTGCTTCTGCCTGACAGAATCTTATAGTGGGATTGGGAAAATCATTTAATCTCCCTAGACCTTAATTCCCTCATCCCTAAGATAAAGAAGTTGAATAAGATGATCTCTGAGATTTCTTTTAACTTGTGATAGCTAAAATTTCATGATCTACTTACCTCAGGGCAGTTATTCTAAAAGCCAAAATTCCCACAACTGGGCTTATACAAGGAAATCAAGACTCTCTCTCTCTCTCTCTCTCTCTCTCTCTCTCTCTCTCTCTCTATATATATATATATATATATATATATATATATACCAAAGTAACATTTTTATTTTTCTAGGGGGAAAATACTCCCTCCTTTGGTCCCCTCCTTTGGAATGGAGATATTTTCAACCAGGATTAGTTGTATCTTTTTTCTCCCACCAGGAGAAGTCCCTACTGGTTGGTTATTACTATGAACTCCATCTTGGCAGAGAGCTTTCTCTGTATAAGTGGAGGCAGGGTGAAGGATTAATGAGAAAAGCTACACAATTTAAGAGCCCAGCCTTATCTATCTATAACAGTGAAATTAGTACTCTGACTCATTTTAAACTAAGAGGTAAAATTAAAACTTCATACACAATTAAATTCTACTCTTTAGGAAGTTTACCTATAACCAATAAACCTAAACCATAAGATTTTCTATTTAGTTCTATGCCCACTCAAGAGAAAGTATAGCAATTTTAGACCAGGGCTTGTCTTTTTTTTTTTCCAAGTACTATTTCTCCCTCCTGTATCTCCTGCTCACATCTAAGAAGGATAAAAGTCAGAAAAAGTCAAATTATATTGGCTTTTTTAAAGTACTTAAAACAGTAAACAACTTTAAAGTAAGTTCTGAATTACATAACTGTCCTCTTAGACAGAAAGGATGGAGGAGGGGAGAAATGGCTTCACTATTGCTTTGATTCTCAGCCAGTGGAAAGTTCACCAGCCATCAGGAAATCTCCATGCTCCCTCAGATCATAGATGTCTCATCTGCCCAAGTGAACTGAGGTACCAGCTGGACTATAGCTTTTCTTTCCCATAGGTCTATTCTTCACATTGTGAATCTTTAGGGCACCTCTATATGGAGTGTGAACATGTCCACTGGTACCTTATTAATTGAATTTTAAGTCTACACCTGCCTTTAAAATGATTGGTAAGCTGAGATCTAATAGAATGGCTTCTTTTCAGAGAAGTTATCCCTCTTTATGGTCTAGGAACACTACATACAGAAAGGTAGTTCCCATCAAATTTGAAATCTGCTATCTTTCATGGAGTTTGTGGACCCAAGGTCATGGATTCAAACTTTATATGGACCACAAAGCTTTCTTCAGAGGGGAAAATACAAATAAACAACCTTTTTCAGTACCAAACTGACTCCAGAATCCCAGCCCAAGATTTGGAAATATTTGTTTTGGTGGCCCAGTGGCCTAAGAGCCAGGCCTAGTGCCAGGAGGTTTCTGGATTCAAATATGATCTCAGACACTTCCCACCTGTGTGACCCTGAGCAAGTCACTTAACCTGATTGCCTAGCTCTAACTACTCTTCTGCCTTGGAACCATTGCACAATATCAATTTTAAGATGGAAGGTAAGGGTTTGTTTGTTTGTTTTTTAATATCTGTTCATACTTGAAAATGTATGCCCTTGGTAACAAAGAATTTGTGAATGATTTCAATACCTTTGCAGCCCTTGCACTTAGCAAAATCATCTCATCCTCTTTATCTCCCTCTTTCTTCTTCAATATGGGGTATACAGGTGTATCTGAAGTGGATTTAGGTCTATAATTAGGGACTCCTCTGGGTTGGAAACTACTTCACCAATATAGATTTGCAATAATCTATGTATATAATGTGTTTATTTGTAATTTTCACATTTTTTTCTCTAAATTTGCTGTTATGCATTACAATAGTAGTAAAATGTTCTGTGTTAGTTGTAGTATTTGTGAGTTTAATGTTTGCATGGAAGTTGTGCTAATCTTTTGCTTTATATGTTATTTGCTTGTTATGTTCTTGCATATGTTTGATCTGTGTTTGAAATTTGTAATTGTTCATTATTTAATTCCCTTTTTTCCCTTTCCTTGATAAAATCCCTAGAATAGGATAGTATTAGATAGGTTAAGATAGTTGAGTATAGGTTGTTTGTTATTTTGGGTAGATATTTTAGTTTAAGTAATATGTAAGTAAGATAGTTAGTGAACAAATGCCAAAATAGTGTTTTCAACATAATTTAGGCTTTGCGCAAAGGGGGGACTATAGCAAGGGAGAGAATGATTGACAGGTCTTGAGACATAGAATCTTGCCTGAGCTGGTTGAATCAGATTTCCAAGGAACGGTTTTACCAACTGCCACACTGGAGCTGAAAGGTGAAGGAGGAAGGTGAATAGTTGAGACATCCTGGAAATCCATCCATCGATCAAGCAACTGGCCTTTAAGGATCTAATGGCTTTGGTGAGAGAAAATCTCCAGTTTTCTGGTAGACAGTTACTAGAGAGCAGACCTCATCTGAGAACACCATACCTGGGATTTCTGAAAACTGATCAACCATTGACTCTGTTTGTGAGATGTTAGGTTTGTTGTGGGATTTAGCCTTGATTGTCTTTGGTTAGATAGGTAGTCAGAGTAAGCTTAATTAGATAATTATATATAGAGGTATGAGTTAAATGCTAACCTTTTCCTCTTATTCCATTCCCCAAACCTTTCCCTTACCTGTTAATAAATTCAATTTTATTTATATGTGCCTTCTCCCTCTGTATAACCTTCCTTTCCCTCTTTCCTAAAAATCATAATAATATCTATAATACAGTCTTAGAAAGTTGCCTTCCACAATGAGAGATTGTAATTTTCCCAAGGTCATGTAGCTGCACTTAGGAAATGTTTAATGAAACGTTAGATACAACCCAAGTTATCATCACTGTTGGAAGGAAAAAAAAAAAAACCTTTAAGTGAAAGCACCACTTATAGAAAGAAGGTAGTGACAACTTTACATATTCAAAACATGTACATTCATATACTATATATATATATATATATATATATATATATAAATGCTATATATGAGAATTTTATATATGAGCACATACACATGTATAAAACTGTTGTCTGTGGAAAATGAGAGAGGAAAGAATGGGAATATGTCATATTTATTATCTTAAGTACTCTGCTTTAATTTATTCTCATCCTCTCCCATTCCTCCTCCTTCTCTAACTCCAGCACATCTTCCCTTTTCCTAAGTCCTACTCACTCTTCAAGACCTACTCCATCTATGTTATATTTTCCAAGCTATAAATTCACAATTACATCTCCAGGTGGTTACGGATTTAGTTGTTTTTATTTTTGTTTTTATTTTCTTCCTTGACTACATTGCAAGTTTTTTTGTGTATGGATACATGGACTTTTTGAGGGAGTGTGAGGGAGTTCTTAAACTTCTTTTTTTTATGGCTTAATATGAATAAATACTTAGGAGGTCAATAAAAAAAATTTAATAAATGAGGAAACATTTTACTTTTGCATTTTTAATTATATAAAATCCTTGGACTACCTGATATTAAATTCATTGAAAAAATATTTTTCCATGCATTGAAGCATATTTATTACTATTTTTATCTTATTTTTAGCAAAATATTGCTTTTGCCATCTCACCCCAGGGATGTGGGCCAGTAGAACTTTCTGCAATTATATAACAGCTTCTTCTGAAGAACTGTTCCATCTCCCTCTCTTTCCTCCTAATATATTGTCAGTTGATAGCATTCTCTAATATAATAGGGGATCTGTATTATAGGGAATGACAGTCATTAAAGAGTATTCAAAGAAATCTGCAGAGTTTACTGGTATATTGGATGAATATTTACTGATATTCTTATTTTTCAAACTTTGCCAGATTCAAGAGGGCAGCACATGGCATATCAGAGGGAAGTCTGTCATTGTTAGATGCCTAACACTACAATGCTTTAATCTAAATTACATTAAGAATATTAGGGAACTTTCTTTAGTGACTAAGAATATAATTTTTAAATAAAATTTTAAAATAAATTGTTAGAATTTGCAGTTAGGTAGTACAGTGGATAGATTCCCAGGTCTGGAGTTGGGAGATCCTGAGTTCAAATGGGAACTCAAACTCCTCCTAGCTGTATGACCCTGGGCAAGTCACTTTACCCCAGTTGCCTTAGCCCTTACCATTCTTCTGCCTTAGAATACTTGGATACTTAGTGTCAATTCTAAGACAGAACGTGAGGGTTTGGGTTTTTTGGTTTGTTTTAAAGATAGAATTTAACAATGGGCAGCTAAGTAGCACAGCAGATAGAACGCTAGGCCTGGAGTCAGGAAGATGTAGGTTCAAATTTGCCCTCAGACACTTCCTAGATGAGTGACCATGGGCAAGTCCCTTAATCCCAATTGTCTAGCTCTTACCTATAGGAGGTAAGGGTTTAAAAAAAAAAAGATAACCAGATAATATTAAGTAACAAGAAAATAATGTAACTTTAAGATTGTAATGATACATATTTATACCTCATTATATATTTGTTATATACAGTTTTTTAAAAACTCATGTTGTTCAAGTTGCTACAGCTATGTTACATAATTTCCAAAGGGAAAATTTAAGCCAAAGAATATTTTCTTGCTTTGTGGTAGAGAAAAATACCATTAATCTCTTTTGCACATTAATCCTTTGGGAAAATAACAATAATAGTAACTGAAATGTTTATGGCATTTTAAAGTTTTGCATCTCTAAATGAATCCTGTGATTATTCTAATATGTTCTTTAGAACTGAATTTTCAATTTTATATGAGAAACTGTTTTTTTAAAAAGTACATGAGAATACAGTATCTTCTGAGTCACACAATTATATTCCTGATACACGAAACATAATGGACTTAAATGATTACCAGTAAAGAGAGGCTCTATGTAAAGCATATTCTAAAATTAGAACTTTGGGTAATTTTCATGACTACAGCATTTCAAGTGCATGTAATAAATAAATTCAGACTGCAACCTACTAACAAAATGAACAGATCTAGTTTAATTCATTATCCATTTTGCTAGTGTATTATAGCAATGATTCAGACATAACTTTAATGTCAAATACTTGATTAAAGTAAAATGTATAATCTAATTTTCTTCTGAGACTTCCTTGGAGAAAAGCAGAAGAGCCCAATGATTCTTAAATGTCTTGAGAAATTTTAAGGAGATGAAAATCCTGGAGTTTACTAAAGCAACAATGTATTTTCCTAATCTATTTTCCTGCCAACAAGCTTCGAAATAGCATTATGAAGGGGTAGTAATTTATTAGATTCCCAAAACAATTCCCTCATAGAAGAGGGCTGCATTATTTTGGCCAATGGCAAATCTTGAAAGTCAAGGACAAAACAGGAGATCCTATCCTGGAGGAACACAGCACTCTAACCTGGTGAGATATGGGCAGTGCATTGAAAACACATTCATTCTTCCAATAGGGAAATTAGCAAATTCTAAAATTGCTGGATAGTTAGGGTGTTGTTTTTTTTTTAACCTATCTCCTCTATCCTTGCACAGCTGCTTTGAAAAAAAAAAATTGGTCTTTTGTGTAAATGAGAATAATACGGTACTTTATGTCTGTAGCTTTTTAGAAGGTGTTGCCAACATCAATTTTGTCTGCCCTGCAGCTAAGAAAAAAAAAAAGGAGGAAACTCTGCAGAACTCATCTTAAGCTCTCATAAAACGAGGCTGTGTATTCACATCCATACACGATTTTTGCTGCTGCCCGCGAGTTCGGATGACAAGGTCTGGGCAGTGATGCTTTAAGTGCAAGCGAAGGTAATGAGCCGGAGATAAAATGCAGCATGTTGGGGCGGAGGTGGTAGAGGGGGTGGTTTTATCGAAAACCTTTATACGTGTAGGTTTTTATAGAAAACTATATTGTGTGTACGTATGCATATGCGTGTGTATGTACGTACATCTATCTATAAAGGAGAGGGCGAGAAAGAAAAAGAGCTCGAGATGGGGGGGGGGGGGAGGAAAGCATGTGTTTTAGAGAAGAAAAAAACAAACCTGCAACTGGTGATTTTTTGTTATTCCCAAACTCTCTTAACTGCAAGGGATGCTGCATTTCTGGTTATTTATTATTTTTTACAGCAGGTGTCCTGATCTCTCCCAAATCCAGTACCCTATGCAGTCTCTCTCCCACTCCCACCCACCCCACTTCTTTTTCTTCGAGAAAGAAAGGACCCAGTAGACCGCAGAGATGCTACAAGTGCACCGGACCTTGACAGCATATGGCTAGAGGCACAATGGAGCACCGAGATTTCAGGGGCAGAATTCGCCCGGTCCGTTTGCACCTCGCCAAGAACAGCTCCGGTTCGCGTTTAACCCCTAGGGCGCTGCTGCGCAGCCAAGCTCGTGCGCGCGGCAAAGGAGGGGGCGGGGGCAGGAGGGCGTTCTCTTCCACTCTCTCCCTCTGCGGCGCAGCGGAGCTCCCCCCTCCAGCAGTGAGGGAACCCCTCTCCACCTCCTCACCCTCCCTCCCCCGCCGCAGGCGCGTCACGCCCCCGGGGCAGGATTGGGAGGGAGGAAGAGCAGTGAAGCCGTCGGAGCTGGTCCCCTTCCCCACTGCCCCTCCCAAGATGCAGGGCTCCCCACTCTGCCGCGCTCCGCTCTTCCCATGTCGCCCCCCACTGGCCCGGACCCTGAGTTCCCGAAGCGCCCAGGACAAAGTCACCGCCCCATGTTCCCGCACGCCCCCCGCCCCTTGTCCTCCTCCTCGTCGTCCTTCTCCTCCCCCACACGTCATGGAAACACGTACGTCAGAGCTGCTCAGCCAATCAGAGACGTCGCGAGAGGGAAAGGGGGTTGTTTGCAGAGGAGGGGAAGGGAGCGGCGAGCCTAGAAGCAGAGGGGGAAGGAAAAGAGGGCGGAGCCAGGCGCCCGCCCCCGCCCCTCGGTGGTTCTGCCCACCCTTTAGCCTCCGCGCGCCGGCCAGGGGGCCCCCTCCGGTCCTCCGCCGCTGCGCGCTCGCCCCTCCCCCGGCCGTCCGAGCGGCTCTAGCGAGAGGTGCGCGGGCGCCCCCGTCCCTTCTCCCTCCTTCGTTCCCCCGCCCCGCGCGGACCGCGGGCCCGTCACGTGACCGCGCCCAGCCGAGGCAGCGGTGGCGGCGGCGGCGACGGCGGCCAGAGCCGGAGCGGCGGCGGCCCGCGTGTAGCGCGTGCGTGTGCCGAGAGCCGGGAGGGAGCGCCGGGCAGTAGCCGGGTGAGCGTCCGTCCCTTCGGGCCGGGCGGGTGGCCGGGCCGCGCGCCTGCTGCCCGCCTTGCTTCCCTGTTCTTCTCTTCTTCGTGCCTCGGGGCCCCGGGGTTGCGGCCCCGCCCCGCTCCGGGAGAGCTCTGAGGCAGCCCCGGCGGTGGCGCGCCCTGGGCCGGCCGCCTAGCTGGGCTGCGTGCGCGCGCCGGGCCGAGCCGGGCCGGGCCGGGCCGCGCTGCCCCCTCCGCGGGCTCGACTTGGACAGCCCCACCGCCGGGGCCGGGGTGGGTGGACGCCACTTCCTCTCCCGCTTCCCACGCACGCCCGCGGGTGGTCCTTGGGGCTGCTCCCCGCGGCCGTGGGGACCGGGGCGGGACAGGTGAGCGCCCCCCGACTGTGACCTTGAGGGCGCCCCGGGACCCTCGGCGTATCGAGGGGCCGGAGTTTCGGTTGCATTTTCCCATCCTTACTCGCGTCTGTTTTAGGACACCCACTTTTAATCCTCTCTGTCATTCGCGCCCTTGACTGTGGTGGGTTAGGGAAGAAAGGCTCCATCACTGGGGGTGGGGGAAGCCCTCCGAGGCCCCCCGCTGCTGGGGAGAACCTGTGGATCTAGCCCTCCCTGGCCGCCGCGGCTGTGCTGGGTTCTGTGGCCAGAATCCGGCTTTAGGGCTGCGGTGCCATTCATCTGTCCCCTGGCATCTTTGGGGTGGTCCTCCCCGCAGAACCGCAGCACCACGGGCGCGGCAAAGGCTTTTCGGCTGGGGCTGGGGCGGGGGTTCCCTTTTACTTCTCTATCTCCCGCTGCTGGGCAGGGCAGTGTAGCGGCCCCTGGCTGGCCGCGGACACTTCTTCCCTATTTCCCCCTTTTTCCTTCCTCCTAGCTTTTATCCGTGACATGTGTGACTTGTATTTGTGTCGCTAGTTATTAGGATAAACTCATTGGTGGAGTGGGTGAGTCGCCCTGTGGCTGCGCCGGGGAGGCCATTGTGGAATCGATCCCACTCGAAAGGCTCTCCACCTGTGGGCAATCTTATTTGATCCCCTCTCTTTGTGTGTGTTGGAGGATAGCGAAGCCTTCCAGCGGCCTGGCTGGAGTGAAACTGTCATCTGCCCAATGGGGTGTAACCTTTGGGTGGTTCAGCCACGTGAGTGGATGAGGGGCCTTTCTGATGGGAAGATGTTTGCAGCAGCTTCGCCGCCTGCTCGCCCCAGGAGGAATCTCGCTGGCTTGGCTGGCGGCTGGCACGGGGAGCTGGGGGGGACCCGAGGAGTGATTGGGAACGGTTTTTCGGGCTTCAAGTGTGGTCTTGAAAGCTTGGAGCGCTCCCAGTTCGAGTCTAGAGTGGAGGCAATGGGAGCCTTTTTCTCCGCGGTGTTTATTTGAAGGCTAATAGATAAGAGATGAAATGGGTTTATTGGAACCGTATTACTTCGGAGAACTTCCGGATTTTTAACCTTGCTTTGGATGATTCTGTGAGATAGACACATAAAGGGTGAATTTTTGCTGTGATTTTGTTTTGGGTGTTAACTGCAAGGATCCTTGAACAGTCAGTTATTTCTTACCATATACTCTGCAAAAATGAGTCACAGACGGGTGAGTTAAGGACAGAACTCCACCTTTTAACTGAATTCCTTGACTTCATAGTTTTATTTTTGACAATATAATTCTCCTTTTACTAGAATGTTAATTTCAGAGTGTGATCTTTTGATTGTCAATGTTTGATGGTTGCTGACATTGAATTTCAGTTCGAGTCTATGGGGTTGAGCTTTTTCACAAAGAAATACTTTGATTATTGAAATTTCGTTGTGAATTTATATGACATAAGTGGTTATGAAGGAAATTAATTCTTTTGTTTCATAGGTGCTAAAATGTGTTCCTATTTTTATTCCTTGTTCTTTCCAGGGGGGGGGGGGAGGTGCAAACCTGTAGGTATGTGGAAAATCCTAGTTAAGCCAGGTTTTTAACTGAAGGGTAGGAACTGGTTCTAGGCTGCCCTGTTTTCGGTTTGTTCAGTTATTTGCTGATGATATATTTATTTTTAAATCTTTGAGGCAGTGGGTGTTAATTTTGGGGGGAAAGGAAAAAAGGAAATTAGCTGCATCATAAACCAGACATGATGTAGAAATATCCTTTATTAACTAGCATTGTTTTGTGCTAAGCTTGATTTTTAGTTGTTTTGATATGATAGATTTCAAACACAGCAAAAATGACAAATATTGCAAGATTTCCACTGAGGTTTTCATTTTAAAAAATGCTCTTGTTAAACATGTAGTTGGAGTAATTTTACTTATTTAGGATAGCATCCTAAATTATGTTTCCGATATACAGTATATAGGAAGTATTTAGGGTTACAGATTGAAATGGGAATTTTAAGTTTAAGAGTTTTAGTAACTGTTTTATTGCAGTTCATCTTAACTCTCAATTGGTAGGTAGGGAAGAGTTCTGATAAAAAATTCCAGATTAGTGGAAGATCCAGAGTTGGAATTCTCTCCATCAATCTCACTATTTTTAAATGATAGAACTCTGTGTAGAGAGTACAGAAACACTTTCCTCCCTACAGTTTTGTTGTGAAGATAGATAGGCCAAGAAATATCATCTACATTTTACAGAGGAAGGAAATTGAGGCTTAGAAAAGATTAAATGGACTTGTCCTTGCTCACACAGAAATAAATCATCCCAGACTAGTTCTTCCCTATTCCTCAGTGCTTCTGGACTTAGCACTTGTTTACTCATGTTATATGTACAGTTCTTAAATATTCTGTGAATGTTAGTGCTGACGTAGCAATAGTCTCATGTTCATGGTTTTATATTTTGCTACCAGCGTATTTACATTTTAACTTTCCATTGGCTACCAGGGCCACTATTACCTATTCAACCATTTCTCTATCTCTTAGGTAAATTTTACTCTTGTCATCTGATAATGTATAGGAAAGATTAGCCCTGTATGCCTCAGTGTTCCTGGATCATTCAGAAGCTGGGCTTTATGAAAAGCTTTATAATATGAATTATAGAGTATAACCTTCCCACTCAGACCTCGAATAATATTTTGTCTTACAGCACCTTACTGCACTTAAAGAAAATCATAATTAAGTTTTCTGCATGTCTGCTTAAATTAGATTTTAAGCTTTTTGAGGCCAGGTGTCTTGTCTCACCTGAAATTTATCTCTTAGAGCCTCATTAACACAAGGCTCTTAAAAGAAGCACCTAATAAATGTTTGAATAAATACATAAGCTATCTAGTGTGAAGATAGCAAGTAGGGATAAATTTAGCTTTATTAAGTTTGGTGGCATATATATAACTTTTAGTTATGTGTACTGTCGTTGGAGCACATTTTTGCTTAGAGTTTATATGTAAATATGCCTGTGTACACATACACCTTTTACTAATTCACACACAGTAACATTTTGGATACAAATAATTTTGTATCTTCCTCTTCCCAAGTTCTTCTAGTGTTCAGTTGTAGTTGTAATCTTTGCATTTTCTCAGACTGACAAACCTCATTGATTGTTTCAAGTTTCTTCTCAGTTTAAGATAGTGAAATACATTTTTTAAAAGGAAGCATGATTAAAATCTGAGTATATTCAGCCTCAATGAGAGTGTATTTGGGGGTGAGAGTCAGAAGAAATATATGCTTGCCAGTACTATTTTTACTTGCTAATTTATTTTGTGGAACCAATTGCTCTTTCCATAGTATAGATGCTACCCATAATTAAAATAACCTCAAATATATTTCTTTAATTTTTGCTGAGGCTTTAATGAAAATCAATATCTAACATCAGTAAACTGAATAGTGCAATACAGATTTATTGTTTAGCTGTAGGCTTATAAATGTGAGCATTTCAAAGAAATACATGCATTTTTATTTGTATTCATTATAATTAAAGCAATTGGTAAATTGTTTCCTTAAATTTGGAGTACTGTTTAAATAAGATTGAACATCCTTAAAATATTAAAACTACTTTTGATCTTTTGGATTGGATTTTCAAACACAAGAATTTTCCATTTTTCTTTAATTGCCCATTAGTACATAAAGTGATTAGGAAATGGATAGTCTTGTCATTAGTCTGTATTAAAAATGAAGGCTTCTCTCTGATTTCCCCTTTAAGCAATTCTGTCATTTTATTTCAGAGGCACATATTTCACTTTTGTGTTACAGGATGCCAAATAAAGTGGAACCTCACTAAAATCTGTGAAGTAATCAAGTTTATTGTAAAACATCTCTGTTTTTTAAATGAGCCTCTCCAAGAGATATTAAGTTATTGATACTCCAAAATGACCTTCAAGCTTACTCAGAAAGTGGACAACATATGAAGACTAAAGATTAGCGAGAAATGTTGATATGTCACAAATCACAGCTGGCTTAAAACAGAATTGATTTATACTTGCAGACAATTTAGGCATTCTTACAGGGTAGAATTTTATGAGAGCTCTCATGGCTATCTAGTCTTGGTCATTGTTGATCATATGGAATTATTTCTGAAAAATCTGTTCTATACAGGTTGTTTTCTGAAGCACATTGTTAAAGTCTTTGTTAAAATTCAGCCAATTTAAAATTACGTATGAACCGTTGTTGTTTTTAAAATGTATTCTTTAAAGACCAATTCTGTTTTTAGCTTATTATATGGTGATTATTAGTCTCTTCAGTGATATTTGAAGGGAATATGACCATAGACTCAGAATCAGGTTACCTCAAAGACTCTCTTCTAATCTAGAAATCCTCCTTCCACAAATCGAATGAGTAGATAGCCAAACTCTGGATTAAAGGGGAATCTACATGCAGAGGTAGTCCATTCTACTTTTGGGTGATTCTAATTGGTAATTCTTATATTAGACCCAATTAATTTGCTAGTTCATAATTTTCTATTCCTCCTCTAAGGTCAAACTGAACAGGCTTTTCTTCTACAGGAAAGCTTTTTACCCCTGAAGTCAGCTATCATGTTGCCCCAAGACTGAATTTACTATGTTTAAACAACCCCAATTCCTTCTGCTAGTCCTCATATGACATGAACTTGAGACTTATTTTATCATTTCTGGTTGCCTTCTACTGGATGCTCTTTAACTTAGAAGTACTGTATCAGTGTCCTTCTGAAACACTAGGCATACAAGAACTGATGACCATAATCCAGATGTAGTCTGATTAGGGTTTAGCATAAAAGGGAATGCCCTTTTTCCAGAAGGCTAATTCACAAATACACTGTATGACAGGGCCTACTTAGATTTCTAATCTTAAAATGGAATTAATAGAGATAATTATGAAGTCTTCATTTTAGACTTTTAAAAAATTCAATTTTCTTGAAGAACATCTTAGGGTTTTAGTTGGGTGCAAATCCATTGAAACAATAGTACAAAAAAAGGCAATGCTATCTTCAAATTGCTGAATGTTGTCCAGGACAAGGGAAGTAATAGTCCTGATCAGCATACCTGCTACTGCTTTTAGAAAATCAGGTTTAATGGCAAATAATCTTTGTTTATGTAAAGAATTAATGATCTCACACTTAGGGTGTTGATCTTTCTCAGAATTACAAACAATATTAAGGCTTTGTTTTGAAGGGGGAATTAATTAGAAATGATTTATAAATAATAGTTCTCTGACATGGTTGACATTTATCAAAAATATCATTTTACTATAGTTATCACCTGGTGTATGTATATTAGCTATTTTCAGTGAATTAGGACAAAGCATTTGATTTTAAAACTACTGAACATAGCTCTAATTTTTAGTGATAGTAGCTTGACCAAACACTAAGCTTTATATATGTTCTCCCTTTTCATAAATATACTTTAGGATTATTACTAGAAATTGTCAGTTAAAAGTTTATGGTTATGAAAGTTTTAGTTAATGGGAGAATTCTAGTTGATATAATACCAGAAGAGCTGTCCCCTTCAGTCATGTGCCATCCCTATGATGAAGAATCAACCAGGGGAAAAACACTAGTAAAACTAATCAAAAGCTTGAAGAAGTCCAATCATCTTATAATGTTCCACCCACTGGATCCCTCTCCTCCCTTTGAACAAAAGGGAGACCACACAGGGAGGTGGCAGCTGCTCCCTACTCCCTGGTGGCTTTGCAGGACTGAAATGGACCCCAGTTTGGGTTGTTCTCTCCATTTACCTAGGGTTTATTTTGAGTGTTGTTCTCTCTGGTTCCACTTCCTTTATTTTGCATCAGTGCATCTAAGTCCTCTCATACTACTTTATGTAGCATAATTGATTCATATAAGCATAGTAATATTTTATTACATTAATGTACCACAATTTGCTTGGCTATTCCCCAATTAATGGTCATTTATTTTATCCATTCAGTTTTGGACCACTCCCAAAAACGAAGTTCTAAATATTTATAACGTATCATTATATTTTATCATTGAACTCCTTGGGATGGGAGTGGGGAAGTAGGAGTAAAATCTTGGAGTCAGAGGATATGAGTATGGTCTCCTGCACATGATTCCAATTTTCATGGCAAGATAGTTACATCAATTCATAGTTCTACCAACCATGAGTTAGTGTACATGTCATGTTTTAATTCTTTTGAAAACTCTTTATATTCTTTGACTTGATATATTGTGAAATATTGGCATGGAGGTGTCTGAGCCTGGAGTCAGGAATATATAATAAGTTCAAATCCAGCCCCAGAAAAATGACTTGATATAAGACCTTTAACAAATTTCCTTATTTGTAAAATGGGATTAATAATAGTACTGGTAGGTGGCACCATCCTCTGGTGGATGAAGATCAAATGAGATATTTGTAAAGTACTTAGCACAATATATGCTTGGTAAATAGTAGGCACTATATAAATGCTATTATTATTACTGTTACTATTAAATGGTTTTTAGTTGGGGAATTTCTGTTTACGTTTTGTTATATCAGACCTCCTCAGATATATCTTATATAGATTTACTTCTTGGGTCAATTAACTTATCTTATTTGCATTAATTTTGTACATGCAAAACCCTTTCAATTTTCTGTTATCAGAATTATCTAATCTTTGGTGATTAACTCTATACCTCTTAAGAATGCAACTCCTAGCATAGCTTGAACTGGTTTTTTTCTGCCTTTTTTTTTAACGGGATGAGCTTTAATATTCTGGTCACGTTTGTTTTGAGTTTACTGTTGTATATGTGTAATGTATTGTGTCACTTGCTCAGGATCACACAGTTGGCATTTGTCTGGAGCAAGATTTGAGCTCAGGTCTCTCTAACTTCATGTCCTGCCCTCTGTCCTTTATGCCTTGCCACCTTTCAAAAATGTAGATTAAAAACAACACAGAAAGAAAGGCTTTTGAATTCAGATTATATGCAAAATTATAGTGACCTATTTTGGTTTCAGAGATGATGCAATCCACTTCCCTCCTTTCACTTGAGAGGTGGGATATCACAGCAAAGGAGTGATACATACTGTTGTTTTAGTAGACTGTTTGGGATTGTTTTTCTTTATGATAAGGGAGGATTTAATGAAGTGAGCAGCACTGAAACTTCTTGTTTAAATAAAGATATTGGTCTGACTCTAATTTTTTCCCAGGCTGCTTTCCAGTTTGCTCAGCAATTCTTGCCAAAAAGGGACTACTTTCCTAAGTAATTTATGTGTTAAGATTTATCAAGCAGTAGGTAATTGAATTGTTTCATTTGTTTCTGATTGTTACTTGTTTTTTACTATCTATTGGCAATACAATTCTATTTTTTAACCTGTGCCAAATATTTTTAGGATTATTTTATATATTTTAAGGTCTGAAAATGCTGTTATCTTTATTTTTAATTTTTCACTATTTCCTTTGGCAGTCTAGATCTTTTGGTCTTCTGAATTTGGGGTTGTTTTGTTTGGTACTATAAAGTGTCCCCTTGGTAGTTTAACATAGCATTATATCTATAAATTAATTTCAGTAGTTCTATTGTCTTTCTTTATATTGACATGGCCTAGCCATGAAGTACAGACTGGTTCCATTTTTTCATTCATTCTTTATTGCTTTAAGCACATTGCTTGAGGCTTACAGAGATATTTGGAATGTCAGTGGATTGGCCCCCAGATAGTTTATTCTATGTAAAAATACTATTGATTTTTTGCTATGAGTGCTTTTATTTTTTAAACCCTTACTTTCTGTCTTGGAATCAGTACTTTGTATTGGTTCCAAGGCAGAAGAGTGGTAAGGGCTAAGCAATGGGGGTTAAATGACTTGCCCAGGGTCACACAGCTGGGAGGTATCTGAGGTCAAATTTGAACCTACGACCTCCTGTCTCTAGACCTGACTCAATCCACTGAACTACCCAGCTGCCCCCAGGAGTGCTTTTAATATAAACTCATGGTTAGAATATTATTTTAAAACTTTCTAAGAATTAGTATTGAATACTATAGTCCTCAGATTCTAGGACACATGTTTTCTATTAATGTCTCATGTTGAATGATCCTAGACTTTGCAAAATCTGAAATTGCACAGCACAAATTTGCATGAGTATTATAAAGACTTGATGAATTTGGGGGGAAATGTGGCTTGTGATTTCCAAAATATATGCCTTAAAAATGTTTAATTATCTTTGATACTAACAATAGCTTGATTCCAAATAGTGTAAGGATAGTTTTATATAATATAATTTAATAACCAGATTAACCTTGAGTCAGAACAGTTCCCACAAGAATTTTTCTCTTATACTTTGTTGAGGTGAATTTATTTGGCTTCTGACTCTTGACTGTGACCCTACATTCCTTTGAATACAATTTTAAGTTCCTACTATGTGCCAGGCATTGAAGAAGGGAATGGAGGAGGATTGGATAACAGAACAGGCAATAGTCTCTGACCTCAAGGAGATTATATTTTAAAACCACTTGTATGACTTTCAAGACTTCATGATTCAGCCCCATCCACCTTTAGAATGGATCCCAAGACCCAAGAGTTGGAAGAAATCTTTTTAATTTTAATTTACTAGCATTTCTATAGCACTTGAAGTTTGCAAAGAGCTTTACCTGTCTTATCTTATTTGATGTTCACAACAATCCTTGAAGGTAGATGCTCTGATCATCTCTTTTATAGTTAAGAGACTGAGGCAGGCAGAAATGAAGTGATCAGTTTGGAGCTCTTTGACTTTCAAGTCCAGCCCAGTGAATAAACTGCCTCATTTCAGTAAGAATAATGAAATTGAGCCTCAAGTTGAGTTCAGCTGTCTAAGGTTTTGTAGGTAGTCTGAAGGATATATCTGATGCTTATGTTCCCTAGAGCAGTGCTTCCAAAACTGTTCTGTGTAACACGAATAGGCATTCTTTTCTGTTTCTCTTAATGGGGCCCCTCCTACACTCCTTCATCATTTGCCTCAGCTTTCTGCCTACCCTGCTGAAATCCCCCCTTTTGTAGGAACCTTCTCCTGATCCCCCTTAATGCTAATACCTTCCTTCTGGATTATTTTCTATTTGACCTGTTTCGGGCTTGTTTGTATATGATTGTTATGCATATCATCTTCCCTATTCTTGCTGTGAGCTCCTCTGGCACAGAAACTGTCTTTTGCCTTTCTTTGTATTTCCAGCTCTTAGCACAGTGCCTGGCATATAGTAATTAATAAATGTTTATTAACTCATTGACTGATTATAGATCCTAGGATTCAAACCCATTTTCTCTGACTCCCAAAACCACATCATCTCTTATACTACCTACCCTTCTCCATCATATTTTTTACTCAACACAACTCTGTTCTAAAGAACTAAATGGGTTGTCCTCTCCTTGTCTTAAACATGCCATGGCCATTTTCACCCTTTTATAGCTTTGTTAATACTTTTCCTTTTAGGGGGCAACTGGATGGCTCAGTGGATTGAGAGTCAGGCTTAGAGACAGGTCGTCTAGGTTAAAATTTGACCTCAGACACTTCTCAGCTGTGTGACCCTGGGCAAATCATTTAACCCCCATTGCCTAGCCCTTACCACTCTTCTGCCTTGGAACCAACATACAGTATTGACTCCAAGATGGAAGGTAAGGGTTTAAAAAATAAAAATACTTTTCCTTTTACTTTATGCTGCCTGGCTCATTCACAGGATATTGGATTAGAGGGGCATTTTAGAAATCCACTAGTCTAACCCACTCCTTTTCTACTTGGGAAAACTCAAATCCTGCCCATCAGTCAACTCCTACCTCTTCCATGAAATTTTCCTTAATACTAAACCTCTCATGTAACTAAATTTCAATACCATTTATAATTCGTGCTACTCAATTTAACATTTAATTATATATCTTCTTTTGTATGTCAGAGGCAACTTCTGTATCCTCCACATCACTTAGCACAGTGCTTAACAACTAAAAACTTTTTTGGCCAATTGATGAGTGGCATTAATTATATGGATTACATGAAAAAGCTGACAGGTTTTTTTTTTTAATCTTTCTTTAAAAATGACCTTAAAAACCAAAAACCAAAAGTTACTGTTAAACCTGCCTGGATAGATTCATACGAGTGGCAATTTTACTTATGAATTTAATTCTATTTTAAAAGAATATTCCTCAGATTATGGAGCTGACTTTGTATCTGATAGATTAGCTTCCCTTTTCTTTTAAAAGTTCCAGCAAAGTAGTAAACTACTCTAAAAGTCTAATTGTAATAAAGAACAATGCCATTAAAGTTAGAGAATGACTAAAAAAAAATCTAATCCAGCATTACTATACTTTGTAGCAGGAACATGGATAGATCTAGATCTACCTCCTTCTGTTCCTGTGCCTTACACATCCTCAATAAAATTCTTTTGTTCAAGGTCAAGCTTAGGTTCTACCACTGAAGTTTTCCCTCATAGCTTCTGAAGACAGAGCCAATAGCACTTTAGGTTGATTTATTCTTTAACTTGTCAAGTTAAATAGTTGAGCATTTATTTGTGGCTATATATACCTCTCCTTTCCCTCCCTACCCCACCCCCAACTATAAATTCCTGGGGGATGGGGAGAAAGTGACAGGTATTATTTTATCTTTAGGTCTCCTATGTCTCACAGGATGTTGTATATAGTTGGCACTCAAATGTTTGTCTAAATTAATTTACATTGTATTTCAAAGATATGCCTAGTGGATACTTAATCAGTTCTAATTGTGTATCTGGACTTAACTGTATACTTTTTAGTATTTATTCCCATGAGCAGTTTTTCCTAAACTCTTCTCATATATAGTATATATAGGTATTCCTGTGAGACATGACATTCTTAATCCCAGCAATATTTTCCTCTCTGTAAGTACTAAGTATCAAGTATTATACATATATCAGTAATACTTAATGTGCCATATATTTTTAAAATGAAAAAAAAAAAGTTAATTTCCTCAGTTTTACTGTGAACTTGCCTTGATCTCTATCCAAGCCTGGAGGACAGTCCCTCATATTTCTTGATCCCTATTGTACTCTGCAGAGAAACATTTTAGGATTTCATCAGTGACTTTTTTGCTCATAAGTTTTCTCTGGTAAAATTAGTTTGGAAAACACTACCTCAGGAGGGTTTTGTTTTGTTTTTATGAACTGGAAGTGAAAGCTTCTCTCCTTATGCAGGATAGTCAGAAGCAGCAGGAAAGGACCAATTATTGATTTAAGCATAAAATCTCTAGTGGTCATAGTAAAGTAGTCTAGTAAATTAGAACCTACGAATTATACATTGAAAACCTCTGAAATCTCATTTACCATTATCTAAGCATTTATTAGGTTCTTACTCCATGCCAGGCACCATGGTAAGTACTGGCACTATAATGAGAAAAATTGAGGTCTCTCCTCTCTGTAGAGCTCAATCTGAGAGAGAGAGAAAGAGAGAGAGAGAGAAACAGAGAGAAAGAGAGAGAGAAAAGCTCCAGGTTCAGGGTTCTTTATGTAGATCAGGTGACATTGTCAGGAGGTTGGATATTCTTATTTTTATTATTTATTTATTGGCTTCCCTGAAGCATATGACACTAGATTTTCATAATGCTTCTCTCCTTGATTCATCTGTGTGTCTGACTGCCCCTTGAACTTTGCTAATTCAGGTTCTACTGACCATGGATGTTGCCTCCCTTAGCTCTGTCCTGGGCCCTCTTCTCAACTCCCTGTATAGTATATCATTTGATGATCTCATCAGCTCCCATGGATTCAATTATTATTTATTTGCAGATTATTCCCAGAAGTATAATGGGTCTTTATCTCTCCTGAGCTCCAGTTAGCAGTAACCAGTTGCATTTTTTGTTGTTTAGTCATTTAAGTCATATCCAATTCCCATTTGAAGTTTTCTTGGCAAAAATACTGGAGAGGCCTTTCATTTCCTTCTCTATCTCATTTTACAATTGAGGAAACTGAGGCAAACAGGGTTAAGTGACTTACTCAGAGTCACACACAATGTTGAAGCTATATATGAATTCAGGTTTTCCTGGCTCCAGGCCCAGCATTCTATTCATTTTGCCACCTAGCTGCCTTTTTACATCATGAATTGGATAATCTCAGACTCAACAAGTCTAATGCAGAATTCATCCCCAGACCCCAAAAATTCATCCCCTCTTCCCGATTGCCTCATTCTTGTCTAGTATACCATCATCTTCTCAGACACCCAAGCTCCTTCATTGTCATCTTCAATCCCTTCCTTTTCACTCCTCATATGGTTGCCTGGTCTTGTCATTTTGCCTTCATAACATATCTGTTCCCCTTTTTCCACTTACTACAATTCTTGTTCAGGCCCTGATCACCTCTTGCCTGGACTGTTGGCATTGACCTTCCAATTGATATTTCTGCCTCAAATCATTTTAATCCACCCTCCACTCATCTTCCAAGGTGATTTTTCTAAAGCAAATATTCCCCATGCTCATTAACTCCACTGGCTTCCTGTTACCTCAAGCATCAAATATAATTTCCTTTGGCATTTCAAGCTCTTCCTAATCTGTTCTTCTATCTTTCCCTTCTTACACTTTACACTTTTTGCACACCCTGCATTCCAGCAGCATTGGCCTGCTTGTCAAACCAGACACACCATCTCCCATATCCATGCTGCTATACAAACTTTCCCCTAATCCTGGAATGCTTTGCTCTGTCATGGTTTTCTGGACTTTCTTTAAGACTAAACTTAATAAATCCTACCCTACCTCCAGGGAGATTTTTTCCATTTCCCAAGAGTTCCTGATGACTTTCCCTCTCAGATTACCTTCTATCTACTCATTTATATCTTATGCTTACCCTAGTTAATTATACATTTTTATTCCATTAGATTGTGAGCTCCTTGAGGGCAGGATCTATCTTTTTGCTTTTCTTTATGTCCATAGCCCCTAGCAAGGTATAGGGAGCTGGTTCCTGAGTGTTTGATTGTGCTTATTGAGTTGTTGATTTGGAGGGCACAAAAGGCTTAGAGTATCAAGACAGATGGTAAGGATTGGTCATACTCTAACTCATTAGGAGTAGAGCTAGTTATTATGTCTGGTTGTTGAAGAATGGGGAACAGAAAAGAGGAGGGAGCCAGTTCTTTTGACCTGGAAGAGAATGAATATGTTTGGATGTATTGTATACTACTTGTCCCAGGAGGTCATGAGGTGAGTAGGAAGATTTGAAAGATGAGGACTGGGTCTTGCATCTTGTCTCTGGAACTTACTTTGTGTGACTTTGGGCAAAATACTCTTTTCTCATCTCTTGGCTTTAGTTTCCTCATCTGAATTTTGGACTTGACTACCAAGATCTCTTCCATTTCTAATTCATGATCTAGACTCAAAACAGTAGGCCTTCAGAAAAGGTTGCTGGAGTTCATTAAAGATAACCCTATATATCCCACAGTTTGGATAGGGTTGATGGCATTTGATGGAATATTCAAACATGGGAACAAATTCGAATGTAGTAAAAATTTCTGGTAAATACTCTTTGGCAATATAGGTAAAAGCCCAAATATGTTCAGTAATTACACAGTTAGCAAAGATGTTTCATCTTCATTTCAGAAATGTCATTGCTAGTGGCAGGAATAACATAGGACAGAAGTGATTTGTATTCTGACATGTCACACTTTCCCTTACCAGGCCTTGGAAGAGTATTTCCACATTTTCCCTTTTAGTCATAGTAAGATATCTTTCCTTTGTTCAGTTAAAAAAAAAGGCAACCAAAATCATCTTATTGATGCCTTTTATCTTTATATCGTAATCTTTTCCCATCCTGAGATAGAACCCTCTCATAACAAAGAAAAACAATTAAGCTTATCTGGTAAGAAATACAGCCCAAGTCTAATAATAGATGATTTTTCAATACTCTACCATGAGAAAAGAGCTGAATTTCACTATATTTTGGAGGGGAAGGCTTCACTGGTTTTCTATTTTTCATATTTCAACTTCTTTTTAGTGATCTGTTCATTTACATATTACAACTTTGTATATTCTCAACAGTCAGTCAAGAAACAATTATTTGTTGTGTTTACTGTGTGCCAGACATTTGTACAAAGCACTGAGAGAATACCTAGGAAAGGAAAAAGCTAGTCACCTTGTGTGCCACAAAAATCTATGCAGTGTGGGGCAGGGGGATGGTTGGGGCATAGGATGGATGGGAGCCTACTAGGAAAAGTTTCTTGCAGGAAGTCAGGAGGAAAGGTATTCCAAAGAAACATCAAGAACGCAAGGGTCTGAGGATGGGAGGGGGCTGGGGATGCGCAAGTGTATGAAGACTAGAAAGGAAGGGAATAGCTGGTTTGTGGAGATCATTAAAAGCCAAACAGGATTTTTATGTTGCATCCTAGAAG
Source organism: Monodelphis domestica (assembly GCF_027887165.1). Lineage (NCBI taxonomy): Eukaryota > Metazoa > Chordata > Mammalia > Didelphimorphia > Didelphidae > Monodelphis > Monodelphis domestica. Next base: position 72,477,725 of record NC_077231.1, on the reverse strand, counting down.
TGATAAGGAGCTAGTGGAGTATGAGTAAGGTCATTCATTGTACTTTCCAAAGAAAACTTTGCTGGTGTAGTCTTTAAAGTCTTTAGGCCAATGAGGGTGAACAGAAGGGTTGAAGCAAGAGGCAAAGGAGAAGAGAAAAATTTGTTGGTTCTGCTTAGTTCACTGTAATTTAATTCCATATCTTCTCATGTTTCTCTGGGGCTTCCTCGTCTCTTGTTTCTTAGGACAAAATGGGATGCTTTGTGTGCTAATGAGTTATAGATAAATAAAGTTCTAAAGATATAAAGAAATACAGAACAGTCTCTGCTCTCAAGGAACTCAGTAAAGGGGGTGACCATGTTCAGACTATTATATATGTAAACAAGCTTATATAAAGGATAAATTGGAGATAAGCAATGGAAGAAGGAAGGCACTAGAATAAGGGGAACTGGGAAAAGCTCCTAGAAGGTATGATTTAATATATTCATTACCATAGCATTTTTTAGCCATTCCCCAATCAGTGGAAACCCATATTTTCCTATTCTTTGGAACCTAAAAGTATGATACTGTGGATGTTTGGAGTCATATTCAACTTTCATTTCTGTCTTTGACTTGATTGGGGTATATGTCCCTGAAGTAGGATTGCTAGATTAAATGATTTGACCAGCTAAGTCATTTCTCTTTCACTAAATTCTGAACTGTGTTGAGCACTTCACAGCTCCCCATGTCCCATAATCCTTCTAACTTGGTCTATTTCTGTCTTTTATATTGTTGCTCATTCGCATGGGGTAAAATGTCAGTTATTTTCATTTTCATTTCTCTACCTGTTAGTGAATTGGAGTCTCTGTCTTTCAGGCTCTTTGGCTGTCTCTTATTTTGTCTCAGATAAGAGTGAAGAGAGTGCTAGGACTGGAATCAAGAAGTTCATATCCTGCCTCAGGTGATTAAAGAACCTTGGGCAAGTCATTTAACCATTATCTGCATCACTTTTCTCATCTGCAAAATGGTGGTTGTGAGGATCAAATGAAATATGTGTGAAATACATAACACACAATACCTGGCACTCGCTAGATGCTTAATAAATGCTTGTCCCTTTCCCTCCTCTTTGTTCCTCTTTCTTCTCCTTTCCCTTCCTTCCCTTTTTCATTTAATGAAATAGCACAGTAACATATTAACTGTATCATATTCTCCCCCATAAAATTAGAGCACACTCTTCCATAAGTATAAACACCATTAAAGGAGATACATGTAAGAATAAACCCTGAAGTACATATGTCAGGAACATGTTCAAGCACACATGGGTGGTGGAATGGATTATGATGGCAGTGCTCTAGGTCTGCCAGTGTGGTAATGGCTCATCATGCTAATCAGGTGGTATCTTTAGAATATCTTTTCAATATTGTCATTTATAGCTTGCATTTCTTTTGAGAACTGTTCCTGGGGAGCAGCTAGGTGGCTCAGTGAATAGAGAACCAGACCTGAAGATGAGAAATGCTGGTTTCAAATCTGATCTCAGGCATTCCCTATCAGTGTGACCCTGGGCAAGTTACTTAACCCCAGTTGCCTAGCCCCTTACTGCTCTTCTGCCATGGAACCAATAGTTGGTATCAATTGAAACACAGAAGGTAAGGATTTCATAAAGAAAGAAAAACTAAACTGTTCCCATCCGTTCTCCTTTCATCTTAATGTCAATTCCTTATATTTTGGATCTTAGACTTTTGTTCCTATTTGACACAAATATGACCTTGAACCAATTCTTGTATAATTTTGTCTTTGTTGATTTGCATAAAAGCTTTTAATTTGATGTAGCTAAAATGATTTTATTTTTTATGAACTCTGTCCTTTGACTAAGAATTTTCTTCCCCTTTAGAGTGTTAAAAAGTCTTGTGGTACATGTAATGAAATAATACTGTCTTGGGAACATATAAAAACATGGGAAGATCTCTATAAGTGGACTGCCAAGTGTGCAAAGTTAGAAAAAAATATACACAATGACTATAACAGTTGAAATAAAAGGACAGTAACAACAATTGCTGAGAAATTGTGATGACCAAACATGGCCCCAAAGAAGAGAAGGCACCTCTTTCTCTTAACTCCACCCCACAGTTTTTTGTAAAAGTGGTTAACTATGGGTGTGCAACATTGCATATAGCACTTCACTTTTTTATTGTAATGATTGCTGCTTTGTAACATAGTTTGAGTTGAGTTTCCCTCTTTATATTTTTGACAAGTAAATTTTATGTAATTCTAAAATATGTCACTGATCATTTAGCATATTGCCAAATTTGTAAATTTAGGTGGTACTGTCATTTTTATTTGCCAGCCCAAACATGAGTGTGCAAATGTCTCCAGTTATCCTCTTTTTGTAGTATTTTCTAGTTATTCATATGAATCTTAGATATGTCTTCATAGATTGATTCTCTGATAAGCATGCCTCATTTCCCTCCCTCGTTTTCTTTCCAACTATATGAGTTGTAGACTTTTAAAATATTTATATAAAGTATTTCATAATCAACATTTCCATTTTCTCTTATTTATCATAGGGTAAACAAATGGAACCATGATATATTAGTTTGTGATTTGTATATGTTAAAATGTAAAATTATAAGACATTTCTAATCAATTTCTCAAGAACAGTTTGCTACTCTGAAAAGTACCTTAAAATGATCAGTAGTAAAATAGTGCTTCACAATGATTAGCTACTAAAATGTGGGTTGGGAAAAAAATATATAGGAAAAAGAAAGTGATTTTTCTTTACTGACTCATTTATTCAAAGATATCCATGTTTTCATGTATGATCTCCATTGGTGCAGATTGTAGTCTGTTCATAGCTGCTTATACTCTGCTTTTTTTTTCAGGGCTGTATTGCAGCCAACTCTTGTTTTAAACAGATTTGTTAAATTTTCAATGTAAACATTTATACCTTATAAATTAAGACTCAATTTCTTGTTTTGTTGATTGCCTAGACTTAAGAAAGTGATGGAGAAAATGTTAATAATGCAGATGAAACTTTAAAAAATACTATAAATGCATTTTCCCCCCTGGAGAGCCAATTGTTAAGCTTTTACCAATAAATCAATCAATAAACATTTATTAAGCACCTACTGTGGGCCAGGTACTGTGCTAATAAGCACTAATAAAAAGAGGCAAAAGATAGTCCTTCCCCCAAAGGAGCTTACAACATGTAAAAAAAGGAGACAGCATATAAGCAAATATACAAATTATATACAGGATAAATAGGAAATAATTATCAAAGAGAAGGCATTAGAATTGAGAAGAATTAGGAGAGTTTTCCTGTAAAAGATGAGACTTTAGTTGCCACTTAAAGAAAGCCAGGGTAGTCAATAGGCGTAGTTGAGGAAAGTGTCTAAAGAGGGAGTTTTCATAGTTTAAAAATTATGGGTCCAGACTAAATGCTCCCCATGCCTCCCCACACATTAAAAATTTAAACCACTTTTTGGAAAGAAAAAAAAAAAGCCCTTTGAGATAGGTAAGTACAAGTCTTAGTATCTTCAACCCCGCCACCCCCCATTTTAAAGATAAAATGCCCCGCAGTTTCCCAGCAAGGTTCAGATTTGGGACTCAGATTTCCTCTTTCATAACTCCCAGGGTGGACTCACTACTAGTGTTTTTTTTTTTCCCCATACCCCTCCCATTTCCATTCCCAGTAATCCACTCAGTGGGCTGTGGGCTTACTTTCTTTTGACAAAGCAGTGACCATGTAATGCAAAGGCTGACATTTATCTCTTGCCTATGCCATATAACCAATTTATCTTAGGCCTTTTTTTTTTTTACTGCTACTTTTGTTTGGGGTGTTGAATAATTAAAGGAATAACCTTTATCACCTAAATCTCATAAAATATACTTAATTTCTTTTGTGGCTGAACTCAGGTGCTGCCCATGCCAAGAATTCTTCCCTGATCCAGTTAATATTTTCTTCTTCAAATTAACTTTCATATATCTGTTTATGTGTCACATTTCCCAGTATCAGGCAGCCCTTAGGCCTGTAATTCCTGCAGAGTAGATGCTTAAGAATGTTGAATTCGAATTGACTTACATTTTGGAATAGGAAAGGAATTGAAGAAAGTTTAAAAGTTTTACCAAATTTTAAAGAGGGAAAAACAAATTAGTCACTATTCTCAAGGAATTAAGTTTTTATATGAGTTTATAACCTAGTTGGATGCTAAAAGTAGAAGTAGCTATAAATTAGTGATAAGTTGTAGAAAAGATCAAACACTATATGAGAGATATAGAAAGGTAAGTCAGTTCTGCAACTGGTAGAATTAAGCAAGACTTGTGCGATGAGGTAGAGCTTGAAGGAAAAGCAAGATTTTTAGAAGCCCCAGCAGGAGCCTGTGGTAGTGTTCCTAGTAAAATAATGTGATCTTTAATGAAACTTTTCTGTTCTTAATCTGTCTTTATTCAGAGAACCAATTCTGCTAGATTGAGGTGAGAGACATTGACAGAGCTGCTATCTATGCACCCTGAAATCGAAGTTAGACTCCCATGTAGCCTCTGGTCAGTCACTGCCTCCAACCAAACACATAAGGGAGAGAGCACTCCTATAGAAGGCAGTTTGGGATATGCATTATTGGCACATCCTTGCCTAGCAAGGTCTTGAAAGTTGGAAGTTTCTTTACCACAATGCAAGGAAATGTCATGTATTAGAAAGAGGATGGACTTCAATCAGCTTTAGGTTCAGGTCCTGGTCACTCCTACTTTACTTGCTGTGTAACTTGGGGTATGTCCCTGAAACTCTGTGCTTGAATTCCTTAACTGTAAAATGAAGAGCTTGGACCAACTGTCCTGCCTTCTTTCTAGCTCTAAATTGTCTGCAGCTTGATAAATTATAAATCCATAACTTACTTAATTCCCTTGGAATACCTAACACATCTGTTTTTGTCAGTTTTAACATTTTTCTCTCAGGCGTGGCAACTTAATTCTAAACCCCAAGGAATACTTCATTTGTTTATTTTTTGTTTTTGCCTCCAGGTTCAGCCCTTGCTTTCAAATAAAAACTATTCTCTTCCACTGCCAGCTTATTGACCTCTTCCCCTTGAGTTTTCTTCCCCAGTGCCTCCTAAGTGAGCCTGTCTTCTTGGAGTCCCATCAATGCCTGCTACTTGCAGCCAACTCAGTCTTTGCTTTCTTCTTTTAGAGCCTGAGCTTAAAGGAAGAAGCACCTTTCTGCTTGCCTAAATTAGGCAGCCAGTCTGGAGTGAATGATTTTTTCCAGGCCCTGTCTATAGAGGCTTTAGAATTTTGCCCCATTCACTTGCTCTCTGTCTTTAGCTGAACTTCCTTGTTCAACTTCATTTTCTCTGTTGAGGCAGTTCTCTACTATTATGACACTTATCTCTAAAATCCACTTGGGATACAGCATGTCAGATATTGTTTTCTTCAGAAATCATATGGATAGCTTATTTGTCTGTGTTTAAGATTTGCAAAATACTTTTTTGCTCACCATATTTCTTTGAAGAATTGCTGTCTACTTTTCACAAATATAAAAAGGTTCAGAGAAATAAATCCAATTGCCCAGGGTTGCACTATTGAGGATTGTAGCCAGGACTAGAATTCAGTTTCTCTTGACTACCAAGTTTAGTGCTCTTTTCACTACACTGAATTGCTTCCAATTTAAGGTGAAGCAGTTTTTCACATGGGTACAGTGTTTATAGCCTCATAGGATTTAGGATTAGAAGGGATCTTACTTGACAGATGAGGAAATTTAAGCCTCAAAAAATGTGACTTGGCCTGGGTCACCAAAAATTAGATATTTGTTCATGTCTTTTTGTTTTTGTTAAACCTTCACCTTTCATTTTAGAATCAATTGGTTCTAAGGCAGAAGAGCAGTAAGGGCTAAGCAGTGAGAGTTTAAATGACTTGCCCAGGGTTACACAGCTAGGAAGTATCTTAAGGCCAGATTTGAACTAAAGGCTGACCTGTCTCTAGGCCTGGCTTGCAATCCACTGAGCTACTTAACCCTGTCATGTCCTTTTTACTTACTCTTTACTTACTATACCACTCTATTTTTTGGCAGCTGAAATGATACTACTGGAGTGTAGACATATTTTGATTAGCAGTATGTCATATAAATTTAAACTTTTAGCCATTTTACTACTTAGATATTTCCAAGGATGTCAAAGAGTTTGCCAGATATAAGTGTAGGATTGAGAACAGTTGATAATTTAATACACAAGGTATAAAAGGCAGTTACAATTTATATGGTTCTGAAAAATGTGACTTTCAAGACTATTTTAAAATTTCATTAATTGGAAAGGTTAACTCTTTCAATATGGGAGGAATTTCATATAAATTTAACACCTAAAATTTTAAAAATAAAGCTTAAAACTTCCAATTGGCTTCAAATTTACTTTTCTGATGAAGTAGTAATAAAGTGTACTATACAGGTCAGTTCTCTTTATATTTGTAGCCTAGATAGTTAGTACAAATAATTAACACCAATTTGGAGATTGGAAAAGAGGCTCATTGAAGTTGGGACTTGCCGTGGTCACTTAGCTAACAAATGTTAGAAGTGGGACTTGAACCAATGTTCCTTGTTTTTTCAAGGATTTGTTGATTTCATCAGAACTTTCATCTGTTGTAGGTCATAATCATTCCCATGGCCAAAAAAACCCAGTTCCTCCTGAGGAGCCTTTCTAGATGGAGCTATACTAATTCTCACAGGATATTGTCTATAATTAGATCATCCATCAGAGTTCCTATTTTCTTCTCCTTGGATCTTATGGAGATAGCTGAGGGCTTTTGACCCAAAAGCCTTGGGAATTGTAAGATCACCAATCCTGCTTCACCCTTAGTCTTTATCATTGAGGGCATTGTGGAAAAGAACTTGCCAATGCCGACTGCTGACCTATTATCATCAAAAGGGACATAGCCTGGGAGTGGCAACAATAACCAGACCAGTGGTCCTACTTCTAGCCCAGCCCCCTGCAGCCATCATCCTGAGAAGCAACCGATTTGAAATTGTAGTCCAGCAACTGTGTTGGCAAGTACTAGAAATACAGCTATTGAAGAACTAGAAAAGAAAGTTCTTGCCACCCTCAAATGGTTCAGTATTAGAAACTTTTATAAGTGAAAATGTCATTAAAGAAGCTATATTACCATCCCCTTTGTCACTGCTCCCAAAGGACCATGGAACCTTCCCTTTTCACTTAGCAGTCAAAACTTCATCTTTATATTGTCTCCACCATTAGAATATGGGCTCTTTGAGAGCAGGGACTGTATATTTATAACTCAGCTTAGTGCTTTGTTCCTGGTAAATCTGTTATTTCTTCATTCACTAAAGTAGCTTTAGAGAACCTGGGATCACTTCAATAAAAGGGCATTTAGGTATAAGACTTCAGTAGCTCTAGTGAAATCACCTGCTTTTTAACTATTTTTATTAAGGTGTTGGTAATGGACTCTCTTTGATTCTTGACTAATATTTTATAAGACAATCTCTTTAAAAAATAACCTTCCAAGTTTAGTTTTTAAATTGGGTGAATTGAAATTGAGGAAGGTACTAAGAAGCTGATTCACAAGACTGTGGAGTGAGAAATTGGTGTTACCAAATAATAGTTAATATTGCTAAAAAATTAGTAAAAGCTGGTGTGGTGCCCCCTCCCATCCATTTTTAAGTGTTCTGGGTTGGGTCTTTTGGAGTCTTTTTTGGGAAATTGCCTGAGGCAGATGTCCCAGACTGACTCAGTGACCAGTCTTGAATACCTTCTTGTCTTGGAAGCTTCTTCCTGGAAGTCAAGATCAGATGGCTGGGCTGGGCTGATCCCCACATAGGCCCCTCCTAGATAACCCTTCTCTTTTTATATAATATTCCTGCCCTTTTATTTCTGGGTTAAAACCTTTGTCTCCAACCCTAGACCATTTCTTTAAAATATGAATTTGTTTGAATGTACCTACTGTAAAACTATTCTACAATTTCTTTAAGATGTAAATTAAGTATAATTTATTATTTGTTCCCTTTTGAGCTCCCTTAGTATGTAGCAATAGTTCTTTAGGCACATGAACTAGCCAGTGGGTTAGATATTATCATGTTATTCCTTTCTCTACTTTGCCCATCTGTATACTCAGATGAATTGTTCCCAGTTATTTTTACAAAGACATTATTTTTAAAAGTTGGAAATGCAGTTGGCATTCCTTCCTTGTTTTAATGGGGGGGAAAGCATCTTTAAAGAATTCTCCATTCTAATCCATTCAGACAGCAGTGAACCTAGCATTTACAATTCATGGAAGGGGCTGTATATCTTAGGCAGCAAAGTAGAAGTAAAGAATTGATGAGATTTAAAGGTTTAAAACATCAATTTTACCATAAAACATTAAGATTTGCTGGTCAGTTCTGGAAGAAGCATTTAGAGTAGAAATGGTGATGGTGGTGGTAGTATTTTACTTCATAAAGTATGACAAGACAGTGGCAAGCCCAGAAGAAATAGGGAAATGAGAGATGAGAATGGGTTGGAAGATTACGTAATTACATAGAAGTTTCTCTAGTCGTTAATTACATAAGTTTTGAATTCTCTAGAGGGAGTTTCCATATGTGAATGAATAGTTATTGAAGTTTAATGGCAACTTGAAATAATAGTAGGACATTTATTACTGTGCTGTGAGGCTGCAGTTAACTTGCAAGTATAGTATTTGAAGGGGAGTTAAATCTCCTGGGAACAGCTTAGTGAAACTATCTTGTTTTATGGCATTAGAAAAATGACCATTTTTACATTTTCAAAGGAAAGAATATTTTTTAAAGTAAACAACTTCATCTTGTTTACATTAAAAAATAAAAAGGGAAGAAAATGCCAAAGGCTATCATACCATTTGACAAGGTCACAGTCACAGTGGAAGGAAGGTCAGCAAAGCAGATCCCAGAATGAGAGCCCCCTGCTGATCCCCCTTTGTGACTTCTTTCCCCAAATTTTCCCCACTAGTGGACTTGTTATGATTATTATTCTTTCCCCAATACAGGAGAAATAACATGAGAGCAAATATATCCTACTTTAAGCCCCCTAGGTTATTACCCCCAAAATATTGCAATTACAGAATAAAAGCCCAAAGACTACTTGTCCATGACCCTTCCTTTCTCAAGCACAAGATACACCCTACAACATAATGAATCTTGTCCTACAGTTACTACACTGGAATGAATTTGTCAGAACAGAAGCCAAACAGCATCACTAGGCATCTCAAAGTAACACAAGAAAAACAGAACTTGTAAATTGAGGAAAATCCTAAAATTGGTCTGCCTAAAGTCCTCACACCTAGATATGAATGTTTTGTTGTTCATCTCTCAAGCAATTATGATGGATAGTGAAAGCTGACCAAAAGCACAATGATCCTCTCAGCAGGTCAAGGGGTACTAACCTACAAATGACTTTTATTCACATTAATCATACCTATTACAGAGTATTTCAGAAACCTAGTAAATGATCACACAATTCTTTGTTGTAGTAACATCACAAAACACCTGTTGTTCAGGTGTTTTGATACTATCCAATCAAATTGTAGAATGTCACATACGTAGAGAATTGATTGTGTGTACCAAAAACCTATATAACAAACATACCATGATACCATGGCAGAGCACTGTTTGTGATGCCTGTGTACATGGAGTGAATGCATGGTGTGTCTCATCTCATTTATCTGACTGTGACATCACATCTGGGCAGACAAACCTTGTGTCCTCAGAGAGACTGCTGGATGGACCTCAAGAAGAATGATTTTTTAAGTTTTATTTTTGAGGAAATAGTACCACCATGAGGAAGAGACAAATTTAGGTTTTACTTGGAAACACATCTAATCTGACATGAATTCTAGAGCATTGCAATGGTGAGGGAAAGCATTAGAGTAATGGTCATAAATGAAAGAAAAAGTTGATTATGTTTCTTTAGTATCTGTAGCCCATTATTCAGCCAGAATTCCTTTTAGTATTCTGTCAAGCTTAAATATATTGTTGGTCCCAACATAGGCTGTATACCCTTCAAAAATCTGGCTTGTGTTGGAAAGAAGCTCTTGCTGTCTTTCTATATAAACATTAGTAGATAGTAATGAAGATGATAGTTGGTAGGAAGATCAGAGAAAAAGTGAATGACTAGGAACCTGACAAAGGATGCAGGAGAGCAGTGGTAATGTCTGTGAGCAAAATGTCTTCACCTGAAGAAAATAAAAAGCCACTGCTACAAATACTATGTTCATTTTGTGTGAAGAGACAGTATAACATAGTGGATAGAGGTATCTGCCTTAGGGTCAGAAAGGATAACCTGGGTTTTCCTGTACTGTCTCAGCTTGCTTCTGGATGCTTAGGTTATGAGACTTTAACTTACCAGGAGAGTAGTCTGGTCTTGGTGAAGATTTCAGGCCCATGGTCATTTGTGAAACCACAAGACTTGCCCCTTAATGAAAATTTGTACTACATATTTGAAATTTCATTGTAGAGAATAGCCCTATACTTATTGGGTAAGAATTTGCCTGTCTTAAAGCTACTCTTTTATTCTCTCTGATCTTTCAAGTTAACTCACAGTAGGTCAGCAATCTTGAATGCCATCTCCCTCAATACCCCAAGATGTAATTTAATTCACTCAATTGGTGATTTGAACTCAAGTTAGCCAGGTGCTCCATCTCTCCCTTTATCTTGGATTTGGATTCTTTTTCTTTTGTTCTTTCCAGCCCAAAGATAATTTTCTTGACAGAAAAATTGTGGAGCCCCACTGTGGTAGAGAGTTCTCACAGTAGAAGATTCCTACACTGACAAAATTCTTTATCCAATTTATGTATGCTTATTCTAGAAAAAGACTGTATAGAATCATTTGTTTAGTTGTTTTCTGGTGTGTCTGATTTTCCATTACTCCATTTGGAGTATTCTTAGCAACCATAACTGAAACGGTTTGCCATTTCTTTCTCCAGCTTATTTTGTAGATGAGAAAACTGACTCCATAAACAAGGTTAAGCAACTTGCCCAGAGTCACACTAGCTAGGAAGTGTCTGAGGCCAGATTTGAACTCAGGAAGTTGAATCTTCTCCACTTGAGGCTTGGCACACTTATCCACTGTGGTACTCGGCTGCTACCATCTACACTGAGCCAGGGACCTCTTGATTCTTTGTTCCTCTTTTTCAACATAGCTTAAATACAAGGGTCTGTCTCCCCACCCCAGCCTTTTTTTGTTTGTTTTAATAGTATTTGGCTTTCTATGCTACTCTCAGCTCATTCTGGGTTTTAGAGCTCCTAACACACTTTGTACCAACTTTTTATTTTTTGCCAATTACCTGTAATAAATTTCTATGTAAGTTTTCCAAAGTTGTATGATCCAAATTCTCATTTCTTTGCCCTCCTCCTGAAGCTGGTAAGCAATTCAATCTGGGTTATACATGTATTATCACACACAACATTCCAACATACTTTTAAAACTTGAGTTGAGGTAATGTTAATTTTTTCTTTCTTTTTTTTTTAAACCCTTACCTGCTGCCTTAGAGTCAATACTATGGATTGATTCTGAGGCAGAAGAGTGGTGAGGGCTAGGCAATACGGGTTAAGTGGCTTGTCCAGGGTCAGACAGCTAGAAAGTGTCTGAGGTGAGATTTGAACCCAGGACCTCCCATCTCCTGGCCTGGTTCTCAATCCACAGAGCTACCCTGCCCTGCCCCCCTTAGTTCTTTTTATTAGAATTATTTCCCTGACTTTTAAGTATCAAGAAGTTTCCTTTTCCTGCTTAGCTCATTTCCCCTGTATAATTTAATTCATGGGATCCTTCTTATCTTTGTTGGACATTTTTAAGCATGCTCTCCCCAAAGTTAGTGCTTAGTCAGAGTGGGCCATCTTTTCCCTAATTATTTTATCACAAATTCTAAGTTAGTATGGTTATTTGACTACAGGTTTCCCATCATTTCGACCTCAACAGTTAATTTTTCCTTATTGCCCAGAATGGATCCAAAAAGCTATTGTTCACCCACTTGTTGAAATTAAAGTTAGGAGGATGAAGAGATTCATATAGTTGAATGCCCTCCCCACCCCCATTTTTTATCATGACTCCAGGTCTATTTCTCTTTAAGTCTAGGTGCTTTTTTTTTTCTGCTTCCTTTGATTTTATTCAAATACTTTATAACATAGACTCCTCCTTATTCATTGCATAAATACTGTGTATCTTAAAACAACATTCTCATCTCCCCCCCCCCCCCCTTAAGGAGTAGTTTTGTTTCAGTCTTAGATTTATCTTCACCAAGTTATAGTGGTGGACATGTCATCTAATTTGCCTCCTCGTGCTAAGATCTTTAAATTTTTAAGGACACAAAGTGGGGAACCTAATTCAAGGAATTCTGGGAAAATTAAAGGAATTCTGGGGAATGTAGTCCTGGGGTACACAATTCTATTTACACAATAGTTTGCTCTTGGGGGAAAAAGGGGGTGAATGAGGTTAAGATTGAGATTCATGCCCCCTTTTAAAAAAATAATTTCTCATTTTTAAAAAGCCAGTTTTGTGTTAAATGTTTTGGTTATTCATTGTGTCTTACTACAGTTCCTTTTTCTTTGACTATTTTATATTAACTACTTGTCAGGAAAATCTCAGATTAGTTTTGGCTTCCCTTCCCCCCCCCCCCCCCCCCCAAACCCTCAGCCAAATCACTTTTTCTCTCATGACTTAAAAACCCAAGATGGCTATTCTTTCTTCACTTAAAGTTTAAATTACTTGTAAACTCAAAACTAGTATTCATGCAAACCAAGCCTGTATTCATAGCAATAAGAATAACAGTAAGAAAAGCATCCTTTTTTTTTTGGACTTAGTTTTTCAAGGGATTGTTGTTTTAAAATATTTTAAAGTTATTTTAGAAATGCAGGAAAGATTTTTCAAAATTTTGCCATGTAGATAATTATTTTATGCTGTAATATAATAATGTATATAATAGATATAATTGATTGAGTGACCATTGTCTCTTTCCATAGACCTGGAAGGATTAGAAAGGGGGAGAGCGTATAGAAACTGAAAATAAGGAGATATCTTTCAATATTTTAAAGTATAAATTTAATAGAAAAAAGCAATAGAGAACCATTATGGACCTTTGGGCAATATTCCTACCACAAAAGTGAAGTACAGGCAATCTCCAGTTAACAAATGTGTTGTAAATAAGAGTAAATATACATTTACCAGTGGGAGTTTAAAGCACATTTTCTGATTTGGTTCCTAGACTAGAGTAAATAAGGCTCCAGAACCCTGGAGGAGGGGCAGCAGAAATCAGACACCTTGCAATGCCCTTCTGCCCCAACTTTCTTCCAGTTTTTCTCTATTCTTTCCCCCTTCTTGGATGATTACTACCCATTTTCCCTACTCTCTCACTCTCCTCACCACCAGCCCCAATCTAAATATGGCTTCTTATCCCATTTGAATGAGCAGGAAACCAACCACCAACTCTGTTCCTCCTCTTAGAATGGAGACAGAAGGCCACTGGGCCTAGTGCTCTTTGCCCTACCAATGAATCTGCTTGTATATGTTGTGTTCTCTTTCAGTCACTCAGTTAAATTGGCTGATAATTAAGTCAATCATTTATTAACTGCCTACTTTGTGCTAGGCACTGTGCTAAGCACTTAAGATACAGAAAGAGGCAAAAGACAGGCCCTGCCCTCAAAGGATAAGAATGGAAATAATTAAAAGAAGGAAAGCACTGGAGAGAGATGATTTTAGGGAAGGTTTTCTGCAGAAGGTAGAATTTTAGTTGAGGCTTAAATGAAGCTAGGGAGACCAATAAGTCAGAGCAGACTCCTTAGTTTGTGAGCCTGAGACACTAGCAGGATAGTATTGCCTAGTTACAGGGCAGGTAGGAGATAAGAGTTTAGGGGTAAAGATAAATTACATCCTAAATTTATGCTGAATGTGCAGTTTAATTTGTCTGAAAAGCAGTTGAAGATGCAAGGTTAGATGTCAGCAGAGAGTTTGAGGCAGGATCTGTAGAGAAACATTATGGTCATTATGTCTGTGGGAGCTGTTGGTGGGAGATCACCAAGTGAAGTAATGGAGAGGGATAAGAGGAGTCTAGGACATAACCTAGGAGACACCTGTCCTCTGAGAGGAGCAGGAGCTATGTTGCTCTTCTTTTTGTATCAACACTCAGCAGTGCTTGGCACATAGTAAGGGCTTAATAACTTCCTTCATAATGAAGATGAACTAATAATAGTAATAAACTGAATTAATGGGAAAGTGTGAGGAAGGAATTGATGAATTTCCAGACCCTTTTCTGGGTCAACTCCAGGCATAATTTTGTCTGAATTAATTCTTTGTCTTTGACCTCAGTATCTCTTTCCAGGTACCCATTGCCTTTGTGTTGCTCTGGACTGCCCCCAACTCAGGCCCACCCTGCTCTTCACCCTCTTCTCCCAGGTTCAAAAAAGTTTTTGTTTTTGTTTTGTTTTGTTTTTTAAACCCATACCTTCCCATCTTGGAATCAATACTGTGTGTTGGTTCTAAAGAAGAAGAGTGGTTAGGCAATGGGGTTTAAGGGACTTGCCCAGGGTCACACAGATGGCAAGTGTCTGAGGCCAAATTTGAACCTAGGACCTCCCATCTCTAGACCTGGCTCTCAATTCACTGACCTACCCAGCTGCCCCCTCAAAAAAGGTTTTCTGTGGAAACTAAACTTAAGAGATAAGTAGGAGATACTCTATGTCTCTCTATCTCTGATGCAAACATGCTCTAATAGAGCAAAGTTCTAATTGACAGAGAAGCCATCAAGGTTGTAGCTTTCACTGATTTTTAGGTTCTTATAGCCAATTCTCAGTAGACAGTTCTCAAGTTCTGAATAATTTGAACATGCCTGACTTAAAAAAAAAAAATCATTAGAAGGGGACATCTGGATGGCTCAATGGATTGAAAGCCAGTCCTAGAGATGAGGTCCTAGGTTCAAATTTGACCTTAAACACTTCCTAGCTGTGTGACCCTGGGCAAGAACCTTAACAACCTCATTGCCTAGTCCTTATCACTTTTCTGCCTTGGAACCAATACACAGTATTGATTCTAAGATGGAAGATAAGGATTTAAAAATATATGTTTATTAGAGACAGATTCCTGGTGAATAAGAGCTTTTAACCTCAGTTTTCTGGGGGGAACTCACAAAAGAAGGGTTTTGAATGAAAGGATGGCACTTGACCTTGAGTTGAATATTCAGTGCAGCAGAAGTGAGGTTTGAGTATATTGGATGGGGGGGGGGGGTGATGATATATTATTAATAAATGGAGGCTGGTAAGGAAACTAAAGTCACAGATCAAGGAACAGTAATCCAGTTGGCTCATATAGTTATTGTTCAAATCCTTTCTTTTCAGAAGACCAATAACATCATGGGTTGATGACTTTCCAGTGAATTGGATTTAAGTGAGGCAGGATTATATAAAGCCATCAACCTCATTCCCTCTTCCAGAGTCATTGAAATCTAATGGCAAGACAAAAGTCAGTATGGCTGGTAATAACCTGGGATTGTAGTGGATGACTGGCATCCTCCTAGTTTGACCAAGTTCTATGCACCTATTTCAGCTGTTGCCATAGGAACAAATTGTTCTCATCTACCTATTCCACTGAGGGAAGTCTTCACATGCTTGGGTAACTGATGGATTTTGAGACTTTTTGGTTACCCTCAGGCCACCTGCCTAGACAGTTTTATTGGGGTATGGCTTTTTGAAATCACAGGTGAGAGTTGAGTGAAAGGTGGACATCAAAGGTGAATGAGCAGCCCTGAAAAAAGTTTGGCAAGTTCTCACACCAGAAATTATATGTGAGACTGCATGAAAAGAACTGACATCAAGTAAAACTGAGTAGTTAATTTGGAGTATGGATGTCCTTAAATTTCAGATTTAGGAGTTTCTATTTATACTAGTCACTAGAGATCCATTTTTGAGCAGAGAAAGGATTATTGAAGTTAAACATATTTTAAGGAATATTACTTTAGCAGATATAGATGATAGAGTAGAGAAGAGACACTGGAAGCAAGCAAACCATTTAGGCTGTTTGTTATTATATAGTGATCTAGGTAAGAGATGATAGCCCCAAGAAGAATTTATGAGTGGATAAAAAGGAGACAGATGTGAATCAACTAGGACTTCAGGATCAAAATGACTTGAGATGGTAGTACCTATCCTTTAATAGAGACAAAGAAATCTAAAGAAAGGGCAAGTGGTTTTTTGGAGGAGGGGATGAGCTCTGTTTCTATCATGCTGGCTTTGAGATGCTCAAAGGATATTCAGTTGGGAATGTTTAAAAGAAATTTAGATATGTGGGTCTAGCTTTCTGACAAGCAATTATGGCTAGCTATATAAACTATGGAGTCATCAATGAAGAGATGAATAAACTTACCAGAACAGATGAGAGCAGCCTAATTGAGCATAGAACTAGAAATAAACTACCCAGGACAGAGCCTTGGGGGACAACAACACTAGGGGAGAATCGATTGATGGTCTATTAAAGGGAAGCAGGAGTGCTCTAAGAGAATCAGAAGGGGATCTAGAGAAGAAAGTATACCCGATTGGAAGGGAATGGTTATTGTCCAAATTCAAAACTTGCAGAGGGGTCAGGGAGCCTGGAAAAAGATCATGGGACTTATTTGAGAAAATGGTTAAGTTTTGAGAGGATAGAATGGGTGAGTTCAGAAGCAAATGGGCTGTGAAGAAATGGAGTCCATATATGATAAATCCTTTCCAGAAATTTGTGAAAAGGAGAAATAGGTTTGTGAGACAAATGAGAGGGAAGGTGAAGGCTTCTTTGTGGTATCACAAAAGGAAAAAATTTTGAATATTCAGAGCTGCTATCCTCTTGACATCCTGTTCCACCTAGTCCCTTATCTCCCTTCCTAACTGTTGCTTACTCTGCAGCTAGATGGAATATCCTGACTAATTTTAAGATCAAAGGTATTCAAGTAGTTGCACTTCTGTTAATTCCCTTGCCTTGTAATCTGATTGCTGCCCAGCACATTCTCTGCAGACTGTACCATCTATTCCTTTCTCATCTCTGTTTTAAAGCTCTTTATTTTCCTTTTTTCTACTAATATTCAAAATGTTGAGCAATTTGACCATGGCAAGAAAGAATCTTTTCTAGGTCTTTACTTTAGTAGCTGTCTCAGTTGAGACAATAGCTCTCTATAGGTGCCAAGTCTTAGCACCTTCCCTGGATGGTGCTTGGTGGTTCCTGGGCTAGAAGCAGGAACTGTGGTCTGGGGTGTCCCACTGATCCTGGGCAGAAACCTGCTCTAGTTATGCCTATTAGTTTGGCTGAAATCCCAAATGGTAATGGTAAATAAATAATAATTATAAATAATGAAAGGGTTAGGAATTGATCTCCGTCCTTTGAATACTTGTTCTAGGGAAGGGAAATAAGCCCAAAGTGAGAATGTAGGACAAGAGAATGTTGGTTATGTATATAACATAAAAGAAATTATTTTGTCTCTTCTCCATTTAACCCTTCGTGTGATCGTTACTATGCATCAGTTAGGAAAATTTGAGAGTTGGAAGGAACTTTAGAAAATTATCCAACATGGTCATTTTACAGACTAAGAAACAGAATTGAAGTGTTTTGACTGAAAAATGATGATTGACTGACAGAGATCACCTAACTAGTTAGTGGCAGAACTAGAACCAAACCTCTTGTCTTGCTTGATCTTTTTTCCATTTGTAACAATGCCTGCTTTCCCCTTTGTATTATTTATTTTTGTTAATGAGGAGACAACAATGTTGTTACCGGGATGAATTAATAGTAAAGATTCTAGTCTACCAGTCACATTGTCAAAATGAAATCTTTGTGAGTCACTCTTTGAGAGAAGAGCATTTGGAGCAAATGAGCTGACTAAAGGGATGACAACAACCATAGACTGTTAATACGACAGAAATTCTAAGATATTTGATCCTAAGTGCAGAAGAAATTAGGAAACAGTTCAGAGAGGTCAGGAAGACTGGAGAGAACAGGGATGGGAAGGAGGGGTGGGGGAGAAGACAATCAATGTATTTTCCAACAAAATTATGGTCTATAAGTACTTCTGGTCCGGGAACCTAACATCTGCTACAGATATAATGGGATCCAAGTCCAACAGTTTTTTCTGTAAAATTCTTTTTCTCATAAGTTACTTTTAATCTGTCCCCTTCAAAACTTTATTTTTAACTATCCAAATAAATTTAAAACAATTGTGTTGGTTGTTTACACGTCAATAAACCCAAACTCACTATAAAAATGAAAATGCTAGAAAGTGTAAAGCAGTGGTGTCAACTCACAGAAATGAAGGCCACTAGACTATACATAAGAATCCCTGAAATCTGCACATAGATTTAGAAAAACCACATATTAACAATATCAATGTATTTTTATTTAAGTATTTCTGAATGAGATTTTAATCTGGTTCAGCCACATGCTGCAGGCTTAGAGTTTAATACCTTTGGTCTAATGGATTGTTGATAATTAAATATAAACTTAGTAAAATCTTTATTTTAAATAAAAGAATGACTTTAAGTTATAGAATCATTTCAGTAGGTTAACAGTAACATTAAAAATAGGAGGAAAAATACCCTGAAAATTAATTTGAACTATGTGAATAAACATTAAAATATAATGCTTTTAAGGTTTACAGAGTTCCTACATGAATTACTTCATTTGATCTTGAATGTATGATATTGTCAAGGTAGAGACAGTTATCTAGAGAGAATAGGACTGGAATCCTAGCTATTTGCTACCTGTATGACTAAAGAAGTCCCTTAAACTTTCTATAAATATTGATTTTTACCTATAAATGATTCTTTTGCATCATACTGATACACTGTGTCTGGCACATTGTAGGAGCTTATTAAATGTCTTGATTTTTCTCTTCAAAACCTGCATTTCAAACTTTCCTATTACTGCTTAAGGTCTTAGATCAATTAAGTAGATCTCTTCTGAAACTATTACCACCCAAGAGCAGGCCCGTCATCTCTTCTGGGCTGCCCCAGTAGTCTGCTGTTTAGTCAGCCTGCCTCAAGTCTTTTTCCACTCCAGTTCATTCCCCAATCAGTGGAGGTTCAACTGTGTCACCATAATATTCAATAAATCCAGTGACTCCTTAAGACCTTCAGGATAAAATATAAAATCCTCTGTTTGGCATTTTGGTGTTCTAAGCCCTTATACTTACTTCTCTGGTTTAGGAGCTCACTAGCAGTGTACCAGATACGCATGTTACACCTTTTTTTTTTTTAAACCCTTACCTTCCCTCTTAGAACCAATACTGTGTATTGGTTCCAAGGCAGAAGAGAGCAGTAAGGATTAGGTGATGGGGGTTAAGTGACTTGCTCAGGATCTGAGGTCAAATTTGAACCCAGGACCTCCTGTCTCTTTTGCTTGACCCAATCCACTAAACCACCTAGCTGCCCCCCTATCAAGCTAGATTATACACTATTTGAAAAAAAGACATTTTTTCATTCCTTAGCATTTTGGTTATGATAGGTTCAAGTCTTAATATGGGAAATGTTGACTAAGTCCTACCACCACCACCACCACCCCCCTTTTAAATTTAGAATATTTTTCCATGGTTACATGATTCATGATTTTTCCACCCCTCTTCCCTCCCCCTCCCAGTGCTGACAAGCAATTCCACTGGGTAATACATGGATCATTGTTAAAACGCCATTTCCATGTTATTCATATTTGCAGTAGAGAGATCCTTTAACATCAAAACCCCAGTCATATCCCCATCAAACCATGTGATTGGTCATCTGTTTTTCTTCTGCTTTTCTACTCCCACAGTTCTTCCTCTGGATGTGGATAGTGTTCTTTCTCAAAAGTCCCTCAGAATTGTCCTGGATCATTGCATTGTTGCTTGTAGAGAAGTTGATTGTACCACAGCGTATCAGTCTCTGTGTATAAGGTTCTCCTGGTTCTCCTTTCACTCTGCATTAATTCTTGGAGTTCACATGGAATTCCTCCAGTTCATCATTTGCACAATAGTATTCCATCACCATCATATACCACAATTTGTTCAGTCATTCCCCAATCAGGACACACCCTCATTTTCCAGTTTTTTGCTACCACAAAGAGCATAACTATAAGTATTTTTGTACACGTATTTTTCATTATTATTTCTTTGGGTACAAATCCAGCAGTGTCTGCCACCACTTTCTCAGTAATATTTTATAGCCTTGGACAAGCTGCTAGATATTTCCCAGTTTATTATAAAGCAAGGAATTATATTGGATTCAAGGATGTATAACCTGGGGACCCAATGGATTCCTTTAACTTGAATGGGAAAGAGATGACATATTTAATTCATAAACTTCTCACTGAAATTTAACATTCTTTCATTCATGAATATAGGCAACAAACTTTCTGAGAAGGAATCCATAGACTTCAGGCTACCAAAGCGATCAAGGCACAAACAATAACTTGGAACTCTGATCACTGAATCCTTTAGGTATAAATGAAGTTACTTCATTTTTTTTTTAAACCCTTACCTTCCATCTTGGAGTCAACTCCAAGGCAGAAGAATGGCATGGGCTAGGCAATGGAGGTTAAGTGACTTGCCCAGGGTCACACAGGGACAAAGTGTCTGAAGCCAGATTTGAACCTAGGCCCATCTCCAGGCCTGACTCTCAATTCATTGAGCCACCCAGCTGCCCCCTAAATGAAGTTACTTTAAATTAATTAACTTTGACAATTCGTTTCACTGTAATAATGACCAGGTTACTTTATAAAACATTGAGGCATTTATCCTGAAGGGTTAGCTAATTTGTAGGCAATATTGAGGTGGCAGGAGCAATAAAGTTTACTTCCTAAGAGCCTCAAAAATAGAATTATCATTCAAAATATTTAAATGTGGACTGTGAGCAGGCTGCCTTCCTTGGTGCTACATAGTAAGTACACCTCAAGTAGCTTTTTTCTTTCTAGGGGAAAATCTTTTTTAAAGGTTAATTCTTTTGTAGGGATGGGGTGGAGGGGGGGTTGGGGAAAATAGTAATTAAGAAATCTCTTATGTTTTACTGAGATGAATCTTACACAGATTTAAGGTGAATAGATATTTTGCAATGACTACTAAGAGGTATTTGAATGGCCCTACATCCTTAGCACTATGCAATTTATTGTTGGGAAGATGAGGTTTGATTCTTGTTAATAAGGAGTGTATCATCTTGTTGCCAAGGTAAAACAAATAATCTGATACTGTTGCCAAACTTCATGATCCTGAAAGAGTATGATAGAAGTCCAGAGAAGGGAGAGATCTAATGTTATTAGTTGGAAGAAACATTTTGGAAAAGCTAAGCCTTGAAAAGGCCTTGAAAGGTGGTTTGCATAAATAGGTAAGATGAAAACACTCTAGTATTTCATACATTGGAAGCCATAGTATCATAGAAATTCTTTGGAGAAATACCTTTTTTATTTTTCAATTTCATTTTTTTAAAGCCTTACCTTCTGAATCAGTACTGTGCATTGGTCCCGATGCTAAGAGCAGTTAGGGCCAGGTTATGGGGGTTAAGTGGCTTGCCCAGGGTCACATAGGAAGTTTCTGAGATCATATTTGTACTTAGGACCTCCCATCTGGCTCTCAATCAACTGAGCCACCAAGCTGTCACCAGAAATACCTTTTTTAATTCAATCTTTTCAATTTTCCTTTCAATTTATATTGGTTTTATTTTTATTTTTTTTTAGATTGGTTCCAGGGCAATGAGGGTTAAGTGACTTGCCCAGGGTCACACAGCTGGAAAGTGTCTGAGGCCAGATTTGAACCCAGGACCTCCCATCTCTAAGCCTGGCTCTCAATTCACTGAGTCACCTAGCTGCCCCAGTATCTTTTGTTTTTACATCATCTGGATTTCTCTTTGTTTTCCTCTCCCTCCCAGAGAGCCATCCCCTAACAAATATATTTTCTTTCATAGTACTTTAATCAACATCGTATATCTTGTTTTTGTTTAGTATACATAAAATCTTTGTCCCCCCAAAAAGGGTTATTTAAAATCTAAAATTTTCGTGCTTTTTTAAAAAACCAATCTCCCCAGTAATTTTATCTCCCTCTTACCTTCCCAGCTCCCCTTAAAAACTAAGAGAAGCTATAATAAACAGCTAGACACAAGTAATACAACTGCATAGGCCAAAGCCTATCATCTGTTCTCTATGAACAAACCAATTTGAATATCAGTGTCTTTTAGTCTTGTTTTCATTTGCTTGATCTTAGTGATTGTTCTTCTAGGGGAATCTGGGTGGTGCCATAGTGCACAGAGCCCAGGACCTGGCAATAGAGGAGATCCAAGTTGAGATTTGAGACGTTTACTGACTGTGTGGCCCTGGACAAGTAGCTGAACCTCAGTCTTCATTAGTTTCCTCAGCTGTAAAATGGGGACAATAATAGTATCTACCTCCCAGGGCTATTGTGAGGATCAAATGAAATTATAGTAGTACATGTAGTAGTCACTTAATAAATGCTTATTCCTTTCCTATTTCTTTTTATAATTTCTCATTTTACATGTCTATGCTTCAGCCATTTTTCATTTGATAGATATCTGGTTTGTTTCCATTTATTTGTTTTGAGAGAAAGATGTGCTATAAATAACTTGATATATAAGGTGTTTTTTTTCCTGTCTCTGCAATATATGCTTAGTAGTGGAATAACTGGCTCAAAGAGTAACAGTTCTGTAGTTTTTCTTAATGCCAATTTTTTTTTCCAAGTTTTCAAAACTTACCAACATTGTGTTAGTATGCTTGACTTCCTATGATATCCTCCATCCTCTGTGTTGGTTATTTCCATTTTTTCCATTTTTTTAAATATGAGCTGAAACCTCAGAATTATTTCAATTTAGATTTTCTCTATTAGTGATTTTAAATATTTTTTTCATATGATTGTCAATAGTTTACTTTTCTTTTGAAAATTGACTATACTTCAGGGAATGAATTTTAGATATAGTCATATGAATTTAGAGGTAGAATGAACCTTAAAACCCAGTCCATTATTTTATAGGTGGGAGAAGAAAAAAAAAGATCCAGGAAGTGAATCTCCCACAAGTGAAGGTCTCACTGAGGTGCTCTCTGCACCTTTTCTAAATAAAAATACACAGCAAGACACAATAGATGATCCATACTTGCTCCACAAACTCAAGATCATTTCTAGGATCTTTTATCGTGGAGCAACTATGTCCAAAATTTTTTAAAAGTTTTTTTTTAATTGGTGTCTTTTCTACACTAGAAGTCTTACCTATTCTCATTCTCGAATATTAGTCTTTGCAATTAATCTGGCATTAGATAAATTTTATAGTTAAGTTTACTAAAATTCTTGTGGTTATCCAAGTGGTTTTTCTAGTTCTGCTTTCTTTGTGTTGGTTTAAATAGGTTTTGCAATATTTCTCTGAATTCATCATTTCTTATCATTATTACATTCCATCTCATTTTTCACTGGGGAAAATTAGTTCCTCTTTGGTTTCTGGGTAAAATGGAGTGTTTTGAAGGGCCATCTCTTTGTTTAGGGTGAGGAGGAAGGAGTGGGGAGAGAGGAGGGAATATGAATGAATCTTGTTCTATTCCTTTCATACCCATACTGTCCCATCACCTGGCCTTGGCAGAAGTTCATTGGAAATCCAAGAAAGAGATCTGCATTAGGTATTATGCCTTTAGATACAACTGCAAGAATGTCAGTTTCATAGATATTAACTGGGTTTCCATTGCTTAGGAAAAGACATCTCAGGAGGGATAGAACATGGCCACAAATAATTCTGATCAGGAGATGAGAGATTTTCCCAAGGGATTAATGTGGTTTTATAGAGAATTTACAGATGAGCTTTCATTTTTAAAAGCCATAAAGAAGATGGAAGCCAAGACAGATGTTAGATGGATAAATAGGAGGGTGAGATATAAGATATATCATGTAAAAAGACAACATTATAAGAAGTGTGTCAGGAGGGGGTAGCTGGGTAGTTCAGTGCGTTGAGATCCAGGTGTAGAGACAGAAGGTCCTGGGTTCAAATGTGACCTCAGCTGTGTGACCCTTAGCAAGTCACTTAACCCCCATTGCCTAGTCCTTACTGTTTTTCTGCCTTAGCTTCAATATACAGTATTTCTTCTAAGACAGATGGTAAGGGTTTAAAAAAAGGAATGTGTCAGAAATGCTGAAAATCAGGATGACAGAAAAAAGTTTTGTGCTTTAAAGCTCTAATGGGGAAAAGTAAAGAAAAAGAGGAACAGAAGAACACTGTTGAACAGAGAGGAAAAACTTCTGGTATTGCTTCTATGGTTCTGCTAAGGAATGAGGAGGAAGGGGAGTGTTCTGGCTTTTTTTTTTTAAATTCTGGATTTGCAAACTAACTTATTAGCTATTATCATTGTTGGGAGTTTGGTTTAAAGAGAGATGATAGGGCATATGAGGTTTTTCCTTTCCTTTTGGCACTCTATACACCCTTTGAATCTTGAGGTACCTTCCTTTGAATCCTAACTGGAAAGAGATTCTGGGCAATCATGTGGGGAAAAAAGACTGAATTAGAGGACCTGGGCTTGAGTGCCAGTTCTCTCAATCCTTTGGGTGGTCTTTTTAGGCCTCAGTTTTCTCATTTGTAAAATGGGGCAGAGTATACCTCTCCCCAGGTATAAAAGTAACAGGTAGATTTGACTGTTGACCTACCATTAGTTATTTTTTAGGAAAATCATAGAAAAAGAGACATGTGCCATGGAATTGTAGAAGAACAAATCTCTGTTATCTCTTCCCCGTGCCCCCTCCCCCAAAATATAGTATGTAAATTCTGTACCATTGAGCTTAACTTTAATCACTGACATTCCAAATTCCAGACACATGAAAATGTGATTATAAACATCTGGAAAGGGAAGTGGTGATCATAAAGGAACTAGCATAGTTTCATCAAGAAGTCATACTAGACTAGCCTTATTTCATATTTTGAGTGAGTTGCTACATTTATAGATCAAGGATATAGATTATTTGGGCAGTTAGATGCTGCTGTGCTATATAGCATTGCTATATAAATGTTAGTTATTATTACTTGTAGATGTGCTTTACTGCAAGTTTTGATCAGGATCTACAACCAGTCTATAAGGTTCCTGTTGACAAAACTCAAGGAGTTCAGAGTGTGATAGGGGAGCTTGTTGAAAGAAGGTGTTTATTTTTTATTCCTAACACCTTCTAGGATCATCTGTCTCAACCTAGGAAGGTCAAAAGAAAGCATCTAATTCAGTTTAGTCCTCTCTTTGTAAAGATGAGGAAACTGAGGCCTGAGATATAAAATGACTTGCCCAACTTCACAAAGGTAGAAAGCACCAGAGGTAGGATTTTAACTGAGCTCCTCCAGTTCCTTTGCCAGCACATTTCCCACTATTGGGTTGCCTTTGTAATAGGTACTTAATACTTAGTGACTAAATAAGTAGAAGAGATAGTAGGCTTTTTTCTGCCACCACCCTTACCCCTAGGACGGAACTGATAGTAATGGGTGAACACTGTAAGATTGTCTGTGATAATTAGTGGTATTCTTAATGGGAATGGGGGGGGGGAGCTTTTGGAAGATAGTGGGTTCTCTTACCTTCTTTATTATTGTATTGAAACGGCATTCTTTGTGAACTAATGTCCAGATTTGTTTACTCTCTGATTTCTAGGCAGTGCTTCTGAGTTACAGTGGCATTTTTCAGGCCTTGATTTCCCTTTTGTAAGATACATATCAGGCTCTTGACAGTCTCCTTGAAGAGAAAA
Source organism: Monodelphis domestica (assembly GCF_027887165.1). Classification (NCBI taxonomy): domain Eukaryota; kingdom Metazoa; phylum Chordata; class Mammalia; order Didelphimorphia; family Didelphidae; genus Monodelphis; species Monodelphis domestica. Next base: position 72,452,096 of record NC_077231.1, on the reverse strand, counting down.
AGTTTCTTTCAGTAGTTTCTCTTAAAGAGGAATTTGTGGTTTAGAATCAGCTGGTGATCAGATTAACATATTATTAAGGAAGTGTTTCCAGTATACTCAGATAAATATTGTGGCTTGGACTAGACAATATAAAACCCTGGGGAAAAGAAACTTGTTTATATGTCAAGATAGTTGTCAGAGATAGTAAAGTTTTCCTTAATGGCACATATTGGCAGCTATTTAATTTAGTATCTTGGACCAAGCTTCTGTGATTTCATCTCTACAAAGAAACTTCCTGAGAGGTTTTGACCTGACACATAGCCAGTATAATACAGCATAAGCTGGATTCGAACTCATGTTTTACTGACTCAAGTTATAGATCATTTGTTCATTATGCATTATAAAGCTGCAGACTTGATATTAAGAAAGCAAAATATTAATAGTCAAAAGGGTGATTAAATATGGTGTTCACTCTGAGGTCTTGCAGAGAAGACAGTTTTTGAACTGAATATTAAAACATTCATTTATTTTGGTCTTGAACTGAACTTAAAAAAAATTTAATTTCGGGGGCAACTCGGTGGCTCAGTGGATTAAGAATCAGGCCTAAAGACAGGAGGTCCTGGGTTCAAGTTTGGCCTCAGACACTTCCTAACTGTGTGACCCTGGGAAGTCATTTAACCCCCATTGCCTAGCTCTTACCGCTCTTCTGCCTTGTAACCAAGAAGCAGTATTCATTCTAAGAAGGAAGGAAAGGGATTATAACTTCTAAATAATTAATTCATCCAAAACCTCAAAAGACAACATACAAGTGCTTAACTATGTCCTAGACATTATGCTAGGCACATTAAAGCTGGCCAGTCCTGGACTTTAAAGTCAGTATTTTTATAATGTGATTGGGAAGAACTGCACTGTGGGTATGTTTATATATGAATGCAAAGTAAAGTAGGCATTTTAAAGAGGTCAGCTATATTATTCATAAAATGTACATACCCACATGCACACATGTGTGCACATACACACTCTTGAACAGACACAAGCCCTCTATGTATTCAAGATGATAAGAGCATGCTAAAGATTCAAAGATAAGAATGAAAATAGTCATTGCCCTCAAAGAGCTTATATTCTACCAAGGGACAGATATAAAACAGAAATAAAAATCATTTGAGAAAGAAAAAAGCCCTCATAACTAGGACAATCCCAAAGGAAGCAACATCTGAACTGAGTTTTGACAGTTTCCCAGGGTTCTAAAAGGCCTGCATTAGAAGGGTTGGCATGAGTTAAGACAGAATGACAAGAAATGGATTGCTAAGGTTGACAAGCAGCACATAGGCCACTTTGACAGTGCTTAACAGGGGTCGATATGAAATCAGCTTGGAGAGACAGATCAGAACAGTTAAGTAGAGAATTTTACATGCCAGACTGAGGAGTTTTTGTTCTATCTTAAAGGGAACAGAGGAACCACTAAAGACAGAAGATAGAAAATGCCAGGCAGTACAAAACTATCATCATGACTACTATCTTTCCTTAGCCCCTGACAGACAGCTCAGGACCCTGAACCCCCAGGAGTCTTGGGAATACCATGTTCAATGACTAGCCAGACCTATTTCTGGCCCAGCTCCCACAGCCATCACTGAGGCAGGAAATCATTATGAATAGAAGCCCTACCTTCCTCATAACCAGCAACAACTGCTGACCAACTGCTGCCAATGGTTAGATAGGGCACAGGAGCCCTGGGAGTGGCAGTACTCCCAGACCACTGGGCTTGTTTCCAGGCCAGCCCTGAAAGCTGTTATCTGGTGGAACAACTCATTTGGAGAAAAGACCAGCCATCTCTACTAGCTGCCAACCAACTGCCACACACAGGGCAGACCAGCCTAGCTGAAGCAGCAATTCACTCTGAGGAAAGGATGGGACATGGTATGTATCCAGGCAAGTCAAACCACTTCCACCACCACCTTGACTGGACTGTGATAGTGATAACCCAGGACCCCCAAATCAAGAGCCTTTGGAACAGTAATGCTTCCAGCCCAGTGTCCTTGACCATCCTCACTGGAAGTATGGAGATACAGCCCATCAGAAGTCCATGGCACTGTCAGAGCATTCAATGTCAGAAACTTAGAATATTTTAGCAGTGGAAACAACATTAAAGAAAAGGCATTGCCATCTGTTTTTTGCCACTGAGGACTAGGTACTAAGGACCAGTACTAAGTACTAAGGCCTTTCCTTCTGACTTGCACCAAAAACCGTATTGTCTCTCCCATTAGAATCTGAGCTCCTAGTGAGCAAGTAATGTCTTTTCTTTTTAAAGCTCCAACACTTTGCTTGTAGTAGGTGTTTAATAAATGTTTTATTTATGTGTTCACTTTTGAACAGAAGTATGCCATGTTCATAGTATTTTTATGTAATATGCAAAATGTATAGTATATCAACTAGATTTAACATTTAAAATATGAAAAATCCAATTGTGGATGGTTCCTGGGTAGTCTAATAATTAGTTGTATACTAGTCTGTCTTGAAAGCCTCAGTGTAGTAAATACGTTTTTTTGAGCTGACAATTTTTAACTGTTTTGTATAATGTCTCTTTTTCTTGTGGTTAATTGGGTTGGCACTATTGTGTATTTGATTTCATGTCTTAAGCTGTTTTTAAGAAATTGCCTAACCCTATGTCTCTTTTCTACCACCTTTTTTATCCATCACTGCTTATTTTGCCAAAGTGTTGTGTTCTTTATTTTTCCTCTGCTTTTCATATAGGTTATATCTGATAAGCATAAGAGTAGTGCTGGTGATACAAACTACATGCTTTGAAATAAAAATACAGCTTCTGTCAACCTTTATGAGTTTAGAGTATTCAATAGTCCCCACCAGAATCTCTGCAGTTTCTTGATCTACCTCATCCTCCTCAAATTAAACCTTTTTCTTCATTGACAACACTGAAATATGCATACAAGTGATTTAGTTTTATTTTTCTACAGTATTTTCTAGTTTTGAATTGGTTGCATATGTATTTTTCCCATTGTAAGCATATGGTATTTCAATTATATTTTTGTAGTTTTAATAGACATTCATGTGCTAACTTCAGAATCCAGTCATCATTTATGTTTTATAGCCAAAATCCACCATTCTTTCCAAGTAATGTATATACAAATGGATTTTTTGTTGTTGTGTTAATTTTAATGATGAAAAAGGGCACACGAAACCTGATGTTTGACTTATATTGTGTAACCAAATTGGACACATAGGACAAATTATAAAACAGATCATGTGGCTTAATGACTATTAGAAATTTATGTGGCTATGACTATTAGAAATTTATGCCTTTTTATAGAGGACTGAGGTATATACACTGGTCAGACAAGAAGGGTAATACAGGAGGGAGAAAAAATGGGAGGTAGGAAGAGGGTAGCTAACAAACAGTACCAAGGTAACAAATAATAACACTAGACAGATGTGTCAGAAAACATCATATAGTAACCAACAAATGGATTTTTTGAGCACTATTCATTTTTAAGTTCAGAATTTGCTATACACAGAAACATGTAATTAACTTTGCAAGGTGATATATGATGAGTGCCAAATCAAGGGGACAATTGAGGGTCTTAGTTTAGAGAAACTAGAAGTCATTTTGTTTTGGGAATGGTCACAGAAGGGTTTTCAAGAGTAAATGAGATTTTAACTGGTCATTGAAAACGGATTAGATATTTAGTTAGTCAAGGAGAAGTTTATACATGAGGAGAAATGGTATGAACAAAAGCATGGAAGAATGAGTAAGGAATGGTTGAGAAAAAGTTGTTCTTCCTGACAATATTGGGCAATCATAGAAAATTTACTGAACAGGGAAGTGCCCTGATGAAAGTGACCCTTTTAAAATAATCAGGCTTGTGGGTATAATCGGCACATCAGTGAGACCAGAACTGGATTGACCTCAAGAGGTCCATTAGAAGACTACGTAATCCAGGTCTGAAGTAATTGGGTCTGACCTAGGGTAATGGAGTGAAAGGATTATTTTCAAGAGAATATGAAGGTAGCATTCACAATTTGAGGGCTGATGAGGATAAGGATGTGGCAAAGAAGAATTTGAAGGTCATTGATATTTTGGATACTGAGTGATTGTAGCATGAACAGATGTGAGAGTTTGGGGTTCTGTGTCTAAATTACTTAGCCCCAAGTTAGAGTTAGACAAGAGCTAGAGATAATGAGAATAGTCAGCTTTCCATCAACTGGGCATTTACTTAATCATCTGTGAAACCAGCATCAGGAATTCTTGAGCTGTATGCCCCTCTGCAAATCACATCACCACCACCTGAAATGAGAAATCGATAAACCTACAGTCTTCTTCAAATATTGATATATGAGCCTATCATTTTATTGGTAGAGGGAACACCTTATAAGGAAATGCCCTCGCCTAATTCAGCATTGCAGTTTAACAGCTTAGACTAGTGGCAAACCTAAAGAGACCAAGTGCCCAAACTACACCCGAGCTGCCCCCTCCCCAGACAAGGGAGGAAGGAAGCTTTGGGCTTCCCCATTTGGCCATCCATTGGACTGATGGGCAGAGGGGGCAGGTCATGAAACAAATGTCCTCAGGTATGTGTAGATTGGGGGAAGGGAGCAGCCCCCTCCAGCATGCATGTCATAGGTTCGCCATCATGGGCTTGGACATTTATCTCATTGACATATTATTTGGTCAAGGTCAAGGCTTGAACCCAAGTCTTCGACTCAAAGCCAAGCTCTTTATTACAACAGACTATTGCTAACTAATTTCATTATCAAAACATCATATTTGATTTTACAATAGTTATTATGTGAGTCTTTTATGAATGCATTTGACTCTCATTGATTGTCATAATATTGAGGGCATGAAATGTGGACATAGTTGAATGACTGACCTTTGGAATTAGAATCTGAGTCCTGCTTTTGTTTCTTACTAGCTGAGTGATGTTAGAGACTTGCCTCTACCCACTTTAGGCCTTAGATTCCTCATCTGAAAAATTAAAAGGTTGGACCAGATATTATCTAAATATTTAATTGCCCCAGAGAGATGATTTCTAAGAGAACATTAAAAATAAATCTCAACACTGGAAGTGAGGAAACCCATACTTTGTTTACTTTTTCTTTCTCTTAGAAATTGACCTGGTCCATTACCCTTATGGCCTGCTGGCCATTTGGGGGCTTCAACTTCTTCTGATTGATGGTGTTCTCCGACAGACAGGAGCTCATTTTACTACTGTCAATCTGATCTATGAACTTTTTTGTTTTTTAGGGGGTCCCTGAGAGATGTTTTGCCCACCATTTTTTTCTGTCATTTTGCTTGATTGCAAGGTTTTACTCTTGGAATTAATTTTGGGGTGGGCCATCTTACTGGTATATGGTCCACTTTGGGGAAATAGTTTTGTAAAACATTGGTATTGAGAGGTATCTCTTCAGCTAATTGCCTCAGGAATACAGCTAAAATGATGCTGGATGAATTTGTACCTTCTTAAATTCAAAAAACATTTGAGAACTGACTGTGCAAGGTCCTGGGGGACCTTGGGAGAACAACAAAAGGAAAGCATCTGTGGAGCTGGTGTTTTCCTGGTGGCAATATTGAACATTCTGGATTGGGAAAGCTCTGTGGGAGAGAATTAATGGCATTTGAGTCCAGCCTTGTAGAAAAGAGAGGCTTAAACACCATCTGGAGAATGGGCCGAGGAATGTTTGGTTTAGGAAAGAGCCAGATAGTCATGTCTGTTCTCCATCAGTACTTTTACCTTGTCAGTAATGGCCATTGACGTAGGTGTCACATTGCTCCTCTATCACACTCCAATTTGCAACATCCAATTTGTGTTCTAGGGTTTTTTTGAGCCATTTAGCTGAGGTGCCTGGAAATTGCAAATATGGTTTCATGTTCTCGTAACCATGAGACTGCTAATAGAAATGAAGAGCAGAGAGAATACTATTCAGCCTTTTGTTGATTCCAGTGTTGAAGGGATAGTCAAAAGGGAAGCAGTGGCCAGGAAGTTAAAGGGACCAAGATAATATGATATATGAAACAAAAAGATATAGGAACTTTTTCTAGAAGACAATTTCATTGATGGATTTAATCAACAAATATTGATGTTTTATGTGCTAGGCACCAGAGGTTCTTCAAATTTGCAATGAAAGAAATAAACTGCACCCTTAAATTTTGAGTCTTATGAGTATGATTAGACCAGTGCTGACCTCCCGATTCTAAATGTCTTAGTACTGCTTTTTGGGAGCAGCCTTACCCAAAACTTCCTTCGGCCTTCATATTAGCAAAGAAGGTAAAATCATCCCCTTCAGAGCTCATTTGGCTTCTAATCAATTCTCTTCTTATATTCACTCTAGCTTACCTTTGGGTTCTGTTCTCCATATCCTTTGGAGGGAAAGGTATCAGTATGAACTCCATATGTGGCAAAAGAAATATTCTGTGCTCTTAGCTTTTCCCAAAAGATGTCATTATCAGTCATTTTTGGTCAGGATCTGTAATTTCATTGGTATAGGGAAAAGGCAATGAAGATACACTCTTTCCCAGCTCAAATGAACTGAGAGAATTTCTGTTGGAGAAGCTATGATTTGCTTGGAGGTCACATACCCAGAATGGGACTGGTATCATTGGAGCCCAGGTTGATTTAGAGACTTTTTTTTAAAACCCTTACCTTTCATTTTGGAATCAATACTATGTATTGGTTCCAAGGTAGAAGAGTGGTATGGGCTAAGCAATGGGGGTTAAGTGACTTGCCCAGGGTCACACAGCTGGAAAGTGTCTGAGGCCAGATTTGGACCTAGGACCTCTAGATTGAGAGATTTTTTGAAAGAGACATTCCAGCAAACTTGGTGATTTTCCCTTTTTTAGAACCATTTTCATATTGAATTATTGAAAGCTAAGCTTTTTGTATCATCTGCAAGAATATATAGCATATTTTTTAATTTCCTTGCCATATCCTTTCCTTCCCCTTGGCAGTTTCTCAGGTTTTCTAATGGACACAGAAACTTCTTTAGGCTTTAGGGTATGGTAGAAAGAACAGTGGATTTAAAGGTCTTCTAACCCAGGTGTTTTTTTTTTTTTTTAACCTTTGTGTTTTGGCCTGCTTTGGCAATCAGGTGACATCCTAAAAATAATATTTAAAGGTATAAAATGCATAGGATTACAGAGAATGTCAATTATAGTGAAATATGCTCTTGACTGAAATACAGCTTTAACTGATATAAACCAGTTGAGCTCCCGACTTTTGAAAATATTTTTACTCATGTAATCAGTAAGCTTAATTTTCCAATGTATTCCTGGCAAAGCCATCTCTTTAAGCAAAAAAAATGAAAAAGGAAATTTGGGAAGTAGATGAGCAGAACTCCATTAGGCAAATTCTCCAGGATCCCACATGCATATACTCCTAGCTCTGTGATGGACATTATTTTCCTGGTTCTCTTTTACTCTGTAAGTTCATATAAATTAATGTTCTCAGGCTATCTTGTAGTCTTTATATTTGTTATGAAACAATAAAATTCCTTTATAATCGGTTATCAGAATTTGTTGGCATTTCCCAGTTGAGGGGCACATACTTTGTTTCCTGTTTTTGTTTTTTGCCATCATAAAAGTGCTGATATCCATTCTTTTTGGTGACTATGGAACCTTTGTGGTTTTAGGCTCCTTGGTGTGGGTGGGGTGTTTGGGTCAAAAGGTATATTTTAGTCACATTTACATAATTTTAAAATGCTTTACAGAATGATTAGACCATTTCATGCTTCTACTTTCAGTATCTTTTGAAAGTGAGAAAAAGTCAAAGAAAGCATCTTTCTGCTTAGATGATATAAAAAAGAGACTTCTGCCCAGTGGCCAGAACTAGCCCATTATCAAGAATATGAACCTTGCCATCTCCTTACACACTGGGGAAACTAGAGCTAGAGGGAGTGACTTATCCTGACAAGAATTTACTGGCTGTGCCCCTTTTACTCCCCTCCATGCACTCTATGATTCAGCCATATTCTAGCCAACTTGCTGCTCCTTGTAGAGGACACTTCATCTCTTGTCTCTATACCCGTGCATTGTTGCCCCTCACAACTAGATTGCTCCCTTGCTTTACCTCCACCTCTTAGAATCTTGGACTTTGGTAATATTAAATTATCTTGAGAGCCTGGTTTAGGGTAAGAAATAACAGTTTATTGAATATATAACCATTTATTGATTAGGCCAACCAGCCATTGACCCAGAAACTGGGTCAGGCAGCTTAATAGTTTTAGGAGCTCATTATTCAGCCTCTCTTGAACATTTTAAGACATTTCTAATTGGTGAATAGTTAATTAAGGGGTGGTCAATCAAATCTATCTACCCTTCCCCATTCCTATAGATGGACAGTTTGTTGAATACAGCAGGAAAAGAACCTGTCTCCCTTGGTTTATTAACTAACTACTGAAGGGAGGAAGGAGAGGAGAGAAGAGATGGAAGACATTCTTTGATAGTCTTTAGGACAGAGGAAATGCAAAAATCATTAGATTTTGCATGGAATCTCTGACCCAGACCCCAGCCATAGAAATGCACATCAATTCTCCCTAATCTGCAGGAATTTCTACTCTAGAGCCCTTACTTAAGATTTAATACAATACATGAGAATTAAATTCTCACACTTTCCTCCAAGACTTATTTCACATACTCTTTTGCAGGAGACTTTTACTGTTAACAACCTAGATGGTGGGCTGTCTAAGGTTACTGTCATTTACTTTTATGTATCCTGTATTTGCCCGTTTAGTGATGTGTTGTGTTCTCTCCTATTAGGATGGAAGTTCCTTGGGTTCTTGGACTGTTTTGTTGTTTTTTGTTTTTTTGGCTTAGCTCAATGCATAGCACATAGGGTAAGAACTTAAATAAATTCTCACTTATTCTGCTGACATGTTTCTTCTGTCCTATGTTGTTTCAGATGTTCAGATTTGTTGTTCAGTCATTCTATTGTTTATGACTCTTCATGACCCCTTGGACCATAGCAAGCCAGGATATCCACCTTCATGTTCATTGTTTGCATCATTATCCATCTCTTCCTTTGTCATCTCCTTTTTCTTTTGCCTTTAATCTTTCCAAACATCAGGGGATTTTTTTCCATTGAGTCCAGTCTTCTCATTATGTGGCCATAATACTTATTTAAGTTTCAGTTTCAGCATTTGAGTTCCAGTGAACTAAAAAAAAAAAAGTTCCATTAAAAAGTACTGATTGATTTGATTTCTTTACTCTCCAACGGACTTGAGCACCCCAATTAGAAAATATCTGTTCTGTGCCACTCAATTTCCTTTGTCTAAGAAAGTCTCACATTACTACTGGAAGAGCCATAGCTTTGACAATATGAACCTTTGTTGGCAAGGTGATGTCTCTGCTTTTTAGTATGCTGTTCAGTTTTGCCATAGCTTTTTTTCCAAGGAGCATGCGTCTTAATTTCATGGCTGTAGTCATTGTCTGCAGTAATCTTTGAGCCCAAGAATATAAAATCTGACATTCCTTCCATTTCTTTTCCCTCTCTTTATCAGCAAGTGATAGAACCAGTTGCCAAAGATCTTAGTTCAAATACTAGAATTAATCATTAAAAGAAAGATTTTCCAAAAATAAAATTGATGTTTTTCATTTAGAAGAATAAAACACCAAGATTGTTTGTTGGTTTGTCTTAAAACCTCCCAAAATATTACCAGTGTTATTTTTGTAAGCTGGTACAATGAAATAATGAACATCTTGTTTTCTGAAGTATTTAAGTATAAATTCTTTTGAATTGTCAAACTAGAACTAGCTCATTAAAAACTGAGTATAGTCTGGTAGAACAGCTGGTTTGACATTGAAGTGTTCATATTCACTTTTATCTCCTGAAGGGGACCTCTAATTTTAAGACCTTCTTGCCTTGATTACTGAAACTCCACACCATTGAAACCAGGAAATGATGGGACATGCTGGAATATTCTTCTACTTAATTGAACAGTCTGCATTTAGAAGCTACACCTTAAGGGCTGATGGATGGGGCTTTTTAGGTAGAGTTGTAGCCATTCAGACTATCTTCTAGAGCAGTAATATTGTTACTACAACAAGTTGTAGTGTCAGTGCTGCATTTCTCCACAGTTAGCATGGTTAGCCTAGGTCCTTGGATTGGGAGCAAAAGAACCATAGGATGGGGGTCAGTCAGCACCCTCCCTGTCCTAAGCAGAATAGGGGTTTTGTCACTAAAGCCAAGAAATAAGTCTCTGGAAGTTCAAAGGCTCATCAGTCCCTCACAGCTATTGGTAGAAAAAGGCAGCAAAGTCAGTTAGTTTCTCCTATGTTTTCAATATTACTGTTGGTATTTGTTATTACTCAAAGCCTTGGAGTATTCCAATAATAACTTCAAGAAGCCAAGGCTATTTCCATTTAAAAGTGACAGTCTAAAAAGACCTCCCTCCATTAGCCCTCTAATGAATGATATAAGCTGGTCAGTTCATTACCATCTTCCAGGCTAGCTGGTACAGTGGAAAGAGTCTGGGATTGGGAGTTAACCTGAGATGAGATTCTGGCTCTACCATCTGACCTAGCACTAAGTTCTAGTCTATATTGAAACTCTTGGAATACCCTCTATCTCCATTACCTCAACCAAAATCAGTTGACTTTTGAGCCTATTTTCTCATCTAACCATCAAAGTCACCTTCCAACCCTAAATCTTTGCTCCTACAATTGTCAGTATTTGGGTGAGTAGTCCTAATAATGAGCATTGGTAGGGTTCCATTGGCCTAAGAGGGGTATTTTTTTGGTGTCCTTTTTTCCATAAATTTTCTTTGAAGGATTTACCCTTCTCTTTGTCTTGTAAATTTCATGGGTACTAATACCAGGTGCTGTTCAGTTGTTTTTTGTTTTGTTTTTTTTTTCTCTCATTCTTGCTTACTATATAAACAGACTCCTTTTAATGAAATAGACGATTACTCAGCACTAGAACTAATTGTTCTCTAATATTCCTAAATTCTGTTTATTTTCAGTGTAGTCAGTGCAGTCATCTATATCTCTCAACTTGTAGCCACTATTGGATGTTTGTTCAATACTAAGACATGCTATTCTCTTCTAGGGTGGTACAATTGCCAAGCAAACTACCTAGCAGTAAGTACTTCTGCCATTTTTATGTGAGTGTTTTTTAAGAAGATAGGGGAAGAAGCATTTGGATTCTCCATCTCAAAGTGTAGCCTTTATCAACTTTAACCTGAATAGGAAACCCAGGATCTGATTTCTGAGCCCTTCTTGAGAACTCAAAAGAAAACAAATGAAAATACATCAGGTGAACCTTTTCACCTGTTTAAAGTTTAAAGTTTAAAAAAAAAAGGCAAGGGGAAGCAAAAACTGGAACAAGAAAGTCTGAATTTGGAGCTTGTTTTTATAAGTGGGATTAAAAACAATCTTTCAAACTTGAACATCAGAGTATTTGCATGAGCTGTATGATACATTAAAAGGGGGGCAAAATGATACAATTCAGCTAATGGGTTTATTATATATAAGCTGTAGTAACATGGAGAAAATCAAACAAGCATTTATTTGGATTTTCATTATGACCTGTAATACTTATGGACTGCCTGAAGACTTTGAGGAAGCTATTTTCCAACTATAGCAAGATGAGGAGGGGAGTGATTCTAGTGTAGTTAGTTCAGGAAATGTAAAAGAGGTGTATTCAGCCTAAAGGAAATGAAAAAGTTATCAGTAAGACTGTGAAGAAATGCGAGATTCTCTGACATTGCTTTTAAAAATCTTTGAGGAAGATTTATAAATTACTGGAATAGATTCGCAGTGCAGAGAAAGAAGGGGGGAGGAGAAAACTTCAGGCTTCAGTGAAGCTAAAGACAAGATAACCCTTTTCCACAAAATTAATCCTCATGGTGACTGCATAGTGAAGCCTAGGTGGCTGCTGTGTTCTACATTTTACTCAGGACATTAATAGGCAAGAAGAGCCAAGTTTATGGCCTAGTGGCAGTCTTAACCAAGTGTGGGTTATGGCTGAATCACTTTGGTCTGATTCCATAAGAGTTTTGCCAGAAAGGTTAACAAAAATCTAGACTCCAAAGAACTGTTCTTTGAAGAGCTTAGTAGGATATCAGGCCACTTATAGGCACTGCAGTTTTCTTACTCTGATAAGGAAAGTTATTGTTGATTAACTACTAAATGGACCAGTTTTTGTTTTTTTTTTAAGTAGAGATATAGTGGATCAAAATTTTTTCCTCATTAGAAAGTGGTGGAAGGTGACAAAGTTGATGGTATTCTTTATATTTGTGATTAGCCATTAATCAAAGCAATAACTGCAAATATGTTAAACTGTCAAAGGAAATAACTAATGATGTCACTGGGTACCCCATAATGATAAATGTTTAGAATAACTAGTGATACTAAAGAAAGGGAGGAGTTTGGAAATGTGGAAGGATTAAGACATAAAAGAATTGATTTGTCAAGGGCTGAAAAATTGAAGATCTTACAAACTCATAACAAACTGAAAATGAAGAAATCCAGAAAACTAATAAGAAATACAGTCAGGCCTAGAGACGGGAGGTCCTAGGTTCAAATCTGGCCTCGGACACTTCCTAGCTATGTGACCCTGGGCAAGTCACTTGACCCCCATTGCCTAGCCCTTACCACTCTTCTGCCTTGGAGCCAATACACAGTATTGACTCCAAGACGGAAGGTAAGGGTTTTTATTTAAAAAAAAAAAAAGAAAGAAAGAAATACAGTCAGGAGGCATCAATATTTGCCAATTAGTCTAGCTAATATTCAAAGGTACAGCAAATAGCTCATTGATATGAATATTATTTGAATATGATTCATTTATATAAAACTAAGAGAAATTGAAACCAATAATAGCTTAGGGAGAAAAAAAATTTTTTTTAATCACTGGTTTTTTCAGCCTGGTCTTTTTTTAATTGTGCAGGTTCTTCATTCCCTAACTCCGTCTTTTGCCCCTGCCTGGTTTCTTTTCTGGGATGACTCTGGATTTGGAATCATTTAGGGATAGCAATTTGCAGTTTCTCTTTCTAGTTGATTGGTGCCTCCTATATTGTTACCTCTGACATTCTTTAGAAAATTGTCTGCATAGGAATTAGGATTGCTTTTCTCCCTATAAAACACCCAGACAACTCTGATGTTAGAACTACTATGACCCCCTTCCCCTATGACCCCCTTCCCTTCAGACCCTTAACTGATGTTGAGTAAGCCACAAAAACCCCTTAGTCCTAGAGTTCTAGTCTGAAGCATAAAACCCAATGTACACTTTCTTCCTGCCATAAACTGTAATGCCAAAGATTCCCTTATGACACTGACTATAGCTGTACCCTGCCTCCTTTCTAGTCCCACTTTAGAGGCATCACTCTTGGCTTCAGTGCGTGCCAAAGAGTCCTAGAACCTATCCCTTGTTAAAGGTCTCTGCCTCCTTCTTCCTTGTGTTAAGCCACAGGAACTTTCTATTGGAACTTTACCTTAAACACATCAAATAAGTCCTCTGCAAAACTCCTTTTGGTCTGTACTAGAAGGGATCTTGACAAAGGCTTTTTAAAAATGCTCTTGGGATCAGCTGGGTAGCTCAGGAGATTGAAGATTAGGTCTAGAATCCTAGGGGACCTAGGTTCAAATCTACTCAAAAACTTTCTAGTTGTGTGACCCTGAACAAATCAGGAGTTTATAATCTAAGAGTGAAAGTTCACAAACTCTTCCATGACAGCTTCTTTGTCCTTGGACTAGTATTTCTCTTGAGATAGGAATATATATTTTAAAGATAATTTAGACATTCTTGATCAACTAAAAGATTTGTGGTGTGCATGAGGAAGATGGAAGTTAGCAATTTTAGTTTTAATGTTTAGTGCTCTAGTATGGAGCAATCTCTGAAATGGAGGAATTATACTTAGTTATCCTACTGTCTAAAACTTTCAACTCCTTTAATGTTGGAGGATGGCAGATGAAAATTAGAAACACAGTAACTTTTGAATTGCCCTATTTTTATTCTGCTTGTCAGTACTTGACCCTCAGAGTTGCACTAGATGGTAAAGGGAATTTTTTCCTAGTCATTTGGTTCATGCTTTTACCACTAGACAACAAAAATGCTTACCAATCTCATAGACCTAGCCCAGGCTATTTTGGAAACTTCATAGAACTGCATTTAAATTTTTGTGTATGTTATGGGGGGGGGGGGATATAACTTATTAAAGTAACTATCTTTAAACAAACACTTAAACTTCTATGAAACTATTCCATAATTGTTCTTGTCAATATTTAACGTGACCAGTAGATTAATACTGCTATCTTTTTTTGACCTTTTAAAACTTAATTTAAGAAAAGTTCTATGGTTTAGGTGGCTGTGAGAATTGACTAGTGATCAGAACAGAGGAACCTAGTAGTCAGGAAACTTAAATCTTCTTTTCTTTCACTAGCAAGCTTGGGTGAAATTAAATCCTGCTTCTATCTTAGTTTATATAGGTCACTCTGTCCATGTAAAAAGTTAGCCAAACAAAATACTCTCCAGGACATTTGTCGTACTCTGCCATCATCTTTATCCTAAAGATTATTTTGTCCATTCTCATAACACCAGAAATGCCATTCCAATGCTACTAGAATTACAGATACACTTAACATTAAGTTAAGACATTATATCTACTTGAAGGTTTACAATTTCCAAAGACATACTAAGAGTCCAGAGAAAAACTTTGATCCAGAAAACAGGCTAATAAGAAATACAGTCAGGGATCAACATTTGCCAAGAAACTTTCCTAGAAAAACAGTGCAAAAGTTAAAAACACATATTGATACATTGAACCTAAGGAAACTGGGAAGTGATGTTCCTGCACCAACTAAAAATCTTTCGCTAAATTGCTAAAAATATTTTCTGCTTACATTTCTTTATAACAAAATGTTAATTCTGGTAAAACATGCTTTCCCCAACACAGTAACCATGAAATAACCTACACAATGTGGGGTTGAGGAAAGGCATCACTGGAAGGGGTGGGCTTGAGGTTATGATGTCAGAAGAACCCTGAGGTGGAAAAGGACAGGACTAACACCTAACATCTCTAATCTATCCCTTTTGGCTCCATGTTAGAACTATTTTCGCTGACAAAAACACATGGTTTTGGGACTTCTTAGTCTTAGCTCTGACTGTTCTCCACTGGCTGGACTGAGATAATTGCATCCACAAGAAAGTGGAATGACCACCATTTCATTTACCCAGAAACTTAACTGCTATTACTTTTGTTCAGCTCCTTCATTGGGCCCTTGAGAGATTATTTTAGTACTTTCTGGAGCGGGTTCACAAACACTTTTACAAATAGTGCCCTTCTTTTTGTGAATAGAAACTTATTCATGATATCTCACCTTTTTTTTCTATACTATGCATAGCCACCAAAGTGAAAATGTGGTTACTTAAAAAAAAGTCATTGCTCAAAGTCACAAAAGTTAAGAATGTAGAGATTTATTGGAATTTGAGAATAATTGATCTCTCTGAAAGTGTGTCTCTGATCCAAAAAAGTACCTGGATGCCATCTAAGAAAGAATTCAAGTACCAAGGAACCAATGAGGCTTGCTTAAGAACTGCTACTATCAAAGGACCGGAGAGTATAGAAGCAGCATTTCCAAAGGCAAAATGTATAGCCCTACAACCAAGATTAACTTCTAATTAAAACTAAATATAAATGCTACAAGGAAAGAAAATGAATCTTTAATTCAATAAAACATTTATGAAAAAGACCAGATCGGAGTATAAATGATATAAACACAGGAGTCAAGATAAATGGTTTATAAAAAAAGTTATATATGAATAGACAATGGTATGGTAGGTACTTTTATTTAAGAATATATATATGAATGAAATATTGAAGATGTTTACATCCTTAGAGTAATATGCATATATCCTCTCAGATCCCTATGTTAATAATCTATGACAGCCTTGGAGTAGTTTTCTTATGTTTAATGACCTAAAAAAAAAAAGGGAAGACAGCTAGATGGCTCAGTGGATAGAGAGCCAGGCCTAGATATAGAAGATCCTGAGTTCAGATTTGGCCCAGACATCTAGCTGGGTGACCCTGGACTGCACAAGTTATTCTCAATTGCCTAGCCCCTACCACACTTCTACTTTAAAAATTCTAAGCCAGAAGATAAGGGTTTAAAAAATAAAGAAGAAAATGATGAGGAAAGTGATTAAAAAAAGGGTGAGGAACCTATTAGCTAAAATACAGGATGTACAAGTAGGAGGGAGGGGGGAATACAAAAGAAGTAAGGGTGGAGGCAACTAGTGTCTTTTGAACCTTATTTTTATTTGAACCTGTTAAAGTAGGGTAAAACATACACATACACAAAGAGGCTGGGAAGGAAGGGAGATTTCAGTATGTATTAGTCATTAGCAAAACAAGCTTTAATTTCTGAGGGTGGATTTGCCCAGAGGTTTTAAGAGGAGATAAAAAGTAAGGATATAGATGAATAGATAGAAATAGAAGGGGGCAGTGGTGTGGAAGGTAGATTACAACAAATATAGATAGCATTGACAATGAGTATACTATGGTGACCTTGGGTTTTTTTTTGGTGAAGAAAAGGGGGCAAAGAGGAACAAATAGAAGAAAAAGTATAAGATAGGATAGAATTGAGGGAAATATATAGCATAAATATTATTTGGAATGGGATGTATACACCCATAAAACAGAATAGAATAGCAAAATAAACTAGGGAATCAAGTCCAGCCAATACTTATAACATGATCATCCATACAGTAAAAATAAGGCACAAAACCTATTTATTATTATTGCATCAACTAAACTTGACAGTAGCAAAATTTGATGCAGGTTCTAGAAAAAACAATAGAATAGATGAACTAATTCACAGCTTTACCAACAATACACTGGATTGCCTGTCTTATAAGTACTTAGAACAATTTGTCTTTTCTTTTTTGTCATCTTTGTCAATCCAAAAAGTATGAAAAAGAACCTCAGTGTCATTAGTACTTTTGAGCAATTTTAAAATATGACATATGAATACTGGCCATTTGACTTTGATAAATTACTATTTGTCTGGCTCTTGTTACATATTTCAATGAGTTCCATATACATATATATTTGTATATATAATATATATCTTGGATGTAAGGTGTTTATCAGAGAAATTTGCCACAAAGATTATTTTTTCTGTCAAATGTTTCCCTTCTAATCAACTTCATTGGTTTTTTGGGCAAAAATTTCAGTTTTATTATAAAAGTTACCCATTTTGTCTTCAGTGATTGTCTTTTTTACTTGATCATGAACTCATCCTTGATCCATAATTGTGAAGAATACCTTCTCTTACTTAGGATGTTAGCCTTTATATCTAGGCCACACATCTCTTTACAGTCTTATTCTGGTAAATGGTATGAGATCTTAGTCAAAACTTTATTTCTACCAGATTTCTTCTCAATTTGCAATTTTTTTTACATATTGTCTTTACACTAGTAGTTGTGTTCTTTGAGTATGTTGCACATTTTGCTACTATATTCATTTGCTTTTCTATATGTTAGGTACATTTTATCTATTTATCTTTCTGCAGATGAATCTTTCTGTTTTTGAAAGTAATTATTTCTTAGTTTGATTGGTTTGGCACAGAATAAATTTAGTTAGGATTTCTAAATTATTGTTTTTGTTATTAGCACTGCTCTGCCAGTTTTATTAATATTATCTCTAAAGAGAATTTGGTAATATTCATAAAGGTTTTCTTGGTACTATGCTGTGGTAAAGGTTGATCATTTTGATAGGTTATTTACAATCCTAATTGAAAGTTACTGTTTCAGTAAATATTGTTTCAATGTATAGACTTCATAGATCATCGTATCTGCAAAAATGATCTTTTTTTATTTCCCTATACTTATTCCCTTAATTTTTAAAACTTCATATTAATATAGCCAGTGTTTCTATAATATGGATGATAAATCTCTTTTTAGACCCTCTTATTTTTTAAACATTATTTTATTTTTTAATATTTTCCCATAGTTAGGATTCACGTTCTCTCCCCCCTCCCAGAGCTGACAAGCAATTCCACTGGCTTATTATACACATGCCTTATTACTCAAGACCTATTTCCATATTACTCATATTTGTAATCAAGTAATCTTTTAAAAACCACAACTCCAAATCACATACTCATATAACCAGGTGATAAATCATATGTTTTTCTTCTGTGTTTCTTCTATAGTTCTTTCTCTAGCATTCTTTTTCATAAGTTCCACGGGATTTTCTTGATCATTGCATTTGATTGACTCACAATGTTTCAGTTTCTGTGTACAATGTTCTCCTGGTTCTGCTCGTTTCACTCTACATCATCAGTTCATGGAGGTCTTTCCAGTTCATATACAAATCAAACAGTTCATTCCTTATAGCACAATAGTATTCCATCACCATCATATACCACAATTTGTTCAGTCATTCCCCAATCAGTGGACACCCCCTCATTTTCCAATGTTTTGCCACCACAAAGAGCGTGGCTGTGAATATTCTTGTACAAGTCTTTTTCCTTATAATCTCTTTGGGGTACAAACCCAGTAGTGATATGCCTAGGTCAAAGGGCAGGGATTCATTTAAAACCTGTTGCACATAATTCCAAATTGCGGTATACCAAATCTAGTATTATTCCTCCCTTTGTGCCATATAAAAACCACTTTTTTAGCCTCTGTTGTTACAAATATCCTGAATTTATATCTTGTAGGTTTATTCTGTTGCTTCATTTCCCCTACCTACTCCCTCATTTACTAGTTTAGAAATATGTTGATTGAACCTTGATGGAGGATTTTTTCCTATGTTCTATTATAATTATCCCTTTAACATGATTCTACATTGTAATTAGGTATAAACCAACTAAAATTTATTTTCAAGTGGCTTTATTCTGATTAAGAATATTTGTTCTTACTATCTCATTGGTACAGTACTATAAATTCTACTCATTTATAGTTGATTTGCTTTATGTTGTCCAAGGAATCTAATATTTTCCCAGTGCCTTTCCATTTAAATTGTTCTTTTGTTTGATGTGCATATTCTTTTCTTCTAGGACTTTAAGACCTCAAAGATCACTAACCCTGTGTCTTTTTTTCACATTCTGCTAGGCTTCATTTAGCTCATCATAAGTCCTTTCACCTATGTTTCTCCTATTAACTCCAGAGGAACAAACTGTTGAGTTCATCACTTCCACATAATCCTTAGTATATCTCAAACCTCAATATTCGGAAAAGTGTAGTAACCCAAGGATTTAAAACAAAACAAAACTTTTCAAAAGTTTTGTTACAGGGTATCATGCAAAATACCTACTTGCCCAACTTTACTAATTTCAATTCAGTTTATTCAGTAAGCATCTATTGTATGTGAAATCCTATGCTGGACATCAGATACTTTAAATCATTACCCACCTTTTTTTAATCTTACCACCAGTAAGGAAATTAAAACACATGGATAATTTTGTCATGAAAATGTAAACATTCTAAAAATTCTTCCAACATTAAGAGATCACAAAGGACTGTCCAAATTGGCAAGCACTTTGCAAAAATACCAATTTATTATAGTTGTGTATGCACAAGTATCTGTGTATGAAATTTTGATTTTGATAAATAACTTACATTCATAAGCATTTCTATACACAAAAGAACAGAAAATGGTTGTATATGAAATGAGAACTTCCATTACATATTGCTTCTGTGAAATTCTATAAATCATTCAGCACTTTAGACCTCTGAACCATCTTGTTTATACACTTTAATATATGTATTTCATTAATAGTGTTATCATTTTTAATCACTTTTTTCTCCCTCTTTCCCCACACACATTAAAAAAGAACCTTCATTTTGAATAATGACCAATAAGTATAATGAAGCAAAAAGAAATTTACATAGTAGGCATATCTAAAAAGTATCTCATCTTTGAATCTTGCGTCCATAGGTAGGAAGAATTTTTCAAAATTAGTCTTATGGTTTTGATAGGTCTTTTCATTTAAAAACTTAAATCTTTAAATTGTTGTTACTATATATAAATAGTTCTGTTTACTTCATTCTGAATCATTTCATTCAACTTCTAGATGTCTCTTATTTTTTTTAAAAATAACTACATTTTGATGATTTTTTCCCCCCACATAAGAGTGGAGGTCCTAGCCAGTGCTTATATTCTAATACGTATTGGACTGATAATGTAATATATCTGGTCCAGATTCATTCTGTGAATGACTGACTATGACAATTCCTGGTCTTGATGTCAGGAACTCTTTGTTAAAAATCTCTTGAATTCATGTAAAGGCTCAAGCCTAGATTTGTAAGTTTTCCTTTCAGGAACATTTCCAGGATTATGTCTCCTTTCATGACAGGGTTTACTAGGAGGTTGCAACATATAGAATTACCTAGCTTTTAGCAAAATATTTGGCAAAGCTTCTCGTGTTATTCTTATGTACAAAATGGAATGTTGTGGGCTAGATGATAATATAACTAAGTAGATTTGATCCTAGCTGTAATTAATAGTACAATGTTAATTTTTTTTAAAACCCTTACCTTCCGTCTTGGAGTCAATACTGTGTACTGTGTCTCAGGACAAAGAGAGATTTATTGGTCTGAGACTCGACTCAGGAATTCTCCCTAATATATAGGAACTGATTTGGGGACTTTATAATCCAGGACTCTGATATAAAAATAATACCATATTAAAAATAAGTTCTCACAATACTGTGTATTGGTTCCAAGTCAGAAGAGTGATAAGGACTAGGCATTGGGGGGGTTAAGTGCTTCCCCAGGGTCACACAGCTTAGGGTAGTATCTGAGGTCACATTTGAACCCAAGACATCTCATTCCCAGGCCTGGCAATTAATCCACAATCACCTACCTGCCCCTGGCACAATAATATTCTTTTACATTCCTAAACTGCAATTTGTTTAGCCATTCATCAGTAGACATCTATTTTATTTCAACTTTCTTCCTACTAAAAAAGTGCCATGAATATTTTGAAAGCAAATGCGGCCTGTTTTTCTTTATACGTGCTTAGCAGTGGAATTTCTGGGTTAAAGAGTATAGATGGTTTAGTCATTTTTCTTAGCATAATTCTGGATTGCTTTTTGAATGGTGGGATTAAAATTTCCTAGCTCTGCCAATAGTGTATCACTGTGCCTCTTTCCAGTACCTTTCTAACATAGATAGTTCTCATCTTTTTTTCATCTTTGCCAATATATTGTATGAACTAAAACCTGTTTTGCTCACATTTATCGCCTACTTCCTGACATAGGCCCCTTGGAAGTTGCTAATATTTGTTTTACTTTAAAAATGCTTTTCTTTTTAATGCTTTCAAATCTTTTATTTTTCAGATTGCACATTTCTTATGATTAATATGGAGAAAAGAAACTAGCCATGGGACAAAGTTCAAGAGACCTCCATGGAAAATGTTGCTGATGCTACTATACAAAGTCATATCATGAAGAGTCTATTTTGAGGATGATTTCATATTTAAACAGTTTTCATGTTGAAAGAAATTTGTGAAAGTGAAAAGTGAAAGTTCTTTTTATATAAACAATTTCCTCATCATAAAAATTTTACTTGTAATGGGCGAAATGGCCAACAACTCTGTTGCATACAGTGGTGTAAAAAACTCTTTAAAGGAAGCTAATCATGATGGAGATTTTGGAATTACACTTGCTGAGCTCCGGGCTCTCATGGAGCTCAGATCCACAGATGCATTACGTAAAATCCAAGAAAGCTATGGAGATGTCTATGGAATTTGTGGGAAGTTGAAAACCTCTCCCAATGAAGGTAAATTTTAAAATTTTTGTTTCTTTTGATTAGTCTTTTCTGCAGGGACAGTATTTTGTCTTTGATTTCTAAATTGTCCTATTTCCTGTTTACAAGAAGTATTGTGTTTCTACAAAAATTTTCGTGACTAAAAAGGTCAGGATCACTTGGTTATTATTTTAATATCTTAAATTCAGTTTGTATTTCTCTATTCAATATTTGCAAGATTATTCCTTATACACATTTTTATATTTTGTTTTTCATTTTCCATGTATTTTTTAATGCACCTATGCACAATGGAATGAGTGCTGGACCTGGAGTAAGGAAAACCTGAGTTCAAATCTAGCCCCAGAAACTTAACCTGTTTTCCACAACTTCCTCATCTGTAAAATGAGGATAATAGTACCTATCCCCAAAGGTTGTTATGAGGATCAAATGAGATGTTTATAAAGCACTTTGCAAAACCTTTTAAATCCCTCTATGAATGCCAGCTACAATTATATGATTGTTGTTGTTATTACTATTGACTTAATTTTTTAATGGTCTTTGTTTTTTACATTTGTTCTTAATTATAAAACTATTTTATAAATTTGTTTTCTGGCTAGCTATCAGGGAGCAAACAGTTCCTATTTAGTTTCAAGTAGTTTCAAGTAGTTGTAGGAAACAACTGTTTCCTTATGGTTGAAAGCATTTCAGGTCTTAAATAGGTACATATCCATAAATCCTCTATTTGTGCCTAGGGCATTTCTAAAATTCCATCATGCTTTCATATTAATTTAATATTTTATAATGGGTTGGCTAAGAAAATGGTATGTCCTTACTGTAATCATCTTTGAAATGGTTTCAGAAATAAGGGCCTATCTAGCTATCATAAAACATTTGGGTCTAAAATTATAGAATCATAATTTCAGGATATTTTCAAATATTATAACAGTCATATTAAAGTAGGAGAAATATTCATTTCAAGTAAATATTGTATCATGAAAAATGGATACTTGTTGATCCCAGGTTACTTTAATAAAGACTGTGAGACTTTTTTGTTTTAATAAAAAGCTGTTCAAATGGTAATAGTTCACATTTCTTGAACACATTAGTTTACAAAGTAATTTCCTTATGAAAATATATACTTTAGCTATTGCTAACATATTATGTGTATTTTATAAATGGAGGTATATTAGTTTCTTTCACCCATTTTATAGAAATTATTTCCAAAGCATTGTTTGTACTAAACATACTCTCTTGGTATCACCATCTATCACTGCTACAGTAAAACAGAAAGTGATAGGAAATTTTAGGAAAAAATGATATAAATTAATAGTTAATTCATAATTAATATGTTTATTAAAAGTTTACTTTAGGAAAATTATATTTGCATAAATCACACAGGAAAATCTTTGACAGATTTCTGGGTACATTGTACAATATCATTCATGTATAGCTATTTAATTAAACATTGTTTTATATAGAATTATTTTGATGTAATAATTATAAAAATCCATACTGGGGTCTTAAGGAAGACATTGAGAAGATTGAGACCATAATTTCCCTTTCCCAAAGCTCAAAAAAAAATTTTTTTTTTAATGTCATCTTCTTTTTTTGTTACTGAATCAAGACATTCTCAGTCCTTGAGAAGACTTTCTTCTATTTACTTGGCTCTTAATTTCATCACTTATCTCCTTCAAAATGATTCTTTCTCACAAAAGTCTACACTTTATATGTTCAGTTAATCTTTAAAACAAAAGGCCTCACAGTTTTCTCATCTATTAAGAGTTCTTTATATCTACTCCATCCTTTTTTATCCCTTTCTAATCTGCCATCCATCTGCAGCATTCATCTGAAGTCCCATAGTCTTCTTTTTTAGATTTCATAGGACCATGAAAATCATTCTACAAATGAAGGAACTGACCTGTAGGAGGATAAATGAGTTGTACAAGGTCATAGAGCTAGGAAATAGCAGAAATAGAAATAACCCCCAACAGCATTGACTCCATGTCCATGGTATTTTCCAATATATGTACCATCAGCATGGCACAGTGGAAATAAGGCTCTAAATCAATGATCCTAAAATATCCTGCTTCTCTCAAAAGTCATCAGCGCTCCCCTAAGTTGCATAGTGTTTTGGAAAAAGCACTAGATTTTTGCTTCAGGACATATGTGATCCTGTGGTCTGAGTCAGGTTTTGGGGGAACTCTTTAAGCAACCCTCATCCTTACTGAAAAGTGCATTATTTGGAAAAAAAAAAAAACCTGTTGCTTCCCAGATAGTTTTTCTTCTCTCTACTTTTAACCCTTCTGCTCTCCTGTTTCTTTTCTTGCCTCTAAAACGGTGGGGGGGGTGGGGGGGGCGGATTTCCCACTCCTTTTTTTCCTGAATGCTTCCAAGGTCTGAGTTCCTTCAAAAGTTCTCGTCTTCCTGATCTCTCCCATTCATCAAATTCAACAGGCAATTTATCAAGCAGCGACTACACAGTTTTGTTCTAGGAGTATATGCTGTTCTAATGAGGAAAATGTCAGATGATAGAAAATCCATCCGTTACTTATCTAGAGTCATTTCAGGGACCCAGGAGAGAGCAGTCCTTGGGATTCTTTCTTCAAAGACCTTAAGTAAGAGCTAGCATATGAGTGGAGTTTTAAGTGAAACAAGGAATTAGATAAGGAATAGAAGTAAAAAGAGCATTCCAAGTATAGGGGAGCACCTTCCCTTTAGGAGACAAGGTGGTGAAAATAGAGTCAGATATTTGCAATCTATTTGGAGTTTGGTTGGTGTGTGGAGCGTGTAAAAACAGTCTAGGAAGAGAAGTTGGAGCAAAGTTATAAAGGGTTTCAAATGCCAAACAGAGGAGTCTTATCTATTTATGTCCTATAGGCAATAGGGAACCATGCAAACTTTTTGAGCAGGATAGTAACATGGTGAAACCTAATCTTTATATTAATTTTGCAATTTGGGCTAGAATAGACGTGATGAAGGTCTAAACTTGTGCTACAGATTTGGATGTAATGAGACAGGTCCAGATGCAAGAGAGATTGTTGAGGGAGGGCTGAAGAGATTTGGCAATCTTTGGCAGTATAAGGGATGAGGAAGAATCGAGTCAAGGATAACTAACTCCAAGATCATGAAACCAAGAGATGAAAAGACAGCAATGCCCTCTATAATGCTCATGAAATAGCTCATTGGGAGAGTACAAAGGAAGTCTTCAGTGGAGGAGCAGAACTTGGCAAAGAGAGAAGATGCTGCCTCTAAGCATGAGCCTTTCCCCCTCTATCCCATTCCAACCCATATTTCCTATGAATCTGTTTTGTATATATTTGGCTTTACAACTTGTCTGCCCTAATAGAACCTTGGAAGTTGAGCAAAAACAACTATTGATTAATTACTTACTAGATGCCAAACACTAAGTTGAAACCTGGAGATCTAACAAAAGCTCAAAAATCCTTCCTTTACCCATGTGGAACTTCTAGTCTACCAGGGGAATCACAAGGCAGCTGGCTCACATCTCACCTGTTGCAGAAGCCTTTCCCTCCCCCTTTTCCAACCCCTTCTACCCCTTTCCCCTTTTGAAATTTTCTTTCTTTTATCCTGTCTATTTCTCAAATGCACTTAGTTATTTGACTATTGCTTCCCATTAAAGAGAGGGAGCCGCTTGAGAACAGGAACCTTAACTTTGCCTTTCTTTATATATCAAGTGCTGAGCATGTCTGGCATGGGTGTTCATATTGCCCTATGCAGTGTCATAAAAATGGGAACCAGACCATAAGGATTTCAGTAATAAGAGGAATTAAATTTTCTCTGTCATGAGAACCCTTTACAAATGGCAGGATCCAGATAGTCCTAGGGAAATCTGTTTTTTGTCTTTATATTGGCCCATTTTGACATCATACTTATATTGTGATATATCCTACATCAAATTTGTATTCTATTGATTTTTAGTCTTATGTCAACTATAAGCTTATCTGTCAGTAGTTTATCTGTGGGCACACTGGATAGAGTTCTGAGACTAGAGTCAGGAAAACTCATCTTCATGAGTTCACAAAAGGCCTTAGATATTTACTAGCTGTATGACCCATATCAAATCACTTTACCCTGTTTCCTCATCTCTAAAAATGAGCTGGAAAAGAAAATGCAAAACCATTCCAATATATTTGTCAAGAAAACTCCAAATGAGGTCATGAAGAATCAGATATGACAACATAAGCTTATCTATAGGTGGCCTGTTTGAAGTTGCTTTTTTAAATGTCTGATTTGTGTGATTTTAGCCTTTTCCCAAAGTTTCTCCATAATAACAAAGTCTTATTTTTAAGAGCACTACATTAATTTGTAGCTGCAGACCCTAATTCAGCTATATTTCTCCTTACAATTGCCTACCTACATCCATCAGCAATGTTATTAATTACATTTGTAAAGTGTTCTAATGCTCAAACATGCACAACCCATGCTTTTGTTTTTATAGATTTCGCTTTTCAGTAAGATTTTTTTTTAATTCTAAAATTACTAACAATACCTGCAGGAATCTAGGAATTCTGAACATCAGTTACCTCCTAGGTTTAATTAAAATTAAAAATCAGTACATGTGTTACAAAATACTATCAAATTTCTCTTAATATACTCTACCTGATAGCAGTTGTCTATGAGGTAGAGAGGAGTTTTCCCTTTTTGTTCCACAATTGCTTTTTAGAGTAATTTTGATTGTCAGACAAGCATTTGAAATTTTTATCGAGTTTGTTACTTGATTTTTAAAATTGTGTGCATCTATATCTATCTATGAAAGATTAAAGCATACTTTTAGAGCATATATCTAAACCAAAGTGGCAGATTTCTAGTTTAGCTAATCAGAGTTCAAGTACTTTGAACTAAGGTAAATGCCATCATAGATCTCATTTTCTTTGTCTCTTGTTGGGTGTTTTTCCATACTGTGAGATACCATATTTCACTGGCTCATTCTTCCTAGATATACAACTGACTGACAGCCACATTTGGCTGCTGCGTCTCACTTAATGGAAGCTTCTTGGAAGCAGGAACCTTGATTTTACTTTTCTTTATATTCCAAGTGCTTAGCACAGTGCCAGACACAAATGCTTGGAGTGACTGGGTATAGATAGCACTTTAAAAATCTCATGTCTGTCTACCTAAATAAGTAGCTTGTTTCTCTGTGAATCCTGAGATTCAGTCTCTTGTGAGTAAATTGGTCCCAAATATCTCTACAGTAAGCCACTTCCTCCATTTCTTCATATCTATCCTTAAAGAAAGCACTTGTAAATGAATGTTTTTCTTAATCCAATGCTCTATCAGAGGAGGTGTATTTAGTAATAAGAGTATAACTAAAAATGGTATTGGCTTTCTTAAAGGAATACTTGTTTGATCATTAGCAATGTTTGAATTAGTCTATTCCTTTAAAATTTCTGCAATCTAAAATTTTAAAAGAAAAATGAACACAAGTACCAGTTTTGTCATCAAGATATTTTATTAAGATTAAAATTCAAAATGAGTGTTTAAACTCATGCTTCCAAAGACAATAGCCACATTCGGTCATAAATGGGCATATTTAAAGTATTACTATTCATTGTTTCCCTTTTGGAAGTAGTTCAGATCTGTTTATGTTGATTTGCTATAGTTTATAAAGTTTCAAATTGTCTGAAAAATCCTTACTACATAGTCTTTTGTTGTATAATTTTCTGTTGTGAATGTTCTTTTGAAAGAATCTGTGAAGCATGTCATCTTGCACATTATCTTAGCAATTACTGTTGTCATTAAAAGTATGAATAATACCACCACCACCCACAGGAAATTTTGTTATCACCCAAAGAATCTCCACAAGTTCAGCCTGACTTTAAATTAATTAATATAAAATAGCAAGTGAAGTATTGTTTCTCCATAATAAACTAAGACCAGAAAAGCAACAGGATATGGTCAAGAAAATGCCTTCAGCTAGTCATATATCCAGGAAGACTTAGTATGGGAAGCAACAAAACAATGTATAAAGAAAATGAGATTTAAGAGGGCATTTACTTTAATTCAAAGCATTTGAGCTCTGATTACCTAAACTATAGGCCTGCAGTTGCCACTTTGGTTTAGAATTTGGGGAGAATGTTGCTTGGAAGGCTTGGTTGGAAAGAATTTGATCCTTCTGCTTATATTCTAGTATTGGTATTAATTTTTGTCATGTACCCTGTTCTGTATGTCCTATAGCTATTTGACAATATGGATGTGCTATCTGTATTTTAGGCTCAGCCTAGAATTGAAACGGGTTAATAATAATTTAAAAAAAAAACATAAAGGTCAAAAATGTCCATCTCCTTATATCCCTTTTTTTTCTTTTTCATTTTTATTATGAATTAGCAAACCTTTGGTCTGCTAACATAAATTAAGACTAAGTTTTTAATGAACATGCACAAGTTTTAGTGTGCAACATGAAATTTTTTAAATGTCACTTAACCCCAATTGCCCAGTCTTTACACAGTATTGATTATAAGACAGAAGTAGGTAATTTTTGTTTGTTTTTAATAATAGCATTATTTTGACTACTCTATGCTTTGCTAGAAACAAGACATATTTCTAAAATATCAGACCTTCGAAAAATCATGTGAGTGCATTTTTCTTGAGTAAGATTTTTAAATAGGCCGTGCTTTTTTCTTTTGTACTGAAGTAGAATGTTTTAAAGATCAAGACTGTGGTTATTCATTCTACAAATATTAAGCGTTCCTGTGCAATCATTTGGTTTGTTTTTTTCCCCTTAGGTATTGAAGGTGATATAAAGAATTAAAATAACATTCTTGCCCAAAAGGAGCATAAAGACTCCCAAGGGAAATAAAAACCCAAGTACATAAGAGTATAAAGTGCCATGAAATGATTGAGAAATCACTTCTAGATATCACAGAAGTTGTTTTTGCTGGAACTTAAAAAATATCTAGTCAGAGATAGGTAAAGAATGGGGGAATAGGGTGAACAGTATATTGAGAAGCAGGAAAGTGTGCATCTGGTTTGGAGAATGGTGAATAATAAATCATATTTTATTAACAATAAATAATAGGTGAGGCTTTTGTTCCATTGTTAGAAGTTGTCTGAAGCTTATGTTATCAATGACTCCATTGCTTAGTACATGTTGCAGAAGTCTTATTGTTTTAAATGAAAATTCTAAAATATCTCTACCTGATTCACTGGTCTTGTTTCTGCTTTCCTATGCTCTTTACTGACATAGCACCAGCCTCTCTGGAACAGACCTTCATTCCCTCCTGTAACCTCCCTACCTTGAGTCTCTCTACTCCAGTCCATTCTACCTTCAGCTGCCAGTGGGCTTTTCTGGCAACTCTGGTCTGATTGTGTTACCCTTCCCAAATTCTTGTGTCTCCCTGTTACTACAAGGATCAACTATAAAAATTCTTGTTTGGACATTTAAGATCCTTCCAGTATCCTAAGCTACACTGGGCCCTTGTGCACCTTGTGCAGGATTCCAACTCCTGAACCTATGCCTATGCACTAGTTGTCTTCCCTGTCTAGAGCACTTTCTCTCCCCTTTGACTCCTAACTCGGGGCTTCCCTGACTTCCTCAGAGACTGTTCACATTCCACCTCCTGTTGGAGACCCTCCTCCCCATCCCCTCTGGTACCTTCCTTCTGTCAGTGTCTTCCATCAGCCCTGTGTGTGTGTGATCTGTACATGTTTGAGGCCACAATGTCCCTATGCATACAGTGCCTGGTACAGCCATAGGGAGTGCTTATTGACAAATGTCTGTGGGAATGCTCTGGGTTTTAGTCAAAGATCAAAGTCATGTTCACTGACTTATTAGAGAACTCCTCTCTTTTAGGGGGTTGGATCAAGATAGCTGGTAGCTTAAAGAGTGCCCTTGAACAAGCCTTTTAGGGAGACCAAGATCAAATGCCTCCTCAGACCCTTGGGAGCAAGCCCTCATCTTTTATAATGGAAACGATAATAGTGCTTCTTACTTCACAGAATTGTTGTGAAGAGGTCAAATCACAGGCTCTACATCTTGGAATTTTTTCTTTCTTTTTTTTTTAAACCTTACTTTTCATCTTAGAATCAGTACTAAGTATCAGTTCCAAGGCAGAAGAGTGGTAATGGCTGGGCAGTGTAGGTTAAATGACTTGCTCGGGGTCACACAATTAGGATTTGAAGCCAGGACCTCCCATCTCCAAGCCTGGCTCTAAATCCACTGAGCCACTTAGATGCCCCTATATCTTAGAATTTTTAATGAGAGAAGATGCAGGACTTAACCTGACAAGAACTGGTATTGGAAGAGCAGCTTTCAGAGTTGAGAGAAAAACTTAGTATTAGCTCATTTTTCCTAGGTTTTCCTAGGTTTCCTTGAAATTGTCCCTTTTATTATCTTTTTATAATACATTCATATATCATGGAGTTTTAGTTGGGATTTAAAGGAAGCCAGGCAAGGTAATAGGTGGGTATGAGGAAGGAGACCATTCCAGGCATGAGCGATGGTTAGAGAAAACATCTGGAGCTGAGAGAGGGTGGCTCTTGTTCATGGACAGCCAGAAGGCCATTCACTGAATCAAGGAGGACACATTGGGGAGTGACATGTAAAAGCCGGGTCTAGCTTCTGAAAGGCCTGGAATGCTAAACAGTATTTTGTCTTCACTTCGGAGGCTGAGTGGAGGAATAACTGGAATGGATGGAGATTTGAGGCAGACAGACTCCTATTGGCAGGCCATCCTCATAACCAGGATGTGTGGGGATGAGGTCCCATCCAAGATCAGAGGAATGTTCAAGAGAAATTACAAAGGAAAGAAGAACCTGCCTTGTAACATATTAGATAGGGGAGGTCAGAGGAATCCAGAATAATTCCTAGTTTACCAACCTTGTTGTTGCCCTCTACAGTTTACAAGGAAGGTAGGAAATGGGGAAGGCTTAAGGAGAAAGATAATGGATTCTGGTTTGGACTTGTTTAAAATATCTACTGGACATTCAGTTTAAGATGTCTGAAAGGCAGTTGGAGATGTGAGACTGCAGGTGAGCAGAGATTTTAAGGCAGGGAAGATGAGAGGTGGCATAGAGGTAGTAATGAAATATGTGGGCACTGATGTGATTGCCTAGTATTTGTGCTAATCAGCAAAGGGGTACATTATTTTATGATTTGGGGAACATAGTTCCAAATTGCTTTCCAAAACTGGTATAAAAATTCCCTCCACTAGTTTACTGCTTTGCCCATTTTTTCAAAGCCCTTTGAACAATTTCATTTTCCTATTTTTTTTAAATTTAAATCATTTTTTACACTATCATAGAACTATATCATTTGCTTCATTTTGCATTCCTCTTATTAATGATTTGCATTTTTTCTTATAGTTGGAAAAGTTATTTTTTAATTGCTCCTATTTTGTGTATTATGTATCTCTTTATATTTAACTCATGTGCATTTGGGATTTATCTTGTTATATATACGATCTATATCTGATGCTAAACAGCAATTATTGTCAAATTTATGCTTTTTGCTAGCATTTATTTAAGACATTAAGATTTACAAAGCATCAAATAGACTAATTCATTTGATCCTAATTAAAAACATTATGAAGTAGGTGCTATTATTTTCCTTATTTTACAGAGGAAATTTAGACTGAGTGCCCGGTGACATGCCCAAGGTTATACAGCTAATAAGGGTTTAAGAAAACATTTGAACTCGGGTCTTCTGGACTTTGTATTCTATCCACTTTCCTATCTAGCTGCCTCTGAATACCCCAATAACTGAGAGTATTTGGGTTCATTCATCAAATATGCTACCATTTTTGTTTTATTTTGTATGTTGTATATCAATTCCATTGATATAATTCTATTTTTTAACCAGCATCAAAAAGTTTTAATGATCACTGCTTTATAGTATTGTTGGAGATCTGATACTACTTGATCTTCATTCCTGCCTTTTTTTTATTCCTTGGTATTCTTAACCTTTAATTGAATTTTGTTATTTTTACCAGTCTCCTAATATAAAACTTTGGTAATTAGATTGGTATGTATAAGTAAATTAACTTAGTATTGTCTTTGCCATATTGTCATAATCCAAGAGCAGTTATTTTGTTCATTCTATAATTATTTTTAATAAAAGATCTCTTTTTCTCTGTTCCTGCTGAGATTCAATCCCTCATTTTGTGGATAGTCAATGACCATTTTTACATGTTTTCAGTAGTCAATTTTATGGTCTTAATTGATTATATTAAATGCAAACATTGTTGCTAATCACTTGTTCAAACAGCATTTAACATACTTTAATTATATTAACTCAGAACGGAAGAGAATTTGGCTCTTAAACTATTGGTTTTAAGTTCAGACCCTAGTTCGTTCTAGCTCTTTGCTTATAATCTCTGCTATTCACGAGTTTTTAACACTTCCATACCTAAAAGAATCCTTTCTTCATATTCTTTCTCTAGAGCCACCACAATCCCTTCCAATCCTTGACAGTGGTTTCACATTTTATTTTTTAGGAGCTCTTGAATTCTTTTCAGTGCCATTCAGCTATAGTCATAATCTAGTTTGTAGAATGGTAATAATAGTCTTTTAAAATCTCTTACCAAGAAACATTTTATTTCCTTAGAATTTTTTTAAATACACATTTCCCTTTTGGTTAAGTCCCTCAACTCATATGTCCCTTTATGTTAGCTTAATTGTCCTTTTTACAGAATAAGGTGCCAGCTCTTGCCTCTGAATGTGGTATCTGTTCACTTTATTCTTTCACTCCTCTGGCATAAATTCTTACTCACAGGTCTATGTTTCCAAGTATCTTTTTCCTAGTTTACCATATACACAAATAACTTTCAATAAGTAATCAAGAAACAAAATTCTCTACCTTTGTGATGATTATTAATATGTTAACTTATGCCAATCATGCCATACCATACTAATTAATAATTACAAAATCAGACGGCATCAATAATATCAAATCAAATGGCTAGTTAGCAAAGATTCCTTTTAAATGGAATGTTCATTTTCCTTGGTAAGCCAGACTGTGCTAAATCAGTTAGCTGCTTGTTTACCACTGCTTATGAAGAACTAACCTACCTTCTCTGCCTTGCCATTCGACTCTTGACTCCCACATTCCCTTAGGTTTTTTTGTCCACCACTTACTGCTTCTAAATGATTGATTGTATGGCTCTTTAGTTCTCCCCTGGCCCCATGAGGATCAAACCAAAAGTGAGCTGAGCCATAGCAGCTGAAGGGCAGTCTTCTCTTGGAATTCAGTTCCAACCAAGACACTTGAAAATGAATAAATGATTAGGTTTGATGTAGGTAATATGTTTGACAGAGTTCCTAGCACTGAGGTTTAGTAATGAGCCCAGGGCAACAGAACTTGCCACTCCAGTTCGGGCATTTTATCCACTACATGCTGTGTCAATTT
Organism: Monodelphis domestica; assembly: GCF_027887165.1. Taxonomy (NCBI): domain Eukaryota; kingdom Metazoa; phylum Chordata; class Mammalia; order Didelphimorphia; family Didelphidae; genus Monodelphis; species Monodelphis domestica. The sequence continues at coordinate 72,419,057 of NC_077231.1, read as the reverse complement.
TATTTAGATAATTTCTTGATACAGACATATGATTCCATTGGTGTTGATAACTCCCAATGGGGTAACTCATTTCATTAATACAGATCTCTGATTTTTCTCAAACTTAATTGTAATTATCCTAGTTGCTTTAGTAACCTGAGAAGTTAACTAGCTCCTATGATACACTATGATACAATGTCAGAAAGAATATTTAAATAAAAGGGTTTCCTGACTCCAAGGCCATTATTTCTCCACTGGACTCTACTGCCTCTATTACATACAGAGTAGAAAAGAAAAATGGTGAAAAATTCACTGTGCAAATAAAAACTTCTATTTTGTTTTCTTAAATCATATAATCAGAATTTCCTCTACATGTCTTGATCTGACTGTTGCTTTGATCTGTTTTTAATAAGTGATTTTAATAGAACCATGTAAATTTGAATTTGAGGAGGTGAAAATGCTAGAAATGAAATAAAATTTTAAAATTAGCAAATATCACAACTGTTGACATGCTTGTTTGCTTCTTTTTTTTTTAATAGGTTTAAGCGGAAATCCTGCAGATATAGAGAGGAGGCAAGCAGTGTTTGGGAAGAACTTTATACCTCCTAAAAAGCCAAAAACTTTTCTTCAATTAGTATGGGAAGCATTACAAGATGTTACCTTAATTATATTAGAAATTGCAGCCATAGTATCACTGGGCCTTTCTTTTTATCGACCTCCAGAAGGGAATAATGCAGGTAAGTGAATTGACCTCAAATGACTTAAAATGTAGTGTTACCATTAAGAAGTAACTAATAAATACTAAGTATCATTTCCAGGGCAGAAAAGCAGTACAGTTAGACAGTTGAGGTTAAGTGACTTGCCTAGGGTCACACAGCTAGGAGGTATCTCCAGGCCTGGCACTCTATCCACTGAGCCTCCTAGCTGCCCCTGATGAATACTTTACTAAAGAATATGGAGAGGGAGGGAAAATGGAAAAGATGGGGCACATTTTAATTCTTTGTTGTTTTCAAAACTCTTACCTTCTGACTTAGAACCAGTACTTGTCCAGGATCACATAGCCAGGAAGTGTCTGGGGTCAGATTTGGACCCCAGTCTTCCCTTCTCCAGCCCTGGCTCTCGATGCACTGATACACCTAGGTCTCACTCTCCAGTTTTGAATGTTTTGAGTATCAGTTTTTTTGTCAAGAACCCTAATACTTTGAAAGTGGTTTATAGAGTAGTTTTGGTTTTTCTTTTTTGATTTGATTGAGGGGTTGGGGGGGAGGGGCACAGGGATAGTAGTGTTATCTCTGGGTGACAAAGAGTGCACAATTCATTCTTTTTAGGGGCATAGTTCCATTCACTTTCCAGAATGGAAGGACTAGTTCCATCATCAGTGTGAAAATGTGCCTATTCTCTCACAGGCCTAACAACATTTTCTCTTTTTGTCAACTTTGCCCATCTCATGGGTGTGGCAAGGAACCTCTAGAGTTACTGTAATTTCCATTTCACTAATTATTAGCAGCTTTGGACATTTTAAAAACATGGCAGTTGTTAGCTTGGATTTCATCCTTTGAACACTTCCTTTTTATGACCTTTTGACTTATCTTTTTAGGATTTTTGTTCCATTTAAGAAATAAGAACCAAATTATTAATTATTATCTTAAACCATTGTTTATATTTTGTAGTTTTTGAAAATAACTTTGTTAAAGAGCTTACAATATTATGTTTATCCATTATTTTCCTCCTTCCCTGGTTGCATACCTATTACTTTCCCCATAGAATTTGTTCCATGCATTCTTTTCTCCTCAAACTACCTGAAACCACTCCCTCCCCATTGACTCATAGTTTACTAAATAAATTGAGACTATCTGTTATGAAATCCCTCTTTTCTCCTATTTCTACACCTCATATCCCCATAACAAATGTCCTTTGTCTACTCTCTGAGGAAAAGATGCTCTTTCTCTCTTCTAAGGCCAACCCCAATACTTTTGCTTTGAGCCTAACCCCTCCATGTGCCCTAGGAAATTGCCCCTTCTCTTCCTTTATCCTCAGGCTTCTTTCTTATTGCCCACAAACATGCCAGATTTCCTCCATGCTTAAAAATAAATCTTCCCTTTATTCTGCCATCCCCTTGAGCTATTGATTTATATCACTCCTACCTTTCAGTGATGGAAAACTTCCTTTTCCTCACATCATATTTTCTTCCCAACCTCTTAAATCTCACCCAGCAAATTTACAAACTGTTCATTCCAAGATTTCCAATAATCTCTTTTCATTGCTAAATCTAGTGATTTTTTTTCTCATTCCTGCTCTTTCTTGGCTTCTCATTTGCTACTACTGACTACCCCTTCCTCTCATATTCTCTACAGTTTTCATATTAATGCTCACCCCTATCTATCTGACTGTTCATTTGTGGTCAGATTCCTTCATTGCATTATCTACTATGTTGTCTTTTTTTTTTTTTCATTGAGACCTGAGTCTGGATACACTTCTCTCTCTTGGTTCTCCCATGGAATTCAGTTGTCATCTTGGGTGTATGGCTCCTCAGTCTACATTTCTAGCCCTCATCTCTTTCATCCTAGGCCCCTATCACTATCTACCTTCCAGATACCCACTATCTAGATAGCCCATTGACATTTAAACTAAACATGTTCATATTATTATCTTCCCATTGAAAACTACTCTTTTGAGAATACCACAATCCATTGGTCACCAGGTTCACAATCATGGAATCATCCTTGACTTCCCTCTCCCTCTCTTCCCCCATCCACTTTCAGTCAGGTACTCAGTGGTGTTGATTCCGTGTCCATAGCACTTGTCACATCTGCCCTTCTGTTCACACCCTTATACCCAGCTCAAACTTGCATCATCGGAGTAGCCTGCTTACTGGGCCCTGAGTTTCTTCCCTAACCAATTTGTCTTCTGCCCTTCTCCTTAGAGACCTGCCTGGCCGTGTCATTCCTTTACTCAAGAATCTCAGATTGCTGATGGTATCTCTACATGTTTCAGTTTCTTCATAATCCAGATTGAAACTATATGTTGAGATTGATTTCACAGTATCCCCCTCTTTTGTTCTACAGATTAAACTATGTGACTTGCTGTGTCTCACATAACCCATTCCATCTTCCAATTCTATACCTCTGTCCACATGACCGAAATGTATTCCCTTCTCAACTTCCCCTGGCTGCCTTTAGACTAGGCTCAAGCTCAAAGTCTCCTGCCTTTTACTATCCTCTTCTGTGTGAGTTTTCTTCCCCCACTTCTGAAATTACTCAACATTTTGTATGTGTATTGTTTTCCCCTTAGGAAAATGACCCTCCTGGAGGTCAGGGACATTTTTCTATTTTCATCTTTTATCTCCCAGTACTCAGCACAGTACCTAGAACATCATAGGTGCTTAATGAATGATTGTTGAATGATTGCTGGAAAAAGTTGGCACAATAAAATTTCATCCTCCCAATACCCTTCTGGTTCTATTAACCTTGCTACTCCTTTCCTGCTTTAGACTTCAGAATCTTTTTGCTTACTCATCCTCTAAAGAAACAAGTGACTTAAAATGAATAGTTCTACTAGATTAAAATCTTAATCTGTAATATAAGGTATCTAGTTTTATCAGCCACATTCATAATAATTCATAAGTATAGTGTTAAAAAACAAAACAAAAAACCACCACCTATCCCTTATCAGAAGTTCTTTTTAACTGGGCAGCTACATGGCTCAGTGGATTGAGAGCCAGGTTTAGAGACAAGAGGTCTTGGGTTCAAATTTGGCCTCAGACAACTTCCTAGCTATGAGACCCTGAGCAAGTCATTTAACTCCCATTGCCTGGTCCTTAACTGCTCTTCTGACTTTGAACCAATATTCAGTTTTGATTCTAAGGTGGAAGGTAAGGGTTAAAAAAAAAAGTTCATGATTTCAGTTGTTTCACACTAACTTCTTGCTGTATACTACTGGCTGGTCAAAGCCAAGGCAGGATCATTGCTAGAAAATTACAAAAAAAAATCCCCTTCTGAAGAAGATGGGGAAGACAGGAATGAGTCTTTAAGCAGGTATGCTGCTTCTCCCATTTTCTTTTTAAGTATTGTGTTCTCAATTTACATTAGTCCAAAATAACTAACTTATAGCCTTCCTTACTATACTCTAAATGTCTTAGAAGTGTAGTAGAATCCAAGTCAAGAAAGTGCTCAGAAGTAATGGAATCATGGGATTAGGGTGTCATCTCTTAGGAGTCATCTCACTGAGGCCTATCTTGAAGTTGGGCTGATAGATAGGAAACTTGAAACAGAATGAATAGTGTCTGAAAAGATGTAACCCTCCTCAGACAATCTGTTCCATTTGAGAGTTACTTTTTATGAAGTTGTTTCTTTATATTAAGCTGCAGTCTTAATTCTATATAAGACCTACAGAAATTACCCTAGTTTTGCCCTCTTGTCAAGTTGTATTACTCTCCTCATCATGACAAAACCTGCAGCATTTAAAGTCTGTGGTCATGACCCCTCTGTCTCTGCTCTGGGCTAAACATCTCCAATTCCCTTAACCACGATCATCTCAAGGTTTTAAGTGCTTTCACCATCTTGATTATCCTCTTCTGGATGTACTCCAGGCTGTTAATGTCCCTTCTAAAAGATGATATCCCAAACCTGACACTTTTGGATAAGATCTGACCTGTGCAGGTTTGAGTGGAGACTTCCCTTTGACTCATTGCTCTGATTTATGCAGCTTAAATCCCTTCACTAACATTGGCATATTTGATTAACATAGCATCTGTCTTCAAGTCTTGGATAAAACTAGTAACCCTAGTCTTTGAATCCAACCATCAGTTAGTTCTACATCTACCTAATTGAACCTCTTTATATTGGCCAAAGGCATATCACAAGAATCTTTGTCCTGTGCCTTGCTAGTTATGTGTCTATGGCATTCTTGTGGTCTTGTAGGAACCCTGTCAAAAAAAGGAGTTGGGTTGACTTCATGGGCCAATGACTGTGGCCCTCTTTTCTGAGTACTTGCCTAGTCATCCTTTTGAGAGGCCCCCTCTAGTATACAATTCTCCAGAATCCACCTTTTGAAAAACCAAATGAAATTATTCAGTCCTGGCACATTTCTCTTGTTTTCTGACTTAGCAAAGGATTGTTTTCATTGCCTCAACCATTACATAGCATGCACAGGTGATATGAACCAATGAAAGGGGGATAGGAGTTACCTTACTGCCATTTTTTTCATTTTGCTTGCTTTTCAGTTGTTTCTCACCTCTCTTCTGTTCCATTCTGCCTAGTGTTAGGATAATTCTCTTTGATATAGAAGACAAAAGCCAAATAACAGTTGGATAGTTCTTTTTGTAAAGAATCCATTACCATTGTCCTATCCAACCCATGTCTCCAGTGTAACAACACTTTAGAAAGCTCCTATTGTTGTCCGTAACATTTTTTACAAGCCTTGTTCATAGGAGGTATTCATCTGCTTGATGGAAGGAAGGCTTTACAGGGCTTCTCCCGTGCTTGGTGTTGTTTCTTTTTACCTTCTGGACTTTTTGGAAATCTTTGCTCTGCTGATTTTCTCCTTGCAGCCACATCGGTCTCATTTGTCCCTTGCTTCCAGGCCCTTTTCTTCTCATCTCATTCATTTTCATAAGCAAAATCTTTCTTGGGAATCATTTGTGTTTCCTGGGCTAGATGAAATACAAGAAGGAAGCAAAAGCTCATAGACAAGACCTGGTCACTGACACCATGTAACTGATGCTCTGTCAGAGGTATTCTACATAACCACAAATAACTAAGTTAGGATGTTAGCAAAATACAAAGCACAGTGGTAACAATTAGGGGGTGTTATAAAAGCTTCATTTGGAAGATAGCATTTAATTGGGATTTTGATGGATAGTTAGGGATTTATGAAGTTGTGATCAAAATAGAAGACGTCTAAGCAGAGACATTCCCTTTTAGACCCTCAGACAGTGGGATCATAACCTGTTATCTCTCAGATTTTTGAGCTATTCCCAGCCATTGTCCTACAGATCTCTTGTGCTCTGATATCACTAGTCACTTTCACCAAGTGGGTCAGTGGTTTCCAATTTACTGACGATTCTTTTTTTGGTAAGTAGTAGGCTCTTTGCTTCTTTTTCTTTTTAAAAGATAATGTTAGCAGGCCAATCTAGAAATGCTTTTAGCAGAGTCTTATGTGTGATGCTTGAGATGTTGAAATCCCCCATCACCATCAGGAGGTCTTTTTTGCCCCCCTCTGAATGGTAAGTCTTGTCACATCAAATTTCATCCTCTTGCCAATATTCCTTCCATCATGCTTCCTTCTCCAAAGGTCTAAAACTTCCTTATTTAAGGGTAGCAGGATACAGAATTCAGATTTGGTCCCAACCTTTAACTGATCATCTCTTTTAACTTCTGGGCTTAAGTTCTTTCATCTTTAAAATGGAGATAATACCCTGCCTACCTAAAAGAGTTTGACATGAGAGTCAAATGAGATTATCTAAAGTGTCTTCCAACATTTGTGTGATTTATGCATGTCAGCTTTTTTGTAATTAATTGCAATGACGGAGATCCTTCTTCCTTTCTTATGTGTTATGAAAACTGAGTTGAGAAACTATATATATGTATATGTACATATATATGATGCCATAGTTTTAAATAAGCATCAACAGAACTTCTTCAAAGTCCCACACTAGTATAACTGCTGAAGTAAAACCATAAAATCTCAAGCTCCACAAAATATAAATTTAAAATGAAGCAGCATAATAACTGGCACAAGGCTTATAACAAAGCAATAGCTGCCAGATCAGAGGACAGTCATGCAGAGATCAAGTGTAACATTACTTCAATTTGAACTGCAGACTAAAACCAGTGCTTTAGTTTTTGTTAAAAAATCTTTATAACTAAAGGCTAATTCTTAAAAATGCACACATTTCTGTGGCAAATGTTGGATAATAATCTCATCTTTAACTTTCATCAATTTTAAAGGGCTCTCCTATCTCTGTTAACTCTTTAATATTAACAATAGAGAGCCACTGGATTCTATTGAATATAAAAACCATTCTCTTGGCAATGTGGAGAACTGACTAAAGTGGTAAAAAACTCAAGTCAGGGAGACCTTTTCACAAGGAAAAAAAAAAGATGTTGCAGGTGAGAAGTGACAAAGGCAGTAATGTTGTCCCATGGCGTGAAAACAGAAATGGTAATATTTGACATCTGGTTCAATCTGCAGGTCAAAGGAGACTCTTGAGTCAAGGTTAATGCTTTGGTTACAAGCCTGAGAAACTGCCAGATTAGTGGGTCCTCCACAGACATGGAGAAATTGGAAAGATAGATTATTAGTTCTGTTTGGACATGTGCTTGAGATGTCTCTGGGACATCACAGTTGAAATATCTACTTGGCAGTTGATAGTATTTGATTTCATCTTAGAGGATACACTGATACTGGATATAGGAATCTGTGAGTAGTCTGTAGCAGAATGACAAAGCCATGAGAGCTGATAGAGTCAGAATGAGAGACTAGAGCTTTGGTTAACCTATGGTTATAGACAAATAATATGGGTATTGAGCCTACAAAGGAGACCAAAAAGGTTCTGTTAGAAGTAAGAGAATCTACAGAGAGTAAAGATAGAAAAAAAACTGGAAAGGATCCAGGAGAAGTGAGGAATCAGTACTGTCAGATGCAGCAGAGAGATCAAGAAAGTTGGAAGACTAGAAAAAGGGATGAGATCAAGGGCATGTGTAGAGGAGATGACCTCGGCAAGGTGAACATCCACTACATTTTCAAAAATTGGGGAAAAGAAGATAATGTTAAGGCGTTTTGAGATGAAGACAAGGGGGGAAAGGGGAACTCAGTTCAAATGGATTCAATTTTCCTTGGAAAGTAAGAGACAAGATAATTTGAGAAAGAAGGTTTGGAATAGCTTCTGTGAAGAGTCAGGGGATACTTTAGAGAAGAAATGTAGTTGGATCATTTGAATAGTTGCTTGCAAATTATTTGTCATGCATCCTTATTTGATTTTCATAAGAATACTGAGTGTTGTTGACTTCATAAGTTCAGGAACTTAAAGGCAGAGAGCTTCATGGATTTGTTCAAGGTTACACAGCTATGTCAGTGGATAGCTAGAGTTTAAATCCAGTGGTTAGTAAAATATTTAGTTTACCAAGATGAACTTTATAGCAACTTCATATAAAATAGATTTACTTATTAGAATAGAATCAGAGAATAATAGAATAGAATAAGAGCCAATGGAAGCAGTTTTTTGATATTCAGTACAGTTGTCTAGTCTGAGTTGCAAATGTGAATAGGTAACTTGAAATGTGTTTTCAAGTAGTTAGATGGTAGTAGAGGAAATTGTCCCCAAAAGCTGTGTTTAATCCCAATACAAACTCAACACTTGTGTTGATTGTCCTTTTGCTCACAGAGACTATTTGGTAAATTATCTTCTTTCTTGAATCTCTCACTCTTCATTTCAGCAGATATTTTCCCTTATACTTACTGAGAGAGAGTCTAGTGAAGACATGCTTATAAAATTTGATAGGAGTTTACTCAACTGAGAGCTCTGTAAATCAGCAAAATAACAGGTCTAGATCCTATCCTTTTTATCTCTTTAAAATTATTGTTAGCTTTTTAATTCTTTAATATGAATAAGCACTGTTAAAGGGAGTTTTCAAAACCATTGAAAGAACCCGGCCCCACCCCCAGGTGCAGTCCTGTTGCCATTAATTATATTCATACATTTGGGTGTCACAGAGAAGGCTGGCTTGGAAGGCCTGAGTTCAAGCCTTGCCCCTGACATACACAAGCCCTGCGACTCTTGGTTAGGCACTGAACTTTTATTTTAAGGTCCTCAGGGCAGAGAAGAGAGGCCAGTAATATAGAGGAAGTCCCTCCCCAGGAGCTCCATGGAGGGCAGGGGTGGAGGGTAGGGGAGATGTATAATCTCATTTCCCCAGTTCCACAATAAATGTTTAAGATCTAGAATTTATCCTTTTTCATTTTTTTGTGTCCTCACAATACTCTATAAATAATAGGGAATTAATATTTATTTGTAGAACGATTTGATTATTATAAGTAACAAGCTACCAAATAAATACTCCCACATTAGAGTGGGAACTGTCTTTTATCCTTTTTTCCATCCCTGGCATTTAACACAATTCATGACCCTTAAGAGGAGCTTTAGAATTATAATAACCAACATTTACATAGCATTTACTATGTGCCAGGCACTGTGCTAAACACTTTATAGTTTTTATCTCATTTGATTGTCACCACAATCTTGGGGAGATATATGCTGTTATTTACCCCCATTTATAGTTGAGGAAACTGAAAGGTAAAATGGCTTACCCTGGGTGACACAGCTAGAAAGTTACTGAGGCAGGATTTGAATTCTTCTTGCATCCAGGCCTGGCACTTTGAACATTGGCATACCTTAGTAACCTCAGTAAATGCTTATCTACTGACTGATGTAAGGCTATGGTAACCACACCAATTAATTTTGCCCTTTTTCCCCTATAGTTTGTGGACAAGTTTCTGTTGGGGAGGAAGAAGGGGAAGGTGAAACCGGCTGGATTGAAGGAGCTGCTATCCTTTTGTCAGTAGTATGTGTTGTGTTAGTGACGGCATTCAATGACTGGAGTAAAGAGAAGCAGTTTCGAGGTCTGCAGAGTCGAATCGAACAAGAACAGAAGTTCACAGTTATCAGAGGCGGGCAAGTCATTCAGATACCAGTGGCCGACATTACTGTGGGGGATATTGCCCAAGTGAAATATGGTAAGCATCCAGGAGAAAGGACATCCTCAGCCCACCCCAAAGGCAACAATCTCACTCACAGTACACCCCTTCTTTGCTTGGTGTTTCAGGTGATCTTCTTCCAGCTGATGGGATACTTATTCAAGGAAATGATCTAAAAATTGATGAAAGCTCACTGACTGGAGAATCCGATCATGTTAAGAAGACATTAGATAAAGACCCCTTGCTTTTATCAGGTCTGCATTGTTTATAAAGGCTATATCAATTAAAAACTGTAAGATGAGGATGAGATATTCCCTGAAGAATTGTAAAAGTTGCAGAGAATTTATTGACCAGCATTGGATAAGCAATTTAAAAAAAACGTGAAAGCATCTCTTGGTGGGCACTGGGGATACCAATAAGAAACAATTACAACTCTGAAGGAGTAGGGCTAACATCCTATCCTGGGAGACCACAAAGACATAAAAGAGGATAGTTAAAGACTAATAGTTGGGGCACATTCAAGTGGAAGGTGTGCTTGCTCGAGCTGTATTTTAAAGGCAATAGGAAAGATTTTGTATGTCTGGGAGACAGCCAATCAAGGGTACTCAGAGGAAAGATTGGAGCTATTTGAGAGAGAAGGTAGATTGGGGCAAGGATATGTCAGGGAAATATCTTTTATTGGTCATAGGCTCAATCAAAATAAAATTTTCTCTTTGAATGTATTGTATTTGTGTCCAAAAATGAATCTGTCCAATTAAACAAATTCTTCAATTGTGTTGAGCATATTCTGGGATCACAGAGACAAAAAACTGACCCATTTGTGTCTTAAGAGAGCGATACAAACTACTTTAGACAATTGAAGGAAGGAGAGATCTTTCAAGATTGTGAGTTCAAGGAAGGTTTGCATGGACCAGGAGTCTTTCGAATTGGGTGTTGGAAAAAAGGATAATTTGATAATCATTTATTAAATGCATAGTGTGTACCAAAACACTATACCAAGTTTGGAAACACAAAGACAAGAATTAAAGTTCCTCCCCTCAAGGAGCCTCTCTCAGCATCCACTGCAGAAGGGTTTTCCAATCCAGAGAGAGGTCTAAAGCTGGCCCATTCTGTCTCTGGGGGGTGGCCTTTGGGAATATAAAGAGGCATATGTGGAGGGATGTGATGAACCAGCCAGAGCCAGGGCGTGCCTGTCCTAGATGCCTTACTGAGTGGTCGTTGTTCTGTTTTAGAGGTAGCTGAGAGTCACAACAGGCTTTCAAAAGGGAAATAAACATTATGGCATTTAGGAGATTGATTGTTGTGTAGTGTACAGAATTTCAATGAGACAGACAGACAGACTGACTGCAGCTTTGTGAGTTAAGGAGAATATTTACTAGTTTAAATGGAAGGAGGTTCTGAATCAGATCTTTGGCATCTCAATAGAATGTCAGCTTCTTGAGAGGATAGATTGTTTCTTTTTTTCCTTTTTTTTTTAAAATTTGTATCCCCAAAGCAGCCTTGGACAAAGCCTGATATTTAATAACTGCTTGTTGCTTGGCCAAGTGTGGGTAGGAGACAGCTAAGGCCAGATTGCAAATGACTGAGGAGTAGGGAGGGAAGGAGGGAAGAATTGGCAGCCTTCTCTTTGAGTCTGAACAGTGAATCGAGAAGACTGATCTAGAATGATAGCTTAATAGAGGGAGAAACATCAAGAGGGGCTTTTTTGTAGTTTGAGGAAGCACATTTATAGGCAAGGAAGGGCAGCCAATGGGGGGTGGTTAGGAGTGGAGGATCAGCTATGAGGTTTTAGGGCATTAGAGTGGGATCCTCTAAGCACAGCTTTAGAGCTGTTAAAGACCTTTGAGCATATCAAGGTTGCCACTTTCTCCATTCATTTTTCAGTTAAAAAAAGTCAAAAGTAATGACTTTTCTTTTTTTCTTTGTCACTTTTCTGATGTTATATGTGTCATATAAATATAATTTATTCCACAGATATTTACCAAAGATCTGGAATTCACAGATCTACTTGAATGAAAATACAGAAAGTGACTTATTGAACACTGTGGTGATATTTTAAGTGAGATCTTTGATTTGTTTTCATTCACTTTTTTACTTTTTTTTTTTACAATTACCAATTAGATTTAAAAGACTTGTTCCACAAAAATGTTAAGAAGGGGGGAGGCAGCTGGGTGGCTCAGTGGATTGATAGCCAGGCCCAGAGATGGGAGGTCCTGGGTTCAAATTTGGCCTCAGATACATCCCAGCTGTGTGACTGTGGGCAAGTCACTTAACCCCTCATTGCCTAGCCCTTACCACACTCTTCTGCTTTGGAATGTTCCAAGACAGAGAAGGTAAGGGTTTAAAAAAAAAGTGTTAAGAAACTATAAAAATTTCCAAGAGGTTTGTAATCATAACTGCTTCCATTAACCTATTTATGCTTTTCCACAGAGTAGTTATACCTGCTATTAATTTTTGTTTCTGACAGAAGTGAGATTTGACTAATTAGAAAACTATTACCATAGAGATATATCTGGTTTGAAATTACTTTGAATAATTTACCTCTATTTCCTAAAACTTTTCTTGGAGATTGAGTGTCTACTTTTGAAAGCTTTATCTTAATACTCATCTGTGAAAATTTTGAATAATTATATTTTCTTCATTTTTAAATGATGTTAGTTTTATGATTCTTATTGAATAGCATCAAGTTTACAAAGTAGAAACTACATTTTATATTCTTGCAGGTACCCATGTGATGGAAGGCTCTGGAAGAATGGTAGTTACTGCTGTGGGTGTGAACTCCCAAACTGGAATTATTTTTACCTTACTTGGGGCTGGAGGTGAAGAAGAAGAAAAGAAAGATGAAAAGAAAAAAGAAAAGAAAAGTAAATACAGTTATTTGATTCTTTTAAAAATTGTTTATATTTGAAAATGGTTGTTGAAGCTGGATTTTTTCATTGATAAAGCAATTTTGAAGAAAAAAATAAATTGAATTGCCTTTTTAATGTTCACATTCTATAGAATGCACAGTACTTTCCATTGAAATAAACAACTGAGGAAGGACCCTAGTAAACATTTTAATATGAAAGAAGGCAAATTAAGGGATAGTAAAATGATCCAACACCTCTCTTCAACCCTTAAATCCATTACTTCCTGTCTTCATCAGATTGTTCCACAAGAATCACCTCTCTCTTTTTAATCTTCAGTCTTTCCCTGTTTACTGATTTCTTCCCTGTTGCCCACAAACATGCCTATGTCTCCCCAGTCCATAAAAAAGCCCTCACTTGACCTTTCCCTCACCCCACCATGCTGTCATCTTATCTGGGCTCACTTTCATTGCCAAAAGAGCTGTTTTCTTTCATTGCTTGTACTTCCTTTCTTCTCACTTCTCCCCCTACCCATTGCTATTTGGCTTCAGACTTCATCACTCAATTGTGAAACTGCTACTTCCAGAGTTACTAGTGACTTCCCATTGCCAGCTCTGATGGTCTTTTCTCAAATCTTGACTTGTCTTGACTATTTTTTGTTGTTACCCATACTCTATTCCTAAATATCTGCTCTTCTCTTTGTTCTCGTAACACCATCCTCACTTTTGCTACAGCTTATCTGACTATTCCATAATTGATTTTGTTGGATCATCAACCATATAAATTCCTCCACCAGGGAACAGTAAGAAGTCCAGTTGGGTCATATAAAATAATATATAGAAAAAGTCAACAGATAAGTTGGGGTTAGATTGGAGAATGAAGGGCTTTACATTGCAAGCATAGGGGTTTATATTTAATTTGAGAAGTAACTAGGAGCCAGTCACTGGAATGTGAATAGAGGAGTGACTGTCAGGCCTTATTCTTTAAGAAAATAATTTGACTGATGGGATTGGAATATTATTGTGCTGAAAGAAATGACAAACTGGAGGAATTCCATGTGAACTGGAACGACCTCCAGGAATTGATGCAGAGTGAAAAGAGCAGAGCCAGGAGAACATTGTACACAGAAACTGATACACTGTGGTACAATTGAATGTAATGGACTTCTCTACTAGCAGCAATGAAATGATCCGGGACAATTCGGAGGGACTTATGAGAAAGAATGCTATTCACATCCAGAGAAAGAACTATGAGAACAGAAATACAGAAGAAAAAAAAACATATGATTGATCACATAGTTTGTTGGGGATAGGATTGGGGCTGTTGACTTTAAATGATAACTATTACAAATATTAGTAATATAGAAATAGGTTTTGAACGATGATAAATGTAAAACCCATTGGAATTGCTCATTGGCTCCAGGAGAGGTGAGGAAGGAGGAGAGGGCAAGAACATAAATAATGTAACCATGGAAAAATATTATAAATTAATTAGATAAAAATGAAAATAATTGAAAATAATTTGAACAGCCATGTGGAGGATGAGTTGGGGAAAGACTGGAAATAAATATTAAGCCTGCTGGAGGAAGGATGAAGACATGAACTAATCCCAATTTGCATTTCATGTTTTAATCTTTGATCCTTTGTCAGATTGTTTCTTCAGAATGCTACTAAAAGACCTGGGTTTGAATTCTGGCTCAGAGTGAGCTTTGTCATCTCTTAAAATAAGACGATTGAACTAGAGGGTCTCGAGGATTCTTTTAATTCTTTAGAAAAAATCAAAACTTTAGCTTGAACAGAGACTGCTCAAGTTCAATGGGAAGTTAGTAGCTGTACTCCAAGAAATCAAGGCTTTATCTATTAGAGAACCAGAAGAAAAAATTAAATTAAATAGAAGGTAACCCCTCCTGAAAGAAGCACCCATGGGAAATGTCCCAGGAATGTCAAAGTAAAAAATACAGAGTTTCTAGGCAAAAAAAAAAAAGTAATGAGATCATCCAGGGTAAATAACAAATGAGGGTTGAAAGACACACACACACACACACACACGCACACACACACACGCACACACACACACACGCGCACACACACGCAGAAGCAGGTGGGAAGAGGCAAAAGGAAGTTAATAATAAGTACTGGAGGAGAAATGGTCACAAGCAAAGCAAACTTCCAGATCCTGAAGAGATTAAAAGCCAGGAAGGGAGCAGGGAGAAAAGGTCTGAAAATAAATTGCAAATCAATTGGGGAATGGTCGAACAAATCATGATATATGAATGCGATGGAATATTATTGTGCCCCCTCCCCCACCCCCCAAAAGGATGAAGGGAGTGGCTTCAAAAAATTCTGGGAATTAGGAACTGTTGCAGAGAGAGAAGAGCACAAGAAGAAAATTACTACAGTGACAGCATTATAATGAAAAACATCTTTGAAAGCCTTATGAATTCTATCAGTGGAATGAGTAACTACATCTCCAGAAGATCGATGATGAGAAATAACATGACAGAGAAGCAGTGAATTCTGGGTCCAGTAAGTGAAATGCATTTCTGGACCTGGTCACTGTATGGACTCATCTCCTTGACTATGCATTTTTGTTTTTGTTTTTTTTTTTGACCCTTACCTTCCGTCTTGGAATCAATACTGTTTATTGGTTCTAAGGCAGAAGAGTGATATGGGCTAGGCAATGGGGGTCAAATGACTTGACTACAATCACACAGCTAAGAAGTGTCTGAGCCAGATTTAAACCCAGGACCTCTCATCTCTGGACCTAGCTCTCAATCCACTGAACCACCCAGCTTACCCCCCTCCTCCCCCCCAATGCTTCTTTGTTAAAGAATTGTTGTGTTGGGTTTTTTTTTCCTGCTTTCTGTTTTCAGTTGGAAAGTTGGAGTTGGGAGATTAAACAATATGAAAGAAGGAAGGGAAGTAAGAAAAGAAGGAAACTAGATTATTTCTAAGCTCCCTTCCAGTTCTTTTATAATTAACTATATAATTAGATTTTTAAAATACAAGTGTACATACAATACAGAACATTTATTCAGCAATAAGAGAAATATAATGGAGAACATTAAAAACTTGTAACAAATCTGAAGGATTACTAATGACCAACTGAACCATAAACAAAACATACTACTACTATTATGATTATTAAAGTGATTATGCTGTTATACATTATATTTGATAAGTTTGTGTTTACAGATAATACTTTTTGAGGTTTTGAGCTTAATTCTCTTTTTTTTTTTCCCTTATAGATAAGAAACAAGATGGAACTGTTGAAAACCGCAACAAAGGTAAATTTAGAAGCATTAGCATTACCAAGAAATTAGTTGTCTTATCTTTAGGAATGCAATTGGTTTAATTAAAAAATCATGACCTGCCTACATCTCTTCTACTTACCTTCTTGGCTCAAAAATAGCATCTATATGAAGATATGCAGAAGACAGTAATGTATGTTACCCACCACATTTTTAATAATGGAAATGGCTAGATAGGGCAGCAAAGGTTGTGACTTTTGAAGTAAGTTGTGTGTGTTGCTATATGCTCGTGACTTATCTCCTTGGCTGGGTCAGGGTAAGAATGTTTTCTGATAGTTACCTTTTTGTAACTTCACCATTAGGATTTTCTATTTGACTCCATCCAACTTGGAACTTGTCCATCCTTTGCCACTTCTGCCTTTTCTTGTCTTCTGACCACATGCTCTTTCCAGCCTAGGAATCATCTTCCTTGGATGTAACCCATTCTCACTCTGTGGCTGCTGAACATTGTTCAAAGAATTTGGCCCCATTTCACTCATCCAGAATTCATTAGCTAGAGCTTTACCTGTACTGTCTAGTCTGTCATTAATCCTCTAATCTTAATCTCATTTCTCTACACCTAATAATTACAAAGAGTTTTCCAAGCCTTTCAAAATTCTGAACTGAAACACACAAAAAAATAACTTTTTATGTACATAGGTAAGAGAATTATACATGAAACCATGAGTTTCTCCTTCATACTTCTTGATTTCTAAAGAATTATATAATAAATTCCACACATTTCTTTCAAACTTTCCCTGTTCATCCATTTTTCCTTCTGTTCTTTTCTGTACATTTTGCAAACTTCAGTGTTCTTTTATTGAGGACACCATTATTAATACTCCCACTCCCCAACTAAAAAAGGAAGAAAATAATCTTACAGCCATTTTCACAAATAGAGGTATCTTCATATTCAGTCCAACCCAGTCTGACATAGTAGGTCTTCTGGAGGGGCAGCTGCACATCACTTTCATCAGTGGTGGGGATTCGTTCAGAGCTTTTTTTTCATACAATGTCATTGCATTAGTTATTTTCCTGATCTACTCCATTATCTGCATTCGTTCACATTCCCAAGGTTCTCTGAAATTATCTCTTTCATGTTATGGAGGGGTCAACCTTGTGGGACCTTGATTTGAGTCACCTGGGTTTCTCTGCTGACCTCTGTCTCCTGGAGTTAGGGCTCACCCTCATCTTTGAAATTTTGAATACTGGAGGCCTTGGAATCATGGAATGTCCTAGTCTAAGTGCTCCTGCACAGATTGCTACTTCATCTGATAGCTTCCAGCATCCCCTACTGTGGATTTACAGCTATTCTGGGGCTTTTCCAGAGAGTCCTCCTCTGCTCTTCCTGCCTTTGGACCGAGAGCCCTGCAGGGTACACGTGTCTTTGGCCCATCCTTGGTCATGCTGAAAGGCTGCTGGCTTGTTTGCCTGAGTTGGCTCTGACTTTGCTGGCAGCTCCTTTTCCTATTGCCTGCAGACTTCTGGCTGACTTTTGTGTAGTTCTGTGTTGGAAGAAATCACTTCCTGTAGCATCTCATTGGATTTCTTGGTTATTATTCAGTCTAATGCTATGTTTCAGTTTTTGTATGAGTGGGCAAGGGGCAACTAATGTGCTTACCTCCTTTCTGGTAGCCCTCTTGGCTTCAGCTTCTAACTCTTTTCTTGCTCTCAACTATTCCTTCAGAACCTTTGATTAGAAAAAGGAAACTTAGCACTCTGTTATAGAATATATGAACTCCCTCAGCTTCCTTCTGTCATTCCACAAATGCTTATTGTTCAAACTCTTTGTCTTTCTTGCCTCCAGTCACAATGGAATTTCAACTACTGACTTAGAACACACTCTTTTCCCCCCTCAACTTTCTATCCACCACAATACATTTTAAATTGCTTACTCCTCCCCTGGGTCCATCTTATCTACTTATAGCTTGCGCTGCTCTCTGCAGGTTTAAAAAGGAAAGTTTTCCATTGACCCAATCCAGCTAAAAAAATTAAACCATTAAAAAAGATGTCTCCAACCTATATTTCTACTTCCTTACATCCTTACATCCATTGTCTTCTCAATCTTGGACCCAAACTGCTCCAAGCTCTTCAGTGATCACCCAAATGCCTATTCCAATAGACTTTTTTTTTTTTAATTTTTAATCCTTCTTGACCCCACTCTAGCTTATTAATAAATCTGTTGACTCTTTTCTATTGGAAATTCTCTTAACTAACAGCGATACATTTTCCCAGTCTCTGGTTCCCAATCTGGACTCCTGTCTCCTCCTTTTTGTTATATCTTAATGGTGATGTTCTCTTAGAGTTTATCCCTGTTTCATGTGTTCATAGTCTTGGGGTGATCTTCAACTTTGGTATTTGTCATATCCAATCATTTGCCAGAAAAGAGAAATGAGGTTTGGAGTGGAACAGGGAAGTTACTTCAAGTAGATAGAAGGGCTGTTTTATAGCCTCTAAGGACAAAACAAGGAACAATAGGTAGAAATGTAAAAAAAAATAGACGAAGAAGAAGCAAATTAAGGCTTAATGAAAGAAATAACAAATAACTTCTAACAAAACTACCTAATATAAAAAACCTTCCAAGTTGACCCGCTGCCTGGAGGTTTTTAAACATAAACCCAGGAAGCTATTTTTTTGCTATAGAGAGAATTCTTTTTTCAGTTTAGTTTGGACTAAATGGTCACTGAGGGGAATAACAGATGCAAGTTTCAGAAAGGCAAATTTGGACTTAAAAAAGGAACTAACTCAATAGAGTTCTTCAAGCAGAAATGCTAGATTATTCCCTATCTCAGATGTAAGTAGGGTGGGGAGGTGTAATTCCTTTTGGCAAATGGGTTAAACTAGGTGGCCACTGAAGACAGTTCAACTCTGAAGTTCTTTGATTTTACAGCAGCTTCCAAAATAGTACATCGATTGGGTGAATGCCACCCCTTTGTTAAAGGCCCTTTAGTGTCTATTGGCTATCAAATCAGGGTTATAGTCTTTAATTATTGGAAGCCCTCTGTCATCTGGTACCATACCATCATTCCAATCTTAATTAATATTACTCTCCTCCATTCATTATACACTTGCTAAATATGGGCAAGTCTGTCTTCTAAATATTCACTACTAATATTGGTCACACCAGTATACTTTTTATAGTAATATTCCTTAATTGTGTCTCTTTGCTTATTAAAAGCCATCATTTAAAACTCATCTCAAATATCACTTACTCTAGGTAGCCTTTTCCACTTAAATTCCTTTTCATCTCCTTTCTTTCTGTCAGCCCAGTAATGATCTTTTTCCTTAGGACTTCTATTACTTCTTGTAGTAATCTAACATACTTAAATATAATCTGCATTATTACATGTATCAATGCACATTTGAGTTTTAGCCAATTAGATGTGAATAGAATACTATTCAAATGACTACTGTGAGGGTGTTTTATTAGACTTCATTTCCTTGAGGGCGGGGCTTGTGTCTCATCCAAATGTATATTTCTCAGCGGATAGCAGAATTCTCTGCACATAATAGAGTTGCATAATAAATGTTCATTTATTATATTGGGGGGGGGGGCTTTGAGTGATCAAGTGGTTTCTGAATTTCTACAGATCATAATATTAATAAAAATTCTAATAACATGTAAATCATACAAATGATATATGATGATTTTTAAAAATATGTTTCTTTTCAATCTTAGCAAAAGCTCAGGATGGTGCAGCCATGGAAATGCAGCCATTGAAGAGTGAGGAAGGAGGAGATGGTGATGAAAAAGACAAAAAGAAAGCAAACTTGCCAAAGAAAGAAAAGTCAGTTTTACAAGGAAAACTTACAAAATTGGCAGTTCAGATTGGAAAAGCAGGTATGAAGTAATGGGAAGAAAAGATTTTTTTTTTAACTTTGACTGTTTTCTTCCTTTTTAAAAGTTGCTTATATCACTTCCTTTTTAAAGCCAAAGTTCTACATTGGAGGATATGAATAAAAAGTAAATTAGGAAGAACACATATTACACACACTAATTTTATTTCTCTTGAGCTAGAGATGATAGCCAATGATAAGGAGTTCCCAGAAGTCTTAGTGTATCTATATAAACTGTCTAATTATGTTTGATTAAAATAAGATTTCATCATTACTTTTTTTCCTGCTTAGTTTGTAATTGAGATCCAACTTGCTATAATGAGAGTGGACTTGTTTTCGATTTTAAAATGAAATTATCAGGATGTATATACTACATCCCTGTGCAAGTCTTAATTTTTCAGTGTCCACAGCACCCTGTTAAAAACTTTTTAAGTTGTAGAAGAGTGGCTGATGTGTATTATAGAACTAGAGGTGGAAGAAGCCTTAGAAAGGTGGTCACCACAGCCTCATTTCCTCACAATGAGGTTTGAACCTTTTCATTGCCAAAAAGGTTGAAATTCTGCCTTTTAAAAAAAAATAACAAAAAAAAAATATATATATATATATATATCTTTACCTTCAATTCTAAGACAGAAAAATAACAAGTGCTAAGCAATCAGCGTTAAATAACTCATTTAAGAGTCTATCATACAGCTATGAAGTTTCTAAGGTCATATTTGAATCCACGTCCTTCCAAGTCCGAACCAACATCTTACTCAATGACTATGCTACCTAGTTGTCCCTTGACATAATTAATCCCTTAAGCATATTTAAAATATGCAATCATTTCTGTTTGTAGTGACATGAAAGTTATCTAAAATTGCAAATAAATGATTTGTGAAGGTCCATTTATTTCAGTGCAAAACTTTCTGAATTGACATTTTCTAACATATAAAATGATGAAATTATCTAAACAACTTAATTCCAAGAATTGGAAAGAAATTTAGCTGTACCATACCTTCCTCCCTTTTTAGAGACTTAATACATCATTTGGGATATAAAACTACAAACTTTGGCTGAGCTTGTTACTTTCTGGAGACCAGACAATATAATGTAATTCTTCCCCCTTTTGACTCCCTTTATGAAGTATAAACAAACTGTTAACAAATCAGCAGATAAAATTAGTTTAGAAAGCCCACATTAGAGATCAGGAATTTCTTGTAGATTTTTTTTAAATGT
The DNA here is from genome assembly GCF_027887165.1 of Monodelphis domestica. Taxonomy (NCBI): domain Eukaryota; kingdom Metazoa; phylum Chordata; class Mammalia; order Didelphimorphia; family Didelphidae; genus Monodelphis; species Monodelphis domestica. Next base: position 72,398,195 of record NC_077231.1, on the reverse strand, counting down.
CCTATTTCCTTAGGTAATTCTATTATTTTTTTCTTTTCAATGGAAGGGCTATTGATGTCTGCAATCACAGTTATCATCCTTGTATTATATTTTGTAATCGACACATTCTGGGTTCAGAAACGACCGTGGCTGGCGGAGTGTACACCTATTTATATCCAGTATTTTGTGAAGTTCTTCATAATTGGTGTCACGGTCCTGGTGGTAGCAGTGCCTGAAGGTCTTCCCCTTGCAGTCACTATCTCACTTGCTTACTCTGTAAAGGTAAGTCCTGCAGTAATGACTCAGAAGAGGGAAATCTTTTTAAGTAAGGCTATTTCTAAATATGATAAATAACAATAGCCATATGACCCACATAAACATAATCTCTTTGGTGGTGGTTTCCCTAAATATTTTCCAAGAGTTTAAAAAGTCCAAGCATCAAAAAGTTTGAGAGTCTCTGATCTAGCCAAGTCTCTCTTGCTATACCTTACCACTTCCCATTTTACAGATTAGGTAACTGAGCTCTAGAGTGATTGTGACCAGTCCAAGAACAACAGCAGAAGTTAGTAAGTTCTAGTGACTCCCATGTTCAGTGATTTTTTTTTCTCTTTGTACCCACTGTCTTTCTGACACATATCCATGATTCAAATGGGGTTTTGAATTATCAAAATGATATTAAGAATCTGAGAACTCTGAGTAAGGTAGCAATTTCATCCTGAACTGGAATCTTCTTTTTAGGTATTATGTATTCTGTGTTTCATCTATAGAGAACCTTTGATTGTTCTCCTGATATGTGAGGCAAATTCTCCCAAAACCTATTCAGGTCTCCTCATTTTCATAGAATCATTACTGAATCAGAGCATTATAACAGTTAATTAATTATTGTTAAAAAAAAAAACATGAGGAATGATAGAATCACAAAATTCCTCTCTACTATCAAGAAACAAAATATCTGGAACTGATAAGAATTGCTCTAAAATTTCAGATTCATCTTTCAATTTTATTACAAACCTTATAACTTGCCCTGTTTTCCTGGTAGGTATTCTTATAAACTAACTTTTGCTTCCTATTTTATAAAACAAAATGGACTTTGTAAATTGTCATTTGCTAATGGTAAAAATGTATGTTGAAAGAAGTCTCTCCCTCCCCTAATCTCTCGTTGCACTTGCTACCTCTTACATAATTATCACAATCCCCTTTACAGTGTAGTTCATTATTATCTGTCTAGATTGTATGTACTAGATTATAAACAGGCATTCAATTTCAGTTCTCTTTGTATATATCAATTATACACATTAGGTACACAAATATTTGATGAATCCAAAAGGATGAGTTAAGAAGGAATCTTTATAGTCAAAAATTTTTATTAGAAAAATGCTACACACATAATTAACTTTTTTCTCCATAAATATGAGTGATAATAATGTACTATATAAAAGAATGTGACTCTTGCCCTAGTGATTTTGTCATTTGTAATATTCCAAAATGCTTGTAATGACCTGGAAGGAATCACCCTTTAAAATTTTTTTTCAGAATTATCTATTACTGTGAAGTGAGAATGGGCAAGAGGTTGAATAGGAGGAATAATATAATTGTTTTCTACTTAGCACATGAAAGTTAAATATTTAATTAAGGTTTTACACATCTGAGCATTTAAATTAATCCCAATGTTAGTCTGCTCCACACAGATATTAAGGAGATTATCTTTGTAGGTGATCAGAGGAAAAAAGACAACAAATTAATACTTGTTAGTGAGTATCATGAAAAGCTTTTAAAACCATTTTCCTTCCAAATAAGGCATTTATTTAAAACTTTATGAAGTATAATTCCAATAATTCTTCTATGCTTTCTATGCTATTTTTTTGCATGATGTATATAACCTTTCCCCACCTATTAAACTTAGCTGTGAATGCTATATTTGTGCAGGAATAGTGCTAGAAATTGTCCTTATTATCTTCAGTAATTATTTGTTGTGTCTATGTTTGGGGATCAAAGAAGAAGAGAAGAATATTCTGATTCTTTCATATTAGATTTCAGTCATTTTTATTTCTCAAAAAATAATTGTTTATAACTCCTGAAATAGAAGGCCTCATTCTGCCTAAGTCAGTTAATGTGTATTCTGATTTTATTCAAGATTTATTAGTAAATTTATATGATTTTGCAACACTGTTAATCTCAGCAAATTACATAATTTAACCAGATATATTCTTGCTTTTACTAAATGTTTCACTTTTAAGTTAAACTGAACTCATCTTCTCCCACTAAAAAAACTTCCCTCCTCTTTTTCAAACGCAGTTCCTCTATGCTTCAGCCCTCACATTGCCATCCTTTCCTTTATTCACTGCCCTGATTGTCACTTCTTTACTCAAAAAACCCAGGTCTGTGAAACCATTGAGATCCTCTCCCCCACCCCACCCCCCACCCCACCCCTGGAGGAATGTGCCACTCTCCCAACTACTCCTCTACAGAGGCCTACCATGAATTCACTTGGCTTAGATTTTCTGTTCTTCAAGACTCAACTTGAGTACTACATGCCAACTCAGTCAGAAAAAAACCTTCCCTCTCAAAGTTAAAAGTGGTCAAGCTATCCCTCATATTACACAAGCTATTTGGACTCTAGGATGATGGGGCCTGGTTTGGCTTTCAAAAAAATTAACCTTTTACCTGGCCTATTGTAACAGCTATTACTGTTTATGCTCCTTACCATTCATCTCAACACCCCACTAATGTATCTTTCAGATAAATTGCCAAAATAATCTTCTTAAGACATATCTGTGATGTTTTCCCCCTAAACTTCATTGGATTTGTTTCCTTTAGGATAAAATGCAAAGTCTTTAGCCTGACTTCCTCCAATCTTTCAACATCTCAATATCATGTACATTTGCACTTTACCTCCTTCATGCATGCTATTTTCTAACCAAATCAAACTCCTAATTGTTGTCGAACTTGACCTTTTGTCTCTTATCTCCCTAACTGTACCTGGACTTCCTCTAATTCCTAGAATACAGTTCTGCTCCTGCCAAAGTTTTCATATTCATGCCTTCCTCTGAGATTAGATAGAGCCTCACAATGAAGCTATTTCTGGTCTCCCTTCACCCATATCCCCCTGCCTTCACTATTAGAATGGAAGCTCCTGACTTCTGGGCTAAGATGGCCGCAGAGTAGAAGCAAGGGTCTTCTTCTCACCATCAGCTGATATAAAGCACCTCAAAAAGACAAAAATCAAAATCAGATGAGTGAAGGGGCTCTACCATAGGTCTCAGCCTTAAAGGTAGGCAGGGTTTCAGCATTTCCACACTATAAGGGGATACTCCATGTTCAAGCTGATCACCCCTCCCCCACAACACCAGAGTCAGAGTGAGCACAGGGCATTCTTTAGGTTCTTGGGGGAGTGGCTGAGGACACCATAGACTTGCCCCTGAAAACAGCGAGACTTGGGACTCCAGGAGGCTGAGGAATGAGGAGCTTGGGCGTAGAGATAGGGCAGAGAGGGGCTGCCCACAGCATATGCAGTGGAGACTGAAAAATAGCCTGAGAGCAAAAACTGCTATGTAGATTGATACAGAGAGAGCTGCCTACCTTCCTCACTCAAGACTTCTGGCTGGGAAGGGAAGAAAAAATCTAACACAGCAATGGCCACCAATACCCAAGAACTACAATCTACAACTACCAAAAAAAATAAGAAAAAGACTCTAACCCTGGATAACTTCTGTGGTGAAAAACAGCAGACTACAGAGGAGACAGCAGAGGGTGACAAACAAGCAAACACATCCAAACTTTCCCCCCAAAATGGAAATTGGATCACAAGCTCTCAAGAAATTCAAAATTTGAGTTCAAGAACTAAGTAAGAAAGAAGAAACTTGGTAAGAAAAGTGGGAAATAGTTTAAAAGACAGAATATTCCACTTGGGGGAAAAAAAGGCCAGAAATCAAATGAAAAGATAAGCAGATTGAAGACCAGAATTGACCTGCTGGAAGCCATGAAAAGCAGGATTGACCAAACTGAAAAGGGAAATCAAAATATCATAGCTAAAAACCAGTCTTTAAAGACTAGAATTGGGTAAGTAGAAGCTAATCTCAAAAGGCAGCAAGAATTAATAAAGCAAAGTCAAAAGAATGAGAAAATAGAAGGAAGCATGAAATATCTCATTGAGAAGACGAACAACTTAGATAAAAGGACCAGGAGAGACAATCTGAGAATCATAGGTCTACCTGAAAACCCAGGGGTGGGGTGGATTGGGGGCAAGAAACTTTGAGATCATATTACAAGAAATTATCCAAGAAAACTGCCCTGATGTTCTTCAACAAGAGGGCAAAGTAGACATTGAAAGACTCTATAGATCACCCTCTACATTAAATCCTCAAAAGATAATTCCCACGAATGTAATAGCCAAATTCAAGAGCTTCTAAGCTAAGGAGAAAATTTTACAAGGAGCCAACAATTGACAATTCAGATATCAAGGAGCACTGATCAGGATTACACAGAATCTGGCAGCCTTTACACTAAAGGACCTCAGGGCTTGAAATATGATATTCAGAAAGGCAGGAGAATTGGGTTTATAACCAAGGATCATCTACCCATAAAAACTAACTATATATACTTCAAGGGGAAAGTATGGGCATTCAACAAAATAGAAGATTCCTAAGTATTTGTAAAGAAAAGACCAGAACTAAATGGAAAAGTTGATGTCCAAATACAAAATTAAAGAGAAACATGAAAAGGTAATGGGGGAGGGGTCAAGGACTTCAGTTAGGTCAAATTGTTTATATTCTTGTATGGAAAAATGATATTTGTAACTATCATAGTAGTTAGAATTATCCATAGGTAGAGATTGGGGTACTTAAGTGGTTTTAAGATGATATTTAAAAAAAAGAAAGAAAGAAAGGGGGGGAATAGAAGATGACACCAAGAGAAACTTGAAGGAATAAGGAATAGAGGATAAATTATACCACATAAAGAGGCACAAGGGAGAGGGAAGGGAAGGAGAGGAAGAGAGTACTAGTAGGTAATACTTAAACCTTACTCTCAGTGATATCAGTTCTGAGAGGGAAGTACATCTAGATCCATTGGGGTATAGAATTCTGTCTTACCCTACAGGGAAGTTGAGAGGGAAAAACCAAGGTGGGGAATAGGGTGGGGAGTACCAAAGGGGAGGGGTTAAGAGGGGGGGAGGGAATTTAATAGACCTAAAGAAAAATAAGAAGGGAGGGGGTTGGAAGAGAAATAAAATAAGGATGGGGATTAGGGGGACTGATTAAAATCAAAACACTGTAGAAAGAAAGGGTGAAAGAAGAAAGGGCAGGAATAAGAGAGGAAATCAATTGATGGGGAATACACAGGTGATAATCATAACTCTGAATATGAATGGGATTAATTCACCCATAAAATGGAAGCAAATAGAGTGGATTAGAAACCAAAATCGTCTCATGTTGCCTACAAGAAACACACATGAGGCAAGTAAATACACACAGGGTAAAGGTAAGAGGATGAAGCAAAATCTATTGGGTTTCAACTGAAAAAGGGAAGGTAGGAGTCACAATCATAATATCTGACAAAGCCAAAGTAAAAATTGATCTCGTTAAAAGAGATAGGGAAGGTAATTAATCCTGATAAAAGGCAGTATAGTCAATAAGAAAATATCAGTACTGAACATATAGGCACCAAATGGTATAGCATCCATATTTTTAAAGGAGAAACTATTGGCTCTTAAGGAGGAAATAGATAGTAAAGCTATACTAGTGGGAGACCCAAACCTTTCTCTATCAGATCTAGATAAATCAAACCAAAAAATAAATTAAAGAGGTAAGAGATGTGAATGAAATCTTGGAAAATTTTGAGTTAATAGACATATGGAGAAAAATAAATAGGGACACAAAGGAATATAACTTCTTTTCTACAGCACATGATACATTCACAAAGGTTGACCTAGGTACTAGGTCATAAAAACATGGCAAATAAGTGCAAAAAAGCAGAAATAATAAATGCAACCTTTTCAGATCATAATGCAATAACAATAATAATTAGCAAGTGTACATGGAGAGCCAAATCAAAAATTAATTGGAAATTTAAATTATATGATTCTCCAAAATTGGTTGATTAAAGAACAAATTATAGAAACAATATTTTTCATTGAAGAGAATGACAATGAGGAGACATCATATCAGAATCTATGTGATGCAACCAAAGCAGTACTCGATGGGGGGGGGGGGGGGGGGCGGGGATTTATATCCCTGAGTGCATATATTAGCAAATCAGAGGGATGAGGTCAATGAATTGGACATGCAAATTAAAAAAAAAATAAAGTATCAAAGATGAAAAGGGAGACTTCACCTCTAATGAAGAGAAAGTTAAGGTAATTAAGAAATATTTTGTCCAATTATATGGCAACAAATCGGCAGTCTAGATGATATAGTTGAATATTTACAAAAATATAAACTGCCTAGATTAACAGAAGAGGAAATAGAATTCTTACATATCAGAAATAGAAATCAAGCCATCAAAAAACTCCCTAAGAAAAAATCCCCAGGGCCAGATGAATTCAGAAGTGAATTCTATCAGACATTTAAAGAACATTTAATCCTAATACTATACAAAGTGGCAAAATAAGCAAAGAAGGTGTTCTACCAAATTTTTTTAATGACACATATGGTACTGATTCCAAAGCCAGGCCGACCAAAAACAGAGAAAACTGCACACTAATCTCCTTAATGAACATGCAAAAATCTTAAATAGAATACTAGAAAAAATACTCTAGTAAGTGGTCATGAGGATTATTCACTATGAGCAGGCAGGATTTATACCAGGAATGGAAAGATTGTTTAAATTAGGAAAACCATCCACATAATCGACCACAGCAACAACCAGTCCAACAGAAATCATGATTATCTCAATAGATGCAGAAAAAAACCTTTGACAAAATACAACACTCATTCCTATTGAAAATACCAGAAAGTGTAGGAATAGAAGGGCCTTTCCTAAAAATAATAAAACGGTATATATTTAAAACCATCAGCAAGGATCATCTGCAATGGGGACGAGTTAGAAGCATTCCCAGTAAGATCAGGCATGAAACAAGGATGTTCATTATCACCTCTTCTGCTAGGAAAACTAGCAGTAGCAATTAGAGAAGAAAAAGAAATTGAAGGTATTCAAATAGGCAACGGGGACACTAAACTACCACTCTTTGCAGATGATGTTAATCTACTTAAAGAATCCTAGAGAATCAACTAAAAAGCTAATGGAAATAATCAACAGCATTAGCAGAGTTGCAGAATACAAAATAAACCCACAGAAATCATCATTTCTATATATTTCCAACACATCTCAGCAGCAAGAGTTAGAAAGAGAAATTCCATTTAAAATCACGTCAGATAATATAAAATTTTAAGAATCTATGTGCCAAGACAAACCCAGGAACTATATGAACACAACTACAAAACACTTTCCACACAATTAATACTAAGCCTAAACAATTGGAAAACATTAATTGCTAATGGGTAGGACAAGCCATACCACTGCTGGGTCTATACCCCAAAGAGATAATAAGGAAAAAGACTTACACAAAAATATTTATAGCTGAGCTCTTTGTGGTGGCAAGAAATTGGAAAATGAGGGGATGCCCTTTGATTGGGGAATGGCTGAACAAATTGTGGTATATGTTGGTGATGGAATACTATTGTGCTGAATGGAATAATGAACTGGAGGAATTCCATTTGAACTGGAATGACCTCCAGGAAGTGATGCAGAGTCAAAGGAGCTGAACCAGGAGAACAATGTACACAGAGATGAATACATTATAGTATAATCAAATATAATGGACTCCTCTACTAGCAGCAATGCAGTGATCCAGGACAATTCTGAGGGACTTAAGAGAAAGAATGCTATCCACATGAAGAACTCTGGGAGTAGAAACACAGAAGAAAAATAACTGCTTGATCATATGGTTCAATGGGGATATGATTGTGGATGTAGATTCTAAACAAACACCCTAATGCAAATATTAATAATATGGAAATAGATCTTGATCACTGATACATTTAAAGCCCGGTGCAATTGCTTATTGGCTTGGGGGGAGGGGAGGTAGGAAAGAACATGAATCATTTAACTATGGAAAATAATCTAAATTAAATAATTAAACTTAAACAAATGAATGGTAGCTCCTGGAGGGCAGGGATTGGCAGCTATTTTGGGGTCTTATACTCTCATCTCCTAGCACTGTCTCTCTCCCTTGAACATACCAGGCAATTACATGCTGAATGAGAAATGTTCCATTAAGTGAATAAGAAGTCTTATTCTTTAACATGCAAACACTTTTTTTCAAAGCTCAAATGGCTAACTAGCCTGATATCTAATGCCTCCATACAAGGACTGTTAGCACAAACATTTGGTACTATGCAGTTACACCCTTCTTTTGTAGGAAAAAATAAAGCTGAATTATATCTTCAAGGCTGCATATTGCACACAGTTTCTTATTTTTTGTTTTAACATAATTCTCTCTTTTTTTCCTTTTAAATCCTTACCTACCTAGCAAGGACTAGACAGTGACTTGCCCAGGGTCACAAGGCTAGGAAGTATCTGCCACCAGATTTGAACCCAGAACTTCTCATCTCTACTGAGTCCACTGAGCCATCCTGTTGCCACCTAACAATTCTTTACTAGAAATTACTTTGAAAAATTCATTGTGAAATGTTGTGAACTTGTACACATGCACTTCTTTAATCCAGTGTGTTGAGAATCATTTATATATTTAAATAAAATGATTAAAGATAACGGGACATGAAAATGGGTATTTAGGTAGTGGCGAACAATAGATATAACAAAAACTAAGGATTTCATGTAGTATTCTTCAGTGGCCCAAGACACCTGATTGTATTTCAGTATTTAAATTAAAGGTTTACCATGTTAATTTTTGAAATATAATGATGAATTTGTAAGTAACTAATTTTTTTCTTACTATAGAAAATGATGAAAGATAATAACCTAGTCAGACATCTGGATGCTTGTGAAACAATGGGAAATGCAACAGCCATTTGCTCAGATAAAACAGGGACATTGACCATGAATAGAATGACAGTCGTCCAGGCTTACATAAATGAAAAGCATTATAAAAAAGTTCCTGACCCTGATGCTATTCCAGCAAGCATTTTGTCCTGTCTTGTAACTGGAATTTCTGTGAATTGTGCTTATACATCAAAAATATTGGTAAGACTTTTAATAATATAATAATAATAATATATATATATATATATATATATATTCAGTAGCAGAAGAACTAGGCAGCTGGGATTAAGTGGCCTGCCCAAGATCACACTTCTAGGAAGTGTCTGAGGCCATATCCAAAGCCAGGTCCTTTCAGCTTTGTGGTAAGCAAGCCAACTTTACCTCTACCTACACACACACACTCGCACGCATACACAATACTTATAGTATTGGAAGAACCTTAAAATTGCTCCCTTTGTAGTAAATAAAATGCTGCCAATAAGAACTTTATGGAATTGTCATTCAGATGTTTTAAGAAGTTGATAGCCCTGTTTTCTTCAGATTTAAAGGCAAGTAAATAATCTGTTCATTTGTCCTTTAACAGATTTGTTCTTGTAAATCTGAGTATGTTTTCCATTACATACATTGCTAATTTCACAACCTTTACTTTCATCTGCTAAAATAAAGTATTTGATCGGTTCAATTTCTCATCAGTTTTTTTTCCTAAATGGCTTTATTTAAAGCTGAGTTCTTGATTATCTAGAAACTAAGGGCTATTTGAGATTTTTGAGAAAATTTTATATCCAGCCAAAACTATGTTGTGTGTGTGTGTGTGTGTGTGTGTGTGTGTGTGTGTGTTTTTAAAGAAAAATGTATTTTAAAAATTCACTATGGTGATATTTGCTCTTTCATTGGTTTAAATAGAAAATATTTCTTTGGCCTCTGTCTCCAGAAACTGGCCCTTGGATACAATAAACTATTGATGTATGAGTATATATTCACTCATTTTCCCAAGGAATCACTTAACTTAATAATGCAAAACACTGCTTTACTTTTAAAACTTCCTTAAACAATAGTATTGCTATATAAAAATATAAACAAAGTTCCTATATGGAGTGAGAATGATAGGCAAAAGAGCAAAAGATGTATGTTCCATTTTATAGCCCTGATGCTTGCTAGCAGTTTCAGCTTCTAAAAAGAAGAGTAAGGTGTGAGTTACTATATTTCCTGCCAAATTATAAATGATATTCCAAATAAGAATAGTTATACACATGAGATTTATTAAGACTTTATATGATATTCAACAGCAACTTTTGTATTCTCTGGACATTTGATAATTTTTGATATCTATCTTTATCTTTTTTATGACAATTTTTAATATTTCCTTGGGGGGGAAAAAGATAGATATTTAATGAAACTAGTTTCAGTTTTTTGTTTTCTTCCTCTTATAGCCACCAGAGAGAGAAGGTGGGTTACCGCGTCATGTTGGCAATAAAACTGAATGTGCCCTCTTGGGTCTTGTTTTGGATTTAAAACGAGATTATCAGGATGTAAGGAATGAAATCCCTGAAGAAGCTCTGTACAAGGTCTACACATTCAACTCAGTTAGGAAATCCATGAGCACTGTCTTGAAAAATTCAGATGGAAGCTACAGAATATTCAGCAAAGGTGCATCAGAGATCATTCTTAAAAAGTAAGACCAGTACACAATCAGTTGCTGCTTATGGTAGCATTATATAATGTGAATTATTTGGTCAGTGTTATATGTGTTTTGGTTATTTGATAAGACCACAAAACTGTTACCTCTGTCTCCATACTTTATTGTTTGCTATCCTTAAATTTACTAAATGTTGTTAGATGCCTTCCAGAAGTGTCAAACATATGACCCATAATATTCCTGAGCGAGGCCCAAATCAGAGTAAAATGTGATTGGGAAATACTTAATAAATAAATACAATATAACATAGAAAATATTATGTGGAATCAATATGTACCCACAAAGATCTTTCTGTGTAGTTTAACATGGCCCCTATATGTATTTGACATCCATGGGCTGTATTTTTATAAATGCTTATATCTGTTTGTAAAATAAGATGGAAGAGCTATCTCGTTGGAGATCTGTTTTTAATTGGACGACCACATTTGGAATTCACCTTTTTCCCTGAGCCTTATCTGAGGCAATACAATTTAAGACTGTTGAAAAAATAAGATAAACTTGGACTCATTTTTATGAGAGAAATATAAGATGACTTGAAAAATTTAAAGGCTCCCACAATCAGTTTTTAATGATACTTCAGAGAAGGAATGATTGTAGAAGAAATAAATCAGATAATATCATTAGCTACTGACAGGATGTTAAAGTTACCTCCCCTTATACTCATTCATACCCTCTGTCTAAACTTTAAGGTTGTTGTCTTCGTATACGTGAATAAAATGTATCCTTGAGAAGACAATCCCCCAAGCTTTTAAAAGAGACATTTATAAGGCCCCAAAGTGGAGAAGATTAGGGTTCGCACTCTCGCTCGTGCTCTCTCTCTCTCTCTCTCTCTCTCTCTCTCTCTCTCTCTCTCTCTCTCTCTCTCTCTCTCTCTCCCTCTCTCTCCCTCCCTCCCTCCCTCTCTGTCTCTCTGTCTCTTTTCTCTTTCTCTCTCTTTTTCCCCCTTACTCCCCCACCCCAGGGAATGCTCTGTTTATCAGTCATGGAAAAGGTCCAGAGCTATGTCCAAAAAAATGAGGAATCACTCTATCAATGGAAAAATTGCTTACTATGGTACTTCATATACCAATACATTAAGATTTTTATGGAAATCAGACCTTAGGTCTTCTAGAATGCTCAGAAACTGAATTTGAATTGAGGTCCTGTTTCCAAGGCCAGTGCCCTATTACATTATTGTAATAGCACATCATAAATGTTGTATTTTTTTAAATCAAGAGTATTTGTATGCACTTGTTTAGGGTGTTAAATTAATTTTAGAGCTGATGTTTGCCATAGTAGAAGGATTTTCCTCTCATATTAATCCCAGATCTAAGAAATCAAGAAGAAAGGACTTTATTGCCGAGTGCTATTGAGGTTTGTAAAAGGCTTTTTATAAGTTTACTTCATTTGATCAGTCGACATTATTTTTGACTGAGAAAGGGAATGCTATTTAGAGAGAGAAGTAATAGCTATATTGACGGCTTGAATGTGGCACCAGAGAAATGACTCTTAACATTCCAACAAGAGCCACCCAGACAGAGGATTTATTGGTAGGTGTTCTGATGGAGGGAGTGTATTAATAACCCAGTATTATTTTAAGAAAAATTCATTTCCATTTTAGCATTAAAATCAGATCTCTGTGAGAGAAACATGTCCATGTGACATAGGTATTCAAAACTGTTCACAGAAAAGCCTGTGTTATGATCTTTTGCTCCTAAATTTTGTTTTGTTTTAAACCAGTTTTTCCTTTTGTTGGAGTGAAAATTTTTTCTTAAAAACTTCACAAATACAAATGTTGCAAGTAATAATTTCAACTATCTTTTTTGTAGGGAGGGTGCCGGGGGGTGGGGGGCTCATTCAAGAGTGGTTTATACCTGTGAGCCTACTTGAGAAAAACTGATATAGTTAAAGGTATATCTTTTTCTTTTTCATCTAAAGTCTGCTTTGTTTGTGAATTTAAGGTTGTTATGTAGCAGCAAACTCAAAGGATAATAAAATTACGGTACAGATGGTGTAGTTTTATAAAGTATTTCCATATGAATTTCAAACTTTTTATGATCATAAGAAGAGACTGCTAGATGGCTCAGTGGATAGAATATGAAGTAAGAAAGACCCATCTTCCTGAGTTCAAATCTGGCCTCAGACACTTAATAGCTATGTGACCTTGAGCAAGTCACTTAACCCTGTTTGCCTCAATTCCTCATCTGTAAAATGAACTAGAGAAGCAAATGGCAAACTATTTTATTATCTTTGTCAAGAAAATTCCAAAGGGGTCGTAAAGGGTCAGATATGATTGCAAACAACTGAAAAATAACCAAAGAATTGGTTACAATAGGGGTTTGGGTGTAGTGGGGTACATATCAAGAAGTGACAGTGATACCAAAGAATCTTCCATCAGGAGAAGAAAAAAAAATGGCCCAAACTGTATTTCTTAGAGAGCCTGGCAGAATCCCAGGCCCCAAGATATTTCAAGCATGATTCATTTGAAGCCAATTTCATAAAAAGATAAAATTCCAGAGGCAGAAGGAGACAGACCTTAGAGATCAGTGGTTTAAAAATGAAGAAAATGATACTTAGAAATTTTGAGTGATTTATCCCAAGGTCATATAGCTAGTTAATGCCTTGGGAAGTTCATTAAATTTTTGCCAACATTCAGGATTTGGCTTTTATTTTTATTTTTTATGACCCTTCTATATTTCTTTTTAGGTGCTTCAAAATCCTGAGTGCTAATGGTGAAGCAAAGGTATTCAGACCCAGAGACCGGGATGATATTGTTAAAACTGTGATTGAACCAATGGCTTCAGAAGGACTGAGAACTATATGTCTTGCATTCCGAGATTTTCCAGCGGGAGAACCTGAACCAGAGTGGGATAATGAAAATGATATTGTCACAGGCCTAACGTGCATTGCTGTTGTAGGGATCGAAGATCCTGTGAGACCGGAGGTAGAGAACTTCTGTCCATTTAGTTAAATCACATAGTGTTTGCCTCTTGGGGAGAAAATTAGGTAGCATAATTGATCAACTTTGAGGTTAAAAATTTGCAAGTATGGTTATTTAAAGTTATCATGTCTTTGGAATTAGGCAAAGGTTGTTTTAGAAATTGTTGGTAAAATTTTTTTTCTTTTAAAGTTACTGAAATGTTTTCACAGCTTTAAGCAAATTGCTTCTTTTTGAGATAATTGAAGATGTAGCTGTTTTTTTCACCTAATCAGGTCTTTTTCCTAGGGCTCTGATGGGGAACCTATGGCAAGGGTGCCAAAGATGGCACAAAGAGACCTCTCTGTGGGCATGTGTATAGTTGCCCGCCAGTGTTAGTTACTTAGAAAGGCAGAGGGTCTTAGGTGGAGCTGCTCCCCTCCCCCTCTCCACTGCATCTTCCCACCCCTGTTCCCAGCAGCCCAATAGAAGGGCTTACTCCCTTCCCTGACTGGAGCACCTGGGCCACTCCCCTCTCTTTCTCCCTCTCCTGTCTGGGATAAGGCTATGGGCGAGAAGGGTTATGTCAGGGCATGTCGAGTGGTCTCTAAAAGGTTCACTATCACAGTTCTAGGAGCTATAAATACACTTAGATACTATTTCTCTCTACCTCACCGGTTTTTGGTCAAGGAAAACTGTTCTAACTCCTTCCACCTCAGACTGAATAGAAAGCATATTAAGTTCTACAGGTGGATGTGATCTTTGCCTACTTGTTGCCCTTTACAATGATGGTGTACTGCATGCTAGCTTGCTCTTCTTGTTAGGAGGGACCATTGAAGTTTATTCGAATTTATTTAGCATTTCAGAATGAAAATACTTCAATTGGTTTTTTTTTTTACAGAGTATATTTTTAACATCAAAAGTTTTCTCCATGTAGATTGTCTGCTTTACCATCTGAAAGTGTAAGAATTGCCTTTGTTGGTAGATAAAAGGGAAAAAATGGTCCCTCTCTCCATAAATGAATTATTTATGAGATTTTCATTCCAGAGCTGTGTCTTCCTTCCCTGCCCACTCACCAATATGTTCTGAGTAGGGTTACTACCAATTCAGTGTTTCCTTAAGACTATACATTCGTTACATGTTTTATCATATTTTTTCATCTTAAGTTTTGAGGAGGATAAATATGCAACAACCTCCCCAAAAATCTTGTATCTTCCAAAGCTAAAAAATACAGATGACTTAGTATTTTTGTATTATTGTTCTACTTTATCGATTTGTTTAATTGAATAAGAAAATTACCAAAAATTAACAGTATAGCCATTCACATACATAATGGACTCAGAATTAGAAAACAACCCTTAGAAAATCCCCAAGGGTCAATCTTTCATTTAAGTTTTACAAATCATTTAAAATCATAACTTTTCCTAGCCAAAGACCTTGAAGAACTAATTATTGTTTTACTAAACTAATATTTGATAAAAGTGATTAATTTTTAGATTTTATTCTAATGTGTGTTGAAGGTGTGGAGTCTTCTTTTTTAGATAATTGAATTTCTGCTTTGAAAGTACAGCATCCTTCTGTATATATTTGATGGTGTATGTGTGAGCACATGTGTAATTTCTGTGGACCTGTTATCTCATATGGAATTGGATACTCCCTATATTAGATATGGCTACATATTTATGTAATGATGAGATTCTTCCATGCAAACTAGGTACCAGATGCAATAAGAAAATGCCAGCGGGCTGGAATTACTGTGCGGATGGTCACTGGTGATAATATTAATACTGCTCGTGCTATTGCTTCTAAATGTGGTATTTTGCATCCGGGGGAAGATTTCCTGTGCCTAGAAGGTAAAGATTTCAACCGAAGAATAAGGAATGAAAAAGGCGAGGTAGGTTCTTTGATTACTTAACTGAATTTATTCTTAATAATTTCCAGCTGAGGAATGCTTTTTAGCAAATATTTATTGCCATCTATAGCTATAATAAGTACAGTGTGCCAGGCATTCTAGGGGGGTCAGAAATATAAATGAGGTATCTCTGTCCTCTGACATTTTATTTGCTAATAGAGAAGGTATAACATCTACACATATGATATCATTTTTCATGTCTAGTAACTGACCTAGCTTAAGTGGGAAGGTACCCAGAGGGAGGAGAAGTGCAGTACATCCTGTGGAGTCATGGAAGGGTATCACAGTTGAGGCATTTCAGCTTAACTTAGAAAGATATCTGGGATTCCAAATGCTAAATGTGTGGAGAAAGAGAGAAGGAAGAAGATAAGGCAAAAACCAAGGTCACTTGAAGGTATTTAGTGAAGTTAGCACCTAGAAATACTAGTTAGGAATAGATTGTAAAAGGCTCCAAAGGCCAGGCTTACAAGTTTGGACCTTGTTCAGTAGGTATTTGGGAGTATATAGCTGAAGGTTTTGAAGCTAGGAAATTAAGTGATTCCGGCTATGTGTTATTATTCAGAGTAGAATGGAAGGTATCTAGGAGGGAGGGGGAAATGGAGACAGAAGGTCCACTTACTAAATTTGCATTGGCTAGTTTTAATTCTGATTACGTTTGCAGATTGAACAAGAACGCATAGACAAGATTTGGCCAAAGCTTCGAGTACTTGCTAGATCATCTCCCACTGATAAGCACACGCTGGTTAAAGGTAATCAGGTTTTTAAGTAAAAATATTTAATATTTAACATTTTAATTTTCAAGTAAGTTGTTGATTCTTATAAAACTCTAATTTTTTTCCTTGGTGTCCAAAATAAACTGACTTTCTTTGATAAACTGAATATTGTTGTTATTCATCATAATCTTAATAATCCAGACTTGCTCATAAAATGTGGTGGTGTCCTTCTCAACTTTGGAGTTTGCTTGGAACTTGTTGGTTTTCTAACATTTTTTAGTTCCTTAAGCCAGAAGATAATTACCTTTTGTAGTAAAGAAAACAATTTTAAAAGTATTCTCTTTTGTTCCATTTTAGGCATAATTGACAGTACTGTCTCTGAGCAACGACAGGTTGTAGCTGTAACTGGGGATGGTACCAATGATGGCCCTGCACTAAAGAAAGCAGATGTTGGATTTGCTATGGTAGGAATTTAGAAGATATTCATATTGAAATTTAATGTGTTAGTTGGTATGTTATAAAAAAATTATTTTTTCAATGATTTCATTAATTTTTGTTTTTCTCCCCTACCCCACCTGAAAAGATTATAAAAGAAAAACAAAATCCTTATAACAAGTAAGCATTTAGTCAAGCAATACAAATCCTGTTCTTGGCTATGTCCAAAAATGTGCCTCATTCTTCATATCAGTTATTTAGTCAGTTATCATTTATTTAGGGCAGCTGGTAGCATGGTGGCTAGAAAGCCATGGCTCAAAATGGGAGGTCCTGGGTTCAAATTTGGCCTCAAACGCTTCCTAGCTCTGTGACCCTGAGTAAGTCACAAATCACCCACTTCCTAGCCATTACCACTCTTCTACCCTGGAACTAACACTTAGAATCAATTCTAAGATGAAAAGTAAGGGTTTAAGAATAAATTAACATTTATCAATCCCCTATTATATTCTGGGCACTGTGTTGAGGACTTGGGGTGCAAAGAAAGGCCAAAAAAAAATCTGTTCACAGTTTAATGGGAGAGCCACTATCAAACAACTGCACAGACAAGAGATAGACAAGATCAGGTGAGGTTTGTCAGAAGTCCGATGCTCAGATCAGGGAAATCTGGGAAAGGTTTCTTCTAGATGGTGTGACTTCAGCTAAGGCTTGAAGAAAACCGGGTGGTGGATCTGAGGGAAAGAGTCATAGGCATAAGGGACTGCCAGTGAAGATTTCTACAGTGGGGAGAGGAAGGACCCTATGGAAGGAAAAGCAAGGATCTGGTGTTCCTGGATCCCAGAAGAGATGGAGGGAAACTAAGGTAGAGGAAAAAACCAGAGAGGTTGGAAGGGTGCAGCTGATGAAAGGCTTTGAAAGCCAAATGGGATTTTAGATTTGATCCTAGAGATGAGAGGGAATCCCTGGAGTCACTGCACAGGGTGATGAGAGAGTGAGCCCTGCCTTTTAGAAAGATCACCTTGACTGCTAAGAGGACAATGTATTGGAATGTGGAAAAGCTTGAGGCAGTGAGAACACTGGCATCACTTCTGGGAAGGGGGATAAGACAGCACTCTTCCTCCCTAGGCCTCCAGAATTATGATTGATCACTGTGTCTTTCATAATTGTTCATTGTTAAAAGGGCAAACCTCTTCTTTCTCATATCCTATTAGTATTCCATTATACTTACATACCATAATTTGGTTAGTTCTTTCCCAGTTGGTGGACACTCCTTGGATTTCTTCCTCTTTGCCACCATGAAAAGCTATCATAAATATTTTTGTCTTTTTTTTTTAATCTCCTTAGAGTAAAGATCTAGAATTACTGGGCATTACACTCAATTTAGTAACTTGGTGGGGCACAGTTGCCTTCCTCAAAGGCTGTTCTATTCACAGTTCCACAAGTAGCGTGCCAAATATGCCTGTTTTCCCACAGCCCCTTTAGCATTTGTTGGCATGCAGCTCAAGAGTTATAGTAGGAACAGAAACAGAGGAGATAGATCCATGATATGTAAGAGCCTCAATTCATAAGATCCCAGAGTGAGAGCCCCAGAGAGGGTGACTTGACTCAGGCCACCCGGACTTGAACTGGCAGAACCCAGCATCAAACTCGTATCTTCTCCAAATGCAGCATGCTTTCCTCTTGTATTGGGTGCAGGAATATAAGAGGAGAGAGACAGAACAGCCTCCTCACTTTGGTATTTGCAGAGCAAAGCCAGGGTGTTGCCACAGAATGTTCAGAACTGGGCCTGGGTTCTAAACTGGGTTTTGTGCTCCCCGAGTATAACCCGTCTCTGAGGAGCAGTCTCGTCCAGCAGCTTGTCTGTTTGGCCATTGTCTCATAGCTGCTCTCTGGTCCTAAGATTGCTTCACTGCGCATTGGCTTGGAGGCCATCTGATGGCACAGGCTCGACTCGGCTTGGTCTTCACCATCTAACTTTGTTCCCAACTTGCCAAATACTCATGTGCTCTGCTGCTTTTCCTATTAGGGTATTGCTGGAACCGACGTAGCAAAAGAAGCATCCGACATCATTCTTACTGATGACAACTTCACAAGCATTGTCAAAGCAGTCATGTGGGGACGGAATGTCTATGACAGCATCTCCAAGTTCCTTCAGTTTCAGCTCACAGTCAATGTTGTGGCTGTGATTGTTGCCTTCACGGGGGCCTGTATTACCCAGGTAGGTGGAAAGGACAACTTTCTCATTCTAAAGTTCAATAATTGCTCTATCAGAATTGATATGGAATTGCTCCTGATGCTTCAAGAAAAATGTCAACACATTTTTCAATCCCAGATGTTTCTGAATAGCTATGAGAAAGCCTGTCTCTTTATAGGACTCGCCTCTTAAGGCTGTACAGATGCTGTGGGTAAATCTCATCATGGACACATTGGCATCCCTGGCTTTGGCAACCGAGCCCCCTACTGAGTCTCTCTTGCTTCGAAAACCTTACGGTCGAAACAAGCCTCTCATCTCTCGCACGATGATGAAGAATATTTTGGGTCATGCATTCTATCAACTTGTCGTAGTCTTTACACTCTTGTTTGCTGGTAAGATATTGAACTATAGCAAAGCTTCATTTAACTTCTGTTTCAGCCTAATGTCCCTGATGTTTTCATGTAATCAAGTTTCCAAGACACTCCCCATTTAGCCTTCAAATTCCTGCTGTTCAGACAGTGGTAGCTTATGGTTGTTTTTCTGGAGAGCAAACTAAGGATTATTCAATAAAATAACTTCCATACCTCGTTAAATAAATTTATTGTGTTTTACTTTGTAATTGCAAAGTGTCCATTTTTTTTATTTCAGGGGAAAAATTTTTCGATATTGATAGTGGAAGAAACGCCCCTTTGCATGCTCCACCTTCAGAACATTATACTATTGTGTTTAACACCTTCGTGCTGATGCAACTTTTCAATGAGATAAATGCCCGAAAAATTCACGGTGAAAGAAATGTATTTGAAGGGATCTTCAACAATGCTATCTTCTGTACAATTGTTCTGGGCACTTTTGTGGTCCAGGTAAGTAACTTAGAAGACAGTTCCAAATGTTGTTATTGTATCAGTGAGAGCAGATTGATAGGCTTTTCAAAGAAATGACCTAGATATTATAGTTATGGCCTTCTTATCCAGTCCTCCATCGTACTAGATAACTATCTGGGATTTGTAATTAATAGAAATTGGACCTAGTCTGAAATTCCACATTTTTAATAGCTGAATTGAATCTGTTTGGGTATTATTACAAGTAAAAAATGAGTCAGTTCCAGTCCTGATACTGTAAGTTGTCAGTACATTTTACATTTTGAAATGCCACTATCAAAGCAAATTTTTTAAATAGGGAAATAAATGTCATCATATATAAAGAGGAAAAAATTAACATTTTCCCCATTTTTCAGGGGAAATACTGAGATAACCAAATGTCATATGACTTTGTAAGGGATGTCATTTGTTGATTTCAATTGTGCATGTCTTTGTATGTCTGTTTCGTTTTTGCAAATCATTATCAGTACTGTTCTGCTTTATAGATTACAGAATCTTGAACTAAAATCACACAGGAAGTCAGTAAACAGTAAATTTTAGAAATGAAAAGTGAGCTTTTTCAATGGTAGAACTAATCTTAAGTATTATCAGTCATTACCAATAATATTAACTAATTAAAAATAAAAAGATTTTAACATTTTTAAGTTTGTATAGCATTTATTTTTGAACTTAGGATCCTGGAAAAATTACTTTAGACAACCCTATTTGATAATAATTCAGGCTTGTATCGGCCAACATGGAAGAGATTCCAAAAACATTTCCATGAAAAATATTTTCTTTAAGTTTTAGAAAAATCCATATACACATCTTCATAAAATTAAAATAAAATTTCTTGACATAAAATTTTTGTATTTACATTTGTTAAATTTAATTTTTCCAAATGTTTTTATAATAGGAACTATGAGATTCAAATGTGCATTTATGCCAGTGAGGAAATTTGGTATCTTACTTTCTAGCTGTTGTCAGTATTTATTATGCAAAAGCATACCCTCGATACTCTTATACAGTCATTTTTTTAAAACTGAAGTTCACTTCTCCTTCCATTAAGCAGCTGTGCAATGAAGCAGGATGCTGGTGTTGATTATGGTTCAGTGTTTAAACCAGTAGGGCTGAAGCCAAAAGACCTGGCTTCAAATTCTTCCCCAGCCACTTGCTATATAACCTTTGGCAGGACACTTAGCCCTACCCCTGAGCCTCAGTTTCCTCATCTGTAAAATGGGATGAGAATACTTACACTCTGGGCACTTAGGTAAGCTCTTCATAAATCTTCATAAGTCACCTCCCTGGGGAACTGTAGGGATCAGATGAAATGGCAGTATGCAGAAGGTTCTTTGGAACCATAAAGGGCTACTCCAGTATCTATAGGTATTATTGTCTCTGCTCATATGTGTTGATCAGAACAATTCTAAACAACTGAGCTGGCTCACTTGGCAAGAGCTGCTGCTACTCATTTTATAACTCACAGAAAGGAAGTTTATATTTGTACTCTTATCAGTTGTCTCTCATCCCCAGAGGGGGTGTCCTTCCTATTAAGCTTTTCAAAACTATTAATCACTTTGCTGAATTACATTTTTAATATGCGATTTTGTATAGCAGGTATTTGAATTGTACCTCCAAAAGCCCAATTCATTGAAATACTGAAATACAGCACCGACTGATTGTGTTTTAAATTTGAAATTTTCTTCTGTAGGCTAACTTTAATGATAAAATTCAACTCTGAAAGCTGCCTCCTTTTTTTAAGACAGATTCTAATATCAACTAGTAAATTGTAGTTTTACCTTCAAAACTTATTAAAGATTCTGGTGAAAACAAGTATCTCTTAGCATGTCTTTTGTTTAAAATGGTTCCAAACAATACTTAAATGTAGCCTTTCTTTTTCTTACCTCTAATATTCTTCCACATCTTCCTTGAAGGCAAATATTTCCTTGAAAACAAATATTTATTTTTAGTGCTAAAATTTTATTTTTGCTAACTTAAAAGCTGAAGGGAGCCCAAAGTTGGCTCTCCTCTTTATAAATTTATAAATTTATGAGATTACATATGAATCTAAAACATAACCTTTCAAAGATAGCTCTTTGAGGAAAAAATTCTCTGTTCTTGTTCATAATTAGGAATTTCCCTTCTGATCAGAAAATCTATACAAGAAAAACATTAATTTGAGAAATTATTTTAATTGGAGCAGTTAGATTGCTCAATGGATAAAGAAAGCCAGGCCCAGAGATAGGAGGTCCCTGGGTTCATATCTGGCCTCAGACACTTCCTAGCTGTGTGGCCCTGGGTAAGTCACTTAATCTCCATCGCCTAGCACTTACCACTCTTCCTTCAATTCCAAAACAGATGGTAAGGATTAAAAAGAAAGAAATACCTAGTCTACCAGGAAGATTTGTCAACTCAGTCACAGTATTGTTGACTTATCTACTTTTTGGGAAAATCTCCCATATGCACTTCAAAATGCTTATTTTAACAAAGTCTTCCCACCCCACCCAGTTAATGTTTGAGCCCCTCTATGTTGAGCACTTTGCTAGGACCTGGGCATGTAAACTACAAGGGAAAGATGACTCTTTCTGTCCTTCATGAGCTTAAATGTAGTCATTAACTTCTATATATAGTTGTAGAGTTGGGTTTGTTTGGTTTTTTATCCCCCAGGCATCACTTTGTTTTTAACAGAGAAAATAGAAAGAATAAAGTACAAAGAAGGCTTCTCTCTCCTTTTTAAAAAAAAAAAAGAGGAACTCTTTTTTGAAAACCCCCAATTAAGGGAGAAAGAGCCCTGCATTTGAGACTGTTTAAATTGTGCCTTTGCTGCTGCTTACCCTCTCTGGGCCTCTAATTCCTCACCTGTAAAATGGGGGGGAGGGGAGGTTGGAGGTTGAGTCATCTGGCTAAAAGGCCTCTTCATCAGCTCTCAATCAATGATCCTTTAATGAAGGAAGATTTGGTCGACTCCTGAGTGCCGGATTCACAGCTGCCTTGCCAAGAATGCAAGTTGGGGTAGATCCTGGACATTTTTATAGTATGTTTACAATTATCTCATTTGATCCTTACAAGTGCTATATGAGGGAAGGAGGGCAGATGTCTCTTTAGTTTGTAACCTAGCAGTTAGCTGAGTAGCTCAGTGAATTGAGAGCCAGGCCTAGACACAGGAGGTCCTGGTTTCAAATGTGGCCTCAGACACTTTCCAGCTGTGTTACCCTGGGCATGTCACTTAACCCCCATTGCTCTTCTGCTTAACTCCAAGACAGAAGTTAAGGGTTTAAAAAAACTTAAGTATTCTATTTTGTACATTGTACAATTGATTTTCTGAGGGATTTTGACCAATTTGGCTTTATAGTAAATTCTAACTCATCTGATTTTTCTTCTTTAGTGATGATAGATAGTATTACATTTAGTTGAACAGGGAATCATTCCTGAATACTATTTTGTGGCAAGATGCAGCAGGACAGGGCATAATCAAGTCAAGAGCCCTGGAGTTTAAATCCTACCTGTTACATTTACTAGCTTTTAAGTCACGTAAGCCCTGGGAGCATCAGGCACCTCTCCTAAATAATATATGGAGTGAAATCTATAACCCAGAAGATGGGAATTTCCTTACCACTAAAATTAGAAGTCCTTGATATAGTTATTCTAACAAGCTATATTTGAATAAATGACCATAGAAATATCTTTATCCTTTTTCTTTACAAACTTTAATAGATTTAAACGATAAACATAACTATTTGTACACTTTATGCCAAAAGGGGGAAAAAATACGTTAAGCTAAAGTACCACAAATTCAAGAAAGGTTAGTGTAGAATTTCATTTCAGTTGCATACATAGGTCTAGTATTGATTTAGTTACTGAGAATTAGGTTTTCATTTCTTTTTAAACATTTATTACAATAAGCATGTAACTTGGTGAAAGAGCATGCCTAATTGTAGCATTATCTTCAGTCATTTTTTTTTAACCCTTACCTTCTGTCTTTGAGTCAATACTGTGTATTGGCTCCAAGGCAGAAGAGTGGTAAGGGCTAGGCAATGGGAGTTAAGTGACTTGCCAGGTTGCCAGGGTCACACAGCTGGGAAGTGTCTGAGGCCAGATTTGAACTCAGGACCTCCCGTCTCTAGGCCTGGCTCTCAATCCACTGAGCTACCCAGCTGCCCCCTTTCCGGGTCACCTTTCAATACAAATATTGTGGTTGTCCCAAATGCTTTGTAAAATAAATCAGTAGCTGCCTACAGCCAGATGTAAGCCACTTTGTTACAATTAGCATATTCTTCTGAGAAAGATTTTAAGAAATTTTTTCTTTCAGTCTGGAATTACAAAATAATAAATGATGCTTTTAAAAAAGGATGCTGAGAGAAGACAGAGGCAATTATGTATTTTAAAGTGTTAAAAATTCCTGTAAGAAGAGAACTGTCTTTGTTGTTAAATGAATTTACTCTGATTGCTCCTGCAGATAATAATTGTGCAATTTGGTGGAAAACCTTTCAGTTGTTCAGAACTTTCAATAGAACAGTGGCTGTGGTCAATATTCCTAGGAATGGGAACATTACTCTGGGGCCAGGTAAAAATCTCACTTTTATTTGTGTAAAATTCAATCACTCCAAGTTTTCTTGCTAGTGATCTTTTTTTAGATTAATACTGTCTACTACTTGATTCCAGGTAGGTGTCTTTCTGGGAATTTATTTCCAAAGATTTAAGTTCTCTTTGAGTCTCTCATTTTGTGTCCACTATGAATATGCTTATGTAGGGATTAGAACTCTATTTGTATGCCACACTTGTATAAATTTGTCTATAGTTTTTAAAATTTCTGGGCTTCTCTCCTGGGAAGTTAACCTTTTTCAGAAGCAGTTACTTCAGCAAGACTTTAGAATGAATTTTAAAATCAACAAAGATGAGCTCAAATTGCTGAATTGTTTTATTTCAATGAGATTTTTTTTTCCTTTTCATTTACAGAAGTTGTCATGAATATGGAATTGATGTTTAGGTCCTCTCTAGTCTGCAAAAAAGGGGGGACAAACTGCTCAACTTGTTATGGTGTTTCTGTTATGTAATCCCAAAGGCATCAGTGAAAATATTCTTTGTAGTTAGTATTCATTTTTAATGTTTAATCAGTGTCCTAATTTTTGACATATACAAATATGAATATTTATATTCACATAGGAAATATGAAGATCATGTTCCTATATAAGTAGCACCAGTAGGCTTATGCCCCACCTGCCCTCCACTGGCAGGGTTTAGGTCCCTTTGTTTCAAAGACTTTTTGATAGAAGCTTTCATAAAGACATACACATAAACATACATATATACAAAATCTTTTCATCCTGGTTTACCCTTTTTAAGGAACTTAAATCTATTTTCGTATGCTTACTCTTTAAGTTGGAACTCATTTGTCCTTTAGTTTTCCATTTTTCTCCGAGTCACCACCAGGAATTCTCTCTGAGCACCCCCTCTGCCCTATAGATATTGCCAAGGCCTGGCCATCTTACAAAAAGAACCTTTCCTCTCCCCAGGTTATTGAATTAGTTCTAGTGACGTCAATACTAGATCGGGAATCCCACCACCATTTACTGTTCTCTCTGATTTGGCATGTGGGAGCTTATGGTATAATTCTAGAGAATAAT
This sequence comes from Monodelphis domestica, assembly GCF_027887165.1. NCBI lineage: Eukaryota > Metazoa > Chordata > Mammalia > Didelphimorphia > Didelphidae > Monodelphis > Monodelphis domestica. The sequence continues at coordinate 72,372,892 of NC_077231.1, read as the reverse complement.
TTTAGGGGTTTTTCTTGTTTTTAAAAAAATATTTAATTCCTTACCTTCCATCTTGTAATCAATACTGTGCTTTGGTTCCAAGGCAGAAGAGGGGTAATGGCTAGGCAGTGGGGGTGAAGTGACTTGCCCAGGATCACAAGGCTAGGAAGTATTTGAGTCCAGATTTGAATCCAGGACCTCCTATCTCTAGGCCTGGCTCCATCCACTGAGCCACCCAGCTGCACTCATAATAATCTTAGTTATGATATTACATTCCCATGTTTGCATACTATAAATCCAAGTCAGTTTTAGCCTATTTTCTAGTGCTATAATTTTCTTCTACTATTGAAAGCATTTGTATGTATGAGTTTATTTTCACCTCCAGTGAAAAGCCCTAAATGGTGGGACTACCACTGAATTAAGTATTTACTTTATTTGAAACAAAAGGTTTCAGTTTGTTTTTGAAATTGAGGCAGACTTAAATGCCCACTTACATAAAATGTTAAACATGTAACCACATTTTATATTCATGTAGGAAAAAATTAACAGTAAACATTTTTAAATAATGATAAGCAAACTTAAAACTTGATTGATGGGATCTTAAGATAACACGAGCTCCTGAGCTGATTGGTTGGATCATATTTTTCATTTTAAAAGCATCTCCTTTGTTAAGTTGACCAGTTTAATTATGTACTTGAGTTATTCTTAGAGCTCTTCCCCCTACTTCATAGCTCATTTCAACAATTCCAACTAGCCGTTTAAAATTCCTTAAAGAAGCTGGTCATGGAACACAGAAAGAAGAAATTCCTGAGGAAGAATTAGCCGAAGATGTCGAAGAGATTGACCACGCTGAGCGAGAGTTACGGCGAGGACAGATCTTGTGGTTTAGGGGTCTGAACCGAATCCAAACTCAGGTATGGGTGGGGGGAGAGCCTTGGGGGCCAGGGAGAGCTGGGGTGGGGATGGAGGGGCGAGAGGGGGAGGGACTCAAATGCGCCCTTCTTTCACTCTGACCTTCCCAGCCCACGGGACTCCTCAGGCCTCTGAAGACTAGTCTAAGATGACTGAGTTGTACTCACTTACCGATGTGCAATCGTGTCTAGCCCTCTTGCTCCTTGATTTGTTCATTTTCTTCTCTAAAAGCTCTTCTTGCCTATTTGCTCTATAAAAAGTGCCTTTCTTTACTTTTTATGTGTTTATAGATGGGATGGTCCTTTCTCTTGTACTCTCTCTCTCTCTTGCTGAGCAAGCTGTCACAATCTCTGATTCCTTGCAGATGGATGTAGTGAATGCTTTCCAGAGTGGAAGTACCATTCAGGGGGCTCTAAGGCGGCAACCCTCCATCGCCAGCCAGCACCATGATGTAACAAATATTTCTACCCCTACACATGTAGTGTTTTCCTCTACTACCGCTTCTACTACTGTGGGGTGTGAGTGTGTGTTCCTAAGTGCATGAAATTAACATTTCCTCCTTCACACACCTGACGTTTCTCATTTTCTCCTTAATGTTTAAACTCATTGTTCAGGCCTTTCATAAAGCTTTTTTTTTTTTTTAATATATATATATATATATAAAGTGGTTTGAGACCTTGAGGTTTTTCATTTTGTTTTGTTTGTTTTTGGAGGGGGTGGCAGTTTTTTCGTTTTTTGGCAATTTAGATAAAAGATAGCATTTACAACCAAATATAAGACTAGGTATAGAACTAAAGACTTTCCCTATGTGCTGAACTTTGTGTTATTCACATAGGGAATGATTTGGGGGTATAGAGTTAGTAAAAACTGCTATAAGTGTTTGAGTATATGCCTTTAAACATGTTTATACTGCGCTGTTCCCAGAAGCATACAATCTGAAACTGATCCCACTGACCAAAGAAACAGCTTTTTATAAACTGAAAAATGAATGGAATCTTTTTTATTTTTATGTTGCTCAGTTTCCAGGATGTAGCCCTGAATGCCTGCAATAAAAGAGAGCTGTCTGCTTAAGAGTAGCTTCCAAAGCTACTCTTGTTGAGTTTGTTTCATATATATCTGTGTGTGTCCCTAAACTTTGGGGTTCTGTAGTATTGATATGTTTATTTCATTCAAATGATCTTATTTAAAGTCATTTCAAATGATATCGTTAACTAGTTATGTTCACTTAATGTAGCAAGATAAAAATGTGGAGAAATTTTATGGGCTACTCATTGACCATTACATAATTGTATAATTTTTATTTATTGAAATAATTAACAGTGTTTCAATACACACACACACACACACACACACACACACACACACACACACACACACACACACGGTTTAAGAAAGAAACAAACTCTTAAAAGTCTTGTGTTTTAATCATTTCACCTTTACAGTGAATTCCAGGTATCCAGATTTCATGGTGGATCATCCCCAAGATATTTCACAAATATTTAGGGCCCACACAAAGTTGTTGACCTCTAATGGGTACCACTCAATCTGGACAAAAATCTTATTTACTTCTTGCCAAAGGACTAGGAACACTAGAGGTGGGGAGGTGAAAAGTAATGGGTAGGTTCAAGGAGAAGGAGATTTTTCTGTTTGAACACTGTACTTTTAAAAGTTTTCTCTGCATTTCTACTGACAGAGTGCAAAAAATGTTTCTGGAAGTCAATGGAAAGAGGAACATGATGGCACTTAATATTATCTCATGAAAGGATAATACCATTATTCCTCCTTTTACTATGGAGAGGAAATTGAACCGAAATGAGATTCAGTGACTTGCTCAGTCACATTTAATAAGAGCCAGGACCAAAATCTAATTCCCAAAATCAAAATTGAACTTTGCTCTACATCAGGACACCCCATCCCCACCCCAGTGAAGTTTTGTTTCCTTCTGTTGGTAGGAAGTTATGTTGGGAAAGTTCATGTTTTGAATAAGCAAACCATTTTTACCTCTTTTATTTGGGAGTGTTGTGAAGATTGGCCTTCTCCAAAAGAATTTAGTGATAAAAGTATGTAAATATTTGATAGCTCTTGAGAATGTAACTGTTCTAAGACTGAATATACTTAAGATTTCAACAACAAGCATAATTTAAGGTGACAAAGCTTCTTTTTTTTCTTTGAACTTCATTCCACTCTTAAAAAAGTCTTGAAAGCATTATGGCTTTAATAGGTCAACTTCATCCAAGGGCTCTCTCTAGATGTCCTCAAAAGCAACATCTGTGACTAGTTGAGAATGTTCATTTTCCAGTACAACCCTGCTTCCTACCTTTTCTAGCAGTGCCTATTCACTAACTGATCTTGCTCAACATTTATTTTTACTGTTCCTCCAGCATAAACAAACTCTAGGATTATAGGATTTCTATTCAGTCAAGTAATATAAGCTTTTCTAGATTGCTGCCTCTGGAATGTTTCACCTTGCAAGAAAGTTAGATCCCTTTCACTCAGGTTCAGAAATCATGACATTTATGTCACTTAAATATACCTTTTGGCTGCTAAGATGGGAGAGATTCCTCTGACTTTTTGGTGCACACAACCCAACTCATTCGTCATAAGTGACATCACCATCAATGCATTCTTAACCATCTTTAGCAGTTCAGAAATTTCTGTAGGTGGCCAGGAAGCCAACTTATCTTGTGCTTTCAAGCTTTCACCTCAGACCTCCTACTTTGTTTTTGCCCTTTCTTTTGCGAATAATGATCTTCAAACTCAAAAGGGCCACACACGTGTGGTGATGAGAGAATGGAAGCCCAGGGTAGTTGAGGAAGGTAAGAATTTCTCCCACTGCCTTGTTAGAGCTTTTCCAAATCATAGGTATTTCTTTCATCCCCGGGAGTTCTCATTCTCTTCTCTGTCTGCCTTTCTTACTGCTAAATTGGGTTCATACAACCAGTCTTCTCCGTGTAGTTATTTTTGTTACACAATTTACTTCCTTACCTTCAAAGAATCATCAAGGTTCTTCCATACATTATATAAAGTAAGGATGCTTTTAAAAAAGGGAGGAAACTGAAGCAAATTCTAGGATCTTATAATTCCTCAAAGTACTTTGAATGGAGCTAAGGATAAACACATTGTGTGTATCTTGAAAGGAAGTATTAATTCTTAAACTATAAACTTGTCCCAGTGGTCAAGATTCCTTTTCAATAAACTGAGCATAAAACCTTATAATTAATTTGTAAATCTATCCTTTTGGCTTATATTTTTATGCTATACTATAAAATAGCTCATTTGGGTTTGTTTTTTTTTCCATTTTCTTTTAAGTGTCAATAATAGTAATAACTAATAATGGCACATAGTGTGCCCTAGGCAGCATGCTAAGCACTTTACTATAACTGTCTCATCTAGCTTTACTAAAGAGTTTAGTGACCAAATCACTTGGATTTGGAAGGAAGGTGCAAATTTGATTTTCTGTTGGTATTTCAAAGCCCATAGGCTCAGAATTTCTACCAGCCTCACCCTTGAGTAGAAACTTATATAAGTATATAAGTATACTGTTTGTCATTATAATCCTTTTTCATTCAGGAAGCAAATTATTGCCTTTCTGTGCATGCATAAGAGTATACTGTGCCTACTCTTAAAGGAAACAAAAACACATCAGCTAGAGGATAATTTGTAAAGCTTTAAACTCAAATGTAAATCGATATGGTATTATATGCTTAATTGTTGAGACTACATGGAATATTGTACCTATTCACAGTGAACAGAATTGTGCCTAATATGGTGTTTATCAGAAAAGACTTTGAGGGTGAGGGGTTGTGAGGTATAGCAAAGAATGTTTATACCTTCAAATCTAGTTTGCTTTTATTTAAGTATAATGAAAAATAAAGTATTTTTCTTTCATTGAAAGTCACACTGAGACTTGACTAACAAAATTTCCTGTTTCCATGCTGAATTTTTCATTTGAATTTTACCTGCTTTAGAGGTAGCTAGGCACTGAGCCTCAGAGGAGGAGCTAGGTTCAAATGGACCTCAGTGACTTTCTAGCTGTGTGTGACCTTGGGCAAGTCACTTAACCCTGTTTCCCTGGCCCTTGCCCTTCTTAAGAGTCTTAGAGGTGGTAGTAAGACAGAGAGCAAGGATTTTAAAAGTGCCATAATTCATCCTTCTCGGGAAACCTTATAAATTAGAATTCTGCCAAATTTGTCACTTAGTTTGATGTGCCATACCTCTATATCTTTATATCTTCTGGATTCAAAAGAACTGAAAGAACTGACAGACAAGTTTATATGTTGTTATTAAAGAAAAGGGAAATTGTGTTAGGGAATGCATCTTATGTTCGTTTTCCTCCCTCTGCTATATAGACCTAGTGGTTGTCTGGGATGTTTTTCTTGAATAGAAAATTCAAATTCATTAGGGAAATGGGCATATACTCAAATATTTATATCTGTTAATGGTGGCATATTTTGCATATTTTGAAGGGGTTTTTTTTCTTTTGTTTTGTTTTAACTTAGAGCATAAGAGGAATGGATGTCAATTCATTGTTGCATCGAGCTTATACTTGCTTGGCTTTTCATAGTTGGTGCCCCCCTAACTCCTAGCATGATGAAAAGTAACCCTCTGTGCTTGAGTTTGTTCAGCATTTTCTAATTGGTTTCCAGTAAACATTGTTTTGTAATGGAAATGGGCTAAGCTTACGTATGGTTCGGTTTTTGTTGTGCTTTTTTTTCTTTTTTTTTTTAATTGAGCTCTTACTCAAATGGCTTCATTTTGACATTGACTTTTAAAGTCTCAGCCATTGGCCAGTGATGTGATTATTTTGACACGACTTTAAACTCTAGACACCTTGATTGTTAGAGTGTGTAGTTTTGTTGTTCTTGCAGTGTCTTACTAAAACGTTTGGTTTTTTTACAGTGTTATTGCAAGTCCCACTGCACATTATTGCAAATATGACTCACTCATACCTTGCTGTTTGTGGATTCAGACTCATAAATAAGCCATGTTCCGCGGAGGCCTGCCTGCAGCCCTCTCATACCCTTTTCTCTCTGCTCTCCTTGCAGATTCGAGTGGTGAATGCATTTCGTAGTTCTTTATACGAAGGGCTAGAAAAACCCGAGTCACGAAGTTCGATTCACAACTTTATGACGCATCCTGAGTTTAGGATAGAGGATTCCGAGCCTCACATTCCCCTTATTGATGACACTGATGCTGAAGACGATGCCCCTACAAAGCGTAACTCGAGTCCTCCACCCTCTCCCAACAAAAATAATAATGCTGTGGACAGCGGAATTCATCTTACGATAGAAATGAACAAGTCTGCTACCTCTTCATCCCCAGGAAGCCCACTACATAGTTTGGAAACATCACTCTGATTGTAAGCCGAATGTTAACACACTAGCTGCATTGTAAAGAAACAAATTGAAACTGGGTCTTTTCACACATCGTGTTGGACAAGATCGTATTCTTGTCTCGGACTTCAACAGAAGACATACTTGTACGAATGTAGATTTATTTTTTTAAAACATAAAAGCTTTCCGCCAGACTTTGAGGGTGCTTTTCGGGGGGTGGGGAGTACTGAACTCTGACATAAGTGACCTGTGGATCATCGACTGTACTTACGCATGGTCCTGCGCGGTGGGTTTAGCAGAGCTTTAGTTTCTCTTGATCCTTGAAGGGGGGGAGGGGGGAGGGACGAGGAAATGCTGAGAAAGACAAGGGAGCCCTGGATCATTGAATTGATACTTTAATTTCTGCTGTTGGCTGTTAATAATTTGGATTATTTATGTTTATAAATGATACAGATCTGTTTACAAGGTTTGTAGATACTTTTATTGTTCCTGTTCATAGATGGGAAGCTTCCTTATAACTGATGCAGAGAAAAATTAGTCCTTCAAATACTGCTGTATTTTCAGGAAAAAGGGTGTTTCTATTGAAACTGTACTAAATTTTTGCCTACAATTTACCTTGTTAAATATTGTAGATAAATTGCTAATACTGATAGCCAAATAGATAACACTAATGCTTTGTGAAAACATGAGCAGCAGTGTCCTAATGAAGTTATGGCCTCTGTCCTAATTAGTTTCTTAAATACATTTACTACTTAATGGTTTTGAAAACAACTGTTTAATTTTTAAAAATTTTGGAAAACTTGCTAAATAACTTTTTGTTCAGAATTTAGTAGATTGTTTAATGCGGGACATCAATTACATAATGAAAGTCGCTTGAAATGCTTTTGTTATTTCAGGCAAATTGAATTAAATCAAAATGCAACAAAACTTAGTCCTTTTTGTTTTTGTCTAGACCTGTTAGTTTAGTGATGTCTTGGTGAACTGTGAGTGAACTGTGTTGATTTTTCTAATAAATCTTAAGAAACCTTCATAAGGCATGAGGGCTGTTGGCATTTTGAAAAAAGGTTAGTAGTAGTAGCATACATGTTTTCCTTTTGTTTTTGAAACCTGTTTGTAAACATAAATAAACACGCCCTTTTATTAAATAAATATGTAGCAATGTTTTTTTGCAAATTTCTCAGCTTCGTTACAGGGACAGTTCCACAAAGGTGGAACTTTGGGGTGTGATTCATTACCCTCACTGAGATCATGCCACCATGGCGCCCCAGGAACCCTGAAAGTGGGAAGCGCGCCTGGCTCTGGAGAAAGGAAAGGCCCACAGACTTCATCTGAAAATTCATTTTATCCCAAATCAACCCATGTTTGGTTTGTTCTTTAAGTAATGAAAAAGCCTTTCCTTTGGTTATTTTCATTTTTGCCCATAAGACAAATGAGACACTGGCCTTGCAGATTGGCTCATTCAATGGGCATGATCTTGGGTCTCCTTTCCTCTGCCTGCTGCCTGCCTGGAATGCGTCTCTTCTGCCGGAGCCACTCCTCCCGTCCCCCGTGAGCCAGTGCTGGTGCTCCGGGCCGAGGCGTCCACGAGGTCCTCGTGGTGCCACCACAGCACATGGAGCCGAGGAATAGTCCAACCCCCACGGGGCTTGCGATGGTGAGAACTTGGTAAACTAGGACTTCTGTGTCCCCCCGTCTAAGTAGTCACCCTCCTCAGCTCCTAGAAATGCATCTGCTCTGCCCGCACATAGAAGACAGTTATTGGTAACTCTTACGCAGAAAGACGGCGCCTGATAGAGTAGGAAAAGCCTGCACTTGGGAGCGGGACGGCCTCTCAGCCCGCCTCTTGCACTAATTCTTGCTTGATCTCAGACGGACGCCGTCAGTTAAGCCGTCTGTCTCGCTCCTCTTTCCCCGCCAGCCTCCCGTGTGGCTCTGCCGCCATGCTTGGCGAAGGCTTCTAGCCTCAGAAATGTGGCAGAAAGAGAAAAGGGATCGCTCCTGCTTCCGTCGGAATGGGGCTCAAGACAAGTGCCGGCAGTTGCCCAGGCTTGGTCCGAGGATGGGGGGTCTTTGGCTCTTGCCCAAGTATTCCGATCTTTACACTGGAGGCAATAAGAGCCTTTTCTAGTAACCCGACGGCCGGATGACAGTCATCGACATTTCTGTTGGTATTTGCATCCTCCTCTCTCTCACTTATCTGCTGGAGCTTCCAAGAACAGAGTTCCTACTAGAAAAACACAAGCAGGCTAGCGAAGAGCATAGTAGGTAGAGTGGCGCACATTCACGAACTCCACGCGCCTATCCTCCTCCGCCCTTCTCCCTCCCCCCCCCCCCCATTTTTGCATGCTATTTCTAATTCCTATATATTTTTAGATATTTTCATGCATTTCCTAACGTCAAGCATGATTCATTACCATCTCACTAATGCCCGAAATGGTACTTTTCATGACATCCAGGACATGGCGATTGTTTCTAAGCGGATACACGTTCTTTCTGTTAGATTCTTTTGACACATACAAGCCAATGGAACTATCAGAACGATATTGAGATTTTTTATTTATGATGCTTACCATCTATTTTGGCCTTTTGTTTTTTTCCTCTTTGTACAAGTTGTCCTTTCATTTTAATTGAATCATTATGCTATCTTTGTGAATGAGGGCTAAACTTTTTAAATGTTGGAATTTGTATATCAAATTTTGAAGTCAAAACGGTTTTCCTGCCGGAATCTTCAGGGTTGGTTTGTTTTTTTTTTTTCATCAGCCATCTGCAAACCCACGGGTCTGTCTGAGACCACCATGTCAAGTAAGTCCAGGACAAGGGAAGGGCATACCTTCCATCGCACGTTTTATCCTCACCCTTTGATGCAGCACAATTTGGTTTGGTATTGCAAGCTCAAAAGAATCTATTTTCTCATTTAATAATGCTCTGATAGGTTCTGAAACTCATCAACAGTAATTAGCTGGTCTTTCTGTCAAAATCGAACCAATTTACCTTTGAAGCTACGTTGATGCACAGAATTTCCATAACGAGCAGCTTTGTGGAAATAGTTTTTTGACGTGTTAATAATTCCTAAATGGGCTGAAATGCATTTTATATAAAATAAGTGGGAGGCCGGCGTGTCTGTAAGAAGCAGAAATTGATCAAAAAGCTGTTTCTGACTGCCCTGTTGTCTAGGGGAAATGGCACTAGCTCTGGAGTCGGGAGACCTGGGTCAGGATCGGTGTGCTCCTCGGACCCTGGGCACGTTACTCAAGCTGTCTGTGGAGATCATAATACCTGCCCTGCCTACCTCACAGGGTTGTTGTGAGGCTCAAGCAAGGGCTTAAGTGAACTGGCTTTACAAACCCGAAATTTCTAAAAATACCAGCTGCTGTTGTAATCGTCCTCATGAGATATTTTTCTATTCTGTCAAGTTCGAATTTGTATGTGCATTTCACATAATTCACTTTGAATTAAAAATGAAATTCCTTTTGAGAGCTGACCAGAACAACAATAAAAAAGAATTTTTAAAAATGGATTGTTATCCCCTGGCAATGTATTTGTTTATTACACATGGTGAACTGTAATTATATTGTGAATTTCTGCCTTTTGCCTGTCTTTCTCCTCCCTGAGCTCTTATTGGCCAGGTGGCCTCTTGGCATCACTGAATGGGCCATGGCAATCTATCTTGATGGCTGTATTATTATGTGGATTGCAGAATAAGGTTTTTATCAAGCATATATGAGTAATCTCACCATCTTAACTTCCAAATATCGTACCAAGGATATATCCAACTTGCTATTAGGATGAACCTGGTTAAAATTTTTTTTAAAAAAGAGGGGAAAAAAGGTCTCCTGCTAGTTTCGTTTGCTTTTCCTCATTTATTTTGAGTTTTTGAAATCGTCAAGATGACTCCTACATTATGTGTATGTGTTCAACTTTTAAAAATGGATTTCTAAAGGTTGCTTCATTTTCTCTGCCTTCTCCCCTCTCTTCAGATAATGGCATCCCCATTTGGTGGGTAAGCAGTCGCTGCTTGCTTATTCATCACACGGGTACACTGAACATACTGGTGCATCTTTTATTTTTCTGTTAGCACAAATCCAGAGCACAAGCATAGGGTAAAATAAAGTCTGGCTCTGTGGGGAGGAGGTTGCATTCAAACAGGGGGACACAATACTAATTAATTAATGAGCAGTGGCTGGGAAAAGGTATCTGGGTATGGACATTGACCAAGAAAATGATGAGTGGAGCCATTTGGGGAACACATTGGCTTACGCTTTGCAGAGGTGGCTCATGTGATTATGGTTCCAAAAATAGAAAAGCAACATGGCTGTGGCTGAGTGGATAGCCTGCCTCAAACCTAGGAGGACCTGAATTCAGATCCTCTCCCCAATACGTGGTGACTGTGTTACCTTGGATCATATCGTCACTTAATTTCTCAGGGTCTAAAGTGGAAAGAGTGCTCTCACCTGGGAATTCCCTCTCTCTAAAGAACCTGGTGGGGGAAGAAGCAGGGGAGGTGGGGAGGAGGTGGTTCCACAGCCAGCCAAAAGACAACATGATGGCACATTAATCTTGAAATTATTGATCCAAGCTTGCTATCAGATTTTGAGGGGAAAGATCCAATAGTCTATTAAGAAAAAGCTCAAATCTCGGGGAGAGGAGGAGAGGGCAGGATTGGATTGTCTTTGAAGTTACTTGTCATTTACTTAATGAAACGAGAATGGTTCTTCGTTTTTAGGACATTCTGGGCGCTGAAGTTTTTGGCCAATGGAGATTTTTTTTTTTGTCACTTTAGCAATGTTTTCCTTAATTCAAATTCTGGGTGCTTTACAATTATTTTAATTGAGGGGGGCGGTTTGTACATAATTTCTCAAATTATGTCTCCATTTGAAAGAATGAACAATCACAGCCATCATTTGTGTCTATTGTTTAAACAACGTTCATGCTCATATTCGTAGTTTGAGAATTATGTCATCTTTATTATAGAATATAGAACTTAGATATTTAAGACCGAATGTTTCCTTGAGCTCCCAGCTAAATGTTTCTTGAAGAGTAGTGTTTAAAGATTTCTTTTTAATTCACAAGACTTTAAAAGCAAGCATTTTCTCTGAATTATAAACAAATGAAGAGATAATCACATATAAAGCAACTGATTAGGACAGAACCAGTTGTAAGTCAGTTAACATCGAGCTCCACCATGTAGGGTGCTGGGCATACAAAGATGAAGGTACCACCCTTAAAGCGCTAAAACATGAGATGAGAAATATTAATACAAGACAAAATAGAGTAGGTGAAAAAAGATCTCATCCCTGTTAATTGTCGGTCTCAGCCTCTTGAAGGCTTCTAGTAATGGGAAATGCCTCAAATTGCTACCATCTGCTTCTGTTGAGATTGGACACCTGTAACTAACCCAATGGGAATTTCCCAGCCTTCCTCTGCCTCAAAATTTGTGCCTTATTTAAAAGTTGTTCATTCCTTTCTTGATTATTATCTCCTCTCACAATTTCAGGGACATTGCTCTCTGTTCTCTTCGATCACCAGCTGTTCATACTCCTTCCCTGGTCCTTCTCCCTCTTTGAAGAGGATTTCTTTGCTAAGTAGAAGTTCCATGTTTCCGACTATAAACACCACCATTTGGACGTCTGTCTGGATATGCTGAAAACCCAACTCCAAACTGCTTCCTTTCTTCTCCATTTCTGTGAATAATGCTTTGCCCCAGGTTCAGCCACCAAGTCAGCTTTTCTTCCTCCCTCTCCCTTTCCCCAGCATCTCATCAGTTAAGTCTTACCAATGGTTCTTCCAAAATATTTCTCATATGACTCCCCCCGTCCTGGTTAGTCATTACCCCTTAGTTGTTTTAGTACTCCAATAACTGATGCCCCTGCATCCTTCCCCCCTACTCTGCCAGTTTATCCTTCTTTGTATTTGACCCTTCCAATGAATAAGTTTTTAAAAATGAAACAAAAAACCTTGAATGATTCCTTCTTAACATGGCATTTAAGACCCTCCATCATCTAGGTCCAGTTTTACAGTTTCCTTTGTTAAATGTATGTCCCAAAATGCACCACTAGTTTCTCCCCAATCTTTTCTAAAGGAGAGATAACAACGAGGTCCATACAAGATAGAGAGCAAAATACTTGCAGGGTTTTTTTTTTTTTAAACACTCCCCTTCAGGCTTGGAATCATGTCTAAGCATTAGTTCCAAGACCGAAGAACCAAAGAGATAGGCAGCTAAGAAGTATCTTAGGTCACATTTGAACCCAGGACCTCCCAACTCCAAGCTTGGTTCTCAATGCTCTGGGAAATCTTGATCCCCGGGGAGACAGGTTTAAAGGTGACTGATTTTTAAATCTGGAGGCCTGGAGAAAGCAGGACTTAGCACAGTGCCTGGCCCAATTTGTTCTTGGATAATTCATTTAGCCTCTCGGTGGTCCGGGTAACTGACAAATGAGGTACTTGCAGAGAGTGCTTTGCAGAAGATCAGTGAATTGCGAGGGCCATGTCAAAAATGACCGACCAACCGACAGCCCCTGCAGTAGCCTCCTCCCCACTTTGTTATGAAGTTCAAACAAGATTAAGTGTATAAAGCCCTTTGCAAACTTTAAAGGCTTACTGCTACTATTCTGTTCTTGCCATCAATGAGAAAAGGAGGTGGAGGGAGGGACCCCAAAGAGGACAAAATGGCCCAAGAAACTCACATTAGAAATCCGACTATTTAACGTAATTTATTTTATTAAATTGTAATGGCAAGATCAAATACACTTTGAAGGATGGGCGAAAGGGGAGATGGTACACCATTAAAAAAAACCATGATTGAGGCCAGCAGAGTAGCACAATGGATAGAGAACCAGACCTAGCGGTCCTGGGTTTAAATCTTGCCTTAGACACTTCCCCTGGGTGAGTCACTTCACCCCATTGTCTAGCTCTTACCACTCTTCTGTCTTAAAATATACTGAGACAGAAGGTAAGGGTTTAAAAAAAAAAGGATCGAGTCCTGGTCCCACAGGAAATGCTGAGTATCGATTTGCCAACTAAGTCCCTAAACCAGGTGTTGCTAAAGAGTGCTGCAGCCCTGCCTTCTTTACCATTTCCACTGAAATAACCCAAATCTCCCCGATGGTAAAGGTGTGGAAAATTAATATTGAATTGTAAAATAATTTGTCCCCTTAGCCCCCCTCTCAAAGAAAGGCTGAAACAATCTGATTCTAAGCTGAAACTACACCCAAGTGCTAAAGAGAACTCCAGGTCCTGAAAATGGGTCAGGATCTTTTGTCTGTGTTGAGGATAAAAGGATTAAGGGCAGGGCTGGCCAGTCACAGGAACCCTGACCCAGGAAAAAGATTAAGAGAGGGCCAAGGCGCCATGTTGAATTGATAATCCAATGGACCAGCCTCATGGTAGAATGTGCTGGTATCTTCCTGGTCCCAGCAAGGACACACTCCTCCTGTGGTGAAGTAATGAGGGAGGAGTTGAGGTCTCTAAGTCCACCTCCTCAGTGGCTATTTACCAATCAGAGACATCTTGGGATGTCCAGGAGTGGGGCTAAGTGGTGAGCTCACAAGTGATGTACATAGACCTGTGGCAGAGGAGTGCGTCTCTCTTTTTGGATGGTGGAGAAAGACAACTGACCAGAGTAGGATGTTTTGACTGGTCATTTGATCGATTAAGTTAAAATTAAGAAATACTGCCTCTGAAGAATTTCAGTCATTACAAAGGTCGACCCTGTGTCCAGCCTTTTTCCACGCTACCTTGCTGCCTCCTTCCTTGTTATCCATCTCTGCCAACTCCAAGGCAAAACCCTTCCCTTAAAATTCTTGCTCCAGTCCATCAATAAATACTTGCTCCATTGTTTCACTATTGGTCCCTTCTTCTGAACCATATGGCCTCCTTAAGCCAATTTGTCTTCTGTCATAGGCTTTTTTTAAACCTACTTCCTCTACTCTCTCCCTGGAACTGAAATCTTGGTTTTTCCAGATGAACCCTATCCAGGGGGTATCCTGCTAAATGTTGAACAAATGTTGAACAAAAAAGTAGGACACAATCTGCATTGTTAACATTTTCTCCATCACTTTTTTTACGTCTAGACAATGAATAAAATAATTCAAGCCCTGATGTTTAGCTTTCACCAATTTCACCAAAAAAGTTTTAACAAAAAACTTAACAGGTCCTCCTTATCCTGTTTTTTCCCACAATGCCCTCCAATGAACCCTCACTTTCCATCCTATCCTCCATAAGAGAAGGGGAGGAGCCAGTCTATTGCTCCTTCTGGCCATTCCAAACCATGTTCTGCTTTTGTTACTCAACTTACATAAAATATATACTATCTACTTTAACGTACCTTTCCATCTCATTTCAGCTGCTGCTCTCAATTTACTTCCTTTTTTAAAAAAAATTAATTTGTTACATTAAAATTCCCAGACATCTCCCCCCACGTACTAGAAAAGGCTTCATTTAACAAAAAGATAATATGGCTACGTACTTGCTTATTACTATTTATCAGTTCTTTTTCTGAAGATACACATACTGTTATGGGGAATTTAAGGAAGGGAAAAGGGTGTAGGAAAAGGAAAACAGTTAAATAAATATGTTTATTAACAAAGAGGGAATGATGGGGAAGGAAAGAGGATTTTGGACCAGCTTACTAATTAAGCCCAGACACTTAACCCACTATAGTTATTTTCTAAGTTTGTCTAAACTACACTACACTAAAACTAGCTGAGGATAAGTCCACTCAAAAAGTCCGGATTCTCACCGAGTCCTTAGTGAGTCAGGCAGCAGAGATCCAGCTCTACAGTCCTTAGAAGCTTCAGAGAGAGAGAGAGAGAGAGAGAGAAATCCTCTTCCAAATCACCCTGTCCACCCGAATGAAATGGGGAACTTCCTCTTCACCTTAAGGCAGGCAGTTTGATAGATGGGTTTGCCCGGGAGAGTCCAGATCCACACTTTCAGGCTAGAACTCCAGACTCCAGACTGACTGAGTCAGTTGAAAAACGGCTTTCTCTAACCCCTTAGAATTCGGACCCAACCAGCTCTTGTAGAATCCTTGACTTGAGGGCTGTCAATCAATCCTTTGCCACTTTCTTTACTTCTATACACAAGTCATCCTTCAAACAATTTTCCTGTTGCTGTATAGAATGTCCTCTTGGACATTTCACTATTCATAATTTCAGTTGGTCTTTCCAAGTTTTGTTTTGTTTTTTAACAAACCTGCTCATCATTTCTTGCAGTATAATAATATCCCATCACAATCTTATGCCATGACTTGTTCAGCCATTCTCAGTTGGTGGGCATCGCCTTGATTTCCAGTCCTTTGCTACCACAAAGTTGCTATAAATATTTCCGAGCATGAAGTTCTTTGCCTTTTTCGGAAACTATGTCATCTCACACTTATCAGATTGGCTAAAATGATCAAAGGACAAAGTGACAAATATTGGAGGGATGTGGAAAAATGGGAACACTAATACAGTGTTGGTGGAACTGTGAGCAGACCCAATCCTTTCAGAGGTGTAAAAATTAAATTTAGTCTCTAGTAATAGAAATATTATATTTTTACAGGTTTATTAAGGATTATTTAAAAATCAAGGAATAAAGAAAATACACCACGTGCCTATGGCTGATTAGCCAATTCAGAATGCCCGTGCTTAGCTTACTTACTACACCAATGCAATGGCTAAGTAGATAGAGGTGTGTGAGGCAGAGAGCCAGTTAAATACTCCTTGTGATCTCGCCCAGGTGGAGACAGGGAATTCTGAGAAGTACCAAGGACTTCTGGGGATTGAAGTCTAGGGTTCAAATCTCCATTTTACAGAGAGCAGTCTGGAATTATGCCCAGGATCCCAAAACTGGGTGTGTCTCAACTCATGGAAAACCTTTGGAAAACCTCCTGGAAACTTTTGATGGTAAGTTCTGGAAATGACCTCACTTCCTCATATACATCCAGACTCTGCCTTAGTCAGATCACATCTAGCATAGTAACAGGAATTCTAAGCCCTGTGTTGGGAAGCACACTGATAAACCATAGTAAATCCAAAGAAGGACAGCCCAGATGGTCAATGGCCTTGAGTTTGTGCCATACAGGGGTAGATTGATGGATCTGGAGAAAATGAACCTGAAGTAGGAAAGAAAGGCTTGAGCAGGGAAAGTTAGGAATGAGTTACTTCATCCCCTCACCTTCCTTTCCAATGGCTCTCTCCTCTAGGCCCACAAGGATCAAGGATGCTTGTCTCCTTTATTCTATTTTTTTTTAGAGCAATCCTCACTTCAAAATTTACTAAACAGCAAGCTTCTGTCTTATTTCAGTTCCTCCTTTTACTTCCAAATTCCTTGACAAAGAGATTGTACTCAGAACTGCCATTTCTTTATTGTTCAAAACCAAGTAATTTGACTTCTCCCCTATCAAATCTGGTGAAATGACTCTCTAAGGGCACCAGAATCTGATTAATTGCTAAAGTCAATGGTCTTTTCGCATGATCATATAGTTTTAGAGCTAGAAAAGACTTAAAATCTCATCTAATCCAACCCTTTCACTTTATTTAAAAAGTTTCCTTTGTTATTGTGAACTTGCCATTTGTTTTACAGATAAAGAATTTACTCCACTGCAATAAGCATTTAATAATAGATGAATTAATATTAAGTTCCTACTCTAAATGAGATACTCTGTTAGAAGCTAGGGATATAGAAGATAAACATGACAGTTCCTGACCTCAGGAAGTTTACTGGAGGAATTCTGGTTCTAAAATTTTCTGGACAAATTCCAGTTCTATTGGAAGAAAATCAAGTATAAGAAGAGAAGTATATATATATGATGTCTCAAGTAAGGATAAGAGACAGCAGGCAGTTTATAGTCCTCTGGGAAAATGCCAAGTATAAATATATGATATTTCAAGTAGAAAGAAGAGAGAACACTAAACTTTCAGGAGGAATAAGAAAACTTCCACGTGAGCTTGACCTTAAAAGAAACTCAAGATTCTGGCTGGGAAGAAAAGAGGGCATGTATTCCAAACATGGTATTTTTGTGTTGCCCGAGAGAGAGAATACTGAGTTAGGGAAGAGCAAGAAGCTCAGTCTGTTTGAAACAGAAGAGTGTATGAAATGGAATAATGTATAATAAGTCTGGAGACTTGCCTGGAGCCAAATTTTGAAACTTTTTAAATGCCAAGTGGAAGAATTTATTTTTTTTTCCAAGAGGCAATAGGAATCCACTAAATGTTGTTGGACAGGGAAATGGCATGGTCAGAGGAGTGCCATTAAGAAGACATTTTGGCAGCCTTGTGAAGGATGACTGTGAAAAGGAAGATTTGAAGCAGAGGGACCAATGAGGAAGCTAATACAATAGTCCAAACAAGTGGGGACTGTAAATTCCACTATAATATACCTGAAAAGTCCCAGTTTCTCTAGCTGCACTAGGCCAGTAATCATTTGAGATGTCTTGAAGGTGAAACTCACAAGACTTCACAACCAATTGGATATGGCGGCTGGGTTGAGAGGAGAATACATGATTGACACTGATTCCCTGAGATTGTAAATCTGAATGACTAGAGGATTAGAGGCACCCTCAATAAAAATGGGGGCTGTGGGAAAGGGGAGGATGATGTCTTCTGTTTTGGACAAGGTTTGAAATGCCAAAAGGGCAAGATGTCCAGGGGGAAATATCCAACAGCCAATTGATGATAGATTGGAGCTTAAAAAAATATTTTTTGTAAGGATCTGGAAGTCAACCACATAGAGCTCATATCTAAATCTATGGGAAGTAATGGTATAGAAAAAGAGCCAAAAGGAGATGAGGCCAATATGACTTAGTAGCCTCAAGAAATAAAATGAGCGCTGTTACCCCTTTTCCCCACCAAAACTCCTCACACAGATCTAGAAAATTCATCAGACCAAATTAAAAAGAGAAATCCAAGAAAAAGTCATGGAGTCACTTTTCCAGCCCAGGTCAGCACAGGAAGACAGACAGTGAAGTTTGAAGTCTCAAGATGAAGTATATCAAGCAGTGCACCATTTAGAAAGCAACCAGTCCCCAAGGCACCACACAGAAACAAGTTCAACTGGACTCTGGTGCCTACTGAGAGGAGAAAGTTCAGGAGCAAAGAGTAGCTTGTGATTCCTACCCCCAGGAGCAGACCAGGTTCACAATAGCTTCTAACCCAGTCTGAAACCTGCAGGGGAATAACCAAGGCAGGAATCCCAGAACAAAGGGGAACCTGAAATTCTGTCACTCAGAAATAATGGAGCTTCCCAGCTGACTAATAATTGTAACTCAGTCCAACCATCATCTATTTCTACTATTTCTCAGATCCAAATCCAGGTCACGAATTTGCAGAACTCAGAACACAGAGATAGTAACCAGACTTTGTCCTGGATCAGACCACTGTGGGAGCATTGAAAACTTGCAGATGCTTCCCCATGAGTAAGGAAATGGCTAGAAAAGTTATAGTATGTGAATATGAATACTATTGTGCCATGAGAAATAATGAAGAAGGCAATTTCAGAGAAAACTGTGTGACAGAGACTGACACATAAGAAAAAGTGCCAGGCTGAAGAGTGTGTGGAACTGATCACCTCGACAGGGGAGGGGCCACAGGAGTTTGAAATCTGGAGGAGGAGAAGATTTTGGCTGGTAGAGGAGTTGGTCTCTCAGTTGGGAGAAGCCAAAGAGAGAAGGTTGAAAAAGATTTTCTCCTGACAGTTACCCACTTTTTCCTGCTTGTGACTAGAAATCCTTCCCCCCAACACTTCCCAACTGAAGGGACCCAGAGAAGAGAAAACTGAGAAAAGGCATTTTGAATCTCTGTCAGACTTTACTTCATCTCCTATTGGCCTGAGTCTGAACTGTGACCAACAGGCCAAACCCAGGGTGAGTCAACCTGACTTTCTCTCAGGGGGCTCAGGCTCTCCCATTCTTTCCTTGCCAGGTTTTCCTTTGTATTATCCTGATTGCGTTAAGTTGACATTGTGGAAAGGAAACAAGACTGACAGTTTGTGGGGGAAGGGTCCAACTGGAAGTGGCAGTTGGGTCTTGTGACTAGAAAAGAAAAGAGTAGAAGACATACTGAAGCTCAGTGTGCCAAAGACTAAGAAACAACTGAGAGCCTTTTTAAGGGGGCAGCTGGGTAGCTCAGTGTATTGAGAGCCAGGCCTAGAGATGGGAGATCCTAGGTTCAAATCTAGCCTCAGACACTTCCCAGCTTTGTGACCCTGGGCAAGTCACTTGACCCCCATTGCCTAGCCCTTACCACTCTTCTGCCTTGGAGCCAATACACAATATTGACTCCAAGACAAAAGGTAAGGGTTTAAAAAAAAAAAAGAAACAACTGAGAGCCTTTTTAGGAGTGACAGGTTTCTGTAGACAATGGATCCCAGGCTATAGCCAAATAACAAAATGCCTTACGGACTTAACCAAAAACACAGTCACAGAACCTTTGAAACTAATGAAAGAGCATCTCCAAGCCTTGGCACAGCTCAAAGAAGCAATCATAACAGCTCCAGCCTTAGGTATTCCAGACTACAACAAAGAATTCCATCTCTTTGTACATGAAGCAAGAGGCATAGCTTCTGGAGTGTTAGCCCAAATTTTAGGACCCGATTTTAGGCCAGTGGCATATTATAGTACACAGCTAGATATAATTGAGAAAGGAATGATTCCCTGTTTGAAAGCAATCGCAGCCACAGCAACCATGATCCAAAAGTCATTTGATTTGGTATTAGGATCAAAACTTAATGTCTACTCTGCACACCAACTAGAATCCATATTGAAGAAATGTCATTTACAAGCTTTCACACAGCAAAGACTTTCTCAATATGAAATTGTGTTGCTAAGCAACAAAAACATCACTTTAAAACATTGCCAACCATTGAATCCGGCATCCTTGATTCCAAGTCTGCCGTTAGAAGGGGAACCCATACATAATTGCCAAGAAACAATATCAGTAGTAGAAAAGCCAAGAAATGATTTAAAAGACACTCCCCTGGAAGAACCCGACATTTAAATGTATACTGATGGTTCGAGCAGGATAGTTAACTGAGAAAGGTATACTGGAGCAGCAGTAGTAACACTAACAGAGACATTATGGTATGCATCCTTACCAAAACACGTGAGCACTCAAGGGGCAGAGCAGTTGCTTTATTAAATGCTTTGCAAAACGGTAAAGATAAACGGGTCAATATTTACACAGATTCCCAGTATGCATTTTCAGTAATTCATGCCACTGCAGAAATTTGGAAACATAGAGGATTTTTGACAAGTGCAGGTAAAGAGATTACATATGCCAAACTAATAATGCAATTTCTTGAGGCTGTACAACTTCCCAAGGAAGTGGCGATAATCCACTGTAGATCACACACAGGGGCTAATGATCGTGTGTCTTTAGGAAACCATAGAGCTGACATTACAGCAAAATTTGGAGCTAGAGAAGGACCTTTTCATGTATTGAATTTCTCAATAGTTGAACAGGACAATCTAACTGATGCCTATAATGAGCAGGAAATTCAATTGTGGATAAAGAACTTAGGAGCAAAACAAATAAGAGGAATATGGTTTTTGCAACTAGGCAAGCCCATCCTGCCTAAAAATTTATTTTATCACGTGTGCAATGCAATACATGCACAAAGACACTGTGGAACCCAAGCTGTGATCGATTCAGCAAGATGATTTTGGACTGCACCAGGAATATCCTCATATGCCATAAGAATTTGTCAAAAATGTACAATTTTTATGCAATTCAATCAGGGAGTTTATAAGACCAAAGGCTTAGGAAGTCATCCCTTAGCATATACTCCATTTGAATGCATACAGATAGATTTTCTCAATATGCCAAAGGACAAAGGGTTTAAGTATTGCCTTGTCATCATAGACAGACTGACTAGATGGCCAGAAGTTTTTCCTTCCAAAAAGAACAACGCAGCATTTGTGGTCAAAATCCTATTAAAAGAAATCATACCTAGATTTGGGATTCCCTCAAAATTGGACTCAGACAGTGGAAGTCACTTTACTCAGTCAATATTAAATGAAATTTATAAAAATCTAGGAATACAAGCAACATACCACACACTATATCATCCCCAAAGTTCAGGGCAAGTGGAAAGATTAAATAAAGACATTAAAACATTGATAGGAAAATTTTGTGCAGAAACACACCAAAAATGGACAAACATTCTGCCATTAGTTCTGTTCCATCTTAGAACACGACCCAATGGAGATTTGCACATCTCTCCATTTGAGATGCTATATGGACACGCAATTTGGCAAGGAAGGACTTGTAAACCATCTTACATTGCCATGATAGGTAGAGATTGTCAATTAACAAAATATATACAAGCTTTACAGACAAGAATAGCAGGATTGCATGAAATGGGCTTGATACAACAAACAGTACCCCTGGATTACAATTTGCACAACATCAAACCAGGAGACATAGTATACTTAAAAATTTTCAATAGAAAATTGGCTACAGACATAAAATGGACTGGATCACATGAAGTATTGCTTACTACCCCTACAGCTATAAAAGTTGCAGGGAAAGACTCATGGTTTCACTGTTCCCACATGAAACCAGAAAAAGTTCAACTTCACTGTAACAGACATAGAAGATAATTAGACAACAGATAGGGCTGAGAAATGAAAACAAAAAAACGGATTAACATAAAAAGTACACCACAAAGAAATAATAGTGAAACATAATCTTCGAGACAACTTCCCAGCCCAGAGGAAAAGCAACCCAGAGGAAAAGCATCCCAGAGGAAAAGCATCCCAGAGGAAAAGATTTTAAACCAGCCCAGAGGAAAAGCATCAAGAAAAGATGCTAGAGACAAGAAACAAAGAAGAAAAGCTGAAATGGACAGCTAAGACTTTGAACTTTGTAAATTTGTTTATATAAGAAGAGGACAGATCAAATATGAGACATGTGTAAGACTGAGTGTGTTGAAATAATAAAACAAAAGTAATTTCACATATTAGGGAAATAGCATGCATCACTACATAACATGGAAGAAAGAAGAGATCCATCAGTCAACATGAGAAGTGGAAATCTGAAGAAACTAGATAAGTATTAATTCAACACAACACTATTAGACACAAAACACAAAATCACTGACATATTGAGAGACCTTGTTTATATAAACAAGTGTCTGAAATTGTATTTATGCAAAATGTAAATATGTATATAGTTAGTTCCATAAGGTATTAGGCAAATAGAAAGATCAATACATATTTCTATTTGATTGACATCATGATGTGGAACAATGTATATTGTTGTATTATATTTAAATAATTTCTGTAAATAAGATATTAGTTTTAGTTAACGTGGAGTAAGTAGTATTAGCACTAAGATTCAAATTTCTTGTAATAGTTTGTTCAACATTTATTGTACTAAATTTATTGTAAAACCCCCAAACTACTCTCACCCAAACTTTCCTGATAAGAATTCCTTAGAGTAGATTCAGTAAATTGGTAACTATAATATAAATATGTGACCTTGGGAAGGTCACAACAAAAAAAGGGGACGATTGTGGAAAGGAAACAAGACTGACAGTTTGTGGGGGAAGGGCCCAACTGGGAGTGGCAGTTGGGTCTTGTGACTAGCACTTCCTTCCTGCTGGGTGTGGCAGTTGGGTCTTGTGACTAGCACTTCCTTCTGGCTGTGGTAGGTCTTGCTTCCCGGTATTGGAGGAGAGAGGAGCTTGTTCAGCCCAGTCTGGAGTGGCATGCTCTTCTTGGTTCAGCCCGAAGACACAGGCTTCTGAAGGTTAGAATTGTTCTTGTTTGCTTTCTATCTATTGCTAAGATTCTGAATTAGAACAACGTGAGTAGATGGGAGTGGGACAAACCCTCCGCCAGCCTCTAGGGCCTGGCCCTATACTCTGAAGCTAAGGAAAAACTCCAATTCCAACTGGATTATTAAACTTTATATTATTTGAATTCACAGTCAGATAAGTGGACTATCTTTTCTGGTCATAGAGGGAGCTGAACTTCAGCTCAATCATTCAGGACAAAGAGTCCTTATCGGACCCCTGCGGCTTCTTCTCAGCAGGGGGCGTCTCCCTCCCCTGCTTCACTAAACAGTATTCCCTCTCTCCCCTTAACTCCTCCTTACCCCATAGAAACCTCCCATTGTCCCCCTGTTTCCCAATCTTCCTATTTCCTTTCCCAATAAATATTACAACATTAAATAGTTATCTTTTCCCCAAGCTGTGAATCAAGTGTGAGTGAACAGATCAAGGGGAGACCCTTTGGTCTCGAGAAGTGGAGAGGGGGGAACAAGAGGGACAACAGCAAATTTGGGAGAACAGCCATAACTAAGGATGGAAGGCAGAAGGGGGAAAATCTTCAAACCCCTCTCCTCTCTCTGAGCCAACCCATTATATCTGCTGTCTCCCCTGAACTCTGCTTTGAGAAGGGGAAGGTCTCCACTCTTTCTATATATATACTGAAAGACTGAACCCCTCAGTTACAAACAATCAACCCCTCAAATGCACCTGGAAAGACTTGTATGAACTGATACAAAGTGAAGTAAACCAGGAAAATAATCCATACAATAACAATATAATTAAGACAAATAAACAACTTTAAAAGACTTAGAGACACTGATCAGTGTAATGGCCAACCATGATTCCAGAGATCTAATGGTGAAGCATGCTACCCATCTCTTAACAGAGGGGAGAAGGTCTCAGAGTACACAATGTAAAATATATTTCTTTGGACTTGGCCAATGCTTGATTTTATGTGTTTGTAATGGGATTTTGCTTTTCTTTCTTCTTCTTTTTTTTCAATATGAGGGTAGGGAGGTTGGGGAACAGGAAGGAGAGAGGTAGGATTTTTACTGATTGAAAAAAAATAAGTATAATTTTTTTTAAAAAAAGAAAAGACCCAAGATGGAGCCCTGAGGAAAACCTTCAGGGAGGGGATAGAACAGGAAGGTTGATACAGCAAAGATGAAGAGAGGTCAGAATGGTAGGGAAGAGAACCAAGAAAGAACACTATCTCAAGAACCATGGGAGGGGAGTCTGGCCATGGGGTCAGTTGTTGTTGAAAGGCCAAGGATAATGTTTTATAAAAGGTTCAGAGAGATGATTTGCTCAAGATCACACAATTACTTAGTGATAAAGCTGGGACATTCACAGTATGTTCTGGCGGGGATTTCTTTCATGTATGTTGGGCTAGATGACTGTTGAGATCTGATCCAACTGAGGCTTCTCTACTCCAGAGCCAATAAGCATTTTGCACTATTGAGGCTATTAAATATCTCCTTCTTGAAATACTGTCCTAATACAACCTTTCTGAGCTTTAATATCCTCAACTAGAAAATGAGGATGAAAGGACTCATGGTAGAGTGGAGAGACAGATGGCCTTGGAATCAGAAGAAGAGTGGCTTGAGTCTTTTTTCTGATACGTGCCACCTATGTAACCATGGGCAAGACACTTGACCTTTCTCCCCCCCCCCCAACAGCCCTTACCTTCTCTCTTAGCTATCATATTCTCTCCATATTCTCTTTTCTTTTCTTTTTTCTTTTTTGTAAACCCTTACCTTCTCTCTTAGGATCAATACTATTGGTTCCAAGACAAAAGAGTGGTAAGGGTTAGGCAAATGGATTAAGTGACTTGCCCAGGGCCACATAGTTAAGAAGGATCTGAGGCTAGATTTGAACCCAGGTCCTTCCAACTCCAGGCCAGGTGCTCTAGTCACTGTGACACCTTGCTGCCCTGATACTTAGCTTTTCAATGCCCTGTTCATTGATGATAAATTACAAATGAATTTCTAATCTTCACTAGTACAGGGAGTTTCCATTCTGAGAGTTCCCCACACAGGGATGAAAATATACAGGTCTATAGTCCTTCTCCTCATGACTGGTACCTTAAGACTTTGCCAATTTTGGAATGCTGCAGAAATTACATTATTATTATTATTATTATTATTATTATTATTATTATTATTATTATTATTATTATTATTATTACCACCACCACCTTAACTTTCATGATGCTGTTTTTCTAGTCCTCTACCCTGGCTACCAATCCTCACTCTCTTTTCCTTTTTCTTTTTCCTTTTTTTGCCTTTTCTCTCTCCAACCTGCTTTCACTATTTAACAAACAATTATAATTTTTTTTAAGAGTCTATGTCTTATCCCTGCCCCTCTACTCTAATGAATGGCCTTTGAAATCCTGTCCTTGCCTTTAATAATCCCTCAGTGAGCTCACTTACTCCCTTGGATTCAAATCAGATGAGCGTGATGTCTAAACTACATCTCCAGCTGTAATATCTCTTCTTGCTTTTTTGTATTCCAAAAATGATAAGGAGCAAATGGAACCCTCTGTTCTCTGCATCAATTTAATCAATCGTGAAATGACAAAGATGGGGTCCATTGTTGAACGTCACTTGCAATAAACAGGCTTGTTCTCTTACACAGTCCTCACTCATCAAGGATGCCCTGAGTTCATGGATAGGGCCCTCCATGATGATTCTGTATAAATGGGAGAGTAGGCATCCTGGTCAATAATGATTCATGTTCTCTCAGTCACCCATTTTTTAATTGATAATCCAACATCCCCCCCCAAAAAATTTTGGTAACTTCCCTTTTTCAAATACTTCATACGTTGTTCCCTCCACACTCTCATGATTGTGCTGCCCCCAACACCAATCTCTTCAATGCAAGTTTGACCCAGTCTGGCTGTTTCCCCCATTTTTTCCTCCATAATTCCACTGCTAGCCCCTCCAAGACCATGATGTTAGGGTTCAAATATGGTAATTCCCCTAAGCTTAATGGAAGCGTATAGTAGTTACTTAATAAGAAATTCTTGAGGGAATGAATCATTTTTGATGGCCTCCTGACACAGAGGCATATAGGATAGTTTGCTAGATTAAACAGGATCCCCAGATTGGTTTTAATGTCCAGAAGCATCCTGAGAATTCTCTATCCCTTTGGAAGTTTCCCAGCCAAGGAGCAGCCTACATGTGGAAACTACAGATCTCTAGCATTCGGAGTTCTGGCAAAGATTCTCCCAATGTTGACATACAGTGAACACTTAATAAATGTTTATTAAGGGGAAGCTAGGTGGTCCAAGGCATAGAGAGCCAGGCCTGGAGATGAGATGTCCTGAGCTCAAATGTACCCTCATATATTTCCTAGTTGTATGACCCTGGGCAAGTCACTTAACCCCCATTGCCTAATCCTTACTGCTCTTCTCCCTTGGAACCAATATTTGGTGTTGATTCTAAGACAGAAGTTAAGGGTTATTTTTTAAATAAACAAATGCCTGTTAAATTATTTATTTGAGTTACTTCCAAAGGAAAAAAATTCCTCATGCACCTTGGGGGTGGGGTGGGGTGTCTTCAGTACTTAAAGTAACCTTGAGTCATCTAATCTGTCCCCTAAGCAGGGTAAAATTATGCCACTTCAAATATATTTAAGTGTTGGCTCTCTCTCTCTCTCTCTCTCTCTCTTTCTCTCTCTCTCTCTACCTCTCTCTCTCTCTCTCTCTTTTTCTCTCTCTCTTTTTTCTCTCTCTCTCTCTCTCTCTCTCTCTCTCTCTCTCTCTCTCTCTCTCTCTCTCTCTCTCTCTCTGCCTCTCTTTGTCTGTCTCTGTCTCTCTCTTTCTCTCTGTCTCTCTCTGTCGCCTCCACATCCCTTCTAATCTTCTGGGTAGAGTATGAAATAAAACTTGCATTAAATAATTTCCATAGCAACCATCACACATAGTACTTCATACATCTGTCCTCTGATGCAAATTGTTGGCTGAAAAAGCTTGCAGTTAAAAAATCTTGATGTACACCAGAGCATAAAACCCTGAGAGACAGAGACAGAGGAGAGAGAGAGAGAGAGACAGAGGAGAGAGAGGGAGAGAGAGAGAGAGAGAGAGAGAGAGAGAGAGAGAGAGAGAGACAGAGGAGAGAGAGGGAGAGAGAGAGAGAGAGAGAGCGCGCAAAGAAAGAGACAGAAGGACAGAGAAAGAAAGAAAGAAAGGAAAGAAAGAAAGAAAGAAAGAAAGAAAGAAAGAAAGAAAGAAAGAAAGAAAGAAAGAAAGAAAGAAAGAAAGAAAGAAAGAAAGAAAGAAAGAAAGAAAGAAAGAAAGAAAGAAAGAAAGAAAGAAAGAAAGAAAGAAAGAAAGGAAGGAAGGAAGGAAGAAAGGAAGGAAGGAAGAAAGGAAGAAAGGAAGGAAGAAAGAAAGAAAGAAAGAAAGAAAGAAAGAAAGAAAGAAAGAAAGAAAGAAAGAAAGAAAGAAAGAAAGAAAGAAAGAAAGAAAGAAAGAAAGAAAGAAAGAAAGAAAGAAAGAAAGAAAGGAAGGAAGGAAGGAAGGAAGGAAGGAAGAAAGGAAGGAAGAAAGGAAGAAAGAAAGATTCTCCACTTGACTTTTCCCATCATGCCCTAGGAACCTCTTCATCTTATAAGATTAGTCCAGCCCCAGAACTCTCACCTCATCAGCATCCTCTGCCCTTGGGCTCTTCCCTCACTCTGATTTGAGGGTGCAAAGAGCTCCTCCTAGAATCTCCAATTCATGTAGGTGCCCAAGCCAGCTCACAGTTCATTTCCCAACTGGCTGTACTCCTCCAGATATTATCATTTTCATCCCTCTGCCTTACTTCTCTCATTTCATTGTAAGTTCCCTCTGGGTAGGGAATATCTTTTGTCTTTCTTTGTATCCCCAGCAGTTGGCAGAGTTCTTGGCACCTTAGTAGATGCTTAATAAATGTTTGTTTTATTTATTTATTTTAAAAACTCTTACATTTTCTCTTAGAATTGACACTAAATATAGGTTCTAAGGCAGAAGATTAGTAAGATCTAGGGAACTGGGGTTAAGTGACTTGTCCAGGGTCACATAGCTAGTGTTTGAAGACAGATTTGAGCCCAGGTCTTCCAGACTCCAGCCCTGGTGCTTTCTCCACTAAGCCACCTAGCTGCCCCTTAATAAATTTTTATTGACTGACTAAGAAAAAGAAAGTATAGCGGTTGTGCTGCCAACACAAAGTCCTAACTCCTTCTTAATTGGTCTCTTTCTACTTCTGCCAAAATGGGAAGGGAACTGAAATTGGGAGACTTGGGTTCTAATCCTGATTCTTTTGCAGTTATCCCTTTCACATCATGATCTGGAAAATCCACATAAACTGTTTTGGCTCTCCCTTCACCCCAGAGAAGTCTGAGTTTTTCCTTTTTCTTTTATAGGGTGTTATTGTAAATTTGGGGTTTCAGTGATGCCTGCTGGCTTTCATATGTCATTTACTTTACTGCTCCTACAAAACTCCTCCAAAATCCCCATTTAATTTCTTATGCCCACCTGTGATGTAACAAAATTGCAATGGGGAGAGCCTTCATGATTCTGCATCCCCAGGCAAGTTCCTTAACACCCTTGGGAGTCTCATCTCTAAAATGTCTCTAGGACCCCTTCCGTTTCTAAATCTATGATTTCAGATGGTAGAGAAACCAACTGTTTCCCCCCAAAATAGACATGAAAACTTGTGGGAATCACTTCATTAACAGGCAGTTAAAGGGGAAAGCGAGCCTAACGACTAAAATTTATAAAAGGATTTAAGGTTTGCATAACACTTTACATATATTATCTCCTTTGATAACATGGGAATAATTCCTTAAATAGAAGAAGCTTTAGACAGAGCTGCGATGTAAAAGCTTTTGGCTACAGGGTTAAGGTTGAGTGAGATTTTTTTTTTTTAAGAAAGGAGTGCTAAATTAATAAGTGACTGGGGGCAGCAGCTAGGTGTCTCAGTGAATAGAGTCAGGTGGTCCTGGGTTCAAATTTGGTCTCAGAAACTTCCTAGCTGTGTGACCCTGAGCAAGTCCCTTAACCTCAACTGCCTAGCCTTTACCTCCCTTCTGCCTTCAATCTGATACTTGATATTGATTCTAAGACAATTTTTTTAAGACCATCTAAACAAGTATCTGAACATTTAAAATATCTAAATTCTAGACAATCTGGACATGCTCCAAAGGCTTCTCCAGGGCTCTTTCATTAGTCTAACGAGGCTCAGTCAGATCTGCCTGGGGTTACAGGAGAAGGACTTCAGGGCTGCCCATCAATTGGGGAATGTCTGAACAAAGAATGGCATAAAATGAGCCAGCGCCCGACGCGTCGGGTGCGAGCGCAAGCGCGAGCAGCAGCCCGCCGCCGCCACCGCCACCCCCCGCCACCCCGGCCCCGGAGCCCGCCGCCGCCCCGGCCCCTGCCACCCCGGCCCCCCGCCGCCCCGGCCCCGGCCCCGTCTAACATGGACAGCCGCAAGCTCAGTGAGCTCCAGGCCTTTATCAGGCTCTGCCAGCAGGACTCGAGCCTCCTGCACACCGATGAGCTGCGCTTCCTTCGGGACTGGGTGGAGAGTATGGGTGGTAAAATTCCACCTGCTCCACAAAAAGCAAAATCAGAAGAAAGAATCAAGGAGGAAAAAACTGAAAGTAAGAAACCAGAGGAACCCCCAAAACTAGAAGAGCTAGAAAGTGAGGAGAGTGACGTAGAGATTGATAATGAAGGAGTGATTGAAGCAGATACTGATTCCCCTCAGGAAATGGGAGATGAAAATGCAGAGGTAACAGATGAGATGATAGATCAGGCTAATGAAAAGAAGGTGGCAGCCATTGATGCCCTCAATAGTGGTAACCTGGAGTCAGCCATTGAATTATTCACAGAGGCCATCAAACTAAATCCCCGTTTGGCTATTTTGTATGCTAAGAGAGCCAGTATCTTTATAAAACTGCAGAAGCCTAATGCTGCTATTAGAGATTGTGACAGAGCTATTGAAATAAACCCAGACTCCGCCCAGCCCTACAAATGGCGAGGCAAAGCCCACAGACTCCTTGGCCACTGGGAGGAGTCTGCCCGGGATCTTGCCATGGCTTGTAAACTGGACTATGATGAAGATGCCAGTGCTATGCTGAAGGAAGTCCAGCCGAGGGCCCAGAAGATTGCTGAACATCGGCGAAAATATGAAAGAAAACGCGAGGAGCGAGAGATTAAAGAAAGGATAGAGAGGGTGAAGAAGGCTCGGGAGGAACATGAGCGAGCCCAAAGGGAGGAAGAGGCCCGGCGAACTTCAGGAGCCCATTTTGGCTCTTTTCCAGGTTTTCCTGGAGGCATGCCTGGGAACTTTGGAGGCATGCCTGGCATGGGAGGGGCCATGCCTGGGATGGCAGGAATGCCGGGCCTCAATGAGATTCTTAGTGACCCGGAAGTGCTTGCAGCCATGCAGGACCCAGAGGTGATGGTGGCGTTTCAGGATGTGGCTCAGAACCCCGCAAACATGTCCAAATATCAGAGCAACCCAAAGGTTATGAATCTCATCACCAAATTGTCAGCCAAATTTGGAGGTCAAGCGTAAATGCCCTTTTAACAAATAAAGCCCTTACTGATGGAGAAACAACCCAGATCACTTAATGGACCTCGCAATAACACAAACCAAATGTACCTCTGACCTTCTGGTGAAGAAAGCTGGGGTGCTTGGAAGATAACCCCCCTGTCCTGCCCCCCTCCCTGCCCCCAGTGCAACAGGAGCATTTTACAGAGATCGGGTAGCCATTAGTCTAGCAGATTATGTTGTCCCTCTCTGAATCACAAGCTTAAGAAACATAGAAGCATTTTCCCCAAACTTTAACATTACTTAAAGGAGAAAGGGAAAGTAGTGTTGAAAATTATTTTCTTTTTATTCATCTTTTTGACTTTCCCTTGGACTTGATTAGCTTTTAGGGTGAGAAAGAAGAGACTTCTATTCAAGATTTCTTATCCGGTCATGGTGGAAAATTGGTCTCATCAGAGAGAGGCGAACATTCCTCATTTAACTATGTAAATTTGAAATGGATTCGTGCTTCTTGATATATTTTGATTTTGCTTTTTCCTTTAAATTCTGATGTGCTTTTGAAAAACCGCTCATTTTGACGGCAGAACCAACTGCGGGACCACCAGTGACATAGTAAATTCTTGGGCAGAGCCTGGAGCTGCCTGCCTTGAGGGCTTCTGCAGTGTGTCCAGTGTTTTCTTCCCTGCACACGCATTAGAAAGTTGGGGCATTGTGGGTAAGAACTGAACCACCAAGCCATGCATTGAGTTGAGGGCATACTTTTGGGGAATGCTTCTGTGAAACTGATCTACCACCTTGTAACTTTGGCCCCTCTGTTGTCCGGTATGTCTGTAATATAGTGTGTTTCTGTTTAGAGAGGAAGGAGGAGGCTCCTTTTCTTTCTTCTTGGATGTAACCTTTCCTCAACAGCAGACACTTGGCTCTGCTCTCTTTTGGGTCTGTGTTTCCAGTGTCTATTCTCCCCACCCCCCACTCCATCCCCCATTAATTAGGCTCAAAATGGCCCTCATCCAGTCAGTATTTCTGAAGGCCACCATTCAACCCTACCATTGCTGAATGCTTGGTTTAATGTAAAATGCCACACTTACTGTTTCTATGTAGGCTAATGCCCTTCACTTCTCCTTTGGCCAAGAGATTTCGTTTTGATTCTCTGCGACCTTGAGGACCGACCCCAACATGCTTCCTTTTTTTAACTAAACCATGGAGGGAAGAAGATGTCCCTGGTTTTTTGTTTTTATTTTTGTTTTCTTTTACTTGGGAAATGGCCCTTGAAAATGACATTTGCATTGATCTTTCCATTTTGGGGAAGGAGGGCATGAGGATTAGTGGATATGTAAACGTATAGGTGAACTTGGCTATGTGATCCAATATTAAAAATGTGCTTATCACTTAAAAAAAAAAATGGCATAAAATGTAACAGAATACAACTTAGCCGCAAGAAATGATACAGAGAAGCCTGAGAAGACTTGTATGAACGGATGCAGTGAGGTGAGCAGAACCAGGAGAACAATTGATGCAAAAGAGAATACTGTAAAAATGACAAACCGTAGAAAACTTAAAACTTAAAAAAACTGATCAGCACTGTGACCAGTTACAAATCCAGAGGACAAGGGATAAAGTCTGCTGATCGCCTCCTGACAGACATGATTAGACTTAAGATATAGAGCGAAGGGAAAGAAATCAGCATTCATTAAGCACCTGGCACTGTCCTGCTAAAAGCTTTACTAGTGGTATCTTTTCTCAGTCTCACAACAACTCTGTGAGGGGAGTGCTATATTCTCCCCATTTTACACCTGAAGAAACTGAGGCAGTCTGTTGCTGAGACATTTGTCTTTAGACCCAGCCAGTGAGGGGATTTGTTTTATTCGCCTGTGCAAATGGGTTAGAAAGGTTTTATTTTTTTGTTTGCTTGTTTCAGGGAGGTGAAGAAAGGAGAACAAGAGAAAAGAAAATGAATTTTCTTAATTATTATTATTGTTTAAATTAAAATCAATTATTTTAAAAATAGGCTCTACTATACATTATATCATATGATCTCCTTTCAGAATGGAAGCCACTTGAATGCAAGAAACATCTATTTCTTTGTCACCTTAGTACTTGGCATGGTATATTCAATGTTATTAGCACATCAGTGAAAAGTCCATAAAAGAGTCTTTAGGAGTGATTTAAAACTATTTGTTTATTTAATTTAATTTAAAAATTGGTTCCAAGGCAGGAGAGCAATAAGGGCTTTCAATGGGGGTGAAGTGACTTGCCTAGAGTCACACAGCTAGAAGTCTGAGGCCAGATTTGAACCCAGGACCTGGCTCTAGGCCTGACTCTATCTGCTGAACCACCTAGCTTCTCCCTGCTTTCAGTTACCTTTAGAATTCCTCCTGCAACCTTTCATTTCTAATTTGCTAAATAAGCCAAAAAAGTCTACATGAGGGGTCTCTATCAGTTAAATGGATTGCCAGTCTTTGACAGTAGAACCACAAAGTCCATGCTGGACCATTAAGCATGCTCCATCAGTCTTGAATTTGCCTCTGACTTGCCTTACTGGGCTAATTTTGGACCTGGGTAACAATCCTGCCACAAGTCACTTAAATTCTCTGGACCTTAGTTTTTCTATCTGTAAAAATGGGCTTGAACTAGATGGGCTCTGAAGTACCTTCTAGCTCTTGTTCTATAATCCTGTCTCTTCACTTCTGTGGGCCTCAGTTTCCTCATCCTTAAAATGGACTCTGATATCTCTTCTAGCTCTAGAGCTATGATTCTATAGGAGACCTTGGGCCAGTCCCTTCCCCTCCCTGATGCAGGAGCCCACAGTAGGAAGGGGCAGAGGATCAAAAGTGTGAATGGCTGCTTAATTCAAATGGTTTTCTGATGACTTTCCCCCCAGCCTTCTAATTCCTCAGCCCAGGCATCTCCTCACCTCCATCCCTGGCCCACAAGTAGAGCTTCCACTGAGCCTGGTGGCTTCTTTGTCAGCCATTCTCCCAAGAGCAAAGTGCCCTACGGCCTCCCCTCTCCTTCTCCTCTTCTTCCAGGTGTTTCTCCAGGGGGGTGTCTGTTCTAACCTTTCCCAAAGGGTCATTGAGACCCAAAGTAATGGGCGCTCAGGCTCAGAAGCTCAGAATTGGGGTTCTTTTGGGGGGGATTTGAAAAGTCACAAAAGCCCAATTACCTACCCCTTACATAGCTCTTCTATCTTGGAATAGATATTTAATATCAGAAAGTTTAAAAAAAGACAATCTATTGTGTTTTGGGGAAGCGAAGGATATTTTATTTTATTTTTTTAAACCCTTACCTTTCATCTTAGAATCAATACTATGTATTGGTTCTAAGGCAGAAGAATGGTAAGGGCTAGGCAATGGGGACCTCCAATCTCTAAACCTGGCTCTCCATCTGTAGCTCTCTCTGAGGTGAGAGAAGCCACAAGGTAGGAAGATAGAGACAGGATAGAAGTTTTGATACCACGAGGGAAGTGACGGAGTCCTGATAGAGATATGAGGTGTTCAGAATGAGTCTTTATTAATTATCAATGAGCCACAGCTAAGCTCTGATCAAAGGACCAATTCAGTAGGCTATTCCAGTCCTGAGATCCATTCCACGCAGGTCAGAGAGGTGAATAGAGAAAGATTAAAGATGGAGCTTGGCCAGAGGCCAAGCTCCTGCAAGGACAGCCATCAGGTAGCCTGAAAGAGAAAGAGCGCAGAGAGCAGAGGGCAGAGGGCAGAGAGAGAGAAGGCGGAGCCTGCTGGGCTAGATATAGTTTTTGATATGCAAATATACACAGTACATAGGGATGATTCTCATTGGTCAATGACAAGGCATAGGTGTGGTTTCTCTTAACCAGGTGAGAACAAAGAAACCTGTTTTCCTGCCTAACCTGGGAGAAGCTGGGGTCAAGGGTCAGAGGCCTTCCCAGCCGTGAGCACTACTGAGCATGCCCAAGACTGAGCAATCTGCACATACTGTTTTCCCCTTGCCCCTAGTTAGGAGTGGACTGCTACATCATCCACTGCCAACTAACTTCCCCAATTCACTTCTTAAAAAAAAAATTTGTACATGTATTTTGTTTTAGGAGAAAGACTGGGCTTGAAGTTGAGTTCAAATCCAGCCTCAGATACTTAATTACTGTGTGGTCTTGAACAAGTCACCTAATTCTGTTGGTCTCAGTTTCCTCATCTGTAAAATGAGCTGGAACAGGAAATGGCAACCCACTCTAGTATCCTTGCCAAGAAACCCCAAATGGGTTCACAAAGTGTCAACTTGCCCTGAACAGCAGCATTTTGTTTTGCTATCGCCTTCATTTCCAAATATATCCTTCTCCCCTCCCCTACCTAAAAAGCCATCTCCTGTGACAAAGAGAAAAGTGACAGATGGTACAGGTAGTGAATGATAGCCATGATTTGAATCCAGGTCCTTTTGCTTCAAATCCCCATTTCACTCAACCAGGGCTACTTAAATCTGAAACCCAAAGATGGCCCTTCAAGGAATTGGATAGGGTTCAAAGAATCAGTGGAATTTGGATGGGGGAAAATGCACATCTTTATTTTCACTAACCTCTTGCTGCAATTGTGCTTTTCCTTTCATAATTTAAAACCCTTCTTTTTCCAGAGAAAGAACAGTTTGAGCCAGGTGGATGGGGCTCAAAGCATCCTTTCTTTTGCATCAGTGTATTTACCAGTTTCCTCTGGGGTTTGGGTTTGGATGAGCCTGCTCTTACAGCAATGACCAATACTGGAAGTGGGTTTTGCAAGATAATGCATGTATGGCCCAGATCAAGTGGCTCAACATCCCCAAATGCAGGAGGGAAGGGAAGGAGGGAGACAGTTTTGGATCTTGTCATTTTGGAAAATGTGGAAAATTGGGAAAATAAACTAATCTTTGAACTTAAAAAATAAAATAAAATAAAATAAAATAAAATAAAACCATTATTCTAAGAAGAGCCCCCAGGATTCACCAGCCTGCCAAAGGAATCCATGACCCGAGCCACAGGAAATGATCAAGAACCCTAGCCCTAAACCTATGCTAGACCAGGATTTTTTCTACTACACTCAGTTGCCCACTCTGTTTTTGTGTTTATCTGTTTTTATAAAAACCCTGACCTGCTGTCTTAGAATCAATACCGTGGGTTCAAATCTGGCCTCAGATACTTCCCAACTGTGTGACTGTGGGCAAGTCACTTAACTCCCATTGTCTAGCCCTTACACTCTTCTGCCTTGGAACCAACACATAGTATTGATTAGGGGAAAGAAAGAAAGAAAGAAAGAAAGAAAGAAAGAAAGAAAGAAAGAAAGAAAGAAAGAAAGAAAGAAAGAAAGAAAGAAAGAAAGAAAGAAAGAAAGAAAGAAAGAAAGAAAGAAAGAGAGAAAGAGAGAAAGAGAGAAAGAGAGAAAGAGAGAAGAGAGAGAAAGAGGAAGAGAAGAGAGAAAGAGAGAAAGAGAGAAAGAGAGAAAGAGAGAAAGAGAGAAAGAGAGAAAGAGAAGAAGAGAGAAAGAGAGAAAGAGAGAAAGAAAGAAAGAAAGAAAGAAAGAAAGAAGAAAGAAAGAATACTGTATATTGCCGTAAGGGTTGGCAATGGGGGTTAAGTGACTTGTCTAGGGTCACACAACCTACTCTGTTAAATGGTAAAGTCCCCATGGGGAGGATAAGTTCATTCTGCCCCAGCCCCCCAGTCCCCACAAGTTTCCATGAGAAGGTAAAGAAGCCTTGCTACACCTTCTAGATAATATGACATTTGTGAGAAGGGAAGCCTTGTATGGGTCAGAAATTTGTTTTCACTTGGCCCAGCTTTGTGCTCTGCACAGCTGTGTAAAATTCGAGTTCTGTTCAAATTGCTAATAAAGCTTATGATCCCCACATGTGCATTTTCCCCACAAGTCAATCACTGCTGGCTTAAATAAAAATTTCTAGGCACAAAATCTTAATCATGAGGGCTTTTGAAAAAACTGGCTTTCCCATTTCATCCACTTCCTCACACGTGGGAGAAACTCCAGATTAGTAGCCTGATTAAACTACAAGCAATGTCACTGCTCATCCATTTATTCAAGTGGAATATTTGCATAACAAATGTTTATGGATCTATACTGTAAAAAAGAATACTGGCGAGCTAACATCAAAATAGAGTGTACTCAGGATTCTACGGGGAGAGGAAGTGGGGAAGAGGTGCACAGCACAGCATCCACATTCTGTTGTTGTTCCTTCACGACTGCCTCTTGGTGCCCCGAGGAGCTTTCCTTGGCAAGGATGCTGCAGGGCTTTGCCTTTTCCTTCTCCAGTGGATTCAGGGGTTTGCCTTTGGTCAGGCAATTAGAGCTTATGTGACTTGCCAGCTAGGAAATGTTGGAGGCCAAACTGGAACTCAGGTCTTCCAGCCTCCAGTCTCAGTGCTCCATCCACTGAGTCAGTCACCTAGTGCCTCCTACAGAGAGCATACATGGCTCCTCCTTGAGCCTTGCTTTTTTCACAGCTAAAATAGAGATCTCTGTCCTTATCAATCAGTCTGGGTAACTCCTAGAGCTGCTAGGCTATAAACTAAAAGTCAATCCATTCTGAATGTGCCTCCAAAGGGGGAATCTCTCCTCCCAATTTCCTGGCAGATAGCCATCCGGTCTTAAGGGCAGGAGTAGGGTCTTAGCTAAACCATAAATCTTCCCCAGCCTCTACTTTTGCTGGAGTCCCCAGAGGAGACCCAGGATGTTGCTTTCCTAGGGGCAGACGGATCTCTCCTCTCTGTTTCCTTTGCCTATTGGTCCTGCTCTTGACCAGCTTCTCTAAAAGCAAGAGATTGAATCTGAGCTGAGGGAAGATTGTGAGATCAACTCCTCTCTGCCTCCGTGAACTGAATCATGAAAATATTCCACCGACTTTCTTATTTCTACCTTTCTTTCCACTCCCTGTCTTTGGGCTGCCAAACAAATCTGAAACTAAAGAGTCTCAAATTACTCCTGGGACTTAAAGGAAAAGTGTACCATCCTAAGAAGGAAAAGGGTGTCTTGTTAATTCTGGTCAGAGGATTTGAATTCAGGTCCCTGGACTCCTGTTCTGTCAGACTCTTCTGGAAGAACTACAAAGTAAGTTGTTTCTAAAGATACAAGGAAAAGAGCAGACTTGGGATCTGAGATTCTGGGTTCAAATCCTGTTTCTGACACAGCATAAGATGTTATCTTGGGTACGATGATTCAAGTCACTATGTGATTAATGGAAAATAATAAATGTTCTTAATTTTTTTTAATAAAGCCCTTACCTTCTGTCTTGAAATCAATACAGTGCATTGGTTCCAAAGCAGAAGAGAGATAAGAACAAGCTAGGCAATAGGGGTTAAGTGACTTGCCCAGGGTCATATAAACTATAAAGTGTCTGAGATCAAATTTGAACCCAGGTCCTCCTATCTCTAGACCTGACTCTCTATCCACTGATTACCCTAGCTGCCCCCAATAATACATATTCTAAGCACTGATCAAGTCACTTAAGCTCTCTTAGCCTCAGTTTCCCCATCAGGCAAAAGAGTGGAGTGAGATCCATGGCCCCAAAGCTCTCCTCCAGCTCTGAATCTGTGATGCTACTACTAAAACTCAAGGACCTCAGAACCAGCTTATCTGGCCCTTTAAACACATCCCTTGGTCCTCATGTGGCAAAAACCTTGGAACCCAGCTCAGGAAAAGCTGATTAAAAATATAGCGTGTCTCCTTTGTCTTACAGACTGAAT
This sequence comes from Monodelphis domestica, assembly GCF_027887165.1. Classification (NCBI taxonomy): domain Eukaryota; kingdom Metazoa; phylum Chordata; class Mammalia; order Didelphimorphia; family Didelphidae; genus Monodelphis; species Monodelphis domestica. The sequence goes on along the minus strand of NC_077231.1, from coordinate 72,334,697 downwards.
ACTGCAACCATTAAGGGTTGAATGTCCTCTTTGTTCCTTGAAATAATAGGGTTAGGCTAAGTCATTAGCTTGGAGATAGCAGCCTCTTCTCTCCACTGGGCTATCTGTTCCAGATCCATAAGCAACTCAGGTTTCATGGCTCCTCCTCCTGTGTTGCTTCACCAGGAGCAAACAATTGTGACATGAAATGGCCCAAGCCATTACCCAGACAGCTTTGCTGCCTCAGGTACCCTGAAGAGGAAAACTGGGTAAAAACTCTCCTCTCCTCTACAGCTTGTTGGGTTTTTGAAATAGTGGTGCCATCTTCAGTATGATTTCCAAGTCTTCTGAAAAGGCAGCAAGCAGGATGATTGATGAAGTCTCTGCTCTCAGTTTCCTGCTTTCCCCCAAGCTGCGTCCTATTAATGCACCAGGAGGAAAAATGTAAGAGTGGGAGGAGGGTGTGGGACTAGCATGGAATCACGCGCAACGTTTTAAAAGCCAAAAAAAGAAAAGAAAGCCTTTTAAGTCTCACTTTTACAGGCTTCTGTTGTCCCTGGTGCCATCTGTGGTGGAGGAAATAAAAAGTGAAAGGCAGAAATTAAAAATAAGTTTGAGAATCAGGAAGGGATTAAAGAAAATGGAGTTGGTTTGGGTTGGGTTTCTCCCTTTTTTTCTGGGCAAGTAACGATGGATTCGGTAAAGGAGGAAATATGCTATAGGACTGAGGGCTTGGCTTTTTGTTTTTTGTCCCATCTCCAAGGTGCTGCTTGCCAGGAATTTGTTTTTTCCATTTCCCATGCTCCCAGGCCTGCCACAAAGAAATGAAGCTTGGGTTCCCATAAGCCTTCACTGGAGACAGGAAGGAAATCTACCTAGGAGCCGAGGGACTGGCAGAGCTCGGCTCTTCTCAAAGTCCCCACTCCTATCAATTCCTTGTCCTCTCTAGTTTCTTCTCCTCTAGGCTCCCGTAAGCCCCTTTCCTGTTTGGGTGGGATTCGGTAGGTGGTGGACTCCCATTTCCACAAGTTCCATAGCATGATAGGGCAGAATAGTTTGTCGCCTGCCCACTGGGGGTGTCGTGCCTACTGGGTGTCACCGGAGTAGATTTTCCTGGGCTTTTAGTTGTGTGTGTAATGTGTGTATATGTGAATATTTGTGTGTGTTGAATATACATGTCTTTGTGTTTTGTATATATATGCACATGGGCATTTGGGTTTGTTTTACGTGTTTGTATATGCAATCAAGTGTGCCAGCTTGACTCTGCTGACTCATTTTCCTTCATTTCTTTTCAGCTGCCATTTTCCTTGGGAGATATTGAGGCTTAGTTTTCTGGGATTTAAGTTACGAGAACCCCTGGGTTCAAATTGCACTCCTCCTTACCAGCTGTGTGATCATAAGAAAAACAGATGGGGAAACTGAGACCTAGAGAAACTATAACTTGCCCAAAGTTATTCAGTTAATTATTGTCAGGGCATAGGTTTCAAACCCAGATCCCCTGACTCCAGATGGTAGACTTAGAGCTGGAAGGGGACCCAGAGGCCATCCAGTCAACACTAGCCACCCAACGTTACCCCATTTTAAAGATGGGGAGATTGAGGCTGGGAAAAGAAAAATGGCATCCAAGTTCAAATAAAAACTTCAAGACTCAAACCCTAGGATCACAGAGTGAGAGCTGGAGGAGGCTTTAGAGGCAACTGTGTCCAACTCACTTGTTTTACAGATGAGGAAACTGAGTCTTGGAGAGGTTAAGGGATGTGAATCCAGATCCTCCAATGTGTCTAATCCAGCATCTGCCCCCCCCCCCATCTTGTCCCCTCACTTATGCTTCTGATAAGATCCCAAGATGTTAGATTTCAACCTGGAAAGAACCTTGGAGGTGCCTTGGCCCAAGTGCCTTCTGTTGGAGTGGGACCCAGGGAAGTCAGTCATACAAGGGGCCAGCAGCCAGAGACTCTCTAATGCTCTTTCCCCTGCCCTTTGTGCTACCTTCCCGCCAGGGTTCTTGGGAGGCTGGAATAAGCCCACGGAGGCAGAAAGCCTTTAAAAACATTAAGCTCTGTCAATGGCACTTGCTTCTGTTTTCATTCATAAGAGGACATCCATCCAAACTCTGCCAACTGAGGTGGCAAAAGGGGAGAGAGGCAGAAGGAGAGGAAGGAGAAAGGGGGAGAGGAAGACACACAGAGACAGTCACAGCGACAGACACTGAGAACAAAGATCCATACAGAGGGCAGAGGAAAACAGCATAGAGACAGACAAAGAGGGACAGAGACGGACTATCAGACACAGAAACAGAAAGCAGAGCAAGGAAAGAGAGAAGGAAGGAGGAAATATGAGAGAGAGACAGAGACAGACAGAGAGGAAGCAAAGAAGAGAGCGCAAGACAGGGAGAGAGAGGAGAGGAAAGCGTGAGAGACAGGGAGAAAGAGAAGGAAGGAGGGAGGGAGAGACAGAAGAGGAAATAGTAAGAGATAGAAGGAAAGAAGAAGAGTGAGGAGGGGAGGAAAAGAAAAGAGAAAGGAGACCGAAGAGAGAGACAGAGACTGAGAGAGGAGGGGGAGGAGAAAGGGGAGAGAAAAAGAGAGATGAGGGGAGAAAAAGGAGAGCAGAGACAGAGACACAGAGAGAGGGATAAAGAGAGAGACAGAGAAGGGAGCGGGTGGGAAAGATAGTGAGAAAAGCGAGGAGGGAGGGAGACAAAGAATGGAACAGAGAGAGAGAAGGAACAAAAGAAGGCAGTGTGACCCGGGGCATCATTCACGGGGCTGGAATCAGAATCTTTCTTCCAAAGGAGAAGCTAAATTGACTCTGACAACTGCCAGACGATCAGAGCCGCGGGTTTTGCCGCCAGGGGATGGCTCTGCTGGAAAGCGCGGGCCCTCCGAGCAGCCTTGTCATTCCCAAGTGAATCATACTTCCCTGAAGAGGCTGCTGCGCCAGAGTAGGTGGTGAGATGAGTGATGAGGGCAGGGCACAGCCCACCTCCTGGGGGAGGATGGGAGGAGTCTCTCTGGTCCAGACCCAAAGGGTAGGAGGCATGATACAGGGACTAGACCGAGGTGGCCCAGGACATTTGAGCAGATTCCTCTCGGGTGAGAAAGGCATCGTGTGGCATTTTTCTGAGCTCCGGGAGAGGACTGGGCAGATTATTACGCTGCCCCGAGGCCAGATTCCCTGGGGAGCTCTGTATTACTGTGTTAAGTGGCTTGGGATAATATATTAATGCCTTGGACCCTTTCAATGGGAAGCTACATACCTGAAAATTCAGGACTTTCTTTTTTTAGATGGGGAAACTGAGGACTAGAGAAACTATGACTTGCCCAAATTATAGTTAGTCACTGGCTGAGTTTAGGATTCAAACGCAAGTCCTCTGATTCCAGATAGTAGACTTAGAGCTGGAAGAGGACCTGGAGACCACCCCAGCAACACCCACCACTTTTTTGCCCCCATTTTATAGATAGGGAAATAGGCCTTAGAGAAATTGAAACTTGCCCCAAATTATACAGTCAGTGGCAGAGCTCAGACCCAGAGGCTATCCAGTCAACACCTCCCCCCCCCCCCCACTTTGCCCCATTTTAAAGATGAAGAGACTGAGGCCAGGAAAGATAAAGGGGCTACCACAGTCATATGAAAACTCCAGGACTCAAACCCCCCCCCCCCCCCCCCCCCCCGGCCCTTTTTTTAACTAGACTCTCTCTTTCCTTGAGCCACTGCTCCCTCCCATCTTTCCAAATAATAGAAAAGTGAGGAGTTGCTTTATTTTTAGAAGGTAAAAATGGGAGTAAATAAGCGGGATAAAAAGGAGCCCAGGAGCCTTTAGCTCTGCCACTCCCTCTGAGGGGGCCAGAGGACGACCTCAAGCTCCGTAGAGGTTGAGCTGCAGGCAGAGGCAAGGCTAATCCAAAGTTCCTTTGACTGGGTGCCAGCTGCTGGACCATTTCTTCAGTTGTTGTTGGGGAGGTGGGAAGGGGGGGAACCATACACTGAATCCCCAGATAAATTAGAAGTTCCCATAATGCAGTGCTCTCCATTTTAAGCAGGGAAGGCTGATGAGGGATTGGCCCGTGAGATGGGAGAATGCATTTACCTCAAAATGTTTAATAAAGGTCTACCATGGAATTCTGGACGGCTTAAAGCTTGGTTTTAGTCCTTGGCAATTCTGAGAAGGACTGAGTTGTGAATCCAGCTTATTTCCTCTATTGGGTCTCTCCCTGGGCATTCTCTGGACTCAAGCCTTTGGTGAGAGGGCAGTTGGGGAAGGGGAGGAGCAGAAAGTGAGTGACAATTTGGAGAACACCCCAAGACCCTCAGAGGTACCCCAAGACCCCCATCAGGGAGAGTTAGCAATTAGCCACCCACTAGGGCCCCAACTCTTCAGTCCAGTGGGATTGGGAAAGAAGTCCTGCAGGCGATACCTTATATTAATTCATTCATTCATTCATCTGAATTCCTCTGTTCCCAGGATTAAATATTAGTTATTTTGTTTACTCATCCATAAACAGAGGGAATTGACCTGGGAGACATCAGAGATTCCCTTTCAGGAAAATCTTATTCTGAGTTTAATGTATCCTTTTTAGACCCTTATATTACCTTCTGTCTTGGAATCAATTCTGTGTATTGGCTCCAAGGCAGAAGAGTGGTAAGGACTAGGCAATGGGGGTCAAGTGACTTGCCCAGGGTCACACAGCTGAGAAGCATCTGAGGTCAGATTTGAACCCAGGACCTCCCATCTCTATGCCTGGCTCTCAATCCACTGAGCCACTCAGCTGCCCCTTGTAACTCTAGTTCCTAGCATACTGCTTGGCACATTGTAGACAAATATTTACTGACTACTAGTTGGGAGGAAAGAAGAGAACGTATGTAAAATGCTTTTGTTGTTTTTTTTTTAAGTCAATCAATTAGCATTTATTAAAAGTATAAAGTGCTTTGTAAACCTTAAAGCCTATATAAATGCTAGCTATTGCTACTATTGATTTTAATGTTAACAATTGGGCTCTCTGTAGCAGTTACTTTATTTCTTAAACACTTTCCTTCTGGCTTAGAATAGGCCTCAGTTTACCCGCTCTGTAGGATGGGGATAATCCTATTTGTACTACTTTCTTTATCCTAGGATCTGTTGTGAGGTAAGTGTAGGCTGAAGGCTTTGGATCTGAAAGGGACCTCAGAGGGATCCTTTTCACAAAGAAGAAAACCGGGAGCCACAGAGTAAAGTGATGGGCCTAGAGTCACGAGGGTAGTCAGTGCTGTAGGCAGGACTTGGGCTGGGGTCAAAGGCATAGACTTAGGATAGGAACAGACCTCAGAAGCCACCCATTCCAGCCCTCCACTGTACAGATGAAGAACTGACACTCAAAGGGTGGGACTTGAACCTAGGACTTCAAACTTCAAATCCAATGTTCTTTCCTCTTTCCCCTCCAGTCTCTGCGCTCACCCACATGGTAAGTACAATATGTAAACGTCATAATAATTATGATGATGACAATTAGTATCTCTCTCTAATTTCATCGGCACAAAAAACTCCAAGATATCAGTGCAAGTCAGCACTTGCTCTGTAGTTTATCATTTGGTGACCCTGAGATTTTAAATGATTCACCCATTGACACACAGCCAGTATGATCAGAAGTAGGACTTGAACTCAGGTCTATCATGGCTCGAAGAGCAGCTCTCAGAAGTGTGCTGATAAATGTTTAACAACCAATTCTATCCATGGGGGAAGAAATGTATCCATGACATATTTTTAAGTCAATATTAACATTTTCTCCATCACTTTCTCAAGTCTAAGCAATCAATAAAACAAGAAATCAAACCCTGATTTGTAGTGTTTGTTCAATTTTGAGGGGCAAAAGCTCACACTGAACATTTAACGATAGGTTCTATTGAGCCAGCATGAGCTGATTCCGTCACATCCATGCCTGCTCTCGACCTATTGTGCTCTTTTTTATTTTCTCAAACATCTACTTTCTGCCTTAGTAACAACTCTAAAACAGAGGACAAGGGCTAGGTCAGTGATGGCAAACTTTTTAGAGACTGAGTGCTCAAACTGCAACCCTCACACCGCATGTGAGCCCCCTGCCTTACCCCAGACAGGGGAGGGAGGAAGCTTTGCCATTGGACTGCTGGGCAGGGGTGGGGCGGGGTGATGAGAGAAATATTCTCAGTGGTGGGGAGGTAGAGGGGAGCAGCCCTCTCTGGCAGGTGTACCATAGATTCGCCAGTATAGACAATCAGGATTAAGTGACTTTCCCAGACACAGGTAGGAAGTGTCTGAGGCCAAATTTAAACCCGGGACCTCCTGTCTCTAGGCCTGGCTCTCAACCCAGCTGCCTCCTCTAATATTGTTTTAAAATATGACAATACAGTGCTTTAAGGTAAAAATTATCTCCTTGTACTCCTAAGGCTTAGCTGAATTCCTTCTAGCATCCATTCCTTTGACTGTTCATACTCAAAGCCTTAAAAGCAATCAACTTGGGCGAAAAAACAAAGCTTTCATTACAGTCTTAAAAAAATATCTTATATGCATTATTTAGTTTGATCATTCACTGATGGCCAGTCAGCTTCTCTGGGTCTTGGTTTCCTCATCTGTTGAATGGGGACATCAGATAATCTCAAAGGTGCTTATCATCTCCACATCTAGGGTGGTGTGACTTCCCTGGGGTTATGCATTAAGAGAGGGCTGGATTCAAATACTGATCTCCTGGCTTCAGGTTAGTGACATCACCTGTACCCAGCCCCAGCCCCTCTCCCTCCCTTCCTGCTTCCCTTGGATGCTTATATGGCAGCATTAGTGAAGATGTGGCACATAAGCAGAGCCAGCACTGGGAGCTGCTCCATTCCCCCTCTTCCCAGTGCTCAAAGACATTCTGTGCATGTCCCACCCCCTCTGCCCAGCTGCCCAAAACAAGCACTTTCTCCCTCAATTCTCTCCTGTTATCTGGGGGCTCACTGACAGATTAAATTTGTCTTCTGGGTGCTCAAACTCAGAAAAGGCTCACCAATGCTGTATAAGGTGTAGATGAAACAGGGCAAACCTTGAAAGCAGTCCCTTAAGGCTAGCCATTATCTACCTAACAAGCTGGCTATGATGAGGGCATTTTGTAAACTGTAAAATGGACATAAATGCACTCACATGTATTGTCTAGGGAAATGGGGGGTCTTGGCAGATATTTTAAAGTGTCAACTTGAATATTCCACAGGGCTCCCAGCATCTGAAGCCTATCATCAGCCAGAACAGTCTTGACACTCTGAAAATGCTCCTGGAGAACACAAGGGAATCCTCAGCTGCTGCTAACATTTCACTCTTGGAGGAGCCAATTAAGAAAAAAGATTTTTGGGTACTTCTGTCAAGGAGCAGAACCTTCATGACCATGAGGGAATAGCTCTCAGGCAAGTTTCTAATTTTTCCTCAGGAGCTCTTTTTTTAAACACTTACCTTCTGTCTCAGTGTCAATTCCAAGGCAGAAGAGCAACAAGGGCTAGCCAATCATGGTCAAGTGACTTGCCCAGGGTCACACAGCTAGGAAGTGTCTGAGACCAGATTTGCACCCAGGTTCTCCTCTATCCAGTGTGCTGTCTGGCTGCCCTGCTCAGGGACTCTTTATTTTATTTATTGTAGATGTCTATGGTAAAGTTCTTATTTTCATAATATTAGAATATAAGAGGTTACTTGCCAAATAGGATTGGATTAAGTGAGTTTTTACTCATCTACCAATCAGGATACTGGGAATTTCAAGATCCAATAGGGAGAATTGCTAAGAAAAGAGCTAAACTGCCAGCACAACTTTAGATGTGTTAACTGGCTTCCTTTAGGTCCCAGATAAAATCCCTTCTTTTTTTAATTAAAAAAAATTTTAATCAATTACATGTCATAACAAATGTCCAGTTATAAGATTCAAACTGTCTGTCTCCCTCCCTTCCCTTCCCTCTCCCGGTACTGGCAGGCAATTCAGTCTGGGTGATACATGTATTATTATGGAAAACAGGTTTCCATATTGCTCATTTTTCTAATAATTGTTCATTATTCAATCTTATAAAGCCAAAACCCTAAAACATAAACCCGAGTAAACAAGTGAAAAATTGTATGTTTTCACCTGCATTCTGACTCCAACAGTGGAGGTGGAGAGCATTCTTTTTTTGTCCTGGATCATTATGTTTTTGATAATAGCTGACTCTTACACATTTAATCATTCCACAATATTGCAGTTACTGTGTATAAAGTTCTCCTGGTTCTGCTTATTTCACTCTGCATCAGTTCATGCAGGTCTTTCCAGCTCTTTCTGAAGTCATCTGGTTCATCATTTCTTAGAGCACAATAGTATTCCATCACCAACATGTACCACAATTTGTTCAGCCATTCCCCAATCGAAGGGCAGCCCCTCATTTTCCAATTTTTGGCCACCACAAAGAGCACAGCTATGAATATTCTTGTACAAGTAGCCCCCCCACCTTTTTATCTCTTTGGGATACAGACCCAGTAGTGGTATTACTGGATCAAAGGGTATGCTTTGGTTTATTTAGGGACCCTTTAATGATCCATCAGAAGAATGCATGAGGCAAATTTTAGGGAATAGAGATAAGAGGTGCTGAAATCCCATGGATGCCGAAAGGTTCATTGACCCCTACGGGGCAAGGCTGGTACGTCCACCATATTGTCTTTTTAGCATATTTCCATCCTAAAGTGCAGTTTGTAACTTACTTAAGGGAGTTAGTATGGTTTAGTGAGAAAGATGCTGGATTTGAAAATGGGAAAGCAGTAACCCCACATTTGCCACTTACCTGAGCAATCAAGCACCCAATCAACAAGCATTTATTAAGGATCTACCATGTTCTAGGCACTGAGGAAAAAATAAACAATTCCTGCTCTCAACAAACTTATATTCTATTGCGGAAGAAGCCAACTGGTACATATATACAAGTGTATGCAGAATGAATGTGAGAGAAGGCCAGGTAGTTTGGGAAGCATGACACCAGTACTGGGGAGAATCAGGAAAAGCATCAGGAAGAAGCTGGTGCTTCAACTGCATCTTGAAGGAAGAAAGGGATTCTGGGTGAAGAGTGAAGAGGGAGTACATTCCAGGCACAGGGGACCGACAATGTCTCTGACAGATAGTCTGTCTGTCCTCCAAAAGACAGATTCGGAGATGGGAGATGGAGAAGCATATCTGGCTGAACTGGGGTGTGAGGGAAGGACAGAGATGTGGGGTGAGCCTGGAAATATGGTTTGGAACCAAAAGAAGGACTTCAAACACAATTTCTCTTCTTTGGGAACTTAATTCCTCATCTCTAAAATGAGGGAATGGGTGAGGTTAGGGCCTTCCTATCCCTGACTTCTTGGCATTCAGTTAACCAAGTCAACAGGAAAAGAAGTAAATTGTACACTTTACCATGAATATAGGCAAAAGAAATCAAATAAACAGAGCAATAATTTTAATAGAATATATAATTATTTACCAAATATTCTCAATGCCTCCCTTAATAATTTTATACCACTTACATATAAGTAATAAATTAAGTTATAACATTTATATATAATAAATTAATTTTATAATATCTAGGGATAATTAATAAATTAATTTTATGCCACCTACATATTTATAAATTAACACTCTAATATCTAGATATAACAAATTTATAACACCTAGGTACACTTAATAAATTAATTTTATAACATTTAGATATAATAAATTAATTTTATAATATCTAGGTATAATTAATAAATTAACATTCTAATATCTAGATGTAATAAATTAATTTTATATCACTTACATATTAATAAATTAACTTTCTAATATCTAGATATGATAAATTAATTTTATATCACTTACATGTTAATAAATTAACTTTCTAATATCTAGATATAATAAATTAATTTTATACCGCCTAGGCATAATGAATAAATCATTTTTACACCCCCAAAGGAATAGTGTACCCCAGGGTCAAGGACATCAGGCCAAGGTGATCTCTTTGAGCAGTGAAGACATTTGGCATTAGAATGTGAGCTCCTTGAAGGTAAGAAGCTTGTTTTAGCTTTTATTTGTATCCTCACTTAACACATTACTTATGTATGGTGTCATATGACTGGCATATAATATGCCTTGGATTATTAGTTAAACATTTAGATGGCACCACAGTGCATGGAGCACTGTACCTAATCTAGAAGACTTGAATCAAATCCAGACTCAGATTCTTAACAGCTGTGTGACCCTGGGCTAGTCACATTACTTCTTTCTGGCTCAGTTTCCTCTCTAGTAAAGTAAGGATAAAAATAGCACCTATTTCCCAGGGTTGTAATGAGGGTCAAGTGAAGAAAATATCTGAAAAATGAATTCAAGAAATGTGTTTTTTTTTTTAATTCACCTTCCATCTTGGAATCAATACTGTATATTGGTTCTAAGGCAGAAGAGTGCTAAGGGCTAGGCAATGGGGTTTAAGTGACTTGCCCAGGGTCACACAGTTAGGAAGTGTCTGAGGCCAGATTTGAACCCAGGACCTCCCATCTCTAGACCTGGCTCTCTGAGCCACTGAGCCACCACTCAGCTTTCCTCTCAAAACATACTTTTGAAAACACTTTTTAAATTTGTGTTTTCTTTTGCAACATGGCATTAATATAGAAATGTTTTGCAAGATTGCATATGTATAATCTCTAGCAAATCACTTGCCTTCTTAAGAAGAGGTGAAGTGCATGGCAGCTATCCAGCCTTTGGAAAATAAGACGGTGTTCAACATTTTTTTTGGTTGATGGATGCTAATAGTGGCCCTCATGGAAAAGACTGGATGGATAGAGGATATCAAGCCAGATTCTTCTTGAGACTACAAGCTCCTTGAGAGCAAGGACTATCTCTTGCTCTTCTCTGTATCCTCAGTGTTTAGCCCATCATCTGACACATTTGTTGTTTGTTGACTGAGTGACTGATTGACTTCTGAGAGTTTATTTGGCATATACTGTATTAATTCCTATCTATTAGGGGGAATTACTGTGTATTTCTGAGTCTGGTTCAGAGATATTGTGTCATCTGCTACTTTCTGCATTTTCTTTGTCCCTAGGTACCCCAAAGAATGTCTTCCTTTTTTACAGAATTTGGTTAATAAGTGAAAGAGGCAAGGGTTCTTTTCCTGTGGATGTGTCTGTCTACCTGGCAGTTTGGGTAAGGTCTGAGGGTCTGATGGACCACTTCATAATTAAATGTCACCAATTAAAGATGTCTTGGACATTCCAGAGAGGAGCTGAATAATGAGCTCCTAAAATCTATTTATTACACTGCGGATAGCAGCTTAGCTGGCCCTTGGTTTTTAAGAGACAGCCATGAAGCCCTGCATCAAATTATTGGTTATGATGCTGGCCTAACCAATAAACCTGATATAGCCCATCGCCCTATATTCTTACCCCCAAGTATCTCTCTCTCTCTTTCTCTCTCTCTCTGTCTCTTTCTCTATCTCTGTCTCTTTCTCTGTCTCTCTGTCTCTGTCTCTGTTTCTGTCTATACCTGTCTCTCTCTCTGTCTCTCTCTCTCTGTGTCTCTGTCTCTGTCTGTTTCTGTATCTGTCTTTCTCTCTCTCTCTCTCTCTCGGATCTCTGCACTCATCAGTCCATTTGAATACTTGAACACTGGAGGACTTCATGGGTTTGTGGGGACGAAAGTACTTCGTAGCTTTTTTATTTTAAGCTGAACAATGTGAATAAATATGAGTAATCGTTATTCCCATTGAGAGGCAGGGTGTCATAGTGGATAGGGAGCTGGCTTCAAGACCCCACGATCATGGCTGGGGGGCAACCTCTGGGTTTCTGAGGGCTGTGCCAGCAGGGTACAAGCTCTAGCATAGTCTCTGATGCTGGAAAGGCTTCAAATCCAAGGCCCTGCAGGGCTGGGATGCCTGTCTGGGCTTCCAGCACTATCGCAGTTAAGTTTAGACGGTCCCATGGAAGTTGGCAGTTGGGGAATGATTTTTTTTTTTGCCACCACAATTCCCAAAGGTCTTCCAAGGCACTGGGCTCAGCATGGGGGGCTGGAGCAAGCGCCCACTCACAAAACCACAGATCCTTGATCTGTTCAGGTATGATGACGGTAGTTATTAACTGGGGGAGGGGGAATAGCAGAGTTTAAACGACGTTCCTAAAAAACCACAGGAGCAATGTCTTTAATTTAGCTTCTAGGGTAGACTTGGAAGATTTGCTGTTTCCCAGAACCCTGGAGATCCTGCAGTTGGAAGAATATGGCCTCAGCTCAGTTTAGCACTTCAATGAGTCTGTGATCTCACCCATGTGCAGTCTGTGCATTTTCCCATGTAGGTTAGGTGTGTCCTCTCGGGTTTATCTAAAGGCAGCTCTCAGGAAGGCATAATTGGATTATTTCTGAAGTCTGACCCACCTAAACATTGCTGGTCTGGGCCAGCTAGGGGGCACAGTGGATAAAGCCAGGCCTGGAGTCAGGAAGGCTCATCTTGGTTTTTCTTAAACCCTTATTTTATATCTTGGAATTGATGCTGACTATTGGTTCCAAGACAGAAGAGCAAGAAGGGCTGGGCAGCTGGGGTTGAGTGACTGGCCAGGGTTACACAGGAAGTGTTTGAGGTCAGATCTGAACCCAGGACTTCCCGTCCTCAGGCCTGGTGCTCTATCTACTGGGTCACCTAGATGCCCCAAGAAGGCTCATCTTCATGATTTCAAATCTGGCCTCAGATAGTCATTAGCTGTGTGATCCTAGGCAAGTCACTTAATCTCTTGTTTACCTTAACCACTGGAGAGGGAAAAGGCAAACCTCTTTAATATCTGTGCCAAGAAAATGGCCCATGGAATTACCAAGAGTCAGACACAACTGATCAACCGCAGAGGTCCCTTCCATCTCCAGATCTACAATCCATTGTCAATGACCAGATGAAGAACAGAAAAGTTGTTGTTGTTCAGCCATTTAGGTAGGGTCTGACTCTATCTGCAAGACCCCATTTGGGGTTTTCTTTCTTTTTTTTTTTCAGAGAAACAGAAAAAGAGTTTTTATTTTTTTTTAAACATACAACAATCTTTATGGCTGCCTAGGCTATAAAGGTCACCCAGTTCTAGTCAGATTTATTATCTCGTGCTTCTTCAATTAAGGTAGAACAAACTTAGTCAGAAGAACAAATTAGTAAATAGACTTATGTTATAGATTTAAATATTGAATTTGCAAAATCTTACACTTCCAAAACTGCAAGATCATATTTTATTTATTTATTCATTTGCTTTGATCAGAACCCATTTCCATATTATTAATTTGCACCAGGGTGATTGTTTAGAGTCTACACCCCCAGTCATATCCTCATCAACCCATGTGATCAAGAAGTTGTTTTTCTTTTGTGTTTCTACTCCCACAGTTCTTCCTCTGGATGTGGATAGCTTCTTTCTCATAAGTCCCTCAAAATTGTCCTGGATCACTGCATTGCTGCTAGTAGAGAAGTCCATTACATTCAATTGTACCACAGTGTATTCATCTCTGTACAATGTTGTCCTGGTTCTGCTCCTTTCACTCTGCATCACTTCCTGGAGGTTGTTCCAGTTCACATGGAATTCCTCCAGTTCATTATTCCTTTGAGCACAATAGTATTCCATCACCAACATATACCACAATTTGTTCTGCTATTCCCCAATTGATGGACACCCCACCACCACCATTTTCCAATTTTTTGCCACCACAAAGAGCACAGCTATAAATATTTTTGTACAATTTTTTTTTCCATTTGGGGTTTTCTTGATAGAGATACTGGAGAGGTTTGCCATTTCCTTCTCCAGCTCATTTTACAAATGAGGAAACTGAGACAATCAGGGTAAAGTGACTTGTCCAGAAACATCTAGTAAGTGCCTGCAGCCAGATTTAAACTTAGGAAGATGAGTCTCCCCAATTCCTAGCCCAGCCCTCTATCCACTGTGCCATTTAGCTGCCCTAGAATAGAAAAGTGCCATCAAAATTTCTATAATTATTTTTTTATATCAATAATAGTGAATTCTGTGTCACACATCTTGACATACTGTACCAAGAGGCAGTATTAATGCTAAAAAAAAAAACCAAACAAACAAAGATGGGGGTTAGCTAGGCAGCTCAGTAGATAGAAAGCCAGGTTTGGAGACAGGAGGTCCTGGGTTCAAATCTGATCTCAGATACTTCCTAGCTGTGTGACCTTAGGCAAGTCACTCTACTCCAATTGGCTAGCCCTTACTGTTCTTTTGCCTTGAATCCAATACTTAATATCAACTCTAAGGAGAGATAGAGAGAGACACAGGCAGAGGGGGGCTACAGGCAGAGAAATTGAACCAGAGTTCAAAAAAATACACGATTTGGAGGGTACTGAGGGGTTGATTCTCAAGGAGAATGTGGAGGGGGAAAGGTGTGAAGGATGCCAAATGTTTGGGGAAAATCAGGATTTTATCTCCAAAAAAATAATGAAAATATCATTAAGTACTAAGCCAGAGGCCAGCTTTTCCATCATCTCTCTAAAGGCACCATGGGACTCTCCTACATATGCATTAAGGTCATCTTGGAGGAGGCTTGAGAGGAGAACATGCAGGTTTCTGCCAATGATACTGATCCCATGATCTTATGCTATTTGAGAGGAGACCACATCTTACTCTTACACGAGAGTATCCCAGTTTCAGGGAATTCAGTCTCCTTTATCAGGAGAGTATTTTCCTGTTGCAATCTACAGTAAAGCAGGATTCGAATGGAAGTTAATTTTACATAGGCAAATTTATAATTTATAAAGAAACAGAATCAGGAAGTAAAATGGTGGAAAAAGATTCTAAGCTCAGGTTACCGCTCTCAATGATCCCAGTTCTTGCTCCAGGATCTTATCTCCATCTGCCTCCTGGACATTTCCATTTGGATGTCCTCACTATCACTTTACAAACCACTTTGAAACCCAAACACATCATCTCCCCTGTCCAAACCAGACGCCCCCCTCCCTCCAACATCACTGCCATCTTTGACTTCTCCTTGAGGCTGTTGGTCCAGCCAGTCACCAAGTCTTGTTTTTGAAGTGTTCCTGGTAGCTATTTCCTTTCCATCCTCACTGTCACCACCCTGGTCTAAACCCTTGTCATATCACTGAGTATCCTGGGAGCTATATCAGTCCTTTGAGGTATATTTCCACTCTGAAACCTGACTTGGCTCTTCTGTTTTGTATAGATCTTGTTCTTAACTCAGTACAACACACATTTATTAAACAGAGATTAAGTTTAGGAAGTCATTCATGGTAGGTAAAAGATGAAAGGACTGAGAAAACAAAGGTCCAAGCTCTCATGTTAGGCACCGGAGGCAAAGAGACAAAAGTGAATCACCCCTTGCCCTTCGGATGCTCAAAATTGACTTCGGTAAAGATACAAACAATACGCAGACAGACATGTTACAAAGTAGGGAATGGTGTGGCCAAAGGACATGGCCACATAGGTTTATTTGGGAGGGAGCAATCAGTAAAAAGAAGGGGGATCAGGGAAGGGTTTCATGGGGAAGGTGCCCCTAAGCAGAGCCCTGAAGGAAGAAAAGGAACATGAAAGACAAAGCTGAGGTGGAAGTGTAAGAAGGCACAGATCTAGAAGATGGCATGGTGAGTACGGGCAATAGCTAGCTGGTAGTTCAGTTTTCCTAGAATGAATCGACGTGAAGGGATGTAATATTCCAGAAAGAAAGGTGATGGGGTAGATTGCAGGTAGATTGGGCAATTTACTCTAGAGGTGATAGGGAACTAAGGAAAATTTTTGATCAGGGAAATGCCACGTTCCAATGCATGTCTTCAGGGAATTATTTTGTCCTCTTTGTGAAACATGAAAAGGAATTACTAGAGTCAGGGAAACCACTAGAAGGCTCTCGGAGTGAACAGGGATGAAGGCTTGAGCTAGGCTACTGGCCTCATGATTGGAGAGAAGAGCTAAATGAAAGAGGGAGCATTGAGTGGACTTGACAACTAATTAATTACGGGGGAGGGGAGGGAGAAGGAAGAGACTTTGAAACTGGTGACCAGGTGGTGACTGAATGTGGTCCCTGCTTGCACTCCCAGAGAAACAGGTAAATTCGAAGAAAGAATGTAATGGGGGAAGGTGCTGTTCAGTTTTCGACATGGTGAGCTTGATTTCCCAGTGGGACACTGGTACAGATCTCAAAGGCTGTTAGCAGATGCTGAATTGAAGTTAAAGGTAATAGGTTAGGACTGAATCCAATAGAATCTGGCCAAGACATTCCAAGACTCTTCAAGTAAGCGGAAAATCGCAGTATAGCAAACAGCATTATTTAATAAGTATTTCTTATCTGAAAATACCTAGGCACTTTACGACTTTTCTTACGGACTTATCAGAACTATCGGCATCACTACTCTTCTACTTGGGGGCTGTTATTTTTCTTTTAAACCCTTATCCATATCGATTCCAAGCACAAGAGCTGTAAGGGCTAGATAACGGGTTCAATGACTTTCCCAGAGGCACACAGTTAGGAAGTATCTGAGGACACATTTGAACTCAGGACCTCCTGTCTCCAAGTCTGGCGCTCTCTCCACTGAGCCATTCAGCTGCCTCTGGGGCCATTATTAATAAATAACTAGATAGTGTCAATGAAACAGAGAAGCACTGCTGTAACGTGGACACATTACAAGTGAGAACTCCTGACAAACACGGATGCAGGAGCTGGTGTTTGGCACAAAACTGTAATGACTCACACGAATGCTTCTCAGAGTGAGAATGAGCACGATTGGGAAAGCTGCTTCGAGAATTTATCCTGTTTGGGGAAATGGCACAAATTTAGCATGTAATTAAATATTTTTATTTTACATATTTTTCTGCCTTTTATGTTTTTGGTTGCAACTTGCACATACCTGAATTAATGTATGTGGAGTTTGAGTAAAACAAGGTTCTATTGTATAGATTTGGGTGTCCTCTGTATAGTAACCACAGTTGCCAATGAAATCATCAAGGAAAGAATTAAGAAAAAATGTGGGATCATGGCAGAGCTTTGAGAGCCACCCATAAAGAAGCCCAAGGAACTCCCAAATGGGTAAGAGGAGAGCTAGAAGAGAGCAATGCCAGAGAAGCCAGAGACGTAGGAGATGATATCCAGAATGGCAGGCAAGAGTGTCCAAAAAATAAAGGAAAGTGAGGACCAAGAAAGGCAATCTACTTTAGCAATTACCTTGGAGAAAGTGATTTATTAGAACCAATTAGTAGGTCAATAAGGAGATCCGGATGAGGAATAAGTCAGAAGGGGTTGTAGAAATGGAGATGGCCCCCACTGAGTCTTATCATGCTAGAGTGACTATTAGAAAGAGGCATGTGTATTAGGGCATAGACCCATGACCACTGCAGGCCCTTGTGCCTTCTTGGAAGGATCCCTATAGGGCTTACATTCTGGTTGATCACCAAGCCTTTGGTTCCCCATATGTCAGTGATGGTGAACCTATTAGAAACTGAGTGCCCAAACAACAACCCTCATGCTGCATATGAGCCTCCCAGACAGGGGAGGGAGAGAGCACTTCCACTGGGCTGCTGGGCAGAGGGGCAGGTGAGGAGAGAAATGTCCTCAGGCACACGTGGAGAAAGGGAAGGGATTAGCCCCCTACGGCATATTCTGGCACACATGCCATAGGTTTACCAACATGGCCCTATGTGTATATTTGGTACAGGCAATTAAATTGAGCATCAATAATAGGTGCATTCAGGGGCAGCTAGGTGGTACAGTCGATAAAGTGCCAAGTCAGGAGTCAGGAGGACCTAGATTCAAATCTGGCTTCCAACATTTCCTAGCTGTGTGATCCTTAGCAAGTCTCTCAACCCTGTTTGCTTAGCCCTGACCCTTTTGTCTTAAAGTTATTACTATGACAGAAAATAAGGGTTTAAAAAAAACAGATTATGCATCCTCATGTGAAATGATCTCAAAATATTCCATTAAGCACAGACTTTTGCAAGAGATTCTTAAAACGGAATGTCATCAGAAAAAAGTCCCCATATACTCCAAAATGTTTACAGAAGCACTTTTTGGGAGAGCTAAGAATGGGAATGGGAAACAAAGTAAACGCCCAACAACTAGGGAACAGATAAACAAAGCATGGGACAAATGTAATGGGATATTCTTATGCTGTAAGAAATGATATATGTGGGGTAGCTAGGTGGCTCAGTGGATAAAGTCAGGCCTAGAGACAGGAAGGCCTGGCTTCAAATCCAACCTTGGACATTTTCTAGTTGTGTGACCCTAGACAAGTCATTTAACCCCCATTTCCTAGCTCTTTCCGCTCTTTTGCCTTGGAACTAATATTTTGTATCAATTCCAGGCTGGAAGGTAAAGGTTTTACAAAAAAGAAAGAAAGAAATTATATATGTGATGAAGCATGGAAGGATTTATAAATCCTGATACAGAGTAATGTGAGCAAGGGCCAAGAAAACACCATACAAAGTAACTATAACAATGTAAATGGAAAGAATGACAAACCAAAAAATTAAAAGTACCTCTGGGGCAAGCAGCTGGGTGGCTCAGTGGATAAAGAGCCAGGTCAGGAACTGATGGACTTGTATTCCAATCTGGCCTCAGACACTTCCTAGCTGTGTGACCCTGGGCAAGTCACTTAACCCCCATTGCCTGGCCCTTACTACTCCTCTGCCTCGGAACTGATACTTAGTATTGACTCTACACCTGAAGGTAAGAGTTATTAAAAAGTATATATAACAAAATGACACAGACCAAGAGGATCTAAAGGATGAGATAGAAGACACCCCCAATTTACCCCTTCATGGAGCCATGGGGATCAGACATTGCACGTGTTTTTAGTCTTGTCTCAGTTTATCAATCAGTTGTGCTATTTTTTCCTCTCAAAAATATGCTCTTTGTCACATGGAATAGCTCTGGTGGGGGTGGGGTAGGAGAGGCGGAGGCAGCCAAGTGACTCACTCAGTGGACGGAGCGATGAGCCTGGAGTCAGAAAGACCTGAGCGTGAATGCAACCTCAGATATTTGCTAGCTGTGTGACCCTGGGCAAGTCACTTAACCTCCGTTTGCCTTAAGCCGTTAGAGAAGGAACTGGCACATCACTCCAGGATCTCTGCCAAGGAAGCCTTCATGGAACAGCATTAGGGAGATATGGTCCATGGCGGTCACAAATGAACGACAGCTGGGGACAACATACTGATGTATGAAACAGAAAAAAAGTGGACTGGCAGGGTTCATTTCTGCTGTATCGGCGCTAAGTGAATTCTGGAATTCAACAATTCCAGAAATATTGGTTGGGGCCATTCTATGCACAAGGAGTCATGTTAAACATCAGGAAATAAGGACAGATCTCCAAGATGGTTCTCTTGCTAAGTCCTGACTTCTTCCCTCGGGCCTAGGAATTTATGAGTGGGGAATTCCCATGATTCCCCACTCAACTGTTGTTATTTAGTCTTTTTTAGTTCTGTATAACTCTTCATGACCCCATCCAGGGTTTTCTTGGCAGAGACACTGGGCTGGCTTGCCATTTCCTTCTCCAGCTCATTTTACAGATGAGGAAACTGAGGCAAACAGAGTGAAGCGACTTGCCCAGGGTCACCCAGCTAGTGTCCAAGGCCAGACTTGAACTCGGGAAGATGAGGCTTCCTGTGTCCAGGCCTGGTGCTCTCTTCGCTGTGGCCCAAGTGAACCCAGTCCAGTTGCATTTACTTGTGCACAAGTAGGTGCTATTATTTTCTTCATTTTACAGATGAGGAAACTGAGTCAGAGAGAAGTTAAATGATTTGTCCTGGGTCGCACAGCTAGTGACTGAATCAGGATTTGAACTCAAGACTTTCCACTTTCTAACTGCTGGTCTAGAATTCTACAAGAAGATAGTGATATCTCTTGGTTGGGAGCTTGGCACAGTGTTATGCCATCTCAGAGTCCTGGGACCATGGTTTTACTGAGGTCTTTCAAGGATGGCCGCCATTTTGGACTGAGAGCATTCACACCTTTCTGTATTTGTTTTTAAATCCTTACATTCTGCCACAGAATCAATACTAAGACAAAAGAATGGTAAAGTTGGGCCCAGAGTCACGCAGCTTAAAAGTATGGGGGGCCACATTTGAACCCAGGACCTCCTGACTCCAGAACTGACCACTCTTCCCCTGGGTATATATATATAAAAAACACCTTCTGTCTTAAAAAGGATACTAAATATGGGTTCCACGATAGAAGAGTGGTAAGGGCTAGTCAATGGGGGTAAATGACTTGTCCAAGGTCACACACTAGGAAGTGTCAGAGGCCAGATTTAAGGCTATCATTATTATTGTTATTAATTATGATCATTCTTATTTCTCAGACGGAACATCGGTGAGGGCAGGGGTCCATGTGTATGAATCATAGGAGCTGCCGAGGACCTCTCTGAGCTATGAACCCGAGAAAAATTCAAGTTAAAGTCCATGTGGGATGAGAGTGTAATGCGTCATTCTCAACAGCAGGTGGCACTCTCCCACCGCAAATGAATTGTCCCAGGCTGACGATCACGTGGTCTAGTCAAGCGCTTCCCAAAGCAGATTCATTGATTAAAGAGCCAGAGAGAAGAAATAAGCGTTTTCTGTATTGGGAGGAGGGGGGAGGAGGGAGGTTTCCTCTTTGGCTGGTGTGCTGCGCCCCCTTCTACATGGCAGGCCCATCTATCGCTTTAGAGTCTTAGGAGGTTGCTTGGGGGACAGTGAGGCATAAAATGATTTACCCAGGGTCATGCTGCTCAGAAGCAGCTTCCAAGGAGTCATCCAAGGGAGTCCCTCTGTCATGCTACCACTAAAATTACAATCAAGACTACTTATTTATAAAGACTAGTAAGTACACAGGTGCTGCAGTGGCTAAAACGCTGGAGGTGGAGTCAGAAAAACTCCTCTTCTTTTGTTCAAATCCAGCCTCAGACACTTCCTAGCTGTGTGACCCTGGGTGAGTCACTTGACTCTGTAAAATGAGCTGGAGAAAGAAAATGGCAACCCCCTTCAGTATCTCTGCCAAGAAAACCCCAAATGGGGTCATGAAGACTTAGACACAACTGAAACAACGAACACCAAAAGCAAGTACAATCCCATGCCTCAATAGTCTTGTTGACATTTGACTTCTTGAAGATGAATGCAAATTACTTTTTAATGTGGAGGTGATTCTTCTTTTTATATGTTTTTTATTTTTTTAAATAATGTTTTATTTTTTTTCAATTACATGTAAAAAACAATTTTGGGAGGCAGCTGGCTAGCTCAGTGGATAGAGTCACATCTAGAGGAGGGAGTTCCTGGGTTCAAATGTGACCTCAGACACTTCCTAGCTGTGTGACTGTGGACAAGTCACTTAACCCCCATTGCCTAGCCCTTACCACTCTTCTGCCTTGGAACCCATACACAATATTGATTCTAAGACAGAAGGTATGGATTTAAAACAAAAACAATTTTTTTAACATTCATTTTTTAAAGTTCTAAGCTCCAAATTCTCTCCCCTTCTCTCCCTCCCTCCCTTTCCTGATATGGTAAGTAATTCAATTTATATTTTACATGTACAGTCATGTATGAAAGTCAAATATTATTACAGTTATGAAGCAGGGAAACTAAGTGGTATCCAGGTTTCTAGCTGGCTGGTTTTCTCCTGCTGCCCAGAAGTGACCATAGAGACCCATAGCTATTTTACTTTTTGGAGAAAGAGAAGAGAAGAATAGAAAAGGGAGAGATGAGGAGGGGAAAATAGTTTTCGTAGTTTGTTCCCAGTGGGGTGGTCTGCATACCTCCAGGATGGTTTGCACTCACTAAAAGTGGGAGAGTAAAATGAAAGGCATCAAATGAACAAGTATGTCATGTTCCTTCACAGCAAGTCATACCCATGAGTAGTGGACCAAGAACTAGTTTCAGAATCTGGAAATTTTTTTTAAACCCTTACATTCTGTCTTAGAATCAATCCTCTGCATAGGTTCCAAGGCAGAAGAGGAGTAAGGGCTAGACAATGGGGGTTAAGTGACAGCTAGGAAGTGTCTGAGGTCAAATTTGAACCTGCCATCTCCAGGCCTAGCTCTCTATCTAGTGAGCCACCCAGATGCCCCCACAGTATTGATTCAAAGATGGAAGGTAAAGGGGTGGGGAGGAAGGAAGGAAGGAAAGAAGGAAGGAAGGAAGGAAGGAAGGAAGGAAGGAAGGAAGGAAGGAAGGAAGGAAGGAAGGAAGGAAGGAAGGGAGGGAGGGAGGGAGGGAGGGAGGGAGGGAGGGAGGGAGGAAAGGAAAGAAGGAAGGAAGGAAAGAAGGAAGGAAGGAAGGAAGGAAGGAAGGAAGGAAGGAAGGAAGGAAGGAAGGAAGGAAGGAAGGGAGGGAGGGAGGGAGGGAGGGAGGGAGGGAGGGAGGGAGGAAAGGAAGGAAGGAAGGAAGGAAGGAAGGAATCAGCTCTGGCTCAGGAGAACTAGTCCTTTGAATCTGAGAAATCCAGGAGAATTAGTCCTTTGAATCTGAGAAATCCAGAGAGATACTAGGAGAAACCCTGGACTTGGGAATAGGAAGCCTAGGTTCAAATCCTGCCTTTTACAATCAATACCCAAATGGTTTGGGTCCTTTCCCTCTCTTAGGCTGTTGGATCATCTTTAAAAATGGAGCCAATAATATTTTCAATCCTTATTTCACTGGATGATGAGAGAAAAATGCCTTATAAACTCTAAAGAGGTTGACAAATTTGAGTTAGTTGACAAATCTTTCTTTAGTCCCCCATATACTGAGCAAGTCACTTATTCTCTCTGGCTCAGTTTCTTCTATAAAATGGAGATAACAATAGCACATACCTCACAGGGTTATTTTGCAAACTTTAAAGAGCTGTATAAAGGGTCACTATTATTAGTAGGCAGGGATTTGATTGGTGGTTCCTAGGGATCCCTATAGTGAGGGGACTTCCTCCACCCATGGAAGTGGACATCTTTTCTGTAACTTATCTTTAGAACATTGAGAGGTGACTTGTCCAGATTCACACAGCCAGGCTATGTTGAAGGCTGGATTTGAACCCAAGTCTTCCTGGCTTTAAGGACATGTATGCTACCTCAATGATTATTACTATCCTCAAAGTACTGAAGGGGCAAGAGATGGATGAACCTTTAGTGAGAATTTTTGTCTTTAGAGACAAAATAGGAAGGGAGGGGACCCCCGGAGACAGCAAAGCAAAGGCAGGAAGGTGGGCAAGGGGTGATGAGGAAGGGAGGGTAAGAAGACAGAAGTATGGAGGAAAGATGGAAGTGGAGAGAGAAACAGGTAGAGATATAAAGGGAAAGAATGAGGGGAGAGAAAGGCAGGAAGGAAGGAAGGAAGGAAGGAAGGAGCAAAAAAGGAAGAGAAAGAAAGGAGGGAGAGAGGAAGGAAGATTGTCAGAACATAAGAGAAAAGATGATGAGAGGGAAGCGAGAAGAGATGGAGCAGGGAGGAATGGAGAAAAGAAGGAAGGCGAGGGGGAGGGGAACAGGTGGAGGGTTGGAGAGAGAGAAAGGAAAAGGGGAAGTGAGTGGAGAGAAGAGGGAGGGGAGATGGGGAAGAAAGAGGAGAGGATCAGAAAAAATGGAGAAGGCAGGGAGGAGGGAAAAATGGAGAGATAGAAGAGGGGAAGAAAAGCAGAAGAAAGGAGGAGGAGCGGAGAAGGATTAGAGGAAGAAGTAGGAGTGAAGAAAGAGAAAGTGGAAGGTCCTTGGTTCAAATGTGACCTCAGTCACTTCCCAGCTTTGTGACCCTGGGCAAGTCATTCATTCCCAGCACCTCACCCTTGCCACTCTTCTACCCTGGAACAGATACTCATTATTGATTCCAAGAAGGAAGGCAACAGTTATAAAAGAAAGTGGGTGAAAGAGGGAGGGAAATAGAGGACCGAAGAAAGAGAGGAGGATGGAGAATGCGCAGTGTTACGTAATGAGAGGAGCCTTGGGTTTGAACTACAGCGCTGATATTTACCTGGTCTCTTTTCCTCTTTGGGCCTCAGTTTCCCAGTCTGTAACAGGAGGGAGGAGGATCACTTTCGAGCCCTTCCCTTACAGACGCGTTCCCTTTAACGCATAATCGATCACAGATCGCGTCGGTCCCAACAACTCCCGCTCCGCCTCCCGCCTTCTCCCCGGTTCCCGGGGCGGACTCCCGCCGGGTCCTAGTATCGCCCCCTGCCGGCTGGAGGTGAACCCCAAGCCAATCGAAGGCCTAGACTGGGCCGCTGACATCATAGGTCGGAAGCGGAACCGGCCAATGGGACCTGGGCGCGATCGGGGCTCGCCTCGCCGGGGCTGGAGCGCGGGGGGTTTGACTGGGCCGCCGTCGTTGTTGTGACGGTCCCACGCCGCGGCCGCCGCCAAACGGTTCCGGGCCCCGCACGGTTCCGCCCGCCGTGCCCACCCCCGACTCTGCCGGTCCCGCCCCATCCCTCCTCTCGCCCGGCGCTGGCGCGGCCGCATCCCCATGGCCTTCGCTCCGGTAAGGATGGATAGGCTTGGGTGGGGAGAGTGAGGGGGGGGGGGCCGCTGAGATGAGGGGGACAGAGAGGGGGCGGACCTTGGGGCTCCGGAGCAACAGCCCTGCCCTGCCTGGGACCGGCGGGGAAATTGAGACCTGGTGCCGCGGGAGGCGGAGGAGGGACTGCCCAGCCCCGCCTCCTGGACGAGGGGTTAAAGTGAGTCAAAGGCAACCTAGCGGCATCCCCAGGGACACTCCACCAAGCCCGAGGGACCGTCGAGTCCATCTCCCTCGTCTGACAGGGAAAACTGAGGCATAGAGAGGCCAAGGGACTTACCTAAGGTCACTAGGCTGTGAGCCAGAACTCTCCAGAGGAGATAGATGGAAGGGGCACGGACCAGCCTAGAGTTTTTACAGAGAAGGAAACTGAAGCCTGAAAGTGAGCCCATCATCACTGAGTAAAGACCCACTATGGGGACAGCTAGGAGGCTCAGGGGATAGAAAGCCAGACCTGGAGAGAGAGGTAATGGGTTCAAATTTGGCCTGGCTATGTGACCTTGGGCAAATCACTTAAATCCCCAGCCTTTGCTGGAATCCTTTGGAATCCATACCTAGTATCAGTCTAAGACAAAAGCTAAGGTTTATTATTATTTATTTTTATTTTTAAGTCTTCTTTTCTGGGACAGCTGGGTAGCACAGTGGATAGAGAGCCAGGTCTGGAAACATAGGTCCTGGGTTCAAATGTGACCTCAGACACATCCTAGCACTGTGACCCTGGACAGTTCAACCCCAATTGCCTAGCTCTTACAGCTCTTCCACCTTGAAACTGATAGGATTTTAAATCAGAAGGTAAGGGGGAGGGAGAGGAAAGACCTGCTATATTCCAAGTGCTGTGCTAAGAGCTGGGGGTAGGAATAGAGGAAAGAGAGCCCTTGCCCTCAAGGAGCTTGCAGCCTTATGGAGGGGACAACATGCAAACAAATAAACAAAGCAAGCCATAGGCTGGATAAATGGAAGGAATTAGCCAAGGGAAGGCTCTAGAATGAAGAGGAGTTCCTGTACAAGGCAGGATTTTAGCTAGCACTTAAAGGGAGTGGAGGTTCCTTGCCCAAGGACCTTCAGTGAGTAGGAGAGCTGGGAGTCCAAAAACATTTAAGACAACTGTACTACTACGTCCTGGAGATGGGAAGTGCTGGGTTCCGATCTTGTCCTCAGACACTTCTAGCTATGTGGCCAGGGCAAGTCACTTAACCCCAGTTGTCTAGCCCTAGCCACTCTTCTGTCCTAGAATTAATACTAAGACAGAAGGTATGGGTTTAAAAAAAAAAAAAGACACCTACCTGTGGCTGGAGGGCCAGTGCCAGGGCAGAGCCATTGTTTCTCTGTTAGAAGCATTCCCTGGTGGACATTTGTCACATTCTGAGGCTAGGAGGGACCTCATAGAATCGTCTGATTCAGAGCTGGAAGGGCACTTTAGAGTTCTAGTCCGATTCTCATTTTCCAAAGGAGGAAGCTGGCCCTTGAGAGTGGAGCTGCCTTGTTCTATCACTTAGTCAGTCAGTGGGGAAAGCCCGTCTGTGAACCGAGCTCCCTGTTTCCTGGCTCCTCTTTCTGCCTGGAAGTGGTGTGCTGGCTCCTTTGGTAGACTACGAGCTTCCTGAGGCCAAGGACAGTTAGTTTCTCTGTGTATCCCCAGTAATTCACACACACAGTAAATCCTTGTTGAAAGACCAGAAAATTTGTATCCCTGTCAATGCTATCATATCCAGCCAGAGCAGCAGCTGCAAGCCTTGTCCCTTATCGGAGGGTGCCATGGTCAGCCTCAGACTCATCCTCCTGCTTAATTCCATCCCAGACTCCCGGGCTAGAAAGGACCTCATAGGACGCAGGATTTAGAGGCTCAGGGGCACTTGGCTATCACTTTGTCCAAGGGTCCTTAACTCATCTGGGGTCCATGGCCTCCCAAGGACTCTGTACACACATTTCAACAATCCATGAGCTTGGACTGGTGGGGGAAATTCATCTTCATTTTCATTCACTCCTCCGTGGAATCTAGCTTGTCATTGGATTATTTAAAAACATGATTTTACGGGCAGTGAGGTGGCTCAATGGGTAGAGAGCCGAGTCCTGGCTTCAAAGGTGGCCTCAGATACTTCCTAGCTGTGTGACCCTAGGCAGGTCACTTACCCAGTTGCCTAGCCTTCGCCACTCTTCCGCTTTGGAGCCCATACTTAGTATCAGTTCTAAGAAGGTAAGGGCTTAAAACAAAATAAAACGAGGTTCTGAGGAGGGCAGATTCTGCCAAAGGGGGTCCGTGTCTCAAAAAGGGTGAGAAAGGGCAGCTCTGTTTGAATGGGTTCATTTATACCAACCACCTCTCTCAGGGTTAGTCTGCAGGGAAGGCTGGAAATTGTTCTGGCTAGGACTGAAAAGGAAGGGGCCTTGTTCTTTATTTGTGAGGGACAGTTGTTTCTATGCAAGGGAGGTTTACAACGGTCCTGCTCCTTAGCCCTTCAGATCCTCTTGTCAGAAGTGAAAATTGTTGGTGAATTTTTTGTTCATTTGTTTAAATGGAGAGGACTGAGATTCCGCTACCTGTGTGACCTTGGGCTAGTCAAGGAACCTCTCTAGCCTCAGTTTCCCCATTTGTAAAATGAAAGATATGGCCTAAAGGGCCTTTAAGGTTCCTTCCAGCTCTAAATAGATGATGCTACTCTTAATTTGCTCCAAAGCTAAGAGCTGAAAGAGACCTCAGAGGCTATTTAGTCCAACCTCTTCATTTTAGAAAGAAACCAAGGCACAGAGAGAAGTGAATGAACCTAGGCCAGGACTTCTTCATTCCAAAGCCCAGTGTCCCATATCCACCACACCTTCTCACCTCCAGTTTTCCACGAGAAGGTGGAAGCTGCCCATTTGCTTACCTTTGTAAGGCCCTCTGATGGGGAGTGGGGCTCACCTGCCTGCTATTGCTCCTCCTTGGACCTGTGACATCATGGGGGGGGGGGGTCTTATCTTGCTCTGAACTGGATGTAAGGCAGAGTGGCCCCTTCCTCTCCCGGAGTGCTCCTGGTGGGGGTCCTCCACCCGTCTGCTTTAGCAGCCTTCTGTCGGCAGTGACCTTACCCCGAAGGTGACAGGTGCTCCCATGGGGAGAGGCTGACAGCAGAGGTGGCCGGCCCCCTCCACCTGTTGGCTAGCAGCTCCTTCGTGGCCGGTGGGTCACTGAAAGGGGAATTTCACTTCCTCCCTGAAATGGGGCAGCCGCCCTTTGACCCCCTGCTGGCCTGTCCTTCCAGGAGGATCCCATTTTGGAACGTTATTTCAAAGGCCATAAAGCTGCAGTGACCAGTGTGGACTTCAGCCCCAGTGCCAAACGACTTGGTAAGTGGCACGCTCCCCTCCCCCTTTTGTTTTCTTCTTAACCCTCAGTCACAGGAGGGATGACGGACCGTGTTAAGGACTGAGACAGGACACAGGGGTTAGGGTCTGGATCCTCACCCGCTCTCTGCCTCAGTTTCCTCATCAGCTCCAAATTTGGCTTTGGGGCCCACGTACTCCGACCTTGCTTATGCAGACACTTTCCCCGTGCCTCTGTTTCCTTACCTCCAAAGTGAGGGGTTTGTATTTGCTCCCAAAAAGCAGTGAGCCTTTAAGGGCAGCCCGTTTGTGACAGGAACTTGGGCTTGACTCAGCCCAGAGATTTCCAGCGAGGGTGGGATGGACCGTGGGAGTTGGGGTGGAGGTAGGGAGGGCTGGTCCCTCCGGGTCCAGTTCCGAAAAGCTCCTCCCCAGTCCTGTGCTGGCTCGGTGGCGGGGCCCAAGTGGGGAAGAGGGGGCGCCCGCCCCCTGCCCAGCTGGAGGCGCGGCTTAGGGAGGGGTCAGGCCCGGAGGAAGGCGGGTTTCTGGGGCCCGGCTGCGCCTGCGTGGGCGTGAGAGTGCCCTGGGAGGGAGCTTGTGCCCTGAAGTTCCCTGGGCGCTCTGGAGGAAGTAGTGAGCCCGGGAGTTTAGGCTTCAGCGTGCTGTGCTGCGCCGCGCCTGGGGTGGCCCCGGCCCCGCCCAGCGGCTGCACAAACTTTTCCGCTGGGCTGGGCCGGGAACAGAGGCGGGAGGCGGCTGCTGCTGCAGCAGCAGCAGGGCAGCACCGGCTCCAGCGCGGGCACCAGCCATGAAGGTGCGTGTCCAGGCCAGGTGGGTTTGGCTCAGCAAGGGTTGCGTGCTGCTGGGCGCCCTCACGGTGGCCTACGTGGTGCTGGAGCTGAGCGTGGCATCGCTCCGGGGTGCCCCTTCTGGGCACAGCCTCACCCCCGGCAGGTGGGACAGCCCGCCGGAAGACCTTGCGCAGCCCCTGTACAAGAAGCCCCCGCCCGACCCCGGCGCCCTGGGCGAGTGGGGAGAGGCCAGCCACCTCCAGCTTCAGGGGGATGCGGAGAAGCAGCAGGCGGAGGAGCTCACCGAGAAGTATGCTATCAACATCTACCTGAGCGACAGAATCTCCCTGCACCGCCACATCCGGGACGACCGCATGTACGAGTGCAGGCTCAAGAGCTTCGACTACCGCAGGCTGCCCACCACCTCGGTCATCATCGCCTTCTACAACGAAGCCTGGTCCACGCTCCTGCGCACAGTCCACAGCGTCCTGGAGACGGCCCCCGCGGTTCTGCTCAAGGAGATCATCCTGGTGGACGACCTGAGCGATAAAGTGTATCTGAAGGCGCAGCTGGAGACCTACATCAGCAGCCTGCAGCGAGTGCGCCTTATCAGGACCAAGAAGCGCGAGGGGCTGGTTCGTGCCCGCCTCATCGGAGCCACCTTTGCCACTGGGGAGGTCCTCACCTTCCTGGACTGCCACTGCGAGTGCAACCAGGGCTGGCTGGAGCCGCTGCTGGAGAGGATCGGCCAAGACGAGTCCGTGATCATTTGCCCTGTCATAGACACCATCGACTGGAACACCTTCGACTTCTACATGCAGGAGGGGGAGCCTGTGATCGGCGGCTTCGACTGGCACCTGACCTTCCAGTGGCAGCCCGTCCCGGAGCACGAGAGGAGGCGATGGCAATCCCGGACGGACCCCATCAAGTCCCCCGTCATGGCCGGAGGGCTGTTTGCAGTCAGTAAAAAATATTTCGAGTACCTGGGCACTTACGATACTGGCATGGAAGTGTGGGGTGGGGAGAACCTGGAGTTGTCGTTCAGGGTCTGGCAGTGCGGAGGGGCGCTGGAGATTCACCCGTGCTCCCACGTGGGCCACGTCTTCCCCAAGCGAGCCCCCTACGCCAGGCCCAACTTCCGGCAGAACACGGTGCGAGCCGCGGAGGTGTGGATGGATGACTACAAAGAGCACTTCTACAATCGCAACCCCTTAGCGAGGAAGGAAAGTTACGGGGATGTGTCCGAGAGAAAACTCCTAAGAAAACGGTTGAATTGCAAGAGTTTTGACTGGTATTTGAAAACTGTGTTTCCTGCCTTGCGGGTGCCGGAGGATCGGCCTGGCTGGCACGGGGCTATTCGCAGTGTGGGCATCTCCTCCGAATGTCTCGACTACAAAACTCCGGAGCGGGACCCCACAGAAGCGCACCTCTCCCTCTTTGGCTGCCACGGACAAGGAGGCAACCAGTTCTTCGAGTACACCCTAAAGAAAGAGTTGCGGTTTAGTGTCCAGACGGAATTGTGCCTCGTAGCCCCGAAGCAAAAAGATGCCGTTGGAATGCAATACTGCCCCAAGGAGGGGGCCCCTATTCCCGAAGAGATGATTTGGCATTTTAAAGAAGATGGAGCCATCTATCATCCCCAGTCTGGCCTGTGTCTCAGTGCCCACCGGACAGCGGAGGGGCGGCCTGATGTGCACATGAGAACTTGTATCAGTGGAGAGAAGAATCAGATCTGGAGGTTTGAGAAATAGAGTGGACTGGGCGGGAGCAGCCTCACTGGAGACTGGATTTGGTTAAAAAGTCATTTGAGTGCTGATCTTGATCAGAGATCATTCCAGGAAAGCCGTTTCCTATCTAATACAAGAAACTGGTGGTGGGCCCAGGACCACTTTTCCTGTTACTAGGTGCCTTATGAACCGAATTCATTTACTAAGCCCAACCCTTTTACCGGGAGAGCCCCAAAGGCTTTAAATTCCTAAACTACAATTCAAGAAATCAAATATCAGCTGTGTGAGATACTGCTTAGAATAATGCATAAATTACTGGCATTTGAAGAACTTTGCAGTGTGATTACACTAAAACTGGCCTGGTAAATATAAGATTTTTATTTCAAGCATCAATTTGAACTTTAAAGTTATTTTGTTGTTGTAGAGGTGGAAGAGTGCATTATTAACCTTTGGTTTTTGTTTTTTAAACTCTTATCACCTTAGAATCTATACTAAGTATGGGTTCCAAGACAGAAAAGTGATAAGGACTGGGCAGTGGGGGTTAAGTGACTTGCCCAGGATCACCCACCTAGCATCATTAGCCTTTGTTGGCATAGGAAACCACAGTTCTAGAGCAGAATTAGGTTATTAAATGATGCAATTTAATGCTCAGACATCTCAAGAAATCTATAGGGGGAAATGGAGAAGTGTCTGAAATTTTTCTGGAGTCAGTGCATTTACCTGGTGCCTGTTGGAGCCACTCACTGTGACTTGATTAAGAAATCCCAGTGAATACTCTTACACACATATATACAAGCTTATTCTCTTGATGCAGTTTTTTTTTTCATTTCATAAATAGAAGAGAATCAAAGCAGTTATTCCTCTTCCTCTTTTTGGTTAATGTTTAATCATTTAAAGTAAACACAGAGGAGATGGCCCAGAACCCAAGACCAACAATATTTACATGATGTGAAAGAAAATACAGTTTGACTAAAATATCTATCTGTAGCACTCTCTTCTCCTTATGGTTGCCAGTTAGGAAAATACATTACTTCTTAGCAATGCAATCTTCAAATCCACTTTCCATCTTTTCCTAGTTCAACTGCAAATGTTGAGCCACATACCTCTCAACTATGAAGCTTGAAAAGGTTTTGTTTTTTTCTTTTTCTTTTTTTTTAAATGAGCTGAGCTCAATTAAGTTTCTATGTTTTGGTTGGGGAATGAATGCTAGCTGTAGTTAGCTGGTCACTGTGTTTATGTGATTTTGATAACTGTTGAATAAACTTTTTTTTAATGGATGAGGAATGAGAAATGTTTCCCAAACTCCATTATTTGAGAAGCAATGCAAGCTTTGAAAGTGAGATTTTGGTTATTGGTCTTTTAATTTGTCTTTTTTTCTGTGAGACTCTAACCAACATGACAGTAAAAGTTCTTTGTTTATAAAGAACCGATATAGACATCATTTTCAAACAAGACTCATACCTCATTTTTATTTTTTTTAAGTAGTTTATCAACTCACTTGGGGGATACCACTGTTCAACCTTCACTATCCAGGCTGCCTACAGGACATCGGTTTGCTTGCAACACTTCCAGCTCAGGTGTACAATGACACCTGAGGGAAATTGATCTCTTCACCTTCTAAATTGCTATGCCATTTTACAGGAAAATTTCTGGTAACTAGCTGTTCTAGCCAAGGGAAGCTCTGGAGGAAGTCAGACTTCTCTAGGTATGAAGAGGGAGTAACTTTATGGAAAGAAACTTGAGGTCTGTGATGGAAGCTGAGAAGGAGTGCTTGCCTCTCTGATGGTGGGCCATTAATGGAGAACCCTGAGCGGGGTAGCTAGGACCAATTTATTAAATGCCCATTAATGTGCCAGCACCAATGTGCTGAGCTTTGGGGGTTCAAGAGCAAAAGTGAAACAAACTGGAGGGGCTGAACAGCCTTCTTATCCTTGATTAACCTTAGCAGAGTGCAGCTCTGTTGTTGTGTGTGACATGCTGTAAATTTCATGTGCCCAGGCACTGGCTAAAGTCAAATGTAAATTATTATTATTGTTGTTGACTACCTGAAGTTTGGGTTTCTCTGCACCATCTGTCTCCTGTGTATGGACAGCTCAAGTCATCTCGTGACTGTTTCTAAGTCAGGCTTTCTGCTTAATAGTTGCTCTGGTGAAGTTTTTGATGAGATAGGAATTTGAAACTGGGTCAGATTGAGTGTGTGAACTGTGAATTAACATCGTGGGCTTCAGATTTCTACACTAACCTTCATTAAAATGGAGAAACTCAATGTCGGTATTTTTAATGATGAGGACGTGAATCTCAAGACATATTTTCTTGCAGCTGAATTTAGTTTACTCAGAAGGATCCAATCCACTTTATGTTGGCAAAGAAAACTTTCCTTGGCTGAAGACAAGAGGAAATTAAATGGCCTATATGTTTGTTTTGTTTGGTTGTCAATGAAAACTTGTCCTCTGGCCTTTCTTTGAGTTGCTATTTTGAATACTTATGAAAGAATGTTGAGATGTTTTAATATGTTATAAAAGGTGAACAAATGGCTCTCTGTGATCAGTTAGAATGTGGACCCATCTTTTTTTTCCTCTAATGGTTTTTTTTTTCCCTCTAATGGTTTTTAAAGTGATATTGGAGGGGACAGCTGGGAGTCTCAGGGGATTGAGAGCCAGGCCCAGAGATGGGAGGTTCTGGGTTCAAATCTAGCCTTAGACACTTCCTAGCCATGTGACCTCTGGCAAATCATTTAATCCCCATTGCCTAGCCATTGCTGCTCTTCTGCCTTGGAACCAATACACAGTATTTATTCTAATATGGAAAGTAAGGGTTTAAAAAAAAAAGTAATATTGGAGGAACATCAAATAAACTGTGACCTGGGGAGGGAGGAATAGAAGCAGGTGTTCTGATTTATTCTCATAGGTTCAGCTGTCACTGAGAGACATCAATGATAGGGTAATTTTGGCTTCTAATTCTCTTATTCATTCATTCAGTATAAATATTTATTATATACCTGTCATGACCCAGGCCCTGTGCTAAACACTGAGGAAATAGAAAGAGCCAAAAGATAGTCCCTGCCCTCAAGGAGCATGTAATCTGTTGGGGAAGACAACACACAAACAAATCTATATGAAGCAAGCTAGACACAGGATAAATGTGAAACCATGAAGAGGAGGGGGGGCTTCCAGTTGACAGAGTTTGAGTTGAGACTTTAGGGAGCCAAGGCAGTTAGTAGCCAGATTAGGGAAGGGAGAGCATTTCAGGCATGGGGACAGCCTGAGGGAATTGCCTGGAACCAAGAGATGCCGTGTCTTGTTTGGTGTCACAGGATCAAGGAGTATGTGTCACAGTATAAGGTGTAGGAAGCCTGGAAAGGTCGGAGAGGGCTCGGTTCTGTATTTTGAAGGCCAAATAGAGAATTTTGTACTTTATCCTGTAGGGAGCCATAGGAGTTTGCCATGTGAGGAGGTGACAGGATCAGACCTGCACTTTGGTGGCCAAATAGAGGATGGATCGGAGCAGGGAGAGACTTGAGGCAAGCAATCCCACCATTCAGCTGTTTATTGCAATAACCCAGGCATGGAGTGATGAGGACCTGCATTAGAGTGATGGCAGTGTCAGGACAGAAGGGAATGTATATATGTATGAGGGATATTGCAGAGGGGAAATCCACAGGCCTTGGCAACAGATTGGATAGGAGGGTGGAGGGAGTGGGAAATAGTGAGAAGGCCAAGATGACTTTTAGGTTGTGAGCATGAGAGACTGGAAGGATGGTGTTGCTCACTACGGTAATAAGGAAGGTGGAGGAAAAAGATAATGCATTCTGTGTGGGACACATTGAGTTTAAGATGTCTACTGGACATCCAGTTCTAGTTATCTGAAAGGCTGTTGGAGAGGCGAAATTGGAGATCAAGAGAGATACTGGGGCAGGAAAGATAGATTTGAGAATCATCAGCATAAAGAGAGTCATTAAATCCTTGGGAGCTGATGAGATCACCAAATAAAGTAGTAGGGAGGGAAAAACAAAGAGGACCCTCAGGGACACCTATAATGACAGGGGGCTGATCTGGAGGAAGCTCTAGCAAAGGAAGGACAGAGAAGCAGTGGTCAGATAAGTAGGAGGAAAACCAGGAGAGTGGTATCCCCAGAAAAGCAAGGAGGAGAGAGCAATCAGCAGTGTCTAAGGCTGCAGAGGGGCAAAGAAGAGAGGATTGAGAAAAGACCATTAGATTTGGCAGCCAGGAGATCATTAGTAACTTTATAGAGAGCAATTTTGGTAGAATGACAAGTCAGTTTTTAAGAATGAGAGGAGAGAGTAAGAGAAGCCTCTTCAAGGAGTTTGTCTGCAAAAGGTAGCAGAGAAATGAAGATAGTTATTGGGTACTGAAGGATCTAGTGAGAGCTTTTTCAAGCGAGGAGAGATGTGGGCTTGATTGTAGGCAATAGGAGAAGAGCCAGGAGAGAGGGAAAGATTGAAAATAAGTGAAAGAGTAAGGATAGCAGAAGGGGGGACAATCTATTGGAGGGGCCAAGATGAAATGGGATCTGGAAGATATAGGGTAGTTAGGTTTTGTGATTTTCTAAAACATTATTAATCACTGATTAATTATTGAGCTCCTGCTGTATAGCCTCCATGGTATACTGAGTGATGCTCAGTATTTACAGGGTGGGATCTTGCCTTATTTGCATTTGTATCTCCATCCTGTCACTGTCCCTTGCACACAGTAGGCATTCAGCAAATGTCAAAATGAATGATTGACATTTACCACTCCACCTTTTTGATAAATGACCCTCCAGGAGCACAGTACCCTTGTTATGCTTATCAGCCTCAAGCCTCAAGTTCTGTGCTTCTTGAGGCTTATGGATTGGGGGCGATTTTTCTCCTTTTCTTTTTCTAATAAAAAAGGCTTTTCATTAGACAATTCATAAACCCTAGGATGTGACCTTTGGTGTGGGGCAAGGGGCAAGAGGAGAGGTGGCAATAAGAGAGAAAGCAGGAGGTCAGAGAGGGAGAACAAAGAAAATCCCTGCATGCATCACCATCACCATCACCATGGACTTCCTAAATTTAAAAAAAAAAATTCCGGATTACATGTCGAGACAATGTTCAGTAATCATTTTCTGACATTATACAATCTCTGCTCTCTCCCTTCCACTCTTCCTTCTGCCCTCCCCAAATCACCAGGTAATATGATATAGGTTGTACATGAATCACCATTACTTTGTAAATACGGAAAGAGCTGATAAGACTCAGAAAAAAACAACCCTCCCTCCCAAAAGGCTTTTCATTAGACAATTTCATGGACCTTTAGATGTTGCCTTTGGTGTTGGTAAGGGGAGGGGTGGCAGCCAGAGACAAACCAGGAGGGGAGGGAGGGAGAATAGAGAAAATCCAGTCAGACACAGGTGGGCTTGGCTTCCTGGAGAATTAAGGGCACAATTATCCAGCCTCTCTCCAGGGTCCCAGGATGCAGAAGAATTCCTGTAGCAGGGGAGAAGCTCCTTAACTGAACAGTTTGGGGTCTGCTGCCCAGGGTCCCTTGGACTCCCTTTTTTTTTTCTTTTTTAAACCCTTACCTTCTGTTCAATTCCAAGGCAGAAGAGTGGTAAGGGTCAGGTAATTAGGGTTAAGTGACCTGTCCAGGTCCAGGTCACACAGCCAGGAATTATTAGATTAGATTTGAATTTAGGATCTCCCATCTCCAGACCTGGCACTCTTATCAATATCAATATTCTTTGGATTTGATTGTTCAAACACATATGACTACCTAACTCTTCTCACTTAGCCTACTTTTCTCCATTTTGTTTGTTAAAATATCAAAAGATTTTTTTTGTCAAGTGCCTACTGAAATCCAGATTACTGTGTCACCCCCTTGATCAATCAACCTAGTCACCTTACCAAAAAAATAAAATAAAATTGCTTTGGTATATCATTCATTCTTAGAAGCCTCTATACTGACTGTGAGTGATCACTGCTTCCCAATTCCAAGTTTTCACACACAATATATTTAACAATCTGCTCTAGATATAGAAAACGGGGACGCTGTGAACTGACCTAACTATTTTGGAGAATAGTCTAGAATTATGCCTTGAGAGTAAAAACTCTATTCTCTTAGACCCAGCAATGTTACTATTGAGTCCATTTCCCAAGGGGATCAGGGATAAAGAAAAAGACCCCGATATTCCAAAATGTTTAGAGCATCTCTTTTTGTGGTGGCAAAGAACTGGAAATTGAGAGGATGCCCAGCCATTGGGGAATGGCTGAACAAATGATGGTATATGGTTGTAGTGAAATACTACTGTGCCATAAGAAATGATGAGCTGGTTAATTTTATTTTATTGATTGGTTTTTTTAAAAAAAATCCTTACTTTCTGTTTTAGTAACAACTCTGAGACAGGAGGGCAAGGGTTAGTCTTGTCCAAGATCACACAGCTAGGAAATGTCTGAGACCAGATTTGAACCCAGATCCTCTTGACCGTAGAGCTGACACTTTATTCAGTGTGCCACCTAGCTGCCCCAGAGCAGGTTAACTTTTAAAACTTGGAGAAACCGAATAAGTAGAACCAAGGTGCATCTTATATAGTTACAGAATTACCGTTTGAAGAAGAACTTGTGGATGTCTGTATCTAGAGAAAGAACTGATCAACAGAAACACAAAAGACATCATTTGTATATGCACAAAAAATCTAATAAGAATACTCACTATCTAGTATGCATCTATTCTGCTCACTAGACATCACACTCATTAATGGGTAGGCTCTTCCCTCTTTCTTAGCAGTGCCCTCCCCGGACACAGCCCCTTCTCTTCTTTGACACTGGCTACTACTGCCACCGCCATGGTACAGCTCACAACGCCGTCATTGCAGTGGCTGGTCAAGTCTTTCCCCACTCCCGCCCAGCCTCCATTTAGCTGTCAGTCATCTTCCCAGAGCACTAGGCCACCCACCTCAGCCCTCTGGTCAGGAACCTCCAAAAGCCTGCGTGCCAGGCCCAAACCAGTCTTTGCTCGTAATGGGGGAGACAGTAGGCAGAGAGCTGTCCAAAAACACCCCCACTGTGTGGGTAATAGAGCTGGTCCCAGAGGAAACATTAAGGAGGGCCAAGCCCGAAGCCAGGAGACAGACGAGGAGGAAGAGCGTTCCGGACGTGGGGGACAGCCAGAAGATGGAGAGCTGTGTTTGGGGTGCAGCGAGGGGGTCGGTGTCACAGGATTGCAGAGGATCGGAGGGGGGGTCCCGTAAGGAAGCCATGAGAAGGGGACGAAGGGCTCCAAAAAGAGGGCGAGCAGAGGGAGCCACCTGCACCTACTGAATAGCCGGGATGATGCTGGCAGCCGTGGACTGTGGGAAGCTTAATTTGATAACTATGGGGAAAGTGGCAGGGAGAGCCTGGAGGCAGGCCGATCAGCCCACCTGTCTGGTGAGTCAGAGCAGGAGGGAGGTGGCAAGGCCTGCACCAGAGCATGTGGGAGACATATTATGAATGAAAGCCAACAAGAATCTGCAGGAGGCTGGATAGAGGAGGAAAGACAGCGAGTGAGGAGTTGAGGAAGCCGTCTGTGTCGGACTTTCTCTGTTCTTCTTAGCTCTCCTTACTCCCTAGTTGCCACCCCTCTGTCCACCCCGCTGCGTCACCCCTAAGGGCCACATCCAAGAATCTATGGACTTGGCTCTGGGTTCATCAGGACTTCTCAAGGAGAGAATTGCCCTTCGGGCAATGAATTCGCACGTTGTCCAGGAAAGCCCAGCCAAGACAGACCCAAGACCTTATGTGTGGGAACATGGAGGACCCGGAACAATGCCTGGGTGTTCCTACTTAGCACATTTATAACTCCTTCATTTGACCTTTCATCTCAGAAAGGATCCATTGGGTGATGAATGACACAAAGCCACTGACATTTTTAATTCTATATCAGTGTTTATCCAGGGTGGGGCTTCACATGGAAATATTTGAAAGCAAATTATAAGCTGACCCAAGCCTGCACTGACTCAGTAATTAAATAACTTTTTCTTTCATGATGTATTGGGCTTTGGCATGACCAGTTCTCTCCTGGGAAAGGAAAGTGTAGAAACAAAGAACTAAACTTGGTATTATTTTCTAAAACTGGGATGAAATAAGAATCCATAAATACTCCTCAATCCAACTGATAGTAGCAAACCATGCAGAGATAGCCTGGCCCTACTTTTTCTTTTTGATGGAGTCATTATTTGACTCCTTTGCTGCCAGCTGATATTCATAGGTCTGGGGCTGGAGGGTGAGGCTCAGAGAGGTGAAGGGATTTGCTACGGGTCACATAAGTGACAAGTGGCTAAGCTGGGTCTTGAGCCGAGACCTTCTGACTCCACGTCCACTATCCCGGGCTTCCTCTGAGCCCTACCATTCCTTCTTGCTGCACCTGATGTAAATTGAGGTCTCCACCTTTCATGGTTTACCTGTTGCTGATACCAGAAGCAAACCACTGGGCCAGGCACTGTAGGGGAGCACGTGTAAGACAAGGGAGAATTGCAAAATCTCCGGGTTGCAAGAGAGCTCTGAGATTATCCATTTAGGTTTAGTGCTATGTGTCCTAGTGAGCTGACACAATTCAACAAGAAACAGGAACCACATGAATGAGTGTAATGGTTATCCTTCCAAATTTGTCTGTTTAGCAAACATGTCTGAGGTCCCCTGTATGAAGATACTGTATGGGAGTTAAAAAGGTGAAAGCACAATTCTTTTTTTCCCCAGATTATGTATCGATAGAATTTTTAATAGTCGTTTTCTGACATTTTGTAATCCATGTTCTCTCCCTCCCCCCATCTAAGCCATTCGGTAATATGATGTAGGTTCTACATGTATTATCATGCAGTACATATTTCCATGTATGGCTGCATTCAGACTCTGCCAGTTCCTTCTATGGTGGTGGATAGCCTTTTTTGTCATGAGTCCCTTGCAGTTGTTCTGGATCGTTGCATTGCTGATAATAGTAGTCATTCACAGTTGATGATTGTACTTCATTACTGTTACTGTGTACGTTCCCTGGTTCTGTTCACTTCAATTTGCATCACTTCTTATAATAAGTAGGATTTTTGATGATTGTCCTGTTTATCATTTCTTATGGTACAGGGGTATTACGTTACAGTCATATATCACAACTTGTTCAGCCATTCCCCAAATAATGGACAGCTCCTCAATTTCTAGTTCTTTGCCACCACAAAAAAAGAGCTGCTAAAAATATTTTTGTACAAGTAGATATTTTTCCTCTATCTTTGATCTCTTTGGGATACAGACCTAGTAGTGGTATTGCTGGGTATTCAGTTTGATGGCTCTTTGGACATGCTTCCAGATTGCTCTTCAGAATGGTTGAATGCCCCAATTTTACCACATCCCCTCCAATATATCATTTTCCTTTTTGGTCATATTAGCCAGTCTGATAAGTGTGAGGTATACAGTCATAAGACCAGCCTCGCTAAGGGTTCTCATGATTAGATGTTTAGTTCCCAAAGGATTGATTGCTTTGGCATGAACAACTCATGAAAACCATTTACTAAGGTGTAAAGAGCTGGTTCATCAGAGGGTGGAATCACTGTACTTATGAAAGCAAAAATTCATGGAAGTAAAAATAGAATTTGCAGTAGCATTACCAAAAGTCATAAAGTGTGGCACAGTAGCCACGTTTAATTCTGATTGTAGAGGTAGAAACTTCTAGAGAATTTGTTAAAGCTGGGCAGAAGCTTCCTTCAGTGTTCCAAAAGGCTATGATTTGAACAGGATGAAGGCCCCTTCCTCGAGTGCAGTTAAAAGCTCCTTCATGAGTCAGAAGACAGTTTCCTGAGTTGCTGCAGCCATCCTTTTGGTGTATCATACCACCCCACATTAAAGATCTTTGTACAGTGTATTTTAAAGGGTGAGGTGGGGAAGGAAATTGGTAAGGAAGTGAAAGAAGGAATATTCACCCAACTTAAGCCAACAAATATTTATAAACTTGGAAAATCCCATTAATGTTTTCAGAGAAGCAAATATGATCATTACAAATAGTTTTAATGTATTTGCTAAGGAAATGACATACAAATATTTAAGACCAACTCCCCTCTAAAGTGCCTTTTTGCAATGGGATCATAGGTTTGGAGCTGGAGGAGATTTTAAGAAGCCAGCCAGCCAGCCAGTCCAACTCCTTTTATAAGTGAGAAAACTAAGGCCTAGAGAAGTTAAAGGATTTCATCTGAACCCAGGTCCTCAGATTCTCTATCTGGCATCTGGACCCTTTGCTATCACAGTGCTTGTTTATATATAATTTGAGAGTAATAAAACTGCACAGGTTTTAAATGTGTTCTTTCAGTAACATTGACTTTCTCCTCTACTTGTAAGAATTCTTGTATCCCTACACAAGTAAAAAATGAGAAAAAATGTCAAATTCAGATAGGGGTGATGTTTTTGATTGTCATGAACATTTGGAATATTTGCTTGGACCATAGATTGCATTCTATAGTCCTTGCCTGGCAAGCCTCAGTGTCATTGTTTAATGCTCCCTGGGTTACCCATCCCTACCAGTCGTGAAACATTTATTGGTTCTGAATGGGTAGAGAGTCCAGGATCTATGCCAAGGGGATTACAAATCAACAACTCCCATTTATGTAATGTTTTAGGGGTTACATGTTTCCCATTTTTATCTCTTGATTATAGATAAAATAGGAGGCTGGCCCTGGCATCACCAAAAGCTAGGGTCCAGTGCTTCCTCTGATACATTTGGTAATGGTGGGTGGGCGAACTGATGAAGCTCTCATCGAGCTGAAGGGCCCCCAGAGGACTAAGACTAAAAGGTGCTGAGCAGCCTGAGTGGAGAGCTCCCAATTGGACATTCCCTACACAGATAATATTTGTGATCTAGACTTTTTTTTAATAGTCATTACAGATGAGGAAACTAAGGTTGCAAGGGCAAGGAGCTTACTCATGAGTCCATTAGTAGGTGTCAAG
This sequence comes from Monodelphis domestica, assembly GCF_027887165.1. NCBI lineage: Eukaryota > Metazoa > Chordata > Mammalia > Didelphimorphia > Didelphidae > Monodelphis > Monodelphis domestica. The sequence goes on along the minus strand of NC_077231.1, from coordinate 72,293,534 downwards.
ACAGTCCTCGAGCCCAGAACCAAACCCATAAGGCTATACTGCCCCTAAGAAAATTGTATAAAGCTAGTAATTTAATGATGTGGACTTATTTTTTACTGTTCTTGTTAGCTCCTCCATGTAGCTTTCTACATCTCCAGCCCCTGCTGTTACCTTGTTATTCGATATAACACATTGTAATGAAACTCAGATACTTAATTCTCACGTTTTCCTGTGTACAATGTACAACCTGGATAGTTTTGCTTTAACAAAACAATGATCATTCCTTCTGTTCTTGATAGCCAGTGCCTCTTGGGATACCTTTCTCATGCTATGGGATTTCAAGCCACAGCCTAAAGCTTTCAGATATGTGGGTCACAAGGATGTTGTGACCAGCGTCCAGTTTTCACCTCTTGGAAACTTAGTAGCATCAGCCTCACGAGACAGGACTGTTAGACTATGGATTCCTGATAGGTAAGTATAAGCAACTGAAATGGATATTTTCTGAAATTGAAATGTATGGGGAGAGGGGGTGTTGGGCTATAGAGGGCTTTACTCTATATTATTATATATAATATCTATAATGTTCCTTATTAATCATAATAAATAGCCAACTCTTATAGCTCTTACTATTTGCTGGGTGTTGTGCTAAGAGCTTTATAAAATTTTCTTTTGATCACAACTCTGAGAGGCAGATGCTATTATTTATCCACATTTCACAGATGAAGAAACTGAGGCAAACAGAGGTTAAGTGACTTGTCCAGGGTCAAGTTAGTAAGTCTCTGAAACTAGGTTTCAGTTTGGGCCTTCCTGATTCCAGGCCTGGTGCTCTGTCCACTTAGCCACTTAGCTGTTGAATTAATCCATCTGATCACATAGAAAAACATAATAAAATCTTTGCATTACAATTGACATTTATACGTTTCCTAGAGCCTCCAAATTGTTGAGTCCCAAACTTATCTATACCAGACTTAATTTTAATATATAAAAGACTTCAAATCTCCCATAACCTCCCTCTCCCCTACTTGCCCAGCTGAAAACTTTGCTTTATATATACATTACCAGAAATACGGAGATGTTTGTCAAGAGCTCACTCTTCTTCACCTCACATCACTGAAATGTCTTTCCTTACCTCTGGCTCCTTCACACCTCCTTCACATTTTGAGGTGGCCCTTCTCTTTGCCAAGATAAATCCCTCTAGAGGCACAAATGAACCTGTTCTTCATCCTGCCTTCTCCAGCAGAATGTGCTCCCTCTATCATCTCCATTCTTTTATTGATCCTCAGCCTCTCCCTGCTTATTCACTGCTTCTTACTCCCTCATCTTTAAAATCCCATGCTTCATCCATCTATCCATCCCTGAGAGCTCTCTTTCCTTTCATGGCTAAACTCATTGAGGAGGCCATCTATAGCTAGGTGCCTCCACTTCCTCTCTTCAGAACTTTCTGTCCTCATTATTCAATTTTGAATTGAATTGAAATTACTCTTTCCAAAGTCACCTATAATCTCTTGCCTAATATGATGCCCTTTTAATTTTAATTTAATTTTACTTCCACTTGATGGAAATTTCTTTTTCCCCTCCCTTCTATCCATTAAAAAAAGAAAAAAAACCACAAAACTCTTATCACAACTATACATAATCAAGCAAAACAAATTTCTGCACTGGAATGACCTTTTCTTATTCTTTATCCTTTTAGCTTTGACCCTGATGATCATTCTCTTCTCTCAGATACTCTTTCCTCTTTCCTGATTCTCTCATCTCTTTGACCACACCTTCTCAGATTCTTTTGCTGCACCTCTTTCCAGGGCATACCCACTGAATGAGGGCAATCCCCAAGGCGTTGTCCTTGCTCTTCCTCTCTTCCTTTATGCTCCCTAACTTTGGATATCATCAGATTTTGTGGTTTAGTTATTGTTTCTCTGTAAATGATGATCAAACAGGATTATCCAGGTCTCTCATTTGACCTTTAGTCTCACATCAGTAACTTCTCATTAGACTTTTTTCCCCCAATACCTTCTATTTTAGAACCAACACTAAGTATTTAGTTAGATTCTAAGACAGAAGAGTGGCAAGGGTTGGTCTATTGGAGTTAAGTGACTCACCCAGGATCACACAACTGGAAAGTGTCTGAGGCCAGATTTGAACCCAGAATCTTCTATCTCCACGCCTGGTTCTCTTAACCACTGAGCAACCTGGCTGCCCCTAGAAGTGGAAATGTGTTGAAATTTACTTAAGGAAGAGTCTTTCCTTTCTTCCTTCCTTCTGCATTTTGTTCCTCAGATATTATTCTCCATCTAATTCCTGATTCTGCCTTTCACTGGATGCAGAGCATCTCTAATTCAACAGATATCTATTAAACATCTCTAGGGGCTGGAAATTCAAAGGTGAGAAATGATACGACATTCTAATGGTGGGGAAGGACAGAGATATTGCACGTACACAGGTATTCAGTGGTATATTGGATCCAGTTACTCAGTTTTTACTGAATACTTACATCCTAAAAATTGACAGACACTAAACATCAAGGCTTGCTTTATTGTTTTGTTGATTGTCAAGACTTAAACTGGAGAAAATATCAATGATGTAGATGAAATTTTCACGTACATATATTTCATCCCTGCCCCTCTAGAGAGCAGGTGGTTAAATTTGCTGGCATACTCCAAAGCTGGTTTGGCACAGTGTAGCATGTGATCAGGCAGATTGCTATGGGAAATATAAAGCCAGAGAAATTACTGTCTTTTTAAAAAAATAAATTTTATCAACATATTTTGTTTGTTCTTGTTCAGTCATTTCAATCATGTCTGACTCTTTGTGACCCCATTTGGGATTTTCTTGATAAAGGTACTGAAGTGGTTTGCCATTTCCTTCTCCAATTTACAGATGAGAAAACTGAGGCAAAAAGGGTTAAGTGACTTGCTCAGGTCACATAGCTAATAAGTGCCTGAGGCCATATTTGAACCCAGGCCTGATACTCTATCCACTGTGCTACCTCACTGCCCCAGAATCATCTTTTTAAATATGTATAGTAAAATATGGAGGCTAGCAAAAGGTCTGTGGACCCCAAGGTAAGGAGCCCCATGTAAAGGCAGCATGATGTCATAGAAAAGGCTTTGGCCAGGAGCTCCAGTCTGGGATCTTGATTTGCTGATTGTAACTTTCTGTGATCTTAGAGAAATCACTTACCCTCTTGGGCATCAGGTTCCTCAAAGAATTTTAAAATACGAGAATTTGACTACAAAATTGCTGAGTTCCCCTTCCAGCCTGAGAGGACTTGGATTTGGACCCCAAGTGTTTGCAGCATTCGGTGAGGTGACTAAGTAGTACCAGGTGACCAGGGCTTTGTCTGCACTGCAACAGGAAATCAAAAGACCTCCAGAAAGCAGAACCATTGTATTTTTCAGAGGAAAGAGGCAGAGGGTGTGGTGCGGATGGCGGGTGTTGGGGCAGAGGTTGGCAGGCAGGGCAGGGAGAGGAAGCTGGAGATCCGCTCAATTATTTCCTGTTTCCCTCAGGTAGTTCCCAAGTTTGTGGGGCTCCTGTTCTGCCTAGGCTTCAGGGTGGGAGAGACCCTGGCCCTGGCTTCGAAAGCCCATCCTCCTTGGCTGACAGCCTGGACTTAAATGTCACCCTTGAAAGGAAGGGCTGACATCTCAGGCTGGGCAGGGAGATGGTGCATTTATTACTGAGGTGCCTTCTTTTTTGTTGTTTTTTAATACTTTATTTTTTCCCTCAATTACGTATAAAAACAATTTTTACCCTTCAGTTTATTTTTTGTTTTTTTAATTTTGAGCCACATTTTTTCTTTCCCTTTTCCCTGAGCCCAGAAGCAATCTGATGTAGATTTTACATGTGCCATAGTGTCAAACATTTTTATTTTTCTTTCTTTTTTTTAAAGCTAGAAGATGAATTTATTATACTATTAAAAGGCAAGCAGTACATAATAGTGACTTACAGTTTAAGGGACAATCCCCCTTTTCTGTTCTCCTTTATCCAACAAATATTTTTCCATAGCAGTCACTTCTCAAACAAAAAAAAATGAAAGGAAATATAATATGTTTTGATCTGTATCCAGATTCTCTCAGATGGGTTTTTTTTTAAACCCTTACCTTCCATCTTAGAATCAAGACTGTGTCTCGGTTCCAAGGCAGAAGAGTGGTAAGGGCTAGGCAATGGGGGTCAAGTGACTTGCCTGTGGTCTTGTAGCTAGGAAATTTCTGAGACCACATTGGAACCCAGGACCTCCGGTCTTTAGGCTGGGCTCTCAATCTACTGAGCCACCCAGCTTCCCCAATATCATTTCTTTGTAGGTGAATGGCATTTTTCATCATGAGACCTTTGGGATTGGATTGTCTTGGATCCTTGTGTTGCTAAGAGTAGCCAAGTCTTTCACAGTTGATTTATCGTACAACATTGCTGTTTTTGTGTACAATGTTCTCCTTGTTCTCCTCCCTTCTTGCCTCCTTGAGGATACTTCTGCCCCCTGATCCTGAGGATCTTGTTGCCAAATGTGAGATTTAAAATGGTTGAGGTCTTAAACTGTAGTGATTAAAATAGTGGAAGATATAAATTGTGATAGATATAAGAGAGGGTGAGTAAATTTGACCGCAGAAAATATGTTTCACTACAGTGTCTTGGTTTTTAAATCAAATATAAGGTGGTCGCCAGGGAAATATTCCCAGTTATTCAAATACCCAAGTCAACTGGGTTTTATAGAGATTTTAATTAATACAAATGTGGAATTAAAGAAAAGAGAGAAAGAGAGAAAAAGGAAATAAGTATGAAGGGCCTTAAGCCAACATGGCCTAGACCTGAGTCTTAAGAGAGAGAGATCAGTCAGTCAGTCTTTTAACACTCACCACAAGGTCTGCCTAAGCAAGGATTTCTAGTGACACCAGGCCAGCATCATCTCAGCTGCTTTCACCAGCTCCCTCCTCCATCTGAATGCTTCAGAATGACCTTCTCAATCTGAATGTTTCAGAATGACTTCCTCCTCTTCTCTGAGCTGTTATTTTTAAGGGCAAAATCTCCTATGTCACCTCCCCTAAGTTCTTCTATCTACCAATTACTGTAGATGTTTCCCAAAAGACAGCCCATTTTGAATTCACAGCTGAGTAGATTAATCTCTTTAGTAAGTCAGAAAAAAAAATGCTGCTGTGTCTACTAATTTCATTAAGAGAAAACCTCTGAGTAAGTTTTCAACTTTTAGGTCTAAGTAGTTTACAAGTTGCCCCACCTTTATAGGCACCTAGCATCCCATTGTATCAATTCCAAAAATAGGCATGGCTCAAAGACCTCCTTTCCTTTATAAGTATGGTTTTCAAGTACTTTCATTGTTTAGCAAGGAGTTTTCTGCCCTAAAGCATTCTTAAGTACGGGTGGAATAGAGGTCCTCCCATAGCAAGGAGTTTTCTCCCCTAAAGCAGTCCCAAGTAGGGATGGGGTAGAGATCCTCCCATAGCAAGGAGTTTTCACATTCAAGTAGAGTTCTCACTATCTGGTAGGGAATTATTTCAAGTAGGGAATTGGAGGATTCCTCAATGTGGAGTAAAATTTTTAACATTCATAAGTCTGTGAAATTTTAAGGTTTACACAAATGTGGCCTTTCCCTGTTTCTGGAACCTTCCCCAGGCCTGGGCCCCCGATCCCAGGAGCTGCCCTGGGGAAAGGACAGATTCATACTTGGCTGTGCTCAACTGTTGAGTTAGGATCATAACATGGCAAACACCTGGGCTTTGGAGTCAGAGGACCTGGCTGGGGCTATGAAATGAAGGGCTTGGACTAGGCGGCCTTTGAAGGTGGGGGAGGGATTTCAGCTAAGGGAAGAGAGGAAACTTAGCCCTGAGCCCCCCACTCCCCTAAGGCAGTGATGGCGAACCTTTCAGAGACCAAGTGCCCAAACTGCACCCTCACGCCACATGTGAGCCATGCCACCTTACCCCAGCCAGGGGAGGGAGGAAGCACTCCCATTGGCTGCTGGGTAGAGGGGCAGGTCATGTGACAAATGTCCTCAGGCATGATGGAGAAGGGGAGGGAGCAGCCCCCTCTAGCACATGTGCCATAGGTCCACCAATATAGCCCTAAGGGATGCCACATTTCAGTAGCCTGGCTGAGAGAGCACTAGGCCAGGCACCAGGAGAACTGGCTTCTGTTCCCCACCCTGACACCTACTCTGTTTCCTCCTCTGACAAATGAGAGCACTGGCCGAGGCTTTTCCCCAGGTCTCTCTAGCAGGCCGGGAGTCCCTATCCTTTGGGCCTTCTTTTTCACTTTTATCTAGTTGCACATTTGTAGGGGTTTTTCTCGAGAGAAGCCTCATAAGCCAGTCCCTTCATTAGGATGACGATGCCATGAAGAATTCTACCAAGACAACAAGAAAAGCCACGAAAGGATCTCTCAGTTTTGCATCGAACAGCAAAGGGCCCTCATGTCTGAAGGTCAGGGGTGGACTCAGTACATTAGGGTTCATTATAGCAGGGACATAAAAGAGTGCCCTAACTCTCTTCCCATGGACAAATAGGCTATATAATGGGAGACCCGGAGAGACTGTTATGGAGGAATGCAAAGGGGAGCATGCTAGAGGGAAAGACTGGCCAAAGATTCCTGGTGGGACTTGGAAGGAGTGACTGAAATAGTGTTACGATGCTGAGGAGCTGAAAGTCCACCTGAAATCAGAGGACTGAGTTCAAATTCTGATTGCCCTTTCCTACCTTCTGGGCTCCGTATTTATCAAGTGAAATGCAGGAGGTCCTAGTAGTGGTGCCACCCCTTCCAGCCCTAAGTCTTGGCTCTTATCATTCATTTAAATGTCAATAGTTCCTAAGGAAGTTGACGAGTAAAACCCTGGACCAGCCTCTTGGGACCTTTTCTTCCTCCTCAGTAAAAGCAAGGCCTGGACCCAAATGCTGCTTTTCACTCCTTCTAGCCCCCTGCCTATAGCATGTGTCTGTTTGCTATAAATTAACTCCTTTCCCCTCTCCGCCTTCCACACCTTCCAGTAGCCAAGTTTTTTGGATGCCAGATGTAGACATAACTCACTGGGCGCATCGCTGTGATCAGGTACTCGTTTAGGGGCAGCTGGGTGGCTCAGTGGATGGAGAACCTGGCCTAGAGTCAGGAGATTCTAAGTTCAGAGTTGACCTCAGACACTTCTGAGCTGTGTGACCCTGGACAAGTCACTTAGCAACTCGCTTGTAACCGCCATTTTAAGAACCTCTTGTTTCCATCAGTACCCCCTCAAGAGCCTCACAAGGGCCGTGTGAACACCCGCCCTTCAAAATATCGTTTCCTCCATTTCTGGTTTCAAACAAAAATAGCCTGACGCGTGGGGGGGCCCTGAACCCACACCTCCTCGTCGCGTTGGTGGTTCTTTCTATGGGCAAAGCAAGTGCGGACATTCCGCGTGGTGGGAGATCTTTTCCGTTGTGCCGACTTCCGTGACAGGCGATTGTGGGCGCCTCCAAGAGGGCTTCCTCGAGCTGCCTGAGGCCTCTGTGTCAGTGTCTGTCCTCTGTGTCTCCAGGAAAGGGAAGTCTTCCGAGTTCAAAGCACACACTGCCCCCGTCCGAAGCGTGGACTTCTCCTGCGATGGCCAGTTTCTTGCCACAGCCTCCGAGGACAAATCCATCAAAGTCTGGAATATGTATCGGCAGCGCTTCCTGTATTCCTTGTACCGACATACCCACTGGGTGTGCTGCGCCAAGTAAGTGTCAAAGGGGCGGAGCAAACTGTGGGGCAAAATTTCGAGCAGCCGTAGTTAGAATCTCTTCACAATTGTTCTTTTTTAAAGCCCTTCCTGCTCCAAGGCAGAAGAGCGGTAAGGGCTAGGCAACGGGGTTAAGTGACTTGCCCAGGGTCACACGGCTAGGAAGCATCTGAGGCCCATTTGATCCAGGATCCCCCATCTCTATCCACTGAGCCACCCAGCTGCCCTCCACTTGCTTTTAATGCATGGAGAACAGAACAGAAACTAAGTGAAAAAAGTCACTTTTTTTTATCAGAATATCTCATTTCTTTGCAGGTGTCCTTTTAAAAAATAAGTAAATTTCCTAAATGAGCGTTCATTTGGCATCCTCACAGACAGGAAACCTAGGCTCCGAGAGCTCTCTCTGGCCTCTCCTGGCTGCCTGACCCCGGGCGAGTCACTAACCACCTCCTTCCCCTGGGCAGGTAGGTGGCTCTCTAAGACCAAAAGTTTCCGGGCAAGTGTCAACCTGCAAGAAATACCCCAAACAATGGAGAATTTTAAAAAACATTCCCCAGACTTTTGTCTTAGAATCAATACTACGTGTGGGTTCCAGGGCAGAAGGCCAATAAAGGCTCGGTAATGGGGGTTAAGTGACTTGCCCAGGGTCACACAACAAGGGCGTGTCCCGGGTCACCTCCAGGTATTGACAGTCTACCCACTGGGCCACCTCGCTGCGCTGAACATTTCAGAGTTGCAAAACTGTCCCAGTGTGGGAAGTAATTCGTTCTGCATAACCTTGAAGTCTTGAGGGTAAAGAACTTTGAGTGTGCAGTCTATCACCCAGCAGATGGCAGCCCTGGTATGGCGTGAATTCTTCATTCAGATGTGCGTGTGTGTGTGTGTGCGCACGCGTGTGTGTGTGCGTGTGTGTGTGCGTGCGCGCGTGTGTGTGTGTGCGTGTGTGTGTGTGTGTGTGTGTGTGTGTGTGTGTGTGAGAGAGAGAGAGACTGCGATCTGGAGGTGGGGAAAGGAGGGAAAAGCTAGAGCAAGGTCTGGACGGCCCGTGAGGGCTCCTCCGCACATGCCGCCGTGTTGGGGTGTTCGTGCCGCAGTGCCCGGCCTGTTCGGACCTTCTGTTCTCCGCCGGAGCTTTAGGCTCCAATGGGAGCGTGTGGCGAAACTACACCCAGGAGTCATTGGGAGGGTGGGTGGACGGACGGACGGAGAGAGAGACGGTGGGCCTGCAAAGAAGGCAGAGGCTGGACCCGGAGCTGACGAAGATGGATGGACGCATGAGGAGCTAGAGATCAGGGACAGGCAAAGCCTTCACTAAGCTCTCACCGTGAGCCCAATACAAAGGGTCCTCGCGGTCCGTTTTACTGGGAGGAGCCGACCCAGCCGGTGGTCCTGGAGGGCGGGCAGGGGGACGGGAAGGAGCATGAAAAGCCCACACAACCAGCGATGGAGCTGGGCCCTTCCTGAGAAGGGGGCCCAGGCAGGAGCTTCCTGCGGTCGGAGCAGAGGCCTCGGGACCCCGAGGTGGGAAGGCCTGGCGAGTCAGGAGCAGCGAGTTTACTGAGTGCTGAAGGACGCCTAAATAACGGAGTTAAGAATGGCTGCAACAACGTAAATATTTTTAAATTGGCAAAGGAAGGCAATGAAAGGAAATTACTAAGCAAAGAGGATACTTGAGACTTGTTTTTTTAAACTAGAAGGAGAGAGTGGAGACAGAGTCACGTACGTGCTGCAGAGTCGTCAAGTCATTCAAAGGGACAGTAAAGGGCAGCTAATAGCCCAATGGATAGAGCACCAGGCCCAGAGACCCACTGGAGGACCTGAGTTCAAATCTGACCTCCGTCTCTGCCTAGCTGAATGACCTTAGACAAGTCATGTAACCCCAGTTGCCCAGCTCTTACCTCTCTTCTGTCTTATGGTTGATACGCAGTATCAATTCTAATGCCAAAAAAGGGGCTTTTTTTTTTTAAGGGACTTGCTAAAATAAAAGTGACATCACTCTCACGAGAAGTTGTTCTAAATTAACTCCTTTAACTTACCCACCCCTGCTATTCATTTTTTTTAACCCTTACCTTCCGTCATGGAGTCAATGCTGTGTATTGGCTCCAAGGCAGAAGAGTGGTAAGGGCTAGGCAATGGGGGTCAAGTGACTTGCCCAGGGTCACACAGCCGGGAAGTGTCTGGGGCCAGATTTGAACCCAGGTTCTTCTAGGCATCATGCTCTATCCATTGAGCCAGCTAGTTGCTCCTTGGTGCATATTTTATGTCCATTTTGGCTGCCCTTCAGGTTTGCCCACCTGAATCAAGTATCTAACCCGCCTCACTCTGATGGTTCTGGAACCCAGAAACCCCTTCCGCTAGGAAGCCCTGGCTCTCCCTGCTAAGTGATTAGCCACAGCCACACGAGCAGGACGTAGAGCAGAAGCCAATTTGTGAACCATGGAGGAGGGAGAGGATGAGAGGTTCTGAAGAGCAATCTCGTGGACCAATGAAAAGCAGTGAGGGACAAAAGGAACGCACGCGAGACGCAGCCAAGCTCCAGAGGACTGTCAGAAACCAACACGAACCCAGAGAGAGCGCTGACCTCCCTCTGGTGATTTATTTTCGACAATAACTAGCACCGCGTTTGGACTGTCCTGTTTTGAGAGCTGGTGTCCTCTGTGAGACAATAGCGAGGAAATGGCCCCCCGACTGCCTGTGTTGGGAAGGGGCACTGCACCTGACCACGTACATGCAGAAGAAGGCAAGGCTGAAGGACTTGGAGACTACGTTTCAATTTATCTCAAGGAGAAAATTATTTTTAAAAACTGGAAAAAACCATTGATGGTACATTTATAAAAACAAAATTGGCAACAGGCCGACCACTGCTACTTCCTCGTTTGCTTACTTTCTCAAGTTTAAAAAATCCTTAAAAGAGGGGGCAGCTGGGTGGCTCAGTGGACTGAGATCCAGGCCTAGAGATGGGAGGTCCTGGGTTCAAATCTGGCCTCAGACACTTCCCAGCTGTGTGACCCTGGCAAGTCACTTGACCCCCATTGCCTAGCCCTTACCACTTTTCTGCCTTGGACCCAAGACACAGCATTGACTCCCAGACGGAAGGTAAGGATTAAAAAAAAAATCCTTAGAAGAGGGTTCTCTGCATGCATTAGGAGCATCCAGGATAAGAATAGGGGGCAGAAGTGAGCCATTTTCTCACTGGACTTCATCATACACTGAGAGTGTCAGAGAATATAAGAATCTACTGTTTCTACTATTTGTTGACTTCAACAGATCGTCTGAGAAGGGAAAGCACAATGAAGTTTTAACTGATTTCCTCAAATCAGGCCTGTGAAGATCCCTCACAGTTCTATCTGGGGTGCCGTAGTGTTGATCAGGTGACAATGAACCTCCAGCAAGGCATATTCCCTGAGATGTGCTCACCTAAGCCTCCACCAGTGCTGTGGATGCTCTGTGCAGAGACCAAACTGGAATGGGGCTCCCTGGCCTTGAAAAAGTTCTTCAGAAGTTCCTTTTCATAGATTATCTTGTGATCATTCCACTGAGCTCTGAACACTGCAACGTCACCTTAGTGGACTTCACAGCCTTTTTCTTTTTTTGCGAGCCAAGCCCTGCTTTCTCTCCTCAGCTGTTATTTTGGCAGGCATCACTAACATACTCCTAATTGGGAGAATGCTTTTATTGTGACAAAGAAAAATACACAAAAACAAAATATTGTGACAAACAACAAAAGGTCAAGCAGTTCTGTCCTGATGGGTCTTATAACTTTTCACCGAGTTAATCCTATTTCTCCTTTAAGATATGAGAAGGCAGGTCGGCTAAAAAGACATCCTAGTCATCCTCTTTCCCCCTAAAAGATGGCGACATATTGGGAGTGGATGGAACAATGCCGCGCTTAATGCTTTGCACATGATAGACACTCAGCAAATATTTGTTGAAATTAATTTAATTCCGGAGATGAAGACAGAAAAGATGGGAAACAATATCACTCTTTTTCATAGTTCCTTCATGGAATTAAATGTATTTATTATGGAACAAGACAGACAGCTTAAAGGGTCATGAGATCATCACAGACACAAATATTTGTTACCAACTTTCAATGTTTAGACTCGGGTTTATTAGCTCACTTCGGTAGTCAGCCTCCAAGCAATGGAGTTACATTACTAAACTCCTGAGAGTGTCTAAAAAACCCGAATGCCAGTTTATAGATTTGCCCCAGACCAATGAAAATCTCTTGTGGAAACAAATCAACGTTAAGGAAGTTGAATGATCTAAAGTAATAGTATCATCAAGCTATTAAAAAAAATGTGATTCTCCTAGACGTATCTATAGAAGATGTCTGTTTAAAGGGCAGATATACACATGTGCCTTACCAGGAAATCTTCCCTCTCTTGTAAAAGATAAATACAGAGTATTAGATCCTGGATTAAAAGTAGATACATCAGGGGTCATCTACTTCAGCCCTCTCATTTGACAGATGAGGAAACTAAGTCTCAAAGCTATGAAGTAACTTGCTTAAGTTTATACAGTTAGCAAGAAGCAGAAATAAAAACTAAAACCTGCCCACTCTAATAGTGGCAATTCTCATCTTCTATTCTATCTTCTACATTTAAGCATTCCTCATCCCCCCAGATATGACTTCTAGTTAATAATTATTTTATATTTCACTTAACAGGAAAATGTGTTATATTCTCTTATAGAATATAAGCTCTTTGACTGTAAGGAGAATCTCACTTTTGCCTCTGTATCCCCAAAGTATCTGTTTTTTTATTTTAATTGAAAAAATCTTTTTTATTATATACTTAGTAACCACCACCACCAAAAGATATTTAGTTAAACAAACGCATAGTAAAGATTATGTGCAAGACCAGAAACTCTACATTGCTTAGTGTTTGTTTAAAAATATGTAAATTAAATGTGTGCTAATAGAAACATCTTCAAATAAATATTTGTTTTACTTGTATACTTTTCTCTCTTGATTTTGTGTCTGTTATTTTTTTTTAAATCATGGTATATAATATTCTTATTCGCTTTTCTTCCCCCTTCAACTCATCCCATATTTCCCTTATTTTCTTGATATTTCCAGTATTTGTCATTTCAATAACATAATACAATCCATTACATTCAAATGTAATCGATTTAGCATTTCTCCTGTTCATTGCATTTGTGTTATTTCCAGTTATTTTGTCATAATAAATCTTCCATGAATATTTTCATACAAACACAGCTTTTTACCCTCTTAATTAATGCATTTAGAGCCTAACCCTAGCAATAGGATCTCTAGGCCAATGAGCATGAACAGTTTTACAGCTCTTAATATAGATTTTCATCTTGTTTTCTTTTTTTAAAAATTCACAACTGCTCTAGCAATGTAATATTAGGCCCATTTCTCCATGTTCCTATCAGCATGTAAGCTGATCACTTTAGCTGGACTGGTTCACAGTTAACATATATTACCAGTGTAAAGATGAATTTAGAGTTGTGACTTAAAATCTAGATTTAGTTGGTTACCAGGGGAAATCCCAAATAAAATACCCAAGTCAGTCTGTTATTTTGTGGTAATTTAATTAATATAGAGGGAAGGAATTAAGGAGAGGGAAGGAAGGGGATATAGGATTTCTTCCGCCTGGCCAGGGGGAATTTAAAAATCCCTGCCTTTAGGTCTCTGAAGAAGATTAGAGGCTTCTAAGAGGATGAAGTTGGAAAGTAAAAGAGGAAAACTCAGCCAGAAACTTGCCACTGAACTGGATAATAGCTTTTAGCCACGCTAAGATGCCAAAAGGCTCAGCAAATTCCTCTCAGCTAACTCTCCACTGCCAATAAGGGAAAGAGAGTATTCCCTGAGAGATGAAAAATCCCAAATAATAGACCTTTCACCCTTGTGTCTCCTCCTTTAAACTTTCACATCTACCAATCACATAAAAGGCTTTCTCCAGGACTGCCCATACTTTTAGTTCTCACCTTCTTTGATTAGATTTTTGAATTACTTAACACTTCTTTGTTAAGTTCACCTTTTGTTAGTTACTTGACCTTTTTTGATTAATTTAACCTTTATAGTTACTTACCACCTTTTTGTATTAAGATCTAAAAATCAACTTAGCTTAAGTTCAAGCTTCACAATAAGGTGAGAACTAAGTACCTTCATTGTTCAATCAGGAGATTACAACTTTTTCTTCCCCTAAAGTAAGGTTTAAGTAGGGTGGAGTAATTTAAAGTTTACACCAGGACCATATTTTGCTAGAATGGTCCTTAGGCAGCAGGCATAATCTGCTGCCAGGACTGTTCTCTTTCTAAAATCAGTCTTTCCAGCTTGGTCATTCCCAGTGGAACTTTTGTTCCAGTGCTGCAACCCCTCAGGGATGCAGGATTATCCCCATAGTATGATGAGTGTTAAGGTAAGACTTTTGCTGAATATTTATGTTCTCTAAGCCATTGTTGTCCGACCAGAAACTCTGTTTGGATTATGTGTATGCTTAGGCTTAGAACTACTGCTAGCCTTATGCAAGTGTGGGGGTTGACTTTGTAGTTACTTGAAAGAGATATGCCTAATCATGTACACTGCAAGAACAGAATTGATGAAAAACCTGAGGAGTCCAGAACACATTGGTAGTGGGATGGGCAGCCCACTGAGTTATTCCATCAGCATATACATGGTGTCCCCAAAGTCTTAGTGCCTTTTACAAAAAGAAGCTTTAAACTACAACTGACACTTTCGAGACTGTGTGTCTGTGTATGTGTGTACACATACATGCTACTGACACAATGAATTGAGGCCACAATTAAATAAGAGGACATCAGCTTGGTCTTATAAGGGGGAAAAGGGGTTAATTATAAAAAGGTTAGGCTGGATTATTTTAAAATAAGATTGCCAGAAATTTAATTAATTCCAAAGAGATTTATTTACAATTTATTTACAAAATATAGAAAGAGTGAAGTTAGAAAATGAGAGAGGGGATAGGGTAAGATATCTAGCTTAAGCACTAAGTATTTTAGTCCTTAACCAGAGAGGCTTCAGCCCTTGTAGCCAAGGATGTGGGGATGCAGGAAGCCTCTCTCAAGAGGATAGGTCTCTCCTGAGGCTAGTCTACAGAAAATCCAGGAAAGGAGTCACTTACTATGTGTCTGTCCAAAGGGAGAGATTCAAGGACAGTCTCACCACATACAGGGTCTCAGGTCCAGTCAGCAGATTCTTCACCAGCCTCCAACTCCAACTCAGAACTCCAGAAGAAGTCGAGGTTCTTTCCGAAGATCTCTCAGAAGAAGAAGATCTCTGAAGATCTCAGATGAATCTCCCACGAATCTCACCACAGAAAGTTGTAACTCCCTTTTAAAGACACTTTTCTTTTGCGTCGCTTCCTGTGCCTTCCCCCACCCTTTACATGGACAAATCATAGTCTAATGCCTTGCTTAGGACTGCCCTTGGGGCAGTTAGTCGATTCTGACTTGTCACCCTCTATTGCACATGTGGGTCACAGACCTCCCCCACTCAAGGGTAAGTAGAGTGTTTACACTTTTGGTGATTAAATCTAAAATTGGGCAGGGGAGTTAATTTAATCTTCATAATCAGGGGAGAGATTTAATTTAATCTTCACAGTCTCTACTCAAGAAAATGCACAGAGTTTTTTTTAATGAGTCCAAGTTTCCTGCTATTGTCAAGTTCAGTTCTCTCCTGGTGATGATGGCATGTGGCTAAGAATCCTGAGATATGATGGTTTTGAAAAGTAGTAGTTTACCTGAAAGGCAATTGAATGATACACAGTGAGTCTAAGTCAGCCTACAATATTTTACCAACAGTATTTGGCGGTGAGAGAAGGCTTCAAAGACTTCACTTGAGTTCCTAGAAAAGGGAATTAGCTGCTTGGGTAACAAAAGTGAACAATAACAATCTCCCACAGAATATTAACGCTCTCTGTAGAAAGGCTTGAGACTGTTGGGTGCATCTCCCAAGAAAGAATTTATGGCAGGACAGAGAACAGTATTTCATAGAATAAGATGTGAGATCTTATCCTCCAGTGTAAGGGTGAGAGTCTCCTTATGTAGGATAATAGCAATGGCTAGCAACAGCAGCTTGGATAGGTTGATTTCTAACAATCCTTTCAGTTCTAGTATATTAGGAAAATTTCCAAACAAATAGAGAACTTGGATGGTCTTTTATAAGCCAGTCTGATAAGATAACAAGGTAACAAAACCTTTAGATTTTTTTCTTTCTTTCTTTCTTTTTAAAGTCAACAAGCATTCATTAAGTCCTTACAAGGAAGTGCCAGGTACTGTGCTAAGTGCTATGGAAAAATAGGTGAGACTGATAATGGGGTCAAAGTTCCATTTCAGCCACACTGCCCTCTCCTGGTTTTCCTTATCAAGCAATCTACAGGGATTTTCCCTGACTCTGCTCTGAACCTTCCCCCTTCTCTCCCCTCTCCTTTCCTCCCCTCCCCTCCAAACACCCTTCCAAATAACTCAATAGCTCTTCAAATACCTGTTTCCAGGTATTCTCTCCATGTAGGTGATTTTAAATTCATATAACTGTCTCTCTTGAACTATAATCAAATGGCATCTGTCTCTTGAATGCATCAGAGAAACCTCAAATCAAATATATCTAAAATAAAATTCATTTTCTTTTCTGCCCCTCCTCAAAACATCCCTTATTAAGGCCAAGGACAGTGCCATATTCCCAGTCAGCCAGATTTATAACTTCAAAACTTTCCTTAATTCCTTCCTCTCCATCCACTACCTCCTGCGAAAGTTGTGGAGTCTTGACCATTCTGCTTCCACCTCCAGCCCCTTTCTCCACTCAAGCACTACTCATCACATCTTGGCATGGCTGTTACAGCCTCCTAATTGGCATCCAGTGGGAAGCACCAGCTTAGTAAACCAAGCACACAGTAAGGAATAGTTTTCTTTGTTGTTGTCTAGTAGTTTTCAGTTGTGTCTGACTCTTCATGACCCCATTCGGGGTTTTCTTGGCAGAGATACTGGAGTGGTTTGCCATTTCCTTCTCCAGCTTATTTTATAGATGAGGAAACTGAGGCAGACAGGGCTAAATGACTTGCCCAGGGTCACACAAGTAAGTATCTGAGGCTCCATTTGAATTCAACTCTAAACCAAACACTCTATCCACCGTGCCACCAACCTGCCCCTAGCTCTTCTCTTCTGGACCTAAGAAAAGTGTTAGGCAGAGTGTGAAAATGCAGAAGGATCCAGTGGAGTGGGCCTTCAAGGTGAGAGTTTCTTCCATCTTCCCTTCATTTCTATGTGACTGCAAAAGCCATCTACCATCCACCCAAGTCAGAGCAGGTGCCAGCCCTACTCAAAATTGTACCCCTTCGTCTTTTTTCTTAACCTTTCCCTTCCATCTTAGAATCTAAACTGTGTGTTGGTTCCAAGGCAGAAAAGGGCTAGGCCATGGGGGTTAAGTGACTTGCCCAGGGTCACACACCTGGGAGGTGTCTGAGGCCGCATTTAAACTCAGGACTTTCTGTCTCTAGCCTTGACTCTCAAACCACTGAGCAACCTAGCAGCTTCCTCCCCATTGTCTTAAATAATTTTTCCCTGTTAAATCACTCCCTTGCAATGATTTTATGCAAAACCTTTCCAACTTTGTAATCAAAATTGTCCATAAATTCTGTTGCCTGTCATTCTTTCTCTCCTTTGGTCAAAAGCTCTTCCCTTAGACATGGTCATCATGTCTAGGCATCATCTTCACTGTTCTTAGTGTTTGATATGACCTTTTATATCAAGATCATGAATCCTTTTGGAGCTGATCTCATAATGTGAAGTGTTGGTTACACTGAATTTGTTGTACCAGACCACTGCCCAGTTTTCTTAGCAGTTTTCTTGTCAAAGAGTGAGTTGTTACCACACAGTAGTTGTTTGTATATTGGGATTTATGAAACACTATTCTACCAAGACTGTTTGCTTCTACATTTTGGGTACCTAAATGTGCCACTGGCCAACTTTTCTATTTTTAACTGATGGTAAATATTTTTAATGTTGACCACCTTTAGTATAATCGAAATTTTGGCCTTGCTAGGCCCCTTTTTGTCCTTCAAATTTTTTTCATTATTTCCTTTGAGATTCTTGACCTTGTGTTACTTTAGATGAATTTTGATTTTTTTCCCCTAGTTTTGTAAATCCTTGGTGGTTTAATTAGCATGGCACTAAATAAGCAATTTCATTTAGGTACTATTTTCTTCTTTTTGTTATATTTCTATAGGTCAACCATGAACAGTTATTATCTCCCCAGTCATTTAGGGTTGACTATTTTTGTGTGTATAATTTATTCAACTTTCTTTCCTAGGGATATTCATATAGTATGCATTTTGGTAACTAGACTCCTATTTTATAAGTTTTGTGGTTATTTTGAATAGAATTTCTCTTTTTTAGCTATTCCTGTTGGATGTGGCAATATACAAAAAGATGATGGGTTTATTTCGTGTTCTACCACTCTTCTGACATTATAGTGGAATCTTCTGGGTTCTTTAAGTAATTGTCCTCTTTTCTACTAAAAGCAATAATTCATTTCTTCTTAGACTGTGCTCATTCCCTGAACTTATTTAGTTTTTTTTTATGCTAGCTGCCATTTTGGCATAAATTATATCAAGTAACAGTGGTTGACAATGGACATCATTGCTTTATCCTTGTTCTTGTTAGGATGGCTTAGTATTTCTCAATTGCAGATGATACTACCTTTTGGTTTTAGATAGAAATGATTGATCCCATTAAGGAATAGTCCATTGATTCTTATATTTTTTACCATTTTTAACATAAGTAGGTGGTATATTTTGTTTTAAAAAAAAAAAGTCTTTCTGCATCTGTTGATAAAGTCAATGTGATTTTCATTGATTTTGTTAATTTCATCAGTTACATTTGTAGTTTTCCTAATACCAAACTCATCCTATATTCTTGGTATAGATCTGACTTGATTATACTATATTATATTTTGGTTATGTTCTCTTTCCTGAGAATCTTCTTCCATTATTTTTGCATATATATTCATTAGAAATATTGGTCTATAGTTTTTCCCCCTACTTTATTATCTTTCTTTGGTTCAGATATCAGGACTATATTTGCCTCACAAAAGGAGTTTGGCAGGATTCCTGATTTCCCCATTTTTGTAAACAATTTATGTAACATTAGAATTAATATTCTGTGAATGTTTAATCTAATTCAGTCATAAATTCATTTGGTGCTTTTTTCCCTCTTCTTCAAACTTTCTCTAGTTTTGCCTGCATATAATTGGGCAAAATAGTTTCCAACAACTTCCTTTATTTCTTCATTTATTGTTTGAGTTTTTTTACCTTTTTTATTGGCAGTTTGATTTTCCTCTCTTTAAAAATCAGGTTAGCTAAAGATTGATCTGTTTATATTTGTTTAAAAAGCCATTTCTAGATTTATTGATTTATTCAAAGTTGTTGTTGTTTTTTTAATTTCCTTTATCTCTTTTTCTTAGACTCTCTACTTTTGTCATTAATTTGGGATTTTTATTAGATGCTTTTAGTTTTTTTGTTTGTTCATTTCATTTCTAATTCATTGCTCTATTCCTTCTCCCTTTTGTTGATGAAAGTTGTTTAAACATAAGGATTTTCTCCTAAGGACTCTCTTGAGTGCTTTCCCAGGGATATACGATTAGTTCTTTCCCAGGTACCATTTGGCTCACCTGACTTCTTTGCTTTCCAGATTTTCTGCTGATGGAAGACTAATAGTATCATGTAGTGAGGATAAGACTGTTAAAATTTGGGATACAAACAATAAACTGTGCATCAATAGCTTTACAGACTCTGAAGGGTAAGTCAAGCCATTCTGGCACATTTGGGGGCATGTGCTTCGTTAAAGGAGACTTTGATCTTCTATTGTTGAAATCTCTTACTTCATGAAAATGACAGTGCCTGACATTTGGTTCATTTTCCCCACTAGGTTTGCCAACTTTGTGTCTTTTAACCCCAGTGGTACGTGCATAGCTTCAGCAGGTTCTGATCATACAGTGAAACTCTGGGATATAAGAGTAAACAAGTTACTTCAGAATTACCAAGGTGACAATTTCTAAAGCACAGCCAATGAAGTCTTATAGAGCACTTGGAAAGCCTTTGAATCTTTGGTGATGGAGCCTGGGCCTTGGAATGAGTCCCTAAAGTTACCCCAGCCTACCTTTGTACAGCTCCGAGAAAGTCTACATGCTTTATACAATGACTTTCTTGACAGTATCGCACGGATGTAAACAGAGAGCCATTTCTATTGATTAGATTTTTCAGGCGACTAAGTAACTGTTGAAATGCCTATTTTCTTTCACTTTTTAACTGGCTGGCACGGATTACATATCCTTATTCCTATTGTGAATAGACTTTTAAAAAAAAGTTTCTAAGGGGTTAGGAACAGATTTCTGTTGCTCTGGCTCCATCAGTAGCTGATAAGATGAGATCGGTGCCAAGGGTGGGGAACCCTAGAGAACTAGAGAATGAAGGAGAGCAAATTCCCTCCTCTGTAAATGGATCCACTGCCACCAAATCCCAGGTTGTAAGCTTTCCATAGGGGAGCTCAAGGAGCCCAGAGTCCATGAAAGGCGTTTATAAAAGACTTATTCTGCACCAAACAAACACTGTACTTGCCCCTGGGGGTGCAAATACAAACTTGTCTTTGTGTCTCTCCTATTGTTTAATATGGGGCTAATTTTCCTCTCCTAGTAGGCACTTGATAAATGGTTATTGGCTGGCTGAACGAGTCCTTTTCTTTAAGAATGCTACAAGGTCTGCTTGTTAAACTGCATACCAAACCTTACATGTAGAACTTAACTAACTAGAGGGACTCCAGCCTGAATTTAAGGCAGAAATGGGGGCAGCAGGGTTGCCCAGTAGCTAGGGCATTAGACCTGGACTTGGGAGGTCCTGGGTTCAAATGTGACCTCAGACACTTCCTAGCTGGGTAACCCTGGGCAAGTCACTTAACCCCCATTGCCTAGTGCTCACTATTCTTCTGTTTTACAATTGATGCTAAGACAGAAGGAAAGGATTTCAAAAAAGAGAACTGAAGTCAGAAATGAAAATGCATCTTTTTTTTTTTTTAAGGACAATTCTCTTCTACCACTTGTTCAGGGTTTGATCATTTACTTTTCTCCTCTCCTAATTTGTTTTTTTATTTTGAGCTAAGTTATATGTATTTTCCAAACTAGCAATAGTTACTTGACAAGAATATTGGATATCTTTCCAGTTTCTTGAGAATTACAAAGCAAAATAAATACAGTGCTGTTCCACAACTCATTCCCTTTTTCCAAGTGCTCTTGTCAAGCTAAACCAGAAGCACACCTCCTTCAAAACAATCCCTTAAGCTCATAGTTCAGATCTTTTCTTTAGATTGTGTCAAATAACTTATTTTTATTTTTAATAGAATTTAATTTTGTTGACTTAATCTGCAACAAAACATTCTCTTTTAAAATGATTTTTTTACTCTCTTACAATGGAGATAAAGTTACTGCTTTGAAATTCTAGAACTTATCTAACATGTCTTAAAATGTAAATTGATACCTGAATGTCCCTTTTTTTCCTTGTGTAAATCAGTTCACAGTGGTGCAGTCAATTGTTTGTCATTCCATCCTTCCGGTAATTATCTCATCACGGCCTCGTCTGATGGCACCCTGAAGATTTTGGATCTCGTAGAAGGAAGACTCATATATACACTTCAAGGACACACGGTACTAGCAATGACATTTTACATTTTAAAATAGATCCGTTTCTTTAGCTCCTCACTATTTTATGTCTTAATGTCTTTCTAGCTGCAGCATCTTTCTTGCTGCTGTTATCAAAGAAGTTGCCTTTATGTGATTGTATATTTTCCATTTTAATAACTCCTAATGCTGTGATTTGTCACTGGACAGTGTTGGAATTTCCCTCCTATTTACTAGTCATTAAATTAGCCCTTCATTGTATTCATCTATGTAGAAATAGATTGGATCTGGCCCTTTTTCAAGGAAGATAATTTTCTATGTATGCAACTTCTGTAGTTTTCTTTGGGACTTTATATACTTGAGATTGTCTTTTTCCATAATATGTGTGTATAGATTAGATCTCAAAATAGATAGAGAGCCAAGCCTGGATTTGGGAGGGTCTGGTTTCAAATCTGGCCTCAAATACTTCCTGTGATCCAGGGCAGGTCACTTTCTGTCTTAGGATTAAGACGAAGACAGAAGGTAAGGGATATAGAAAATAGAATTGTGCTAAATGTACTGAGGGAAAAGGTTGTCTGGTTCTTGCCTTGTTTTCTTTGTGTCTCCCCTATTGTTTAATATGGGGCTGATTTTCCTCTAATTTTCCACTTTGCTCCCAGCAGCTGGTGAGTCAGGTAGAACAGATGTTATTCCTATTTCCCAGATCAAGAAACCAAAGCTTCATGTGGTTAGATGACATTTCTGCTGTCCCCAAGTGTCTGAGATTCAAACTCGGAGCTCCTGGCTTGGAGCCCAGCACTTGTTCTGATATACTATATTTAAATTAGATAAAGCAAAAACCGATGATAAGATTTTTTCAACCCCTACTTTCTGTCTTAGTCACAACTTTAAGACAGACGGGTAAGAGCTAGGCCGTCAGAGTTAAGTGACTTGCCCAGGCTCACCCAGTGCCCAAGTGCCACATTTGAACCCGCGTCCTCCTGACTCCAGGCCTGGCCTCTGATTACGAGGTTTTTTAAATGCGAGCTCCAATAGAGGCCGGAACCTGCCTGAGCGGTATCAGTGAGAACGTTTTGATTTGTCATGTAACAAGTTGCTGGAGAGGAAAAGAGATGGGGCGTGCAGATTTCCAGGAAGCCCGGAGTTTGGTCAGGGCCTGAGGTCCACTCGATTGGACGAGCAGGGGCTCTTTCTCCCAGGCTTCTGAGGGCCGGGTGATACGGTGGCTCCTATTCTAGGTCCTGAGAGTCCTTGGGTTGGGAGGTCAGACGCTGCTCTCTGTTTGACCCTTCTGGGGCCGAGATCCGGCAAGGCCTCCGTCGTGGAGGGAAGGAGCCCGTCTGCTCCCAGGAAGCGTGTTTCCGTCCCGGGCGGTCCGCCTCTCTGTGCAGAGGGTCACGAGCGGGGGTCCCTGGCGCGCTGGCCCCTGAATCGTCCGGCTCCCTCTCCATCGGGGCCATCAAGGCCGCAGCCCTTGCAGGCCCCGGCTCCGAGGCCGCCAGCCCAGAAGGTTTGCCCCACTCCGCTCTGATAACCTGAGCACGCGGGTTTCCCGGATGCCTGGCTAATGGCATAGCCCTGCTGGGCTCGGGAGATCCCCAGCCTGCGCCTGCCACCCCGGGGCTGCCCCACCGCCCCTGGCTGGTGCCTTTTTTCCTCTCCAAAGAATGCTGCTTGTGGCATTGCGGGAAGAATGCCTGGAGACGTGGGACCCCCTGGCTAGGCGGGCTCCCCCTCTGGAGCTACAGCTTCTCGGCCCCCAACTCTGCCCTGGGTTCCCGCAGGGACACGGTCCTTGAGAAAGGGGGACGGCAGAGAGCCGGCGTCCTCTTCTAGGCACGGCCGCTTGCCTTCAGTGTGAGGATGGCTCCGTGGGAGAAGGGGGCAGAGCCGTGGCCTCGCACCCCAGCCTGTTCCCCGGAAGGCCTCCCAAAGCAGGCTGAGAGAGGAGGGGGTGGGGTACTTCCTGTGGTCGTGTAGAGTGGCTTCTCGATGCCTTTCAGCCCTGGGCCGGCTGTGCGGCTGATCCTCGGCCAAGAGAGGAAAGCTGGGCCGCCCCGGCGCTCTGTGCTTGCGTTGATCCCAGCCCGCTGCTCACGCTTCCTCTTTCCTGTGCCATGTCGTTCCCAGGGACCCGTCTTTGCCGTTTCCTTTTCCAAAGGGGGCCAGCAGTTCACATCCGGAGGTGCCGACGCCCAGGTCTGTGAGTTCCCTCAGTGCTCGGGATCCTTTGTCTGCTGGGCTGGAGGCTGTTGCAGTGCCGCCCATTCTGGCCTCAGAGGCTTTCTAGCCCAATGACCTTGGGCAAGTCACTTAACCCCTGTTTGCCTCAGCTTCTTCATCTGTCAAATGGATCTCAGAGTAGCACCTCCCTCCCAGGGAGGCTGTAAGAATAAAATGAGGTTATATTTATAAAGCTTAGCACAGTGCCTGGCACACAATAGGTGCTTAACCAATGCTAGCTCTTATTTTTCTTATGGTCATTATTATTACTTGAGAGTAGCCTAACTGATGGTAGGAGCCAAAAGCTACTCAGCTGAAGGAGATGAGTGGCCAAGCTCAGTGAGACTTTGGGGGTCACAAATAGGGCTTATCATGGCTCTTTCTCTTTTATATTTTTATGTTGATCACAAACTAGCCTCAGTAGCAGTTCCCCCCAAATAGCATTTCTAGGTGGAGAGAAAATGTCAGACTTGGTGTCCCAGAGCCTGGAGTCTGAACCTTGGCCCTCATGCTTCCTCCATGTCTGCTGGGGACTCATCCCCTCCCTCCCAGAGGCCTTGATTTCTCTGCGCTGCATAGTAAGGGGGCCAAACTCGATGGCCGCCTCAGGGCTTTCGGCCTCCACCCTTCTGTGATGCTCCGAGCATCAATGCCATGGCAGAACCCACGCATTGTTTCCCACCTTGTGTGCTCTGAGGAATACCATGAACTCAGATGGGTAAGCTCTGGCAAACCGGCTACAGAAATCGTGACTTTATACTTTCACTCAAAAAAATACCTTGCACTTTACAGTGTCCACACTGGAGTGCCCCTGGAGGTCGGGAAGTTGCCAGCATGTACCCAAATCAGATAAACCCAATAAGCCTTTGGGGTTCCTGTTGAAATCGGATACATTTTAAATTTGTATCCTGAAGACATTAACCGTCTTTATTACTAACTTTTCTACAGATTCTGTTGTGGAAGACAAATTTTGATGAAATGAGTTATAAAGATCTTCTGAAAAAGAACATCAAGAGGTTGCATTTTGATGCCCCACCTCATCTTCTTGATATCTACCCAAGAACTGCTCACCATCACGATAGAAAGCCTGACTCAGTTGAGGTTAGTATTAGCAGCTTCCTGAGAAGATTAAGGCCATCAGGCCTGAGCTCGGTCCACTTTCCTTTCCTCAGCTTGTCCAGGTTTTCTTCTGTCCCCTCCTACCTTCTTGCCTCCAAGGAGGAAGTGGCCCTTCTCTGTGCTAATGACCGCCCCTTTTCGGAAGTCCTCCATCCCACCCTCCCATCCTCATCTGAGTCAGCACATCTCCTGCCTCTCTCTTGTAGATTCTTCACTTTCTAACTCTCTCCTGGTGCCTTCTGGCCTTTCAAGACTTCCTTCTTTTCTTTGCTTCTGAATCCCCAGATTCTCCAAGCACATGCGTTCTTCCTCATAAGCTCTCCTATGCCAGCTGCAGCAGGGGCTCCAGGGGCTCCAGAAATGCTCACCGTCCCCACTGGCTACTCCATGTCGCCCCTTTTTACAGCCAGACTTCTACGAGGAGTCTAGGAGTCTAGGCTTTTCACCGCTCCCCATATTTGGTTTTCCACCTTGACCACTCTTGAAAAGGGTCTCAGAAGTCCTCGTGGGCTTCCTTATTACCAAATCCATTGCCTTTTTGGAAAACTTATCCTTGTTGCCTCCTCTGCATTTGATACAGTTGGCCATTGCATTCTTCTATAATTCTTTCTTCCCTTGGCTTCCATGACAGAATCCTGATCATTCTTACAAGCAGTTTGCTAGAGCAATTTCCCAGGGGAGGTTTTAGCAGGAAAGGCTGAGGATTGAGTATCTCACTTTGGAAAGTATGGAGAGCAGGAAGAATTCATTCAGCAGATATTAAACACCAGGCTGGGGACTCGGCATACAGAGATAGAAATAGAAGAAGACAAACGCGTAAGATGCAGATTGGGCTCCTTTTTAAAGCAAAAAGCAAAGGGTCTTAAGGAATGCATCTCCAGTGTCTAGAATATCCATGTTATCATGATTTTAATATCTTCTGTGGGGAGAGGGATAGAAGAAGAGCTTTGGGATCAAGACTGAAGAAAAAGGATCTGAAAAAGCAGAGGGAAATCCCGCCCTAGGTCAGGAGGTTGGAGGGGAGTGTAGAAGAAAGGGGCTAAGGGCCACTGAGCAGTTGGAGCCAATGAGCAAATAGGAGGCTTTTCCTGCATCCCAGGAAGCAGTAGCAGCAGCTGCATATTAACTCTGATGAGCTGGATTCTCAGGTGCCACCAGGTAAAAGTCAAAGAGCTGGGGTTTGGTGACTCCTTGATCAGGATACCAAGGCAGCTTTTTGCCCTCTAATAAAATTGAGAGAGGTCACTGCTCTCCCAAGGTGTGGGTCTACCACTTGCCAGTGAATCTCTCAACATTCAAGCATACAGATCTTTGGACAAAATTTTGGAGATCTTTGCGACACGGGTATTAATGCCGTTGCTGCCGATTGAATGAAGGGCGTTTAGAAGAGAGAGGTAAGCTTTAGGAAGTGGGTGGCTGGTGAATAGAGACGTTAGCTGAGGATGGGTTTTGGATTCCTGGATCCTGGTTTAAAATGAAGGTTCTTATGCTTCTTGGTGTCATGGACCCCATGGCAGTGTGATAAAGCCTGTGGAATGGAACCTGTTTGGAAACATGTTTTAAATGAATAAATTACAAAGGTAGCCAATGATAGGTCCATGGCCAGATGTGGACTGCACCTTATAAGGGCTAGTAAAATGTATTTATCTGGAGTCTTGCAAATCTAATAAAAAGAAGCAAGGAGGAAATTGCCTATGTTTATTCACCAAGTTAAATATTATACAGAGTATCTATGATATAGAAAGATGAATGGTTGAACTATTTGGAGGATTGTAGGAGAAAAATGCAAAAGAGAAAAGGGGTCTTATAAAACCTCTGCTCTCAAGGAGCTCATAGCCTACTGGGGAGGCAACTTGCCAATAACTATACTCCAGCAAACGAAGTGCTGGATAAATGGAAATTAATCAACAAAATGGAGGCACCAGAGTTAAGTAGGATTGGGAAAGGCTTCCCATAGATAAGATTTACGTTTGGACTTCAGGGAAGCCAGGAGGCAGAGATGTTAAGGGAGCACATTCCAGATGTAGGAGTCAGTCTGTGAAAGTCCCAGGAGGCAAGAGATGGAGAATCTTATTTGTGAAATCAAAGAGTACATCTGGGGTGTGTGGTGTGAGAAGAAATGCGGGAGGGCCAATCAATGAAGGGCATCAAATGCCAAACAGAGGACTTTGGGTTTGATCTTGACGGTAATAGGGAGCCCCTGGATATATTGACTGGAGGGTGACATGAGGCTCTTTAGGAAAAATCACTTTGGTGGCTGAGTGGAGAATGGACTCAAACAGGGAGAGACATGAGGCCATCAGATCCCCAGTGAGCTATTGCAACAGGCCTGGTGTTGAGGTGATGAGGGCCTGCACTGGGGTCAGAGGAGAGAGAAGGAGTCGTATTCAAGAGATGTTAGGAAGTGAAAATTGACAGGCAACACTGGATGTAGGGGTAAGAGAACGAGGAATCCTAGTGGCCAGCTGGGATGCCTGGGAGGATGTTGGTTCAATGGAGAAAATACTGAGCTCCGTTTTGGAAATGGTGAGTTTAAGGCGTCTACAAGTGATCCAGTGGAAGGTGTCTGTCTACTAAACAGGTGAAGATACAGGCCTGGAGGTGAGCAGAGGTTAGGCTGGATAAGTAGTGGGTTTGAGAATCGTCAGCAGAGAGGTTAGTGAATCCGGGGAGCTGATGATCACCAAGGTAAGTTGTGTAGAAGAAGAGAAGGGGCCCAGGACAGAGAACTGTGGGACACCGTGGCTAGGAGGCACCAGCATAGGAGCTTGGGAGTGGGCAGAGAGGTGGGAGGAGAACTAGAAGTCAGTGTGTCATTATCGAAAAGAAAATCAAGGAGAAAGGGCATCAAGAGGCTGCAGGAAGGCCAAGAAGGATGAGGCCTGAGAAAGGACATTGGATTTGGCAATTAAGAAGTCACTGGTAACTTGAGAGCAGTCCCTGTTGAACGGAGAGGCTGGGCACCAGACTATGGAGACGCAGCCTGCATCTCTCTTGCAGGCGCATCAGCAGGATCACCTCTTCTCCTTAGTCAAGCTGGTAGGAAGTACCCCAGCTAACCCTACTTGTTGAATCTTCCTCCAAATCTTGGGCTGCTGGGATGAGATGAGCCTTACCAAGCACTTCCTCCCAATCATTTGGCTCCCCATTGGAGTGCAGGCCATTCCTCCATCCATTCATTCATTCATACAACACAGGTGTGTGTTGGGCACCTCGTGTGCTAGGCATTAGAAACACCGACAGAACCAAAAAGTTTTGCCCTTAAGGAGTGCAATCTAGTGGAAGGAAAAAGAAAGCCCTAGTAATAGGGGGGATCAGGAAAGGCTTCCTGGAGGAGGAGGCTCTCGAGCTGAGTTATGAAGGAAATAAAGACTTCTAAGAAATGGAGGTGAGGAGGAGGAGGAGGTATGTGGGAGATGGACTGCAGTGTAGAGTTCACAAAGTAATGTGAAATGGGTCTAGAAAGTGAGGCTGAAGCCAGACTTCGAAGGTTTTCAGAAATCACGTTGGGCAGTTGGTATTTTTGTCAGAGAAGCCCAAATGGAGCCACTAATGATTCTAAAGCAGGGCAGTGATCTGGCCAGACCTCTGCTTATATGAAGAAATATTTTATTATATTGTTAGGAAAACCGTGTTTATTAATACCATTTGAACCTAGCTTTATGTGGCTACATACTGATTAACCTAAAAGCAAAGTCCAAATGATACAATTAAAAAAAATTCTTTACCATTTTTAGCACAATTTATAGGTAAAATTCTTACTCAGTTTTGAGAACTTACTTCTAAAATATATTTTCAAGACCTATATATATCTTATCAAGCATATTTGGAAGAGAGAGACGAATAGCTAAATGTATGGATGGATACATAGATAGGTAGACAGACATGGATAGACAGACAGACATAGATGGATAGATAAATACAGATAGACATAAATCTATCTATAGACATGTATGTAAATATATCCTAGTTCTTAAATATATAATATGATTATATATTCATATATAAATACATAGCATAGTTCTCATGTATGCATATTATGATCATATGTCTGTATATATATCCTAGTTCTTAGAAAAAAGTTTTCTCAAACTTTGCTATTCTGTTAAAATTTAAGACTTTTATGTCATTATCCTATCTACCTCCTTTTTGAAGATATATATTATTTCTGACTCTTGTAACTAAGGAGAAATTGTGACCTCCTGCTGACTCAGGGGGAAACTGAGAAAGGTCCCAGCTGAAGTACATGGGATGACAGGCAAGGACGACTCCTCCTTCCTGACTCTACACCTCTGGAATAGGAGTGTTACTGCCTTCTACTGCCTAGGGACTCGGGCAGGTGATTTTTCCTGTAGTCCTGAGAAGACTGGCTGCTCAATACCTTAGTTTACCTTTCTGTAAAAATCTGCCCAGTATCTGCGTAAGTGAATTTGGTGGTGTAGCTTAAAGGACGAACACGACTTCTCTTGGAAGAGCACTTGGCGTCACTGGCGTGTGAAAAGCTGCTAAAGCAAAAAGCATCTGAGCTTCCATCTGTTGGTTTCCTTCTTAAGCTTTTTCTTAAAATAAAGTGAAGGCGTTAAGACAGGGAGAAGAGAGCACCCCTTTTCTGCAGGATGAGCATTGAACCTAAGTGCACAGATCAATTTCATTTCTGAATGGATTGAAATGGGGCCCCCACAAACCCTGAAGGCAGAGTGATGGTGACAATGATAGCCGTAATACTAATCATTCCTAGCATACATCTTTAAGGTCTGCAAAGCGCTTTACCAGAGTCTCATTTGGTACTCCCAATACCCCCTGGCAAGTATGTTATTATCTCTGTTTTACAGATATAGAAAATGAGAAAGAATTTTAGTGACTTGCTCAGGAACAACCAGCTACTAAGTGTCTGAAGTGAGATTTGAACTCGGGTCAGGAAGACTAACTTTTGATAGTTTTTGTTTTGTTTTGACAAGGGATGGAGGGAGAAAGGGAAGGCATGTCCCATGCCTTGAGAACTGCTCCTTCTGTCAGCACCCCTGGTCAAACTGTGGCAAACTCTGGTGGCATGTGTTGGAGAAAGTAAATTCTGGGGGCTTGGGTGGAGTGTTATGTTATGTTGATTTGTTGAGAAATTTGAGACTTAGCCAGTGCATTTTCTGAATCAGACCTTATTAATGAAACTGAATGAATACAAGAAGGAGCCATGCAAGGGAAAGGCAATTGTATATTATTGACTTATCTGATGAGCTTCCTGGAAGTAACCCTGAAATCTTTTAACGTATTTCCAGCTTATTTTCTGCCAAGATGGTTGATATTTTACTGTGTTTTCTTTGAGGCTTATTTGGAATTTACATAACAATCTTAATCTTTCAGTTGGAACCATTTGACTTCTTTAAAAGCCCTCTCTCCCTTCTCCTGGGTTTGCAAAAAAAAAAAACTGAGGGTTTTTTTGATTCAGGGATGTTTCCTTGTTATGAGCCTACCTCAGACTCAGAGACAAAAAATGGTAATTTTCAAAGACTTTCTCACTGGCTAGGTCACCTTGACACCAGATATGACAACCACTTTTATTGTAAGAAGTCCTGGAGGAAAAGAAGTAGATTTTAAAGATCTCAGACATTCTTTGGAAGAAACCCCATTGACTGACTTCCAGCATCCTTCTGTGAAATGGTAGAACTGAATGACTGCCAGAACTGTTTTCACTTGATTAGTTTTCCCTCCTCTGGAGATGTTCATAAGCAAAGGAAAGCCCCAGGAGTAAGAACCTTGGGAAGAGACGTCAGGCCATCTAGTTTGACACCTTCAAATTGGGAATTTGAGGTGCAGAGAGGGGAAGGGTCATATAGATAGTGACAGAATGCAGACTCAAATTCTCTGACTTCAGATTCAGTGCTCTTCCCACTGGACCAAACTAGGGGTAAAGCCTAATGTTAAAATTAAACAGAGTCTAGAGGATAGACAATGTCCTGCAGAAGCCAGAATCAGAGATGGCTTTAGAGAAAAATTCAAAATGATTAAGATCTAAAAAGAACATTGCTCAAATCACTTTTTCCATGCTTTGGAGATTTGTAATTACCATACTATTAAGCCTATATTATTCTCCCAGGAAATTACCAGGCAAAGAGGGGAAACTATAAACAACATAACTTAAATACGGCGTGACTATGTTTGATGGGTGTCCTGGGAAGAGGTTTTTAGCTGATCCCCACAAAGGATTTTCTAAAGTAAAGAATTTGATTGTTTATTTCCATCTGCTTGGACATCGCCATTGATCATAAAGATAATTTTTCCTCTTAGCTTCAAGTCCTGCTGAGGTATCTATCCAGTTTGATTCCTCAGAGATTGTAAAATCCTAAGTAGCACTTACTGAATTAATCACTGGTTATGACTTTTGTATTAATCACAGGACTGAATAATGTAAATTATTCGTATTTCTAGAGACCAGCTGTTGTTGCCCCCGACTATTTCCTCTCTTTGGAAAGGACAATGAAATTATTGGGGGTTTTCCACTGGCATGTATGGTGGCAACTTTTTTACACACAACTCTAGGAAGCACCAGTCAGTTGGTTTAGTTAGAATACAGATGTTTTTCAAAGCATCCTCTCTCTGAGTGGCACAATGTTAGACATTTGGGCCTCAGTCAGGTGACTCAGGTTGTCCCTCTCTTTTATAGAATCTGATTGTTTCTGTGGGTGAACAGTTTCTTGTGCACAGTAGATGGCAGCAGATAAAAAAGAATAATCTTCTCTGGGCCCCGAACTTGGGGAAGAAGACTGGCTTCCTTTCATTTCAGCTCTTTCCTCTTCCTGAAATGAACTTGGGACTCATTCAAAGCTGACTTGGCAGGAAGGAGTCTAGGTTTACCTTCCCCTCAGTTAAGTCATGAGGGAACAGATTTCCTCAATGGCAAAATTATATCAAGTAGTTGTCCCACTCATTCCCACTCCTAGATCCATAGAGCCTGGTCCTCCACACGGTCAGGTCTGTGTTACGATGAATGACAGCAATTCATTGGTGGGGCAGGGGTAGAAGGCAGATATTCTGGGAGAAGGCAGATATGCCAACTCCTGTACGCTTTGGGCTGCATTTATGGAAATGGTCTTACTGCTTACAAGAATCATGGTTACAGTTACCTAGCAACTGAAGCATCTTTCAAATGAACCTATTTTAATTCAACACACATTCATTAATGCTGTAATATGCACATGGCACATTTTTGATGGATCTGTGAACCCATCAACATCTGAGGACTTCTGTCCTTTTTATCCCTTCCTCACTGCATGACTTCATGAGCGGGGAGGATTGAAATGAATGACTTGTTAAGGCCCATTCCAAACCTTGTTAGATCTATGACCCCTAAATCCAGATCACTTTCCTCTTTGCCTTTCCTCCCTTAATAGAGTTTTGCTGGAGGTCAGTGAGACTGGTAACTTGTGAAATATTCTAAGAATTTTCAGGCAGCATCAGGAAGAAATATCATCCATCTGAAGCTAGTCTTTTTCCTCTTTTTTTTTTAAGTCCTTACCTTTCATCTTAGAATCAATACTGTGTATTAGTTCCAAGGCAGAAGAGTGATAAGGGCTAGGCATTGGGATTTAAATGACTTTCCCAGGGTCACACAGCTGGCAAGTGTCTGAAGCCAGATTTGAACCTAGGACCTCCCATCTCTAGGCCTGGCTCTCAATCCACTGAGCTACCCAGCTGCTCCCCCCACCCCAATACATTTTTAAATAGACCATCTTCCAGTTCAGAAAACTCTAATGTTAAGCATTTTTACATACAGATTAATCCCAAGCTTGAAGTGGTCAATTTACAGACTTCAGACCCACTTGTTGTGGACGTTGTTTCTTCTGATACTTCCAATTCCACAGTAAGTTTGCTTTATCTATTTTTCCTTTATTTTATTCCAGTAATAAATTTCCACATAAGTTTTCCAAGGTTACATGTTTCGTGTTCCCTTCCCCCCCCCAGCTGACAAGCCCATCGCTCAAAACCTATTTCCATATTATTCCTTTTTGTAAGAGAGTGATTTTATAACGCCAATCCCCCCCCCCAATCTTCTCCCCCTATAAACGGTCGTAAGTCGGCTGTTTTCTTCTGCTTTTCTCCTCCCCCAGTTCTTTCTCCCAAGTCCCTCAGAGTTGTCCCGGATCACATTTGGGCGTCGTTACTGAGTGAGTGCCCAGGACCAGCCCTGACTTAACGGAAGTCAATGAGTTTCCATTTGATGGGGGGCCGGGGGGGGGGGGGCAGGTTGGGGGGGCGAATGAAAGGCGGGGCTCATCTCCCAATATTTTAAGAGGAGAAACTGTATTGGCAAGTTTGTTTCTAATGGCCACCAGAGGGAGCCATATCAGCTCGTGCTCCAACCTAAAGCTCCACAGGCTCCTCAACAGAAACCCTAGTGAGGTACTCCTAAGCGGCAGCGGTAGCTGCCACTCACAGCTCTGTGTCCCTCCAGCCTCCCTCCGGGGCCACCCTTTCTTCCCGGCCGGCCACGGGTGCGAACGGATCACCAGGGTCCAAGCAGCACCCCCCCCCCCCCCCCCCGTGCTTGCTGTGAATCACTCGAAAGGGGATCCCACTTCCTCCTGGATGGAGGTTGACTTTTGGGGGCTCTCTGGTCTTTGGATCCATTTCCCCCTCCCTGGGCCCAAACCCCTGCGTGGACCCCCAGGCTCCCGAGTCCCCGCTAACGCACGCAGGCCCCAGTGATGGTGGCAGCTCTGGCCCGAGCCCTGTCCAGCCACGCCTCTGGAACATTCAGGGCTGGCCAGAGTCCTGAGTCACGAACAGCGGCAGCCAGGAGGCTCCCTGCAGAGCCCTGGGCCCAGAATCGGAGACACCCGAGTACGGTTCGGCTTCAGACACTGGCTGCACAACCTTAGGTGGGTAACTGAAGCTCTGCCTCAGTGCCCTCTGCTGTGAAATGGGGACAAAAGCAGCGGGTGCCTCGCTGGGCCCAGCACGTGGTAGGCGCGTCATCGGTGCTCGTTCCCTTCCCCCCTTCTGGTAGTGATCGTCTCCAGGGGGTTAGGGTGGGGGGGGGGTTAGTGTGAAACGGACCAAAGGGCTGCCGAAGTTTGGTTCGAGGGAGCCTCGCCCAAACTGCCTGGATTCCCCCAGTCTGTTGGACAGGTGGCCCTCTCAAGGATTCATCCCCAGGCAGAGCACGGAAGGGGCCAGGGTCTGATGTCACACTCGACCCAGACGTGAGTCCTTGGCTCTCTATTTACCTTAATTAGTCACTCCCTGCCCCACCCCCAACCTCAGCGAGCTGGGGGGGGGGGGGGGCTCTTCCTCTGTAGCCCCACAGGGCGTGGTGCCTGGTCCTGCGGCCGCCATATCCACACTCGGAGCAGTTCGGACCTTCCTATTAATTCATTTTTTTTTTGTTGTTTTTGTTTTTGTTTTTTAAACTCTAATCTTCTGTCTTAGAGTCAGTACTGGGTATTGACTCTAAGACCGGAGAGCAGAAAGGGCGGGCTCATGGAGGTCAAGTGACTTGTCCAGGGTCACGTGACTAGGAAGTGTCTGAGGCCAGATTAAACCCAGGACCAATCCTCTCCAGGTCTGCCTCTCCATCCACTTAGCTTTCCCACTGGCCTGCTCCCTCGCCCTCCTATGAATTCCAATGAGGCAACTCTCTGCAACCCTCGTGATTTTTAGGGGCAGATGGGTGCAGGTTGGAGACATAATCAGTTTTCTTTCCTACTAAAGTGGTCTTTACACTAAAAAAAGGAAGATTTCCCTGGCCTGGAGAAGGCATAAAGACCACCAAGTGTCATGGGGCCGCCGGTAGAGTCAGGCACTTTGGAGCGTCAAGAATCCAGGCAGGCCAGAGAGCCTCTGGTATGCGTATGCGGCTGTGACCATGGGACTAGGAGCTCCTTGTAGGCCCACCTTTTATCATCTTATCCTTGCCCAGAAGCAGTGAAGGGGAGAGAGCGGGAAAGCAGCAACCAGTTGGAACAGTTAGGCTGAGAGGGTCCAGTTCTGGCCTCGGGCATGTCGTGGTTGAGTCACTTAACCCTGTTTAACTAGCCCTTCCTGCCCCTCAGCTCTAGAACTGATCCACAGTATTGATTCCAAGATGGAAGATCAGGGTTTAAAAGAAGCCGCTCTTGGGTGTAAGGCCACTTCTGCTACTGAAGATAGGTTTAAGAACAAACAAGACAGTCTGGGCCCTCAGAAGACTCAGGTCTTCCCCTGGAAGGCTGGGGATAAGGGAGGCTGGAAGGCAAGAGGGGAGCTCAGGAGAGATGGGAGGGAGCGGCAGACAGGGTTTTATCTCTCCCAGTGCCAGTGAGCTGGGAGGGAAGGCCTTGAAGACATTTCAGAATGCTTCTTGGATCAGAGATGGGCCTGGGAAGGGGCACATTTCCTCTCCACTCAGAAGGTGGCTCAGATCCCATTAGACATTGGCACTCTGACCCTACAGCACTGGTGTTGTCAAGGGACCTAAAAGGGAGTGTGGGACCTGGCCTGTGGCCCTGCTTCTCTCCAGCCTCAGAGGGCAGCATGGCCACATGGCTGGACCTGTGCCTCTGGCAGTGGGAAGTGAAAAAACCAGAGTAAAACTCAAGCAGAGCCCCCAGCGCCCTGCTGCTGTGGGGAATGGTTTGGTCAACATTGTGTCCCCAGAACCATTAGCTGTAAATTGGGCCTCCTCTGAACGGAGATTAGACATCCATGCTGAAGACTTATATGGGTAAATGGTGTGCCACCATCTCTTAAATGGCGATTTGTCCTCAGGAAACAAGTCAAGAATGCTGATTTTGTTTATTTTACTGCTCACTCACTCCCTAGAGGTATGAAACCTCACTTAAAAATAATTATGGCTCTTGTAAAGTTTCAGAATTTGTTTCCTAAACTGCTTCGCTTTAAACTTCAGTGTGTACATGGATCCTTTAAGCACATCATGGGACAGCTGACTAGAAAAATGAAAGGAAATGACTTGAAACTAGTAGGCTCTCTTAGTCTATTAATTGGTACTTTAACATTTCTCTTTATTTTTTAAAGACTTTGTTTTCCTTTCTCCCTTCCACGGGCCATTTAAAAAAAATTGTAAAAGGAATTTATTGATGCTTTGGCGTCATTGGGTTAAATCTTTTTTAGTGTTAACTTTGCATGTGACTCTAACCAAATCATTGAGGGAAATGGAGGAGCTCAGAAAGGGCAATGTTTCTTTGACTTTTTGGAGAACAGAGGGTTTTCTGAGAAATATAGCTCATCAGAGGAGGATTTTAAAAAGGAGTTACTAGCCAATTGGAATCACTTAGATTTCTTTGTTAGGATAAGATCACGTCTGTCTTTTCTTTGTTACCATGGGTAAGAAATCGTATTCCTAAATTTCCTATTTGATCACCTGATTTAATGTTATTTCTAGGCCTGCCTACAGGACCAAGCTACAATTGATGGCAACTTCTCTCTCCTTAACTATACCCATGTGTTATCTTAAAAAGAAACTGGGAGCGTGGGGGTTAGCATCTCTGTGGGTCTCGGAGAAGAAGAAAGTTTGGGTAGTGCTTGCATGCGCACACGTGCACACAACCCCATCCATCTCCTTTGCCCCCGGTGGCCCCCACATCTGGAACATCCACACTCCTTACCTCTGCCTCTTCGAATCCTTTTTTCTCTTTCAAATTAAGCACAACAGCCACTTCTAGATGAAGCCTTTCTCCATCTTTCCAGCTGCTGGTGTTCTCCACTCTCCGTTGCTTTTTTTATGTGCTCATCTAGGTCAGTGTTGCTTATGTCAACTAGACATAGACTAGACTTCAGTGTGTACAGGGATCCTTTAAGTTGACTAGTCAACTCCTTGAGGGCAGGGATGTTCTCACTTTCATTTCTATGTCCCGGGCGCCTCCCACAGTGGGATCAAGATTCAATTGGTTGAGGGAACTGAGGAGGTTTAGAGAAAAGCCCAGAGGAATTTGATAGTGGAGCTTAATATCCTGGGTCACCTTGCCGTTCAGGCACTTTGTGTATGACGGTTTTGGACCCAAAGAGGAGGCCTTGTTGCTGGGTCCCCTGGCGCTTCTGATCCATCTCTAGTAGACTTTTTCAGGGGGGGGGGGTGTCATTTCCAAACTGTCCCATCTGCATTAAAGCCTTGTTCTTTGAATGACCCTAAAGGCTCTGTTACAAATACATTCTGTCACCATTGTCAACAGAGGCTGGTGAAAGCTTTCACAAAGTCCAGATATCATCCAGAGTGATGCCTATAGCACAAGACCATAGGTGGAATTCTAGTCAACAGTCTTTCTGAGTTACAGAATTAACCTCTCAAATGCCTTTTTTTTTTTTGGCACATTTTGTAGCATTTATACTTCTGAAGTGAAGCTGTACTGAGATTTGGGATCCCCTGTATTCTAGAAGTGATCTGTCCTGGGAAGTGCGTAGTGAGCTTGTAATCTCCATCATTCTGGACTCAGTGCTTCTATTATCAATATAATTAATGACGACATTTCAGTTCCAGACAAAAGAAATTTAATGCAAGTACACCTTATGTACACGTGGCCTCTTTCATTAAAACAAAAACATTGAAGTAAATTTAGGTTTGATTAATGCCATTGTTCTAGGTTGAAAACAAAATTATTTTCTTTTTTATCTTGAACATTAACATGGCATTAAAATTTCTAGGAGTCATAAATGATGCAACTTATCAATTTTCCTTTGTCACCAAACATGCTACAAAATCCTCATTTATTAACAAGTTTTCAGTATTTGTCATGTGATTAAGCAAAAACAGACTCACAATTTTGGCAACACAAAAAGAGAATTGTACACATTGAGACTTGGGGTATTCTTTTTAGAAACTATTATATATTATGAACAATGCCTCTCTGCATATATCCTATAATAAATAAAAATGATTATTTCAGGAGAAAATTATTTTTAGTGGGCCAGGTATTCTGTTAATTTTTTTTAAACCCTTACCTTTTGTCTTAGAAATTATACTGAGTATGAGTTCTAAGGAAGAAGAATGATAAAGGCCTGGTAATGGCAATTAAGTGACTTACTCAGGGTCACCAAGTGTCTGAGGTCAGATTTGAACCTGAAACCTCCCATCTCTGGGCCTACTGATTGATCCAGTAAGCCACCTCACTGCCCCTAAAGTTAAAACTTAGTTTTAAGGGGCGGTTAAGTAGCATGGTGGATAGAATGGCCCAGAGATGGAAGGTCTTGGATTCAAATTTGGGCAAGTCACTTAACCCCCCATTACCTAGCCTTTACCTCTCTTCTGCCTTGAAACCAATATACAGTATTGATTCTAGGACAAATGTTGGTGAATTATGGTGAGTTTGCAGGGTTTTAAAGAAGCTTAGTCCATAATCATTGTCATTCAGTCATTTTTCAGTTGTTTCTGTCTCTTTGCAACCCCATTGGGGTTTTTTTGGAAAAGATACTGAAGGGTTTTGCCAATTCCTCAGGCTCATTTAACCCAGGAGGAAACTAAAGCAAACAGGGTTAAGTGACTTGCCCAGGCTCACACAGCCTGAGGCCAGATTTGGATTCAGGGAGGTATATCTTCCTGATTATTCCCCATTATCATTACTATGTTGATAAATGCTGGAGACAAGCCTTCGTAGAAATAAAAATATTATCAAACTCAATTATAAGGGGCGTCGAGGTGGCTCAGTGGATAGAAAACCAGGCTGGGAGATGGGAGATCCTGGGTTCAGATTTGACCTCAGATACTTCCTAGTTGTGTGACCTTGGGCCCATCACTTAATC
The DNA here is from genome assembly GCF_027887165.1 of Monodelphis domestica. Lineage (NCBI taxonomy): Eukaryota > Metazoa > Chordata > Mammalia > Didelphimorphia > Didelphidae > Monodelphis > Monodelphis domestica. Next base: position 72,255,141 of record NC_077231.1, on the reverse strand, counting down.
CCAATTGCCTGGCCAGAAGTTCACTCTTCTGCCTTGGAACCAATACTTAGTATTGATTCTAATTAAGTTAAAAAAAAAAAACTTCAATTATACCAATGCTCTTTCCTAAGCTAAGTTATAGGTAGTCTGTCCAGAACTAAAAGGAAACCAAGAAACATGTGCCTGAAAGCACTTGTTTGTGAGCACTTTCTGTAATTCTCTTTAACTGGAGAAGAGGGTTTAACTCTGCATGGAGGATCTGAGAATGCAAAGGACCTTGCAGATGTCCTCCTGGATTCAAAAAACTGTGCTTTTCTCCCTTCCCTGGAAAAGCCAATTAAAGCCATTCTCTTCCCCATTGGCCGATGAACATTCAGTGTTCATCTCTCAGGTGGTTTCATTTTTTGAAAGATCTAGCCTTGTCCCATTGTTAGGAAGAGAAGGTTCCTGGCTCTGGGGCAGGTTTTGCCAGGCTATACACTACCTGAAAAATATTAATTTATTGACAAAATAGATGTGTAGACAAAGCAAACTTATAAATACAAAGAGAATATTTCAGTGGCTGTTGTGGTTGTTGTGGCAACAGGATATCCTGGTTACTAGACAACATTGCATAACTAGTCCTGTGCTATTCCAGTTCTCAACTGCTTATGTAAGCAGAGATTTGGAAAGACTTACTTGAAAGAACATAGTGTATGCAAACTTAAATGTCCCAAAATTAAAATTTATAACCTTGAAAATAAAATTGAAATGGTATTTATTGTCCCTACATGCCCCCTACTTCCTTTTCTCATGCGTTAAAGTCAATAAGAACCATTGTTCACAGTCCTGGCAGTTTTCATAGGGTTGTGATGGTTCCCCCGAGTGTCACAAGCAAGGGGATTCAGAATTGGGATTTTGTCATATTAGGTTTGGGGCAGATAGAGCACAGGGCCTTGAGTCAGAAAGACTCACCTTCCTAAATTCAAATCTGACTTCAGACACTAGCTGTGTGGCCTTGGGCAAGTCACTTACCCCACTTATAGTTTCCTCATATGTAAAATGAGCTAGAAAAGGAAATGGCCAACCACTCTAGGATCTTTACAAAGAAAACCCCAAGTGGGGTCAAGAAGAATCACACAACTAAAACATGTGAGGTTTTTGTTTAAATGGTCACAGGTGGGACAAGATACTTATAAGTTGCTCAAAAGTTTGTCATTTATGCAACTGGAGAAGGTAGTGGGGAAAGTACCATGCTTGGAGCCCCAGGATCTGTGTTTGAATCCCTATTCTGCCCTTCTCTACCTGTTGGGGCCCCCTCTGGAGCTCAGTTTTCTTTAGCTTGGAACCCTAGAACCTCTAGGCCAATAATCAGGATCCCTATCTCTGGCTCTTAATACACTGAGCCACCCAGCTGCCCCCTTCACTGCGAAGTATTTGAGAGAAACTAAATATAGGGATACACCGAATCCCTGAGCAGTAGAGCCAGGAGGAGGCTCATCTGGTCCAAGTCCTTCATTCTGTAAGTGAGGCAGCTGCAGCCCTGGTCAGAAGATCGTAGACTAAGGCTTGGATGGGCCCTTTGAGGCCCTTTAGACAAACGCTGCCCTTCTGTAGCTGAGGGACTGAGGCACAGAGCGGCTAGTGACTTGCCCAGGGACATATAGGTAGAAGCAGCAGAGCTGGGGCTCACCAGGATCCCCAGACTGGAGTCCATTGCCCTGTGCTTTGTCAGAGTTAATTAAGGAGCTCAGGAAGTGGAATCAGTTCCTAGAGGCTTACTGTAAACAAAATGACAAATACCACTTAGGTTAAGTGAGTGGCCTCCGGTCCCACAAACTGTTACAGACAGAACTGGGAATGGAGCCCTTGGTCCCTTCCTGCCCAATATCTTACTATTGCCCCATGATTCTTGTCAGTAGAATAAAAATTGCAAGCCTCAATGTCAAATGTTAGTTCATTTAAATGAGAAAAACCAAAATGGACTATGAGTGAAATCAGGATTATTCATATTAGTTTGGAATAGTTTTTTTTTTTAACTTCTCACTTCTGAAATGGTTAAGATTTTTTTTTTAATGGCAGATTTAAGCAAAAAAGGCTTACGATTCAAGTTTTGATTCTTTTTGTTTTTATATCACGGTGGGGTGTAAAGCCACCCTTGCCCCAAAGTGAGTTCAGCCTTGTGACAGAGGAAAAGAGTTAAACAAGGCCTAAAGCCAAGGTAATCACAATGTGAATGCAACATTCATTCTGTATCCGTAATTCTATACCTCTCTACCAAACAGAGGGAGGTTTGTTTAATCATCTGTTTTCTGGGACAAAGATTTGTCATCATATAGTTTCTCAAGGTTCCATTTTCGTCTCGTATTCTTTTTGCATTATTGTAGTCTTTGGATATGTTTTCCTGGTTCTGCTTACTTCATTCTGCATCGGTTCATATAAATCTTCCCACAGTTTCTCTGAATTCTTATATTCATTGTTTCTTTTACCAGAATAATATTACATTCCTATCCCACAATTTGTTTAATCATTTTCTAGTCAATGAGCACCTCAAAGACTTACTAGTTGTATGATCTTGGGCAAGTCATTTACCTGCTGTTGGCCTCAGTGTCCTCATTTGTACAACAAGGATAATGATAACACCTACCTCACAGGATTGTTGCGAGATTCAAAAGGCCAGATATATGTGAAGTGCTTTGCAAACCTTAAAATACTATGTAAATGTTAGCCATCATTATTATGACTTTTTTTCCCCAATTTTTGTTTCTTTTTTACTTTCTTTGAATAATCCAAATTGAGAGGGCAGCTATGTGGTTCAGTGGATTGAGAACTAGGTCTAGAGACTGGAAGGTCCTGGGTTAAAATCTGACTGCAGACACTTACTGGGTGACCCTGGGCAAGTCATTTAATCCCTGCTTCCTTGCCCTTACCATTCTTCTGTCTTGGAACCAATACACACAACTAATTCTAACATGGAAGATAAGCGTTTTTTTTTTTAAAGGAAAAAGAAGAATTTACAAGGGAAGGGAATATATTCTGAAATGAAGGTTATGTAAAAAAAAAAGTTATCAGGACTTTTAAAAATGTATTTTAATAAGATTCCTAAGCCTCTAGAAACATCCTCCTCCCCCATTCCCAAATTGAATATTCATATAAAGATCCACCTGAGCAATTTAAGTGAAAAAAAGAAAACAAACAAAAAAAAACAAATGAAAACTAAACTCCTGACGCCATAATGAAACATGCCATAAAACCATTTACTGTTTGGCTGCTCTGGGCTCTTTCAAGAAATAGACCTCTGGGTGCACATTAGAAAAATACCAGGCCTTGTGACTTGAGGACGTGCAGGTGGATATTGTTTGGTTTTCAATATAAAAATCTGTAAAGTAAGAAAACTTAGGGGGGTTATTAGCTCATTCCGAACCTTAGAGTTACCGAATCTCAGAAGTGAAAGGGCCCTCAAAACCCCTTGTAGTCCAAACCATACTTGACCAGGAGTTCTTAGCCTTTGTTGTATCATGAATCCCTTTGACAGCATTCCAGAACAATATTTTTAAATGCATAAAATATACAGAATTACCAAAAAATCCAGTTTATATTACAGTACAGTTACATAAATGCTAAAAAAAAAAACCCAACTTCATAAGGTCCCCAAGCTTCTGCCTTCTCTAGTGATGAGGAGAGAGTTCACCATCTCCCCCAAGTTGCCCATTCTACTGAACCACCTTTGATTGTTGGGATGGCTTTCTTTAATATCTTTTAAATGTTCTTGAATCAGCACATAATTCAGTGATGAAAACTATTGAAAGGGATGGTGTATTATGAAACAATAATGTAATTATCAGACAATAAATATTTATTAATCACTTATTTAGTAAGCATTGTGCTAGGCCTTAAGGATACCAATGTACAAATTAAAGCTACAACAATTTTTAGTTATAAAAATTAAGATTTTAATGATCCAAGTGGTTTATGTTTTATGTATCCCAAGATGTTTCATTTCTGTTCATATCAGTGTTTGAGAGAAAGAAAAAAGGCAACTTCTAACAGAAATTATTTGTTATTCATTAAGTGACATTTTATAGAACAATTTGATTCACTCATTCATTAGGCACTGAAATATCTTATTTCCCTGACGTTGTCAACAGAGGTGACTTAGGATCTAAACTTTTTCACAGATGGAGACTTTTCCAAAGAAATCAATGTTTACAAAGGAAATATATAAAAACCTGTTCTTTATGGGCCAAATTAAGTCATTCCTTTTTAGTGTTTCCTTTAGAAAATTAGCACATTTCTGGGAATTGGAGGTGTAGACGTTCCAGGTAACATTGCTGCCTCCCAACTTCCTGAGATACTGTACTTGTAAACGGTGACCTCGTGCTCATAGGAGTAATATTGTCCTAGGGCTAAGAAGCCAAGCCGTATCCCCAGTTCTCACAGCTGATACTGAGGCATGCAGAAAATGCCCAACAGATATCAGCCCACACATCCAGTAACAACTGGTTCCTTCCTCTTCCTGTGGAAGAGCCCCATCCTCTGAGATGAGAAGAAATGTAACTTGAGGAATGCAAGAGCAGCCGTGAGCTTTCACACAGGAAATTACTACTGAAGCTCTCACAGAAAAGGGCTTCTATCACTTGGACTGTGAACCCATCACGAGCTTCCTGCTGACCCAAAAAAGGGTTTACTGCCCATTTAAATGCCATGCACAGGTCCCTTAAGGTTTCATGGCAAGTCTTGAACTTCACATTCAGTGTTTCTGTAAATATAGAAATGCCTAGTTCTGAATTTTTCAGTGCTGCATGTAAAGGAAACCACTTGGGCTTTTATATCTCCTTCCCTTGACAGATAATATTTATACTTGGAAGCAATGGTGAGCAAATCTGCATTTTTAACTATTCTCACTTTTAAGGCAGGTGTTTGTGTTTGGGGCAGTTAGCCTATATGAACTGTTAGAGGTTATTTTTTTTAAGTGACTTGGTATTAGTGAAGCTGGCTGTCAAGACTGAAATCTGGTCCCTGCTCAGTGCCTTGCGTCCTTGAATTTGTAGTGATTACTTTTGAGAAGGGCTGGTTGTTCCTCCATATGCTGCAACCATATTGGCTGTTGCATAAATGAAAGTTTTCTTCCTCAAAAAACAACAACTCCAAATTGAGTTCCTTTGGAAGGAAGAGTTGTCAGAGTTGAGCTTTTATTCTTCCTACCCTTGTAGTCTGCATTTTTGCTTTGAATAGAGGTCATCTTCACACAGCATAGTTTATGGCAGTGTGGTTAGTTGAGTTCCAGTTGTTATTGAATTCCAACAAGTTTGTTGGGGTTTTCCTGAACCAAAGACTTTCCATTTTCATAAATTTATCAAATCCAGTGGCTTTTTCTCATGCTTTAACCTCCCCAACCTGTCTGCTATATTGACTCTGTTGATGCCTACCCCATCCACATAATCTCACCTCCTTTGGCTTCTGTGCCATCACCTTCCCAGTTCGCTGAGTCATCTTACTGAAGGTTCTCGATTTCGATTTCTTTCACGGTTTCATCTTCTCCCTCCCAACCCCATGACTATCAATCTTCTGCCTTGGGTTCTCTCTCTCTTCTCTCCAACTCTCTACCCTGAGCAAGTGTATCTACTTCCATGATTTCTGGGATCACTTCTTACTCCCACTTTCTTCCCTGTGACTCCAGTCTCACATTCCCACCTGCCTCCTGGACATCTTTACCCACTTATCCCATCTTTCCCTCAAATTTAACATGTCTAAAATGGAATTAGTTCACTTCTTCCACAAAAACTGCTCTTCCTAAGAACCTCCTCCCTCCTTTCTTCTTTATGGCACCACCAACTTCCCAGTCACCCAGTCGAGAGACCTCAGAGTCACCTTTGGGGCTTTCTGCTCCCACACTCCCCATATTCAATCAGTTGTCGAGTCTTTTCTTCCTTGATAATATCTCTCTCTCTTACACACACACACACACACACACACACACACACCCCTCCTCTCTACTTATACAGCCCCTAATCTAGTTCAGACCTCTCTTACCTCCTGCCTACAGTATTATAATAAGCCTCTTTGCCTGTGATGTCTTCCTTCTTCAATCAACTCTTCACCCAGATAAGAAAATAATCTTCCTTATGTTACCCCTGACTTAATAAACCCCAGTAACTTCCTCTTACATCTTCTCTGATTGACAACCTGGACCTTTCTGCCTTTCTAGGTTCCTTTAAAAATAAAAACTTTGAAATAAGCAGTTTTTTTTCCTCCCCCGCCATCCCCAAAGCTCCCATTCCCCAGCCACCACTGCAGTGGAAAAAAGAAAAGTACAAAACTCTTGTGACAAATATGCCTAGTCTACCAAAACAAATTCCCAATTTGACCATATCCAAAATATCTATCTCATTCTACATCCTTGAGTCCATCTCCTTACACTCTGAGCTCTTCATTCCAGCCAGACTGGCCCAATCCTTGCTCCTTACTCATAGAGCACCATTGTGTGTCTCTTCAACTCTCTACCGACTGTCCCCAGGCCAGAAATGTTCTCCCTTGTTGCTTCTGCCTCCTGGAATCTCTAGTTTCCTTCAATACTCGGTGCAAATACCGTCTTGTACAAGAAGCCTTTCTTGGTTCCCCTACAAGGTACTGTCTCCACCTCCCTAAAACTCCCTTTCCTACATTTTATGTTTTTTATCCCACTCATATGTGTCCATGTTGTCTCCTGATAAGCTCCTTAAAGGCAAGGGCAGTTTGTTTTCCTTTTGTCTTTGTACCTCAGAAATTAGCTTATCTCCCAGTACATAATAAGTGTTTAATGTTTGTTGATGGTTACCCAAGTCATGTCGTGGTTCCCCGGCTAGGGAAGAAATCCAGATGGGATGGTCTTCATATTCTTTACTTCCCATCCAAAATGAATGACTAGCTTTTCCTGAATCTTGGCCTTTCCTACATGAAATCATGTAGGCTCTATTTCCTTCCCAGGTCCACCAGTGAAAGCCATTTTCTTCTTGTGTGGTTTCCCTTCCTCCTTGAGGTTTTCCCTGAGCCACACAGCTTAAAGTGATTTCTGCCTCTTCAGATTCCTTCACAGCACTTAGTCTGGAACTCTCCTTTGCACTCATCACATTCTAATTCATTTTACCCTTATCTGAGCATATGTCTTCCACCACCACCCCTAGTCTTTTAAAGGCACATAGTACTTAATAGATGTTGATTTTAGCTGAATTGAACTACTTACATGGTTGCAATAATTGGGTCAACTTTAGTGAGTCTTAGCTGAAAGTTTGGGGTTTGTTTGTTTTTTCCTCAATGAAGTAGAATATCCCCAAAGATCTGACCAAGATCTCAGATATGAAAAGGGTAAAGTGTGTGCCAGGGACTGACCATTGCAGAATAGGAACTCAGAAGTGAGCCCTGTGGCCAGTGTGTGTAAATAACTGTCTACAGAACCATCTTCTGGGTTTTGCACCTGTTTCCAAGTGGTAAATCCTCATTCCATGCCTGGTAGCCATTTGTCAGCACAACCTTTCTGACTGATGCAACAGCTAGTTGAGTCTAAGATATTCCACTTTCTGATTGCTTCCTCTCCCAAAGGGTTGTCATCTGGAGAGCTCTTCATGTTTCTGTCAAGCCCAATTGTGTGGATTTCACTTCCTGGCATGAATAAGTATTTGATCTATCACTTAAATCTGTCACAGAGTATATAGTGTCTCTATCCACAAGTGTTTGTGATTGATTAATAACAACCCCCTCCTTGGCTTATTGTGGTAGAGAACTTCAGAGAAGCTCACTGTTTCTTCAGGAATGTCCTTTCCATGCAGCACCTTGAGATAAGAAGGGGACAAAGGGCTTTATAAGATGCCTTTATGAGCCACCCTTCTTTGGAGAAATACACTTTAATGGAAGCTATTCTTTTTTTTTTTAAACCTTTACCTTCTGTCTTGGAATCAATACTGTGTATTGGCTCCAAGACAGAAGAGTGGTCAGGGCTAGGCAATGGAGGTCAAGTGACTTGCCCAGGGTCACACAGCTAGGAAGTGTCTGAGGCCAGATTTGAACCCAGGACCTCTAGTCTCTGGGCATGGCTCTCGATTCACAGCCATCCAGCTGCCCCCCTAATGGAAGCTATTCTGTCAACTTGTTTACAAGATTAATCCTATATTAACATTGACTTCCCCCCTTCCTTCCTTCCTTCTTGAATTGATATTAAATATTGGTTCCAAGGCAGAAGACCAGTAAGGGCTAAGCAATTAGGGTTAAATGATTTGCTCAGGGTCACACAGCTAGGAAGTCTTTGAGCCCAGATATGACTTCAGGCCTGGCACCCTGTACACTGTGCCACTTGGCTCTCCCATAAATATGAGTTCTTATAACTGTAAAGATTAAAATTTAGGGAATATGGGAGACTGAGGCATCTGAGGCAGGTAGAAATTAGTTTCTCTCTGCAAGGAGTATTATATTTTTAGAGGTTTATTGAAGATTAAGGATTAAAGAAAATACAGGATAAGAGACACGTGTCCAGGCCATAGAGAGGCCTAGACACAACCTCACCTACATTATGAAAAAAAGCCACACCTGCCCCAAACGGAAGTCCAAGAGACCCCACAAGACCTTTGCCACCAGCTTAACTACCTTCTCGATCTCAGCCCAGGTGAGATTACAAGGCATTCTGGGGAAGTGGAGCAAAGGCTTGTGGGGATTGTAGTCCTGTATTCGAGTCTATTTTTTACATAATATTACTAGACCAAGTTGTCATATTTCATCTTATCATTAGATTCTCCTAGGGATAGCTCAGTGTATAGAGTGCCAGACTTAGAGATGGTAGGTCCTGGGTCCTGGGTTCAAATGTGGTCTCAGACATTTCCTTGCTATGTGACCAGTTGCTTAACCCTTACTGCTCCTTTGCCTTGGAACCAATACTATCAGTTCTAAGACAGAAGAGAAGGATATTTTTTTTGTTTTTTAAACAAGCTTTTATCTGACTGGGAGGTAGAGTACTAGGGGTGTCTGATAACCAACAAAATGATGTGGGAAGTTCCCCAAAAATAAATCTTCTTGGGAAGGAATAAATGGACATTTACAGTATAACATAATAATACAATAACATTAATTAACATTAATTAATTAATTAACACTTGAAGATTTACAAAGCACTTTACTGGCACAGTGGGTGGAGTGCATGCTGGGCATACAATCAGAAAGACCCAAGTTCAAATGCAGTCTTAGATACTTACTAGCTGTATGACCCTAAGCAAGTCACTTAACCTTTGTCTGCCTTGATTTCCACATCTGTAAAATAGGGATATTAGCACCTGCCGCACACACACACCCAAGGGTGGTTGTAAGGACCAAATAAAACAATAATTGTAAATCATTTTGAGCATATTCAAGAACTCCATGAAAGCCATTTTTAAAAAGAAGTTATGCTTTTTTCTCCTGCTAAGTATCTTGAATACCTTCATGCATGAGCTGGCAGGATTAAATGCTAGCGCTAAAATCTAGACAGCTGGTGGTGAGGGGTTTTTAATGTCTCTCAGCCCACCCCCACTTGGCCACCAATAAGCTTTTGCATCTGGCAGTGGCATCTTGGAAATCTTTGCAGACAATCATGTGGACAACTTTGGAACTGTCTCTTTATAGATCAGGTGTTTGGGGCCTGACTCCCTTTCTCCTTCCCCTTTTACCATATTTGATGTTTTCCTCCCATTTAAAATTGATACAGATGTGCCAGTTGCCACCTCTGAGTCTTCAGACATATGATTCTTTTTCTTCATAGAATTTGTGCCCTGGAACCGCAAGATAAAATTAAGACTTTTGGTATGTGTGTGGAAATCTAGGAAAAGATTCCTGAGTGGGAGACTTCAGGTGTGTGCCCAAAGTCAGTACACATTTACCAAGCACCTCCTCTGTACCACTCTCTTCCCTCTTTTTTTCATTCTTTTATTTGTACAGGAACTTGAAGCAGTGTGAAGTTTCCATTTCCTCATCTATAAAATAAAGTAGTTGCATGGTCTTTGAGGTCCCTTCTGACTCCATCTGTGATTTTGTGATCAGTTGTAAATGAAGCTCAAGGCCTCCGGGGCATAGTTTCTGTGCCATGCAGCATGACTGCTAGCTAGTAAAGAGAAGAAATTAAAAGGAAAATGAACTTTGTGTCAGAAAACTTGGGTTTGAATCCTAGGTCCAACACTTAGTAGTATTATGACATTTGGCAAGTGTAAGGATGATACTAGAAAATAAGTATTGTTTTATTAGTTATGGGATAAGAAGTAAAATGGCTGCTTGAGAAAAGAACTGGAGTTTGAAGCAGAGCTGAGAGAGCATGTTAATTTCAGATGTGACAGTTATAACCGGTTTTCTGTGTCAATTACTACTCTCTCTGGCAGTTGGTTGTTGCTCTCTGGCAGTTGGCAGACACTCTCAGGGCTGGAGGAAATAACATCTTTGCCTCTCTCTGTCTGAGGGAAAGATCTGAAGGAGCTCAGTGTTTTCCTTTCCCAACTTGGAAAACACTAGTGACTATCTATTGTGGTTTTATAGATTAACTCTGAGAAGACCAAAGAAAAACCTGCTTTTTGGTTTGAACTACGAGTCTGTTAAGACTCAGAGTCCTAACTGGATTCTTGTTGAGATTCAACCAGCCAGCCTTTGCTATTTTATAATTTGAAGCAAAATCAAGATTTATAAGGATAATAGTGGTAGTTTTTATTTAGATAGTATAAATTTGGGTTAGTCAGATCAGGGAGGAAAAGTGGTTCCTTGCAGAACCTGGGAGTTTATTGGGTGGATTTAGAATCCTGTAGAATTATAAATCCTTTATTTATCCTTATATATTTCAATAAACATTTTATGTTTATAATAAGTCTCTTTAGCATCCTTGCACCTGGCCCTGAAGGGAAGTTCACATTTGAGCTTCACTTCATCACTGAGGATACTTTTGATTACCTCTATCAAAAGTATCTGACAGTATCTGAACAGTTTGAACCTGATTGATAAGTTAAACAGTTTTGAGAAGTTTTGAACCTATATTTTTAACAGTTTTTTTCCAGCTAAATATTTTATTTTATTTAGCTCATCATAATTTATTTTTACATAAGTCACTACCTCCAAACTGCAGTGTCCTTATCTCTAAAGTGGTCATAATAACTAAATTACCTACCTTGCAGACTTGTGGGGGGGGGGACCTTTTTATAGGGGCAAAATGGAGAGAGCCTCAGGCCAAGAGTCAGGAGGTCCTCGATTCAAATATAGCCTCAGACACTTAGAACTATGTGACCCTGGGCAAGTCACTTAACCCCCCATTGCCTAGCCCTTACCACTCTTCTGCCTTGGATCAGTATTGATTCTAAGCTAGAAAGTAAGGGTTTTTTAAAAAAGAGCTGCACATGGAACACTCTTGCTTTTTCCATCAGAATCACAGAATTCTAAGTCCCCGGTAATTATAAACTTTAGAACAGTGGGTATTTTCTTTCTTTGTTTTGATGGTGGAAGAAATAGCAGAACCCAAGCAATTAGGGCTTTGAATCTTTAAAGGTGAGAAATTTCTCACCAACTATCAGTAAAACATAAAGGCTTAGGAAGAGCAATGCTTAAACACTTCAATAAATTATAAAAATATTTTTATAAACACATGGGCTAAAAATAACAAAGTGAGCTCCCCAGTCAGAGAGGTGAAGGAATTTGATAAAGGCTGGCCTTTAATTTATCTGAAAATAGCAGCAAGCAGGAAGCTTTAAAACAGAATAACATGAAACTTCTAAAGCACTGCCACTATTCACAGCCTTTGCCTGTTTCAATCTCTGCTTGCTTTCATTTAAAAAAAGAAAAAATCAGTCATCAAATTAACCTTCACATTGTATTTCAGCCTTTATTTCAGTACCATCAGGCTTTACTAGGTAAATAGAACAGATGCTCTTCTGAGGTGGTGGAGAATAGGGAAATTCAGTCTAACAAACATATATTAGGCACTGACTGTGCCAGGGACTGTGCTACATTATGAAATCAAGTGTGTTCTCAGGTGTTCTCCTGAGGGTGCACTGGAGGGATGAGGATTCTCACCCACAGCCAAATATGTTTGAGAGGGAGAGCGTTCTGATAAGTGGAGGGATCGGAGCCGGGCTTGGGAGGGAAGTGGTCCTCACTAGGGCCTGGAGGCAGAGGAGGAGAGAGATGGAGGTGGCACCTTCTAGCCTTGGGGGCCTCCTTCACACACCCTGGCTGGAGACTGTGGCCAGCACAGGACCAGCCTCAGTTTCTTCATCTAATACGTGGAGACGTTGCATTACCTAGCCCTTGGGAAGAGCAGATGGAACATGTTGTATGGACATTTGCCTTCCAATGCTCTGTCAGCCCACTGGCATCTATTAAACCCTAACTGTGTGCCTGGTACCGATGAGAACACAGACACCAAATGCCAGAGAACCCAGGTCCCTGTTCGCAACTTTGCCCCAGTGGATCGTGCTGATCCTTCCCCTGAGCTTTAGGACCCACTCAGGGTTCTGACAGATGACAGGCTTCCTCCAAAGCACCTACTTTTGATCCACGGAGCTCTTGTTTGTCATTTGGTTTGTCCATTGCTCTTTTTCATTACACACTACAGAGGTGGCCACTATGTAAATGCTGCCCAACCATTTCTGTCCTGGTCTTCATGGGCACTTTCTGTCATTTCACTTTTAGGGCAGTAACTCCCAGGCAGCCAGGGGGAGGAGAGGTGGCACAGCAGATAGAGCACTGGGCAATCCAGGGCCAGACACTAGCCATGTGACCCTGGGCAAGTCACATCACCCTGTCTAACTCAGTTTCTTCATCTGTAAAATGAGCTGAAGATGGCAAATCCCACCAGTATCCCTGCCAAGAAAATCCCAAAGGGAGTCACATAGAGTGGGACATGACTAAAACAAATGAACAAGTCTCTGAAGAATTAAAAATGAGTATCACTAACAGGGTCATGGGAAGGCACATGAGGCTTCTTCCCCTACTGCTAGTGCCTTCCCCTGTAAGGTTACCTTGCATCTGTTCTTTATTTGTTTCTATCTCTGGATGTTGTCATCTCCATGAGAATGTTAAGCTCTGTAAAGGTAGGGGCTATTTCTTCTTTTTCTTTCTATCTCCAGCACTTAGCACAATACCTTGAACACAGTAAGTGATTAATAAATATTTGCTGATGGGTTGGTATTGGTGGTGTGATCCATCCAATCCAATATGATGATTGGATTGATGATGTGTTTGAGTAAACTAAGACACATAGCAAATAAGGAGACATGAAAATCTGGAATGAAGAATGTCATTCAAGAAATGTAGGCCTGGGGCAGCTGGGTGGCTCAGTGGACAGAACATCAGGCCTAGAAATTGGAGGTCCAAGGTTCAAATCTGAACTCAGACACTTTGTACTTGTATGACCTTGGGCAGGCCATTTAACCCTCATTGCCCAGGCCTTACCACTCTTCTGCCTTGGAACCAAAAAACAGAGGGTAAGGAATCTTTAAAAAATGTCTGACCAAAAAGAAGGTAGGTTATTAGTGGCGAGAGCAGGGGATGACTCATAGATAGCCCAAGCACTCCAATGGTATCTTCATGATGTTGGGAGGCAGGGGGAAACAGGTAGGCCTCCAGCACTTTGGGTGTTTCTCCAGGACTTTGGGTGGATCCTTTCTGAGGAATTTATGGGGATTTTGACAAGAATCCAAATGGGGAATTATTAATGGTTGTAATCTTCATCTCTGTTGGAGAGGAAAATTACAGATCCATGTAAGGTATCATAAGCATCCTTTCTTGAATCTGGATCTTGAATGACACAGATATCAATGGGGCAAGGAAGTTAGAACCCTTTCAAAATGAAAGAAGTCAAATATAAACCATCTGACATGTTTTTGTTTGTTTGTTTTAAATAACCCTTATGTTCTGTCATAGAATTGATACCAAGTATTGGTTTTAAGACAGAAGATCTGTAAGGACTAGGCAATTGGGGTTAAGAGATTTACCTAAAGCACAGTGCTAGGAAGTGTCTGAGGCCAGATTTGAAACTAGGAACTCTCATCTTTGGGCCTGGCTCTCTACTGAGCCACCTAGCTTCCCCTAGCATATGTCTTAATTATCTAAAACAGCTAGCCCAAGTTACACCAGATCTAGGGAACCTTCTACAACATCCTCTCCCAGGGACCAGCCACCTGGTCTGTCAGTAATGCCTGGAACTGCCCATTCCACTTTAGACAGCTTTCCTGGTTAGGAAGTTTGTCTTCACATCAAGCCTGAACCTGCCTCCCTCTGACTTCCACCCAATTCCACTAGTTCTGTCTCCTGGGGCCAAGAAGAGCAAATCTTCTACATGACAGCTCTTTGGTACTTAGAGGCAGCTGGGCTATCCCTTTGGGGTCATCACCTCTCCAAGTTAAACATCCGGAGTTTGTTCCGCTGCTCCTCCTTTGGCATGCACTCCAGTTCTCTCACTGCGCTGGTTTTCTTTTTCTGGACCTGATCCAACTCATCTGGGTTCTCATAAAACATGGCGGCCCTAACTAAACCCATGTGATGTGACCACAGTAGAAAATAATGGTGCCGTTTGTTCACATTCATGGTCTGGATGCCATGCTTCGCCATGGAGCCTAGGGTAGCAAAGGCTTTGCCATTCTTTTTCTGCTACCATGTCATATTATTAATTCATCTTGCCTTTACAGTTCACTAAAAAAAAAACTTTCTCAGGAATTTTTTTCCTAATTCTATCTTCTACATCCTGTGCTTTTGGGGGGCTGATTTTTTATATTCACATATATACACATGTATGCAAAGGTGGGTTGCGTGTCATAAGACTAGCTAGGTCAGTGGGAGCCAACACTGAGAGGCTTTTTCAGACATTTTGCAGATCCAGTGATCCATGCATGTGTGTGTGTGTTTATGTGTGTGTGTATATATATATATATATGTCTCACTATTAAACTCCATTGAATTAGATTTGGCCCACAGATATGTCAGATATGTTTCATTGGATTTTATTTGTCCCATTGATGTTGAGATTTGGGGATACAGTCTCCATTGTTATCGTCATATCCTTCTAAGTTTCATGTCATCTTCAGATTTTACAGACATGCAGGCCATCAGCTAAGCACAGATCCCTAGGGGTGCCCCATTAGGAGCCTTCCTCTAAGTGAACATTGAAACATTAATGATTATTCTTTGGGATTGCCCATTTAACTGGCTGTGAATATGCCCAATTGTATTTCTACTCTGCCTCCCTAAGTAGGATCCATCTACCAAGAACTATTAAACACTTGTTCAGTTGTATTCAACTCTTTGTAACCCGTGAGTTTTCTTAGCAAGGACTCTGGAGTGGTTTGCCATTTCCTTCTCCAGTGGACCTTTTTGTCCAGTAATCAGAAGTTAAGTGACTTGCCCAGGGTCACAGAGCCAGGAAGTGTTTGGAGCTGGATTTAAATTTGGGTCTTCCTGACTCCAGGCCTATCACTCTACCCCCTGAGCCACATAGCTGCCTCCTTGTCCCAAACACTGAAACAGTCCATGCTATAAGGAGCTATAGGAGCTAATGCTCTAGCAGGGGGAGACAACAGGCACATATGCAAGCATGTACAGAATAAATACAAGAAGACACTAGCACTTATTTGGAAGTTCTTGGCTGAGCCTTGGCGGAACCTAGGAATTCTAGGAGACAAAGATAAGGAGGAATTGCATTCCAGGCCCAGGGGACAATCAAGCCCAAAGACATGGATGAAGGACTTGTACTATGGGTGAGGAGTGGGAAGAGGGCCAGTGTGGATGGATCAGAGTATATTCTCTGTGTGTGAGATAAGGCTTAGCGAGGCCAATGGAGGCCAGTCCTGAGAGACTTTTCCAAGCATTTTGCCACTGCAGTGATCCAAGACCTGGAAGGAAAAATACCGTCCACCTCCAGAGAAAGAACTGATAGAGTCTGAATGCAGATTGAAGCATTCTTTTTCAACTTTCTTTATTATTCTTGGGGGTTCGAGTCTGTGTTTTCTTTTGCAACACAGCTAATTTGGAAATGTTTTGCATGACAGATATGTTGTCTTTATCAAATTGCCGCCTTCTCAACAAAGGAAGTAGAGGATCTGGAACTCCAAATTAAAAAAAATGTTGTTTACATGTAATTGAGAAAAAAGATAAAAATTAAATGTAAAAAATTAAATTTTGTAGAAATTTAAGTGTAATAATAGCTAGTATTTAGATAATGAGTGTTGACCAAGCACATTACATATATTATCTCACTTGATTTTCACAACAACCTTGTGAGATGGGCACTACCGGTATCCCCATTTTGCTGGTGAAGAAGCTACGGCTTAGCAAGGGGGTTTGTCCAGGATCCCACATCTAGTAAGCATTGCCAGTGGACTCTAACTCTAGAATTCTATCCACTACTCCACAGCACTGCTCTGAGCTACCCCGTAGAGTTAGCCTAGACACCCGCCTCCCCTCGTTCTTGCAAGGATCATTGAGATAACCTTCACAAAGCGCTCAGCACAGTGATGGGCACCTAGTAGGCACTTCATAAACATTTCTTCCCTTCCCTTGCTGTAGGCGAAAACGAAATGAAATGATCCTGCTGGGTCGTGCCCTGTCCTTGGTGAAGTCATGCTGGTTCTCACTGTTCATCTGTTCATTTCTAAGGGCCCTTGAGCCCTCCCTCTCCTTCCAGGGCTAGAAATCAAGCTCCCCAATCAGAAGTCTGCAGAGCCTCTTCCCCTTCTTTGAAAACCAGGACAGCATTTGCTCTTCTTCAGCCAGGTGGCGCTTTTAACAGATTCGCCCTGAGCTTTCAGAGATCATTGACTGAACAAGTGACTTGGCAGCCACTTCTAGGAACCAGTTCATCTGGGCCTGCTGACATTCGAACCTATTAATGGCGGCTCCATTCTTTCTGACTGTCTCCTCCCTTATCTGGATCCTTCCCAGGAACCATTTTGTTCTGTTCCCTCAAATCCAAAGAGAGAAAAGAAGCCCGGTGATTATTGGATAATAAGACTTCGGTGGGCTTGGAGTCAGGAGTTCAAATTTGACCTCAATAACTACTAGCTGTGGGGCTGGCTCAATGGATTGAGAGCCAGGCCTAGAGATGGGAGGTCCTGGGTTAAAACCTGGCCTCAGCTGTGTGACTCTGGGCCAGTCACTTAGCCTTCATTGCCTAGCCCTTCTGCTTTGGAACCAATACACAGTATTGATTGGGCATAAAAATAGCACTGACCTCTCGGGATTGTTATGAGGGTCAAATGAGATATAATCTTTGTAAAACTTAGCACAGTGCCTGGCACATAGTAGATACCTAGTAAATGCTTATTTCCTCCCTCCTACTATACAAAACATTAAATATAAAAGAATAAGAGTGGGATAATGGCGTGTCCTTAAATCACTTCAATCCAAACTCACATAACAAATATTAGAAAAATGAATTAATGGGGCTAATAAAAGCATTGAGCTCAAATGCTAATACTATTATTCACTTATAAAACTTATTTTATCTACCTGTGCAATAAACCATGAAATATTTACTATAAAAGGATAATAGTGGAATAGTCCTTTTCCCCAGAATTATTTCTCTCCGAGCTCCATCAAACATGATATAAAAAAGTTTTGTTAGTCATACTAATACTAATAATGATGATGATAAATGCACATAGTTCACCTTTCTCACCATCTTCATGATTGTCAGTCTATCAACTCTGAATGGCAAACTTAAATATTTTTTAATTCTTTTCTAGACCCAATATGGTTTTAAAACAAACAACTACCTTTTATCTGGCCTTAGTATCTCTTTTCCTTCCTCCTTCCCAGCTTCAGTACATGATTTTAAAGCATAATAATTATCATATAACTATAATGATAATAATGTAATGATAACTTTTACAGTATTATGCTCCCTTTTTCTCTCCATCTTTACTTATTTTCCTTTGATTTCATCCCCTCCTGACTTCTCTAGCAAACTGCCCCTTCTTCCATTCCCATTTGCTCACTAACCTTCAGTTTTTCCCTGCCAGCTTGCTACTTTTCTGTTCTCTACAAGTAAGCCCAAGTCTCCTCTATCTTTAAAAAGACTTCACTGGATTCCACCATTATTGCTAAATATCACCTTTTATCTTCCCTCCCTTTCTCAGATAAATTATTTTAAAAAGCTAGTGACACTCAGTGCCTCTACTTCCTCTCCTCTCAGGTTTGTTTTTTTTTTAAACCCTTATCTTGTGTTTTAGGATTAGTACTATGTATAGGTTCCAGTAGGCAATGGAGGTTAAGTGACTTGCCTAGGGTTACATAGCTAGGAAGGGTATGAGGTCAAATTTGAACCCAAGACCTCCTGTCTCTAGGCCTTGCTCTCAATCCATTGTGGGTCTCATTCTCTTCTTAGTCCCCTCTATTAGGCCTTCAACTTTATCACCCAACTATAACCAGTATTGCTTTAAAATATAATTAGCACATAACTATGATGATTATAATGGAATGGTAACTTCTCTGGGTTTTCTTGACACATTTCTTTGCTAGCTTGCTCCTCACCTGTCTGTATGATCCTTCTCAGTCTCTTGATGATTCCTCATCGATATACTAATGCTCAGTAACTGTGGGTGTCTTTCTTCCAAGGCTTTGGTTGGCCCCTTTTCGCTTTTCTTTCTATATGCTATTTCAGACACTTCAGCAGCAAATAGGGATTCAGTTACTTCCAGATCTATACATACATCCTAGTCTATCTTCTGAACTCCAATCTCAAATCACCAGTTAGCTAGTGGACCTTTCAGACTGGATATCCTAGAGACGTCTCTCGCTATCTCCCCTGGATCCCCAAACCCAACATCATTCCGGTCACATTTTTGCTGTCTAGAAGACCTTTCTTCTTATTGTACTTTGCAACCTCATTATCATCCTTGATTCCTTCCTCTCACTATCCCCATGTATCTAACCCATTCATTTTGATTTTCCATCATTTCTTTTTATTTTATTTTATTAATTAGGGTATTTTTCCATGATTATTCATGTTATTTCCCTCCTCTCCCCCTGTAGCCAATAAGCAATTCCATTGGGTTTTACATGTGTCAATCAAGACCTATTTCCATATTATTGATAATTGCACTAGGGTGATCATCGTTTAGAGTCTACATCCCCAATCATATCCCCATCGACCCATGTGATCAAACAGTTTTTTTTCTTCTGTGTTTCCACTCCCACAGTTCTTTCTCTGGATGTGGATAGTATCTTTCTCATAAGTCCCTCAGAATCCATCATTTCTTTACTGCTCACTTACCACCTTAGTTCAGACCCTCATGGCCTCTTGTCCAGACCATTACAATAGCCTCCTATTTGGTCCTGTGCCTCAGGTCCCTCCCCACTTGAATCCATCCCCCACATGATGATATATCCCTGTACTCAGGAAACATTGGTGGCTCCCTTGTACCTCTAGCAGCAAATATAAATTGTTTGATGTTTTCATTTCTTCACAGCCTGACCCCTTCCCAGCTCTCCAATATTCTTACACTTTGCTTCTCATCTTGTACTCTGCAGACCAGCCATAGTGCTCAACCACCATTACGAATACATGGGCCTCCCCCTTCCACGAAGATGGATCATCCCACAGCCACTCTTTCAAGCCAGGTTTGTTCTTTATCATTTTGTGATGCTCACTTTTGATTTTTTTTCTGTGTGATTGTTCTTCCCATTTATGTTGTTGTGTTCTATGTGTTCACCATCTTTTCAACTCTGCTTTCTTCCCTCTGCATCAGTTCACATGGAGATCTTCTCACACTTCCCTATATTCATCACACAAATCATCTCTTATAGTGCAGTATTGCCCTGTGCCATTCACAGACCATGCTTTGTTTAGCCATTCCCCAGTGGGTGAGCATCTGCTTTGTTTCCAGTGCTTCACTATCACAAAACATGCTGCTATTTGTTTTTTGGTGTGTATGAGAACTTCCTTCTTATTATGGGTTCCTTGGACTGTGAGCTCAAGAATGAAGACTGGTTCAAAAGGTGTGCCTATTTTAGTCTCTGTTTTTGCCTAATTCCAAATTGCTTTTCAGAATGATTATAGTGATTCACAAATGCAGCAACAGTGTCCAAATTCCCAGCACCCCTCAATGCTGACTGTTGCCATTTTTCATTATTCTTACCAATAGGCAGGGTATGAGGTGAAATTTCAGGGTTGTTTTCCTCTTATTAATAGTTGATTGATTTTTTAAAATTTTTGTTCTTATTATCATGCAAAACCCACTTCCATATTAGTCATTGTTGTAAAAGCAGTCATACATAACCAAAACCCCAGAATAAAACCAAAGATACTCTGGTGTGAAAGATGACTCCAGCAGTTGTCCCAGGTCATTGCATTGCTGAGAGCAGCCAACTTTTCAGATAATCATCACCCAATATTACTGTTGTGTACAATGTTCTCCAAGTTCTGCTTATTTCACTCTGCATCAGTTGCTACAGATCTTTCCAGCTTTTTGTGAAATCATTTTGCTTATCAATTTCTTTTAGCACAATAGTATTCCAACACCATCATATACCACAATTTGTTTAGCCATTCCCCAATTAGTGGACATCCCCTCCATTTCTAATTCTCTGCCACTAAATAATTTTTGTACACTAGGTCCTTTCCCCTTTTTTTATAATCTCTTTGGTATACAGACCAAAGAGTGGTATTACTTGATCAAAGGGTAAGCACAGTTTTGTAGCCCTTTGGGCATAATTCCAAATTGCCCTCTAGAATCATTGGATCAGTTCACAATTCCAACAACAATGCAGTAGAGTCCAAATTTTGCCACATTGCCTCCAACATTTACCACTTTCTTTTATTGCCATATTAGCCAATCTACTAGGTATGAGGTGGTACCTCAGCATTGTTTTCATTTAAATTTATCTGATCGAGAGTGACTTAGAATATTTTTTCATATGATTATTGCTGGCTTTGATTTCTTAATCTGAAAATTGCTTGTTCCTAGCCTTTAATCATTTGTCAATTGGGAAATGGCTTGTACTCTTGTAAATTTGACTTAGTTCTCTATAAATTTGAGAAATTATGCCTTTACCTGAGAAATTCATTATAAAATTTTTCCCCAGTTTTTTTCCCTTCTAATTTTGGTTACATTAGTTTTTTTTTGTACAAAAGCTTTTTAAATTAATGTAAGATTGATTGGTTTTTAAAATAAAATATGCCTTTCCAGATCCACATTCCAGCTCTGAGCCCCATACATGTGAGACCACATTTGCTTCTTTATACTAATATGGCTAGTTCATTCTATAGATGATCAACACTTATCCATTTGTCTGAGACAGATGAGGACATTGGGTTTACTGCTTTCTTTATAAAATATTTTCTCTAGAATTACTAGCTTTCTCTTCCATTCTCAAGAAGTATTATAGTACAGTGAAACATCAATGACATTTAGAATATAAACTCCTTGAAGATAGGAACTGTTTTGACTTTTTCTTGGTAACCCTAGGACTTAGCACAGTTCTGGTTCAGTGTAAATTCTATTTAATAAATGCTTATTGATGGATTGATTATGTGCCAGGCAGTTGTGTATGTCCTGATAATAAAAAAAAGAAAAGTGAGACAGGCTTTGTCCTCTGGGAGCTCACATTTTAGTCGAAAGAGTAATGTGCTTAGAGTCAGAGGCCCTGATTTAAAATTCCAGCTCTGCTTTCAGAAATGTGGCCTTGGATAAGACCTTGAACTTCTTTGGCCCCTAGCTGCTTCATGGATAAAATGAGAGGTTTAACCTGGATGACGTCTGACATTCCTTTCAGTCTAAATCTATTTCTGTGATTCCCTTTATATCATACCTCATGTGATCTAGTATGTGTGTGGTCATCCATGTGAACAATATTCACACACACCCCTCTCTTTCCATTTAAATCCATCTTAATTTGGTTCTTCTCTAAAGTTCAAGCAGTTCTGTTTTCCCTGACCCTCATCAGGCGCACTCCATTCTCCACCCAAAATCCCATTCTTCCAGTTTTTTGCTATGGCCTAGAAATATGAATCCTATTTTCAGATGTCAGAAAAAGCTTGGGAAATAGTTCTCAGAATCGAAAAAATAATGACTCACTCTCCAGATTCCTAACAGTTATATTGTGAGAGCCTTTAACTTTTAATTTTATTGCCTTTGACCACACAGAGAATATTGGATGACATATTTATAATACAAATTTCAGAAAATTTTTGTCAAAATGGGAATAGTTTAACTCTCAACCATACTTTAACCTAACAAATACCAGTTACAATGAGACATTTTTTTTGACCTACAGGATTACTTCTCCATCTTTTTTTTTTTAAATCATGAAAGGTAATCTTTAATAGTAGTCTTTTCTCTCTTCATCCTCTATTGGTTGTATACTTACACTAGAAGGAGAAGGAAGTGAATGTATTTTTGTGGAGCTCCTTTAACAGTTGTGTTTAGAAAATAGGTACCTTTCCCCTTTGAATTTACTGAGGATTTTATTGGCTTGTCATTTGGCCAGCTTTACTTTCCTGTTCCTTTTTCCCTCCATGTCCTTTAGTGTTAAATTGGGATCTTGATTTAGTGTTGACTTAGTAAGAGTTAATAAGTGTGTGAATTCTCTCTCTTAGCCCTTGATTTTTCATCCTGACGTAGTCATTTAAGTCTTTGTCATTTTTTGCTGTCATATTCAGTCATGTCTAACTCTTCGTGACCTGACTTGGGCTTTTCTTGGCAGAGATCCTGGAATGGTTTTGCCATTTCCTTCAACAGCCCATTTTACAGATGAGGAAGGCGAGGCAAAGAGGGTGAAATGACTTGCCCAGAGTCACACAGCTAGTAAGTGTCTGAGGCCAGATTTGAACTCAGGAAAACAAGTCTTCTTGACTCCAGACCCAGCATTCTATCCACTGTTTTAGGTAACTTTATCATTAATTCATATCAAGTGCTCACTTTGCTGGGAGGTAAAGGGTGTAGAAGTCACAAATCTTACCCTTAAGGAATTAGCTGCCTGCCTTCTACTAAAATATGTAAGAGGTGAAATGTAAATCAGAAAAAAATATGCATGTAGGCTAGGGTCATAGGTGAGGTCTGTTTACTCCCTGCCTAGCTATGTATTCAGAATTAATGAGACTCCCTGAGTTATCTCTATATGAGATAAAGGCATTCAATGGGTTTTTTGATCCCAGGAACATTTTTGGAGATAGTAGTAGTGGTAGTCTCTCCCGTGATCGAGAATGACTATTGTCTTTGTGCATTATCATTTATGATGTGCCCTCATGTGGCTTTGGAGTCCAAAGGCTGAGGCGCAGAGTGTGTGGCACATGGGGCCTGGGACGCCAGTTGTTACGGGAGGTGAGATTGTGGCCTGGTGTCGGCATTCACGCGCAGCGGCAAGACGTCGACGTCGCTCATCTTCAAAGGTGGTGGCGACATGGTTAATGTGGGTTCGCCAGCTGCTTCTGTCAGAGGCAGCGCGTTCTAGTTGCTTTGGTGTCATGCCAGCCCACTTCAAGTTGGACTTTAGCTGATCCTTGAATCTTTTCTTTGGTCGGCCTTGTTTCCTGAGTCCAGCTGACAGTTCACCATAGAATACCTGTCTTGGTATTCGCTGTGGGTCCATGCGGATGACGTGTCCAGACCATCGTAGCTGGGGTTTGAGGACCATGACTTCGATGCTGGTGGAGTTGGCTCTGTCGAGGACTTCCTGGTTGGTGATTCGGTCCTGCCATCGGATCCTCATGATTGACCGGAGGGAGCGTTGGTGGAATTGCTGCAGCTGTTTCATGTGCTTCCGTACAGTGTCCATGTCTCGCAACCGTACAGGAGTGAGCTGAGGACCACTGCGTTATACGCTTTGAGCATCATCGCAGTGCTTACACCTCTGTGTTGGAGGACTTTGGAGCTCAGCCGCCCAAGTGCCTGGCTGGCCTTTCGGATCCTGGCATTGATCTCGTGGTCTAGGGATCCGTCCTTGGCGATGGTGCTGCCCAGGTACTTGAAAGTGTTGACGTTAGAAAGCTGCGTGCCGTCGATTGTAATGCACGGCTGGTTCGTTGGCCTCCCTGGTGCAGGTTGGAACAGCACCTCTGTTTTGCTGAGGCTGATAGTCAGGCCAAACAGTTTTGTTGCAGTGGAGAACCTGTCCACAATGGTTTGGAGATGATTTTCTTGGTGGGCCATGAGAGCACAGTCATCTGCAAAGAGAGCTTCCAGGATGAGTCTCTCTGTTGTCTTTGTTTTTGCAGTCAGGCGGCGAAGGTCGAATAGTGAGCCATCCAGTCAGTATTTGATGTAGACGCCCAGGTCTAGATCCATCACAGCATGTCGTAATACTTGGGTGAAAAATGGGTTGAATAGTACTGGAGCGAGGACACAGCCTTGTTTCACGCCATTGGAGATGTTGAAATGATCGGAAGTCTCTCCACCTGATAGGACTTCCCCTGTAATGTCGACATGAAAGAGCTGGATCAGTTTGACGAATTTTTCTGGGCAACCAAGCTTGCTGAGGACCAACCACAATGCGTCCCTGTCCACTGTGTCAAACGCCTTTGTCAGGTCTATGAAGACAGTGTAGAGACTCAGGTTCTGCTCAAGGCATTTTTCCTGTATTTGCCTCACCGTGAAGACCATGTCGATGGTGCTGCGGTCTGGTCAGAAGCCACATTGTGATTCAGGCAGGTTCTGCTCTGTAACAGATGACAGGAGTCTGTTGAGTATAACATGGGCAAGGATCTTTCCAGCAGTGGAGAGTAGTGAGATGCCTCTGTAGTTGTCACAGGCTGCTCGTGTGCCTTTGTTCTTGTATAGGGCTACGATGGAGGCATCTCTGAGTTCTGGGGGCATGTCTTCCTCTTCCCATATGCTGGTCAGCACTATGTGGAATGCCTGGAGCGCCTTTCCATTTAAGGCCTTGTACACTTTGGTTGGGATTCCATCTTTACCGGGTGCCTTGCCTGCACTCATTTGTTTAATGGCTTTTTGGACTTCCTCTATTGAAGGAGGGACATCAAATTGTTCAATGGTGCGGTTTTGGGGGATCTGGTCAAGGGGGCTTTGGTTGACTGAAGAAGGTCAGTTGAGAAGCTGACTGAAGTGTTCTTTCCACCTGTTGCTGATGCCTTTTTTATCTTTTATGAGAGTATCACCATCAGAGGATAGCAAGGGAGTGGTGGTGGGTTTTAATGGCCCATAGACAGTCTTGAGGGCACTGAAAAATTGTTTGTAGTTTTTCATATCAGCAAACCACTGGATTTCTTCTGCCTTTTTTCCCCACCAAAGGTCTTGCATCTTCCTAATCTCACATTGCTCCGTGGCTTGGAGAGACTTGAATTTGTCCTTTTTAGGAGCAGAGTTTGGGTTATTTTGCCACTCCATAAAGGCTTTGTTCTTCTTGCTCAATAGGTCTTCAACAGCAGTGTTGTTCTCGTCGAACCAGTCCTGGTGGTTGCATTGTTTGGGGCCTAGGACTGCCTTTGATGTTTCCTTCACTGTGTCTCTGAACTGGTTCCATTTCTCGGTTGAGCTTCCAGTGAGTGGTCCCTTGGCAGACAGCTTGTCATCCAGGCAGGACTGGAATGTTTGCAAATAAGATGGATCTCTAAGATGACTCATGTTGTAAAATGCGCAAACTGTCTGGGCGCATTTTGGATGGTGAGGCGCAATGCGCATTTGAAGAGTCACTCTAACCAATCGGTGGTCTGTCCAGCATTCAGCTCCTCTCATGGCTCTGGTGATCTGTACATCCTGGATGTCTCGCCAGCGTACAATGATGTAGTCAGTTGTTCGCCATTCTGAACCCAGTGTTCGTGATGGTGAGTTCGAACTCTGAGCATTTGCTGAGTAGCAGTAGGCCGTTGTTCATTTTGCCCACGCCGTGTTTGCCGAGCACTCCTTTCCATCTTTCATGGTCCTGGCCCACGCGGGCATTGAAGTCTCCCAGTAGTATCAGCTTGTCATTGGTGGGCACTGAGTGCAGGACGGCACTCAGGTCAGAGTAGAACTGCTCGATGGTCTCCTCTGTGCTGGTCAGTTTAGGGGCATATGCGCTGATGATTGGAACATACCGGTCTTTGCTGAGAGGCAAACGGATCTTCATGAGCCTCTCGCTGATGCCCACAGGCAAGTCTGGCAGCTGTTTGAGCAAACTGGTCTTGACGGCCAGGCCAACACCATGGATTCTGTCTTCATTTGAGGCTCTACCTTTCCAGAAGAAGGTGTATCCAGTGGTGGGTTCGCTGAGTGATCCCTCTTCTGGTAAGCGTGTTTCGCTTAAGGCTATGATGTCGATGTCATATCGCGCCAGTTCTTTACTGATTAGAACTGTTCTTCTCTCAGGTCTTGGGGTATTCTCTCTGTCAAGTAACGTCCTGATGTTCCATGCTCCTAGTAGGAGTTTCTTTGTATTTTTTCTTTGATTTCAACCGCTTAAAGGGATGACCCTCCAGCTGCGGTGTGCTGACCGGGTGTTTGTAGGGCAGGCAATGTTTGGGACACCTTTTCTAGTCCCCTCCCTTGATTAAGGTGAGCATTGCTGTCCTAGAGAGGGCTGCTCAGTCGCCCAGGATGCTGCCGAACGTCCCTGCTGCCCTACAGGGCTGAGAGACCACTGGTCCGTGGACCGCCTACGTGCAGGATCATGACTACAACTGCCAGTGGTCACCTCCACCTGTTGCGTCGCCACTCCCCCATCACCGCAGGTCTTGTAGAGGGTGGACGGGGTCAGGATAGATGAGTGTGCACAATGAGACTTGTGCTTGAAGGAGATTTAAGTGGAAAAGTCGATTCACAGAGACAGTCCCACTCTCTCGGCGTTGGAAGCCTGGGTCCAGTGGCACGAAAAGTCGTTACACCTGGAGACTTCCTCAGCTGCATTGGATGGCCATGTCGTCCTTTGTGTTTCAACATGCCCTGAGCACTCCACAGTGCTTTGCTGCGTCACCTTCTCAGCCGTTGAACCTTCTTATTGGTTTCTTCCGCCTGTTCCGCCGAAGCAGACTTCACATGTTGGGTGAGCAAAGCCCTGGTTCACCAGGGGTCGACGTCGACCCGATGGCTACCCTCACAAGGTTTAGCCGGCCTGTCGAAGCCGTTGCCCGGGGTGTGGCCGCTGCCACATGCTAGCAGCTACTGGGAGCCACAAGTGAGAGCTGGGTGTCAGGTGGGGGTCAGAGGCTGGAGAGCTGCTCTAGGAGGGCACGACAAGCCCTCCATACCAGAGATACTACCCCTCCCTGAGCACCCCATACACCCCATACACTTTTTGGAGAAGAATAAATGAATCACTCATATGCTAGAAGGCTGAGAGTGGCCTGAATTTTGTATTTCTGTAGTGTTCAAGTAATTTGACCCCACCCCTCCAAAAAAGGAATAACATGATTTCAGTATTTCATTCTAAGGAGGTGAGGAATCAAAGGCAAATGGCTAACCTTGTCCCCAAAGTCTGAAGGCTATTTTAGAAAGAGGCCATGTAGTCTTCCTGGGGAAAAATAAAAACAAAAATAAAATCGAGATGTCTTTCTCAGAGTTAGTTATTCAATGGATAAAACAGAATTGACTGATATTCTCCCATTTATAGTAAAGAGTCCATTTGGTAGGAACATTTCACATAACCATCTTGTATTTATCTTGCTAACAGTCTGCAATGGAAATCATGAGATAGCTAGGTGATATGTTCCCTAGAGAGCTGTAGGAGCCATTCTGCAGTTCTTTCCCTGGTTCCCCAGCTTATCCAGGTGATTTCTGACCTCAGGAAAGAATTAGAAATTTAGGGGAAAAGTCAGCCTCAGCAGAAGTCTGAGTCACCACTGAAAGGAAACCATTCCCACTGCCCTGGGATTCCCAGATAAAGGAAAGGTCAGCCTGGATGCTAATCTCATAGATAGCAAATGCTTATCAGCCCAGAAGCAGTCTGATTGCCAAACTTTGTTCCAAGGGTTTACTTTCCAAAGAAATGATTCCATGATTATTTGATACTGTTTTTACACAGGAGAGTGACCTAGTTATAATTGTATGTTTCATAAATACTCTTTTTTTTTAAACCCTTACCTTCAATACTGTGTATTGGCTCCAAGGCAAAAGAGTGGTAAGGGCTAGGCGATGAGGGTTAAGTGGCTCACCCACGGTCACACAGCTAGGAAGTGTCTGAGGCCAGATTTGAACCCAAGACCTCCCTTCTTTGGGCCTGGCTTTCCATCCACTGAGCCCCCTAGCTGCCCTCTATATTTGTTCTTTATATACTTATATATGTCCTTGTGGTCTCCCCCATTCAGATATAAACTGCTTGAGAAGAGGGATTATTTCATTCCTTGCACTTGCATCTCTAAAGTGCCTAGTCCTTGCACAGCTAATAAATGCTTATTGATTGATTGATTGATGTGAGATGGCTGCAACTTTTCTGCTACTGATCACTACTGACAAAGGGAGAGCTTTAGGCAAGGTGATTTTCTTGCTATCTATCCCCTGCTGCACTTCAAATACAGCTCAGAAAGCTATGAAGAAAGAAATGAGAAGAGAAAATTGCTTGGGTTGTTGGAATTGGAATGAGCTTTCCTTCCTCTGAATCCCATAAACTGTATTTATACCTTGGCTTTATACTTTCTACCTTGTAGTCATAATTATTTGTGTGTTTGTGTAAGCTCTCAGAGGGCAGGAACTAAAACATCATTCCAGTTCAACTTTGTTCAGCTACTTAGTGTCTTATGTAAGACACATCTTCTCTTACAGAAGAAGCTTAGCAAATAATTATTAAATAAAGGAATAGAATATTCAAATATTTTTTTAAATATAAGAGCCTATTTCAAGGAATAAGACTGAGGTTCTTAACTTGGAATCCAAGGAGGGGGGAGTAAAAATATGTGTTTGAAAAAAAAAATGGGTTTGCATGTGTGCATCTATGTATATATAGATAGATATTTCAATATAATTGGTTTCTTTTGTAATCTTCTGTACTTTATTTGATGCATTATTCTGAGAGCAGAGGTCCCTAGATTTCACTAAACTGCCAAGGGGTCGAAGATACAAAAAGGATTAAGAATCACTGGAAAGAGGGAATAGAATATACAGACTCACTTGCTAATCTGTCATAAATTTTTTTTCATTCTTTTTTTGGTCAGATTGATTTTTTCCCTTCTTTTATACAAAGGAACTTCTTCGATTCTCTTCCATTCTCATGTACTCTGCAGAAATAGCATTCCCATTTGGAGTGTTGGCAATGGGAAAACATCTTCCTAAATTTAAGCTCTGATACATCTAGAAAAGAAATTGAATAATCTTCCATTTGCTAGTGGTCATCTCCCACTTCTCCAATGTAGTTTTCATGCTTTTGTGGGTTATAGTTATTTGTGTATGTTCATTTGTTCTGGGTCTTAGGGGAGAAAGGGCCCACATGTGGATAATTTGGTTGCACACACTCAGATACTCTCTTGGATCCATAACCCTCTAGTGATGCTGATCAGTCCATCCATGCTGCCCATTCTGTGTAACTCTTAAACAAGTCCTCTCTCCTAAGTTTTCCCTAGAGGGTCTACCCAACATAGTGGGAGCACACCTCGCTTTCTCTTGGCAATGTACAAATAATATTAAACACATGAGCTGATCCTTCAATCTTGACAGCTAACCAGCCCAGCCTTTTTTTTCCTTTCCTGCCTTTCTTTGATAATATCCTTTAACATCAGCAAGCATTTGAGTGCCTGCTCTGTGTCAGGCACTATACTAAGCCCCATGGACACAAAGACAAAAATAAAACACACTCAGCCTTCAAAGAGTTTATCTTTTATTAGCGGTGAGCAACATGCACCCAGATAAGGAAATATAAAGCACATGCCACTTAATCAGGAGAGTAACAACTAGAGGAGTCAGGACAGGCCATGGAAGCAGCTGAGCTAAGGGTTGATGGGAACTAGAGATTCTAATAGTATGGGGATGAGGAGGGACAGCATGCTGAACCAAGACAAAGGGATTTTTGGAAATAGAATGTCTCATGTGGGGCAACCTCAAGGAGACCATTTTAGCTGGAACACAGAAAACAGAAGGGGAGTCTTCGGAAATGAGTTTGGAGAAATAGGTTGGAAGCACTTAGGGAAGGATCTTCAGTATGAGATTTTCTTTGCAGACTTAATGGAGAACCATCAAAGCTCCTTGGGCAGGGAAGTGACCCACCATTTAGCAGTTCTGTGAAAGGTAGATTGGAAAGGTGGGAGGTTTGAAGCAGGGAATCCCAGAGGCTATTGCAGTATTCTGGGAGAGAGATGACTGGGGCCCAAACTTGAAGGACAGATGGGAGATGTCATGGAGGTAGGCCCAACAAGTCTTGGTAGCTGGCTGGATATAGTGAATAAGAAAGAATAACATCCTTTGTATCACTTCTCATAATTCCTTGTTTATATTGTGTTCCAGTCTGTTCACACCTACGATGCATCTCTCTGTTGCTTTGGGGGTGATCATATATGATCCCAAGAGCAGTAAAAGCTACCCCCACTTTTTTAAAGTGATAATACTGAGTAACGATTCAGATACCCAGAGAATATATAGGGATTTCTTACCCTATAGTGGTTGGTGATGGATTCCTTTCACTCACTTAACCCTTGCCATTCTTTCTCATCCCCCAGAGACCCCAACATGCGTCGAGAAGACTGCTGCTTAGCATTATTCTGTAGTCGTGGGATGTCGTTTGTCATCTTCCATACCTATCTCTTGTCCCTTTATATCTTCCGTGTTACCATGTCTTAGAGCTGGACTGTCAATTACTGGATCCTTTGCTGTCTCCTCAGAAGCTTAAAATCATTTGTGTCCAAATCCTATGCATTATTTAAAGGGATTCTCAGTTCTCCTAACAAAGAATTTTCTATGGTTAAGTAATGAAAGCTTAGTTTCCAAAAGGGTTTACTTTGTATTTGTTCCTCTGTAGTCTGTTGAGGCCATCGTTTTGCTTTACAGAATTTTCAAGAAAGTTTTTAACATCTTGGTCCCATGAGATTTAATACCTCATAAGATGATTATGAGTAAGGTTCCTAGGACTAGAGAATGCTTTTAAAACTGCCCCTCTAACTGAAGTATTACAGGCTAGAAAGGCATTTCTCCGAATGCATTTCAAGTTCCCTTTGACATTATCAGGCAGAGTTTAAGGGGGATTCCTTCTATCTTGGAAGTGGAGTTGACTGGTTTATAAGGTACAGCCCTTAGGACTTCCCTGGTTCCTTGGAATCGATAGAGTCTGTTTGGCAAAAATACGTGATTTAAGAAACTGCTTCATGAAGTGGTAGGTAGGCTGGCTGACCCTGGAATCTGGAAGACTGGGTTCAGTTTCCACAGGCAGAGGGTAAGTGACTTTCTCAGGAACACACACCCCTTTTCAGGAATGTTCAGTCTTAATAGGTAATAACCAGCAATCCATTTTTGATTGTAGTTTTTTAATGTATAGAATGGTTATCCTTTTAAAATCAGACTTAAACTGGATTTAGCTTACTCTTTTTA
The DNA here is from genome assembly GCF_027887165.1 of Monodelphis domestica. NCBI lineage: Eukaryota > Metazoa > Chordata > Mammalia > Didelphimorphia > Didelphidae > Monodelphis > Monodelphis domestica. The sequence continues at coordinate 72,223,780 of NC_077231.1, read as the reverse complement.
ATAGCAAAACATTTAATCCCTCAGACAGATGTAGGCAAAGTGTAGTTTGTGTTGAAAACATAGGTGCTGGCTGAATTTCCTCTGTAATCCTTGAGCTTTAGTTCCTTTTTGATAATTGTCATTCCCAGCATTCCCTTGTAGGTGAGGATGATTTGATCAGGATTTTATATTGCACTTTGTGGTAGAGAGAAATTGAAAAACTTTTATTAATTAGGTTTATGTGTAAGAAAATCCTGGAGGTTGGAAATTATGACTCTTTCTGTCTTTCCCGTTATGCCAAAGGGAATCCCAACTGCTAATGAAATTCCACCAGACGACAGCACTCCCCACTTCTTGAATCCTGTTTTAGGACACCCAGCATCAATAAGCTCAACAGTGAGCATGGAGAAGAAACCAGAAGACAAGGGGAACAGCATCCCTTTCATGGCTGCCGATGGCCAGAGGAGTATCCCAATGGCAGTAACCGATGCTTTGGAGCACATCATGGAGCAGTTGAACGTCTTAACCCAGGTGAGCAGACACAGGTTGACAGTCTCCCTCTGACTCGCCATAAATGTCTCCTGTTCCAGACAAACCTGAAATCAAAGGCTTCCCTGTTAAAATAGCCATGGAGGGTCTGTTGAGGCCATTCTCACCTATCCAGGCTCAAGGATTTAATGATTCTCACTTTTGCCTGGGGCCAACTCTTCCTCCTGGGCCCCTGATCCTTCCCCTCCATGTCCTTTCACAAAGCTTCGATCTCTCCTTCCCGCACACTCCTCTGCTTTCAGGTCACTCAGGTCTTCTCTCCCATCATAGAAAGCACTTGGAGGTTGTTGGGGAGCACATCCTTGGGTTAAACTCCAAGCATCCCGCTCTTCTCAAACTCTATCCCTATTTATGATCTCAGTATTGAGTCTCTCACTGGTCTGCATAGGGACACGACCCAGATCTTCTTCCTCCACTAGTTCAGCCCTTCTGCCCATTCATGCTCATGTCCAGGGGGCATTGGTCTTCCACCAGGCCCAGGCGGCTTTTCACTCTGTTCCAGAAAACAAAGCACTAGCTTGAAGCCCCTTCCTTAAATTGACCCTGAAACCTCACAGAGCTCTTTTTTTCTCCTCCAGCATCCTCAGGGGCCAGCTGGAAGTTCCTTGAGGTCAGGGACTGAGCTTTATTTCATCTTTATACCCCCTACAGCAGGACACAGTCACCTCAAGTCACTGGGACACAGCAGGCACTCATTAAAAGCTTGTTAAATAGATGGATCCCTGTGCACTGCTAAGCTAGCAAGAACAATGAAGATACAGATTTCTTTGATGCCCTGTGACCAGAAGGGAGCAGCATAGACTCTTAAGCAAAAGAAATGCAATATTATAAAGTTGCATTTTGACGTTCTGTTCCTAGGAGCATCAATTTTTGATTGAGGGATGTTTTGTAATCTTCATACTAACTGATAGTTTCTCCATGTTGCTCCTCAAATTTCTTGCTGAGAAGCTAAGGAGAGCAAGGATAGAGAAGAGGCCATTAGATATGGCCACAGAGAGATAAATGTTGACTTTGGAGAGAGCCATTTTGTATGGGGGATAGAATTGGAAGCCAGTTTGGAGGAGGTGAAGAAGGGAGGGATAAGAGAAGACTTGGAGGCACTAAATTAAATGCCTGCATTCTAGGCCACTAATCCAGTATGATCTGAGCAATCTACCCAATAGGATTCTAATTTTTTCAGGAATAATGTTTCAAGAAAGAGGAAAAATAGAAGCACAGGGTCATGAACCAAGCTACTTGTCCAGAATAAGAATCTCAGGTTAAATAGATATGATCTATTTAATATAGGGCTGAACTCAAAGCCAGGAAGACCTGAATTCAAGTCCTGCTGCCTTTGACACATAATGGCTAGCTGACTCTAGTACTTTCAGTGCCCCCAAACAGCTCTCCGACACTCTTAGTTGAAAAGCAGGTTCCCACTGGCCTTGGTGGAGAGAGTTTCTTCCTCTCTGGGAGCTCCAACGGGATCACAGCTGCAATTTTTAAATGTTTTTTAAAACCCTTACCTTGTATCTTAGAATCACCATTAAATATTTGTCCCAAGGCAGAAAAGTGGTGAGGGCTAGACAACAGGGGTTAAGTGACTTGCCAAAGTCATCCCACTAGGAAGTATCTGAGGCCATATTTGACCCCAGCATCTCCCATGAACAGGCCCAACTGTACCCAGTGAGCCACCTTGATGCCTCTCTGCACAGTTTCTTTAAAAAGTGATTGCTTCATCTGAGAGTTCCCTTTGTAGGGCCTGTGACCCTGTGGGGCTCGTGGATGCTGAGGCCTGGCACTGAGAGTTGTTAACAATGGGAGGACTGCTTGGTCTCACAGCATCCAACTCCCACGCCAGGCCTGTCCATGACTGGGGCCCCTTCCTGGCCAGAGCCACTCAGCCAGCCTTCTCAGGCTGCCCCTCCCTTCCTCAGCTTCCCTGGAACCGCCGGCCCCAAGGCCAAGGACGATTCCTCCCTTTCCCGCCTCGTCGCCCTCTGCGGCCCCCACGTCCACTCCCCTTCTTCTTCCTGACTCCCTGAGACCAAGGCTCATGTTAGGGGAGGGGGGAGCGTGTCCTCACCCGCCTCCCGCAGTCATCCTCCTGAAAAAACACGGAACCGTTCACTTTGTTCCACATGACTCATGGCTTCCTGGCTCTCTCAGGCCCTGGCACTTGCGACTGTTTCTGGATTGGGAATCAATTACAATTCAATTAATTACATTTTTCATGGGAGGTGGAATATAGCAAACTGCCCTGATCTTAAAACTCCTGAGAATCCCAGAAGTAGCTCCTAAATGTCAGCGTAGCAACACGGATCATAAAATGGAAAAACCCATATCAGTGTGGACTAAATCCTGGACCTGACATTGTGTGCTTATTAGAATCTTAGAGTTCCTCAAATCCACCTGTTTGAAAGGAGCTTCCTTGCCACGTGGATGCCTTCTGTTACTGGAAGGTGCCCATGCGAGTCCGCTTTAGTGGAACGCATCTGCATGGGATTGTTGAGGGATCCTGCTTCTCGCCTCCTCAGACGCAGTCCCGAAGGGTCTCTCAGAGTAGTCGTGGAATGGGCTGAGGATAAGAATGGAAGATCAGGAGAGTCTGACTTCCTACTCTTTCCATTTTCTCTAGTTTAGAGGTGCTTGACTTGGGGTCCATGAAGCCCCGTGGGGTTCTGTGGATGGATTTCATGGGGTCTGTTAACTTGCACAGAGGGAACATTTTCAGCTTTTTTTTTTCATTCTAGCAAATTTAGCACTTCCTTCACTTATCTAAAAACATGATTCTGAGAAGGGGTCCATGACACCAAAAAGGTGAAGGACTTCTACATGTTGAAGCCAGCTCTCTAGGGATTTGCTCAGGCCAGCAGGACTGAGGGGCCTTTTTCTTTATGTGATCCGCAGTTGGAGTTCTGGGAAGCCCTAAGGACTTCTTAACTTCCTATCTTTGCAACTTTTTTTTAATTATTTTGGTGGCTGTATTTCAATAGGATCAATTCCCTTTGTATTCCTATGGATCTTATTTTTTGCTTTGAAAACCGTCATTCTGAGAAGACATCCCTAGGCAGACTGCCAAACAGGATCCATGATCGCATAAAGGTTAAGAACCCCTTGTCTAGGTCCTGGTGTGCTGAGCCCTTCTGGCAAAGGGAAATGAGTCTATCATTACAATCATCATCTGTTCGTTTAATTGTCCTCTTTTTGTAGACTGTATCTATTCTGGAGCAGCGACTGACTTTGACAGAGGATAAATTAAAAGACTGCCTAGAAAATCAACAGAAGATTTATACCAGAGAACATAGAAGTTGAATAGAGAATTTGAGTAGACCTGCCTACGAACACCCGTTTCTAGGATCTTAGAAAGGTAATAGGCAATACTTCCTGTACTTCAGCAACAAGCAAACCATTACAGCATTTCTTAAGTCTGAGCACCAGAGCAAAACCCAACAGACAAAAACCAAAAACCCACCTACAAGGACTAATGTCAACCTTTGCAGGGATGGCAGTCAAGACTGACCTCTGGAATGTTTGTTTCTGCTGACAGTCTTATAGTTGTAGTTTGTCTCTGATGGTGTAAGTGAATATGAATCTCCCCCGTGTTAATCAGAATGACAGTTCTCATTCAGAGGCTGGAGCTTGCCAGGGTAGGAGCCTGCTCTCCGGATGTAAGTTAGTCCCTCCTCTTCTCATCGAATGTAGTTCTGTAGAGAGTGGAGCTGAAGGACTCCTTGGCCTTCACAAATCCCCAGCAGATCCAGGGAGTGGGTGACCCAGCTGGCTCTGTACACCACTCTCCGTCCCACCGAGGCTTTCCTTGAAATAAAGCTTCCTTTCTTAATAATGCCTTGAAAACCCAATCCGTGAGGGATGAGCCACTGAGAATTTCCCCAACACGTTGACATCGCTGAGAGTATGTGACTTTGGACTAACAAAGAAATGCCCAATGGGTTTTTATTTTCATTTGTTTTCCACTGTTTGGCTGGTGGCTGCCCCCCTCACCCCTAGAGGAAATAGCTGTCATTAAGGACAGTGAATGGGTATGGAAATGGGGAGGCACGTACTTCTTTCCTTTGAAAGATGAACACGCCGCCCCGCCGCACCAAGGCCTGGAAGCAAGGGTTCCTAAAGATTATGTTAATGTGATTTCAGGATGCTTAAGAGCCAGAAGGGAGCGACAAGGATCAAATACATTGCAATATTACCAGTTAAGAAGGGGAGCTCCTGGCTGCTGAGTAGCAAAGCCCCTTTTAAAAAAAATATCGTCATCATCATCATCTAACGATTTTGTTGAAAAACAATAAAAACGAGCCAAGCCTTTCTAAAGAATCTTGGTTTCAAACTGAGTTTTGTTTTGTTTTGTCTTTTTTCCTAAAACAAGGTTGGAGATTAAAGTGCAGGAAACCAGGCGTATTAAGGAAGGCCCAGGAATTTTTACAATCATATGTTAGCTTGCATGCCTGGTCACAGTTATCTCATGACTCACTTGGACCATGTGTGATCTGCAGGTTCTCTTCACCTGTATCAAGACCAAAGGGAAGGAAAAAAAATGAATTCACTGTTAACAGTATCTGCAGGTGACTAGGAAGAGGCTAGCCTTTTTCTAAAAAAAAATAATAAAGTTCTTTGTGTGTGTGTGTACATATGTAAAGATATTTGTCTATATGTAAACCTACATAAACACATCTCTCTATATTTAATATTCCCACACCTTCATGTTAGTATATCTATGAGGTTAAAAAGAGAGTTTTGGGTCATCTATTCATGGGGTGCAAGTACTTTTATGTCAAATGTGGTTTGAATGTTTTAGACAATTCCAAGTGCTTACAAAAATTAAGTGGCATTTTTTTATAACCCTCTTGAGAAGACCAATTTCTGTTTACTTTTCCATTCTGTTCTTCAGATAATAAAGATGATTTCTGTAACAACTTTGTTCATGTTTTTAATATTTTTAATGAGAAAGACTTGGAAAAACTAGACCTCTACAGCCACCAGATTTAATTTAATTTTGTTTTGTTTTTTAAATTTAAAATGTTCTTTTTCCCAATTTCATGTAATAACATTTTTTAATATTTGTTTTCTAAAATTTTGAGTTCCAAATTCCCTTCCTTATTCTTCTTGCTCCTCCCTGAGATGATAAGTAATTTGATCTAGATTATACATGTATTATCAGGCAAAACATTCCCATAGTGGTCATGTTGAGGAAGAAGACCTATCTAAGGGGGTATCTAGATGATTCAGTGGATAGAGAGCCAGACCTAGAAATGGAAGGCCCTGGTTCAACTGTGGCCTCAGATACTTCTTAGCTATGTGACCCTGGGCAAGTAAAACCCAATTACCCAACCCTTACTGCTGCCATGAACTCAATACTACTTAGAATTAGTTCTGAGACAGAAAGTAAGGGATAAAACACCAAGAAAATAAAGTGGAAAATAGCATGCTTCAATCTGCATTCAGACTCCATAAGTTCTTTCTCCGTAGTTAGGTGGCATTTTTCATCATGAGTCCTTTGGAATTGTCTTGGATCGTTGTGTTGCTGAGAATAGCTAAGGCATTTGTAGTTGATCATCACCCAATATTGCTCTTACTGTGTACAATGTTCTCTTAATTCTGTTCACTTTCCTTTGCATCAGCTCTGTCTTTCCAGGTTGTATTCTGAAATCATCTTTAATTTTGACGTGAATCTTAGAATCATCCCCTCTAATTCTTCCAAATTCTGTGAAAATAATGATGTAAAATAAAAATGTTTTGAAGAATTTGCAATGACATTTAAAATTGTTCTTGTATGAGTTCTTCTAAATCTTAGTGAAATTCAAGAGAATCCTGAGGCCATCTGGTTTGGTGGAAAGGGCACTTACAAAGTGTGGAGTTAAGAGGTCCGAGGTCCAAATTTGGACTCTGGTTACCTGTATGTTCTTAGACAGATCACTTCCCTTTTATAGATTTTGGTTTCCTTATCTGAAATAGGGAGGGGTTGAACTAGATGGTCACTGAGGTCCCCTCTAGATCTAAGATCCCTCTTTCCCAACTAAAAATCATCAGTACCATTTTCTTTGTCTTTTTTAATTCAGTTTTATTTTATTTTCACTTCTGAATTCTCTTCTCCTTCCCCTCCCCAACCACTGAGAAGGTGAAAAAAACCCAAAACTTATTTCAAAGATAGTCATACAGTCATATATAATCATGCAGAACAAATTCACACATTGGCCATGAAAGAAAGAAAAAAAGGAAGAACATAGGTACCATCCTGCAATCTGAGCCCGTCAGCTTTATCTAGACCTAGATAGACAATTTCATCATAAATCCTTTGGAATTGTGGTTGGTTATTACATTGATCAGAGTTCCTAAGTCTTTCAAAATTGTCTTTACTATATTGTCATATTCTATAAATTATTCTCCTGGTTCTGCCTACTTCCCTTTGTATCCATTCATATAAGTCTTCCCAAGTTTCTCTGAAACCATCCCTTTCATCGTTGCTTACAGCACAATAGTATTCCATCACATTCTTATCCCATAGTTTGTTCAGCCAGTATCTTTGCCAAGATAGTCCCAAATGGGGTCATGACGAGTCAGCCATGACAAATGACTAAACAACATCAAATTCCCCAATCGATGGGCATCCTCTCAGTTTCCAATTCATTGCTACCACAAGAAGAGCTGCCATCAATGGTTTTCCCCCATTAGTGTCCTGATCTCTTTTAGAGTATAGTCCTCCTTATGCTATACCATTTTCCAATGTCTGTCCAAAGATAAAGTGAGTCACGTACCGGTTATCCATTCCAGCTTTCTCACTTGGATGGAGAATTTCCCAGTCACTTTCAAAAGAGGAAGAGGAAGAGGAAATAAAGCCTCCACCTAACTCTGGGCTGGCAGAACTGCTGTATCAGGACTTCTCACTGCTATAAACTAGCGGCAAGGAGTGGGGTCGGTCTCCATCATCAGCCTTGTAAAAGGGAACCAGATCCCTGGTACGAGAGAAAGAATGAAGCCTGTTTGTCTAAGAATGGCTGTCATCAGGGGTCCATGGGATTCCTTTGTCACTAGTGAACATTCCTTTTCTCTATAATGATAACGGTACCCCAACGGTCAATGCTGATAAATGTCGAATTCCTCTTCCTCAGAGACATTTCTTCAGATACCAAACAGCAAGCCTGGTATGGCAGAAAGCACGCCGGCGCTGAGGTCACAGGTCTGGGGTTCAAATCCTTCCTCTACTATGAGACCTGGCACAAATTATTCTGTCTACTTCAACTCAGTTTCTGAATACAAAATAGGAGGAGATTGGACAGATTCTGAGGGTCCTATCAAGGATCTCCTCTGATAATCAGCTCTTTAAGTCTATTCTCTGAAAAATAGTCATTAAGCAATAATACAGGTTCAAATCTGGCCTCAGACACTTCCCAGCTGTGTGACCCTGGGCAAGTCACTCAACCCCCATTGCCTGGCCCTCTCTGCTCTTCTGCTTTGGGACCTATACACAGGATTGATTCCAAGACTGAAGGTAAGAGTTTAAAAAATAATAATAATAATACAGGGCTCTTTCAGGGCCCTATAGCTGGAACAAGTATACTTTAAGCCTTTTAAAAATAATAAATCCATGCTAGGGAGAGTTAGGCGTCTCAGTGGATAGAAAACCCAACCTGGAGACAAGAATTCCTGGGTTCAAATGGGACCTTAGATGCTTCCTGCTCACTTAACCCCCATTGCTTAGCCTTCACCACTCTTCTACCTTGGAACCATTACACCGTATTGATTCTAAGATGAAGGGTGAAGGTTAAAATACACAATCCATGCTAAGCCTCCCCGCGTCTTTAAGCCGTCATGGTTTGGAGTCCCTTCGCCATCCAGGCTGCCTTCCTCTCCAGGTGCTCCACCTCCCCAGTGTTCCTTTTAAAAGCTGGCACCCAGAAGAGAACACAATACCCCAGGTGTGGGCCGGCCAGCCCAGAGTACAGTGGGACTATTGTTTTCCTCGTTCTAAGCTTCAGTGCAACCTAAGATTGCTTTAGCTTTGTTTTTTTTCCTTTTTTTTTCTTTTTCTGACAACCACATCATACTGTTGACTCATGCAGGGCTTGGAGTCGACTACAAATCCTGAGTATTTTTCATGGAGATTTTTATCTAGTCCCATCTCCCCAGTACCACCCTCCTGGGCTTTCCATAGAGGACTTTTTAAACCTAAGTTCAGGACTAATACATTCATTCCTATCTAAATGCCCACTTCCTAGATGGAACCCATTATTATTATTATTATTTCTATTTTATTAAAAAATTATTAATTTATCAAGGAAATTTGTGGCGTTATTTAAGGAGTTGACTAAAGACATCAAAATATAAATTAATAAAGATTACATAGTCAAAATAATAATAAAAATACACATTTAAAACATCTTCTATCTTCATTCTGTCATCCAGCATATCAAGATCTTCTTCTCAGATCTGTGTCATTCCCAAACTTGAGAAATAGGCCAGACCTTTGTCTAAGTTGCTGCCTAAAATGTCAAGTAGAATAAAATCAAGAACAGAATCCTGGGAGCATGACACTAGAGACCTCCCTATAAGATGACACTAATGTACTCATTCACAATCTTTAGACACAAGCAGCCACCCCATTGTATTATCATCCATTTCATCCAATGATGCCATAAGAAATATTGGGCATCTTCATGGGATAGTAAAAAGAGTATGGGTAGGGGCAATGAGGTAGCACATTGGAGAGAGAATCAGGCCTGGAATTGAGAGAACCTGGATTCAAATCTGGCCTCAGACACTTCCTAGCTGTGTGACCCTGGGCAAGTCACTTAACCTCCATTCCCTAGCCCTGACCACTCTTCTGCCTTGGAACAAATACACAGTATTTATTCTAAGACAAAAGGTAAAGGTTAAAAAAATAAATGAATGAATCTACATTGTTTCAGGGTGTCAATACAACCTGTGCAATGTCATCTTTCAACAGTAACATCTGAATAAAAATAAAAATTAAAAAAAGAAAACTGTAAAAAAAAAACAAAACATCTGGAGGACCTGCCTGTCTGGAGAGATTTTCCTTGACTTGAAGTCCATTCGAGTTGCTCTATTTCCTGTCTTGCCTATTTTCAATAATCGAGGTATCAACAAACAAGGACATCACTATTGTCATATAGTTAAAAAACCAGACACATAGGACAGACAGCCTTGAAGGGAACATTTTGCTCTATCCAATCAAATGCATTTTTATAGGAAATACAAAGTACTTGTCGTAGGTTATTAAACTCTACATCTTTTGATCAATTGTGTTAGGGGTGTTTTGCCATAGTTTACTGTGAAACATCATTTGTAACTTGTAGCTTCTGTGGAATATTACTTCTAATATCCTTAGGAAGGATACCCTCAATGGGTCTGTAAGTTGTACTCATAAAAATGTACAAATTGCATATTTATTTATATGGTGACAGGGTGGATAGAACTCTAGATCTGGAGTCAGGGAAGACCTGAGTTTAAAACCAGACTCATCTGGTATGGCCCTCAACAAGTCACCCTGTTTGCCTCAGTTTCCTCATCTGTAAAAATGAGCTGGAGAAGAAATACCAAACCATTCTAGTATCTTTTCCAAGAAAATCCCAAAAGGGGCAGCTAGGTGGCTCAGGGGACAGGGTGTCAGGTCTAGAGATGGGAAGTCCTGGGTTCAAAATTGGCCTGAGACTGCCTAGCTGTGTGACCCTGGGCAAGTCACTTAACCCCTGCTGCCCAGCCCTTCTTGTTTTTATGCCTTGGAACTAATACTTAGTATTGATTCTAAGGCAGAAGGTAAGGGGTTTTTGGTTGGTTGTTTGTTTTTAATCCCAAATGTCTGGCACAACACAACAACAGCAATGACATCATCAATATCATCATTATTTAGAGCTAGAAAAGATCTTAGAGATCTCTTTCAGTCCCCTAACCTATCTGTCTGGAATCCATATTCTCCTTGATCATTGGCCATTTTATAAAACAGACAAGAGGTGTTATTGTTCCTGTCAATGTTATTAGGCTCAACTCTAAAATCTAACTTAACCCTGATCATCAGAGGGAGATCTAATATTTCATTTTTGCTACATGGTAGAAAGTTTGCCTTAGCAACTCTTAAGAACGTATAGCTCAAAAGAGGAGTTGTGGGGGGCAGCTGGGTGGCTCAGTAGATGGAGAGCCAGACTTAGAGAAGGGAGGTCCTGGGTTCAAATCTGGCCTCAGACACTTCCCAGCTGTGTGACCCTGGACAAGTCACTTAACCCCCATTGCCTAGCCCTTACCACTCTTCTGCCTTGGAACCAATACACAGTACTGATTCCAAGACAGAAGGTAAGGGTTTTAAAAAGAGACACACTCCACTTAAGTCTGTTTATGGACAGAAACCAAGCAACATTGCCAGGTGCTTTAAAGTAACACAAGAAAAATAGAACTTGTAAATTGAGAAAAACCCCAAATCTGGTGTGTCATTAAATTGCACTCTAACCTTGTACCTAGCCACAAAATGTTTTGTTACCCATCTCCTAAGTAATTGTGACTGATTGTGAAAGCTGACCAAAAGTAACAATGATTCTCTTAGCTCAGGGAGGACTAACATCTTGTTCACTCTGTCATTCATCTATAGCAACAATGTTTCATTGACTATCTACTTAGCCTACAAGCCTTGTTGTTAAGTTCCATGGGAACATAGATGTAGAAAATTGATTGTGTGCCAAAAAAGTATGTAATCACCAGCCTACATAATAAACGAACCTCTGTGCTATGGCAGAACACTGTGTGATACCTAAGCACATGGACCTGAGCACACAGTGTCTCTCATCTCCATTACTCAACCAGATCATCACACTTGAACAGAGAAACCTCGGACCCTCAGAGAGACCACTGGATGGCTTTCAATATCAGGTTGTCATATGTAAGCTGTATGTAGTCATACCAGAGGATGGTAGCTTTTTCAAACAGAAAAAAAAAAATAGGTTAATGACCTTCCAAGGGGCAGACGTTTATTGGATGAGAAAAGGTGCCCAAACTACTCCCCACTCCCTAAAATTGCCAAGTGTCTCTGTTGCAATTCCATGAATCTAGTCTCTAAAAGGAGCCTGTCCTTTGACTTCAAGAGAATGAAGAACAGATCCAGTTCTATCTGGCCATTCAGGTCATTAGGGACTTGTCAGACACCGGTCAGGATTTCAAAGTCTCCACATTCAATCGAATAGCTCTGTGGCCAGCCTGTTTCTATGAGAGTTTCATAAAAAGTGAAAGCCAGACGAGATGTGTTAACTGATGTGCTTCTACTTTCTCTTTAATAGAGAGGACAGAAGCCTTTTAACCTACCCATGTGCTGCTAGGAGATATGGCAGCTCGACATTATTGCAGTTGCTCTGACATAGCCTTTCAATTTATTATCCCAGCCCTAATCCTTTCAGCAGCTTCCCATAGAGGACTAGATGAAGCCCTGCTGATGGAAATTTGCACAGAAATCTAGAGTACCTTGGGCACCTTGCAAAACCACAAAGGATTCTGGGATCCCCAGTCTTCATTTCCTATTCATTCTTTATCCCTGGGATTCTTCCCTTTTTCCTGCACATTGGCAGTCAGGGGAAGCCTGCAGACCCCTTCACCGAATCTTGTTTGTTCAAGCCAAGGTTCCTAATGGAAGGAAGTGCTAGATTTCACTTGTAGGCTAGTGAGGATGAGGATATATGTTTGTGTTGTTATTGTTGTTTTTCTATCTAAATTCAGAGATCTCAGATTAAGATTCTGCTGTACTTGTTAAGCTTTTGTAATGCACAACCAGCAGGGATTGATTAAGCTTTTAAACTAACAATTAAGTAACTAACAACCTCTTGCCTTTCCTCTTTTGGGTTCTCTGACTCCTACACTAAAAGGGGGCTGAGATGGATGGGTAATGAAACAGGGGATATGGGTGGAATCTGTCTATTTCAGTTTCATTAAGCAAAGTCGGGTCTCCCTCTTTCCTTCTCCTGCCTTTCGTGATACATTAGACAAGTCCCTAGCCCAGGAGAGAAAGTACATGGGTTTGCTTCCCTCCTCTGATCCTGACTATCTCTTCGATCTCCTTAGTTCTCAGTTTCCCCACATTTGTAAAATGTCAGGGTCCCTTTTTTTATGGGTTCATGTGCCACCTCTGAACCTATATCTTTGATCTCCTTGGGCCTCAGTTTCCCTACATTTGTAATATATCAGGGTCCTTTTCTTTTTTGTTTTAAACCCTTACCTTCTGTCTTGGAATCAATACTGTGTATTGGTTCCAAGGCAGAAAAGTGGTAAGGGCTAGGCAATGGGAGTCAAGTAACTTGCCCAGGGTCACACAGCTGGGAAGTATCTGAGGCCAGATTTGAACCTAGGACCTCCCATTTCTAGGCCTGACTCTCAATCCACTGAGCTACCCAGCTGCCCCCCCTTTCTTTTTGTGGGTTCGTGTGTCACCTCTGAACCTATCTCTTCATCTCCTTGAGCCTCAGTTTCCCAACATTTGTAAAATGTTGGAGTCTCTTTTTTAACAGGTTCATGTCCCACCTCTGATCCTAACTACCTCTGCAATCTTCTTGGGCCTCAGTTTCCCAACATTTGTAAAATGTCAGGGTCCTTTTTTTAAACTTTTTTAAACCCCTTACCTTCTGTTCTAGTACTAATTAGTACTCCGCATTGGTTCCAAGGCAGAAAAGAACAGTAAAAGCTAGGCAATGGGGGTTAAGTGACTTGCCCAGGGTCACCTAGCTAGGAAGTGTCTGAGGTCAAATTAGAACCCAGGATCTCCCATCTTCAGGCCTGACACTCTATTCATTGTACCACCTGGCTGCCCCACTGAAGACCCTTTCAATTCTAAATCAATAAACCCTGTGGAGCCCTCCTTAACTCTGTCTCTTCTGGCCCAAGTACTTCTGGCCCAAGGTCAATAAGGCCTAGAAAAAATCAAGAAAGAAAATTGGTTAGACTGGAGATTACAGCGATTTATGGACTGAGGTGGCCCAACAAAAGGATTCTCTACTTCGACAAGAGGGGTGATAGCCCAAGGGGAGCAGGAGGAGTGGGAAGGGGCAGGACAAGTCAGCTTTGGGGTCCTTCTGTGTTTCTCAATTCCAGTGAAACCCTACCTCCACCTCAGGTTGTTTCCTTCCCTTAATCCCCGGAGGAAATCCCTCTGCTTTACTGAGAGATAAAAAAAAAAGTTAGAACAAAGAGAAAGTGGCAGGAACCGCTGGGGCCCTTTGCTATAGAATTTCACTGAAGCTTTTCCAAGGCCTGATGATGGAACCCGAGGGCTTAAAGTGCTTATTCCTACACCTGTATTGAATATCAAGGTCTGCGAAGAGATTAATGATTTAGAAGCTGGCTGTTCCAGCAGGGGGCTATTGTTTATTAGCATTCTGACTGCAATTGGGTCGGAGAGAAAATGAGCGAAAGTTCAGCCCTGTTAAATCCTCTGTCTGCTCCGGCTCTGGCAGGTAAGAGGTAGAACAGCCAAGTGAAAGAAGCCCCTGCTGTTTCCTGTTACCTGCAACACGCAGAAGCCTGCTCTCCTCCCTCTTTTTCCATTTGTGTTCTCTTCCCAGTCTGTCTTGGTCTCTCTCTTTGTCTGTCTCTCTGTCCTCTCTATCATTGTCTCTATCCTGCTCTGGCTCCCTCTTACCCTCCTTCCACCCTTCCTTTCTCTCCTTCCATCCCTCTCCCTAGTCTCCTTCTCTCTCTTTTCCTCATCTTCCCCTCCTATATTTCTCTCTCTCCCAAGCTCCCCATCTTCCCCACCCCCACTTCCTTATACTGGCTCCCTTCCCACTGTCTCCTCTCCCTCTAGCTCTCCCTCTCCCTCTTTCTCCCTCTCTCTTTTCCTCTTCTCCCTTCCTCTGTTCTTTCACACACATCTCTCTGAAAAGAAACATTAAAGATCTGATCCTCAGGTGGGAGCTGGCAATCCCTCCTGGTGGGGAAAGGGGGGGGGGGGGAGAGAGAGAGAGAGAGAGAGAGAGAGAGAGAGAGAGAGAGAGAGAGAGAGAGAGAGAGAGAGAATGTCTGTTTCTAATCCTGCCATTTTTTACAGTTTCATTCATTCAGCCAGCATTTATTTTGTCATCATCAACTAGGTGCTGGGAGACAAAAGGCCCAGGGTGTAATTTAGAAGCAGATGTCAGGTGATAAAAATAAATCTCCCTATAAAAGAAGGGAAGGACCTTGGGGGGACTTGGGGTGGCAGGGATCTGATTTTGTTGTTTGCAATATAAAGTGTGTTTATTCAAGGAAATTGCTCTGTTTATTCCTGAAGGCATTTTGGAATCTGCAATGGGAAGTAATTAAAGCCAGTAAATGTACACAACTGGAGATGATAAAATCCTGTAACTGTTTATTCACAAGTAACTGAAGTCTGAGCCATATAACCCAAACACCTTTCTCGATCGTTACCCCAGCCTTTCTCAAGGACTGTTACCTAGTGGGAGATTAGGTTGGCGAATCGATTATATAAAAGGCAACAACACGAGTTTGGGTCTCTGGAGCATCTTGTGGGAGCAGTATCCTAGGTGATCAGGGGACACTTGGCCTCTCCGAACCTCATTTTCTTTTATAAGAAATGTTGAGAACAAGATCCCTCAAATACTTCCCAGGTCTGATGTCCTACAAGTCTGTGAAAATTTCCATGTCCCTGAAGGGCTGAATAAAGGTAGTGAGGCGGGGAAGGACGATCATGGATAATAAAGAAGTATCAGGGGCAGCTGGGAGCCTCAGTGGATTAAGAGGCAGGTTTAAAGAGAGGAGGTCCTAGGTTCCAATGTGACTTCAGATACTGGGCAAGTCACTTAATCCCCCTTGCCTGGCCCCTAAAGCTCTTCTGCCTTGGAACCAATATACAGTGATTCTAAGGCAGAGAGAAGGGAAGGGTTTTTAAAAACCTACCACATTATGCCTTGAAGTTTACAAAAGGTTCTCATTAGAATCTTAAAAACAACCCTCTGAGGTTATTCTCTTTAACCCTCACTTTCTGTCTTAGATTGCATACTAAGCAGAAGCTCCATGGCGGAAGAACAGGAAGGGCTAGCCCATTAGAATTAAGGGACATGCCTGAATCCAGATTTGAAACCAGAATCTCCAGGACTCTAACCATTGAACAACCTGGCTGCCCCATGACCCTACAGGTTTATAACTTTCTCAAGGTCACATAGCAAGTAAAAGTCTGAGGTGGGATTAGAATTGTCTGCAGGTCTAACATTCTATCCATTCTGACATAACAAAGTGAGGGATAGGCAGTGAGGTGGTATAGCAGATAGAGTGTCCAGCCTGGAATCAGCAAGACTTCCTGAGTCCAAAACTGGCTTCAGACACTTACTGGCTGTATGACCCTGGACAAGTCATTTTAGCCCTGTTTGCCTCAGTTTCCTCATCTGTAAAATGAGCTGCATATAAAAATGACAAACCACTCCAGTATCTCTGCCAAGAAAATCCCAAATGGGGTCAGGAAGAGTCAGACGGGACTGAGACAACTCAACAATGAAAACAATATTCCACACACTAGAATTTATTCATCCATTGTCTAATCATTGGGCACATATCTCTGCTTCTAGCTTCCTATTATAACAGTGCCGCTAAGAACCTTTTGTGCGCCCAGCGCTTTTCTTGCTGTCAGTAACCAACATGACATGTGACCTTAGTGGTAGAATCTCTGGGTAAAAAAGTATGAACAATTTAGCCATTTTCCTCCCATCTTTCCTAGTCGTCTTACAGAACAGCGGTGGAGCCAACTCCCATTTGCAGCAACGATGAATTGGCATGTTGGCATCCCACAATCCCCTACTAATGATTTTCCAGCTTGGAGCATCTTTGCTAGCTAGATCAGTGGGAGAAAGATTCGAAGCCTTTTTTGATTCTTCTGTCTTAGATTAGTTGTGATCTGGGACATTTTCAGATGACATTTAATGCCGTGTAGTTCTTATTTTGTCAGCTTGCCCCATACTTTGGTCATGTGCATATTAGATAATTCATTCTCGTAATCATTTAGAATTGTATCAAATTTCCAGTTGATTTTGGACGTCAGACTTTGATCCGTCACTGAATGCAAAATGCATTTATTTCATTCGCCCAGAGGCCAGCCGAGAGATTCCCTTTTGTTTCGGGCTCCCCGATTCCATTTGGGGAAAGGTTTTTAACCTTAAATAATCCAGGTTATGCCCCGCTAACCCTGGGGGTCTGTCCCACAAGGCTAAATCCCAGGCTCTCTTGGGCCCACACATGGCCCAAGGGCAGAGCCAGCCCTTTCCGTTCCCCTCTTCCCAGCGCCCGGGGATTTTCTGTGCATGCCCCGCCCCTCTGTCCAGCCGCCGGAGGAAGGCAAGCACTTTCTCCCTCCGCTCTCTGGCACCCCGACCGCTTGAATTCGCCCTCTGGGCACCCGAACTCAGAAAAGGTTGGCGGGTGGTTCCAGGTGGTGATCTCATCCGCTCCTGCGTATTCAATTATCGTTTCTATGCTAATCATTCTCGAATCTGCTTAGCCAGCCTTAACCTCTCTGCAGGTCTCCAGCCTTACATCTCTAATCGCCTATTAGACGGCTGGACTGAATGTACCATAGACAGATTCAACTCAACACGTCCATAACGGAATTAATTCTCCGTCTCCCCTGACGTTGCCCTGCTCCCAGCTTGCTGTTGCTCTGGTGAATGCTACTGGCTCCTCAGTCACTCGGGCTTGAAACCCAGGCGGAATCCCAGCCTCCTCCCCCTTTCTCACCCCCACATCCAATCTGTTGTCAGACCCGCTGTTTTCTCTTCGTAGCATCTCGCATAGGCCTTCCCCTTCTCTCTTCTGACACCCACTGACCTCACCACTTTATGCCTGCCAGGATTACTAAAATAGCTTGCTAGGTGGTCTCCCTGCCACAACTCTCTCTTCCCTGCAGACCGTGTTCTAATCATCTATCGAAATGATGTTTCTAAAACTCAAGTCTTGGGGTAGGGAAGTAAGTGGCTCAGTGGACTGAGAGTCAGGCCCAGAGAAAGGAAGTCCTGGATCCTAGCTGAGTGACCCTGGGCAAGTCACTTAACCACCACCACCCCACCACCCCCATTGCCTAGCCCTTACCACTCTTCTGCCTTAGAACCAATATTGGTTCTGAGATGGAAGGTAAGTGTTTTAAAAAAGGAGGTATCTTCACTGGCTGTCCTCCATACCTGGAATCCTTTCCCACCTCATCTCTATCATCTTTCCTTCGAGCGCCAAGCTAAATCCTACTTCCTATAAGAAGCCTTTTCAGATCCCCCCTGAATACAGGAGCATCCCCTCTATTGATCATTTCCCATTTATTCTGTAGATAAATTGTTTGTACCTGTACCATTGCATGTTGTCTCCTTCATTATTTATTTATTTAGGGCCAGCTGGGTGACTCAGTGGGTTGAGAGCCAGACCTAGAGACCAGAGATCCTAGGTTCAAATCTGACCTCAGGCACTTCCCAGCTGTGTGACCCTAGGCAAGTCACTTGACCCCTATTGCCTCTCTTCTGTCTTAGAACTTAGTATTGATTCTAAGTTAGAAGGTAAGAGGTGGTTTTTTTTAAAGGAAAAAAATCCATTATATCTGCTTTTCTTTTCATTTTTTAAATCAAGTAATAGACCTGCTATTTTGTTAATAGAATTTGGGATATGATAACACCCTTGCTTTATCACTGACCTAAATGAAAGTTCCTATCCCCTCTTTGGATTCTCCCTATTACTACAGGGGGTACCATCCTCTTCCAAGTCTCCTAGGTTTGCAACTTGGGTGGAATCTTTGACTCTTCTCTCTTGCTCACTCCATGTATCCAATCAGTTGCCAAATCTTATAATTTCTTTCTTTATAAATCTTTTGAAAGAGTCTTCCATGGAGTCAGTGATCATGACTGTACAGATGACTCCCAGATCTCTTCATCCAGTCACAGTCTCTCGTGAGTGCTGTAATTACTCACTGCCTATTGGACATGTTGAACCAGACATCCCAGAGATGTCTTAGACTCAATAGGTCCAAAGCAAGACTTGTCTTTCCTGCAAACATTCCCTGCTTTTGTCCAGAGTAACAAGAACCATCTATGCATTCAAGCTCATAATATCAGCATTTCCCTCAATTCCTTCTTCTCTCTCTTCCCATGTAACTAATCCATTGCCAAATTTTGTCATTTCTATTCTTGTAACATCTCTGCTATGTCTCCTTCTCTCCCCTCACATAGCCACTACTCTCATTTAAGTCCTTATCATTTGGCCCCTGGACTATTACAACAGCCTTCACATTTATCTCTCTCCTTCAGCTTTTCCTCACTCCAAGCCTTCTTCCACTCATCTGCCAAAGTGATCTCCCTCAAGTCTAGATCTGGCCATCTTGTGGTTCTACCCACTTAACTCTAGTGTCTCCAAGATCAACATAAAGCCCTTTTTTTTGTCATTTGAAACTCTTTCAGCCTTGTCTTTTCCTTCCCTTCCCAATCTTCTTCAATTCTGTTGCTGTTCAATTGGTATTCAGTCATGTCTGACTCTTCATGAGCTCATTTGAGGGTCTTCTTGGCAGAGATACTGGTGTGGTTTGCCATTTCCTTCTCCAACTCATTTGACAGATGAGGAAACTGAGGCAAACAGGGAGAAGTGATAAGGTCACACAAGTAGGAAGTGTCTGAGATCAGATTTGAACTCAGAAAGATGAGTCTTCCTGACTTCACACCTGGCAATCTTTTCAGTGAGTCACCTAGTTGCCCTCAACTTGAATTCTCTTCTCCTTATACTTTTTGATCTGGCACTACTGACCTACTTACTGTTCTATACCCCTGGCATTCCTGCCATCTTCCTACACACACATAGGCTATTCCCCATGTCTGTGTTTCTCTTACTTCCAATTTCCAAATCTTTTTTTTAACCCCTTACCTTCCATATTAGAATCAATACTGTGTATTGATTCCAAGGCAGAAGAGTGGTAAGGGCTAGGCAATGGGGGTTAAGTGACTTGCCCAAGGTCACACAGCTGGGAAGTAGCTAGGCAAATCTCAGGTCTTCTTTTTTATTTTATCATATTAAGAAAGGATTATGTTATTCTTAAGTCTTTTAGTATTCTTAAAATAAGTGAGTGATTTATTTTGTCAATAGTTTTTCAGCATCTGTTGGTATTGTAAATAAGGTGAATTTTATTCTTCTTGTCTTTATTATTATTTCTTGTTTTCATTGTTTTGTTTTGCTGCTAAAATACTACTTATTGTGTGTATCATTTTTCTAAAGGCAGGCAGGCAGTCAAAAAACATTCATTAAACTGTGGACAGCTTGGTGACTCAGGAAACAATAAAGCCAGGCTTGGAGACAAGAGGTCCTAAGTTCAAATTTGACTTCAGACACTTCCTAGTTATATGACCTTGGGTAAGTCACTTAACCTCTCTTGCCTAGTCCTTGCCATTCTTCTGCCTTGGAACTGAGACATTATCTAGTCTAAGATAGAAGGTATGAAGGTTGTTTTTTTTAAAAGCACTTACTATGTGTCAAGTATATTACTAAATGATACAAAGAAAGGCCAAAAAGAAAAATCACAAACAAATAAACAAAAAACAGTCACAGCCCTCATGGAGCTCACATTGCAATGAATTAAGTGACTTGCCCAAAGTCATCCAGGGAATATGTGCCAGCTCTCTAATGGCTATTTCTTCCTTTGCCTACTTAGAGAGTATTTGTATTGCTACACATGTGTTTAATGCTGACATTGTTTCATTATCTCCATTGCCTTTAAACATAATGTCATTTTCTCTTATTTCTTTTGAGTGTTTCTCTTTTTGTCATTGACCAGTTTGTCATCCCTCCTTTTTTGGATTGGGCCAGGCGGTAATAGAACTTTTCTCCAACCCCTTATTTTCCACTATGTAGGAATGTTCATGTTTTAGGGCTATGTCGTACATTTAGCAAATCTGGTGGTTTAATGTACAGTTTGGGGTTGGAGGCATAGGTGTGCCCAACCCAACTGTATGCAGCACCCTCTACAACATGCCCAACAAAATGGAATTCATCTTCTACTTGCATTCCAGTGAGAGGCGTCCTCCCTTAGGAGACAACCCACCCTAGATCCGACTTTTAGATCTCGATTCTAGAGCTGATTTTTAGGTCGAATTCTTCCTTGTTTTGCACTGAAATCCACCTCCATATACAGTCCGTCCTTGACCCTTGTTCTGCCCCCCAAAGCCAAACAGAATATAGAGTTCAGCCTCTTTTCTGTATGGCCAAAAGAGCACTTGACCTGGAGTGAGCAGACACTTGGGTTTGAATCCTGTCCCAGTCACTTGACAGCTACGTGCCTCTGAGCAAACCTCATCTGAGTAGTCATTTCCTCATCTAAAGACCACGGAGTTCTAAATAAAATAAAATAAAGTTCTAAGCCTCAAATGAGATGATGTGCGTAACTTAGTCTGGAGCCAGACTTTCAACAGCTTCAAATTTGCCAAGCTGGCTGAGGAATCCCATTTTATTCTCGAGACGTTAGAGAACCATGGAAGACCTTCCAGTGGGAGAGTGGCCTGATCAGACCCATGCTTTAGGAACGATATTTCTGTGCAGTAATGGAAGGAAGAAGGCCTGGAGAGGGGAGCCACTCTTAACAGGAGACCAGTTAGGAGGTTATTGAATTAATCCAGGCAAGAGGAGTGAAGGTGGTCCTCGTGAGAATGAGGAGGAGACACATTCAACCGATTTTGTGAAAGGAGAGTTGACAAGTATTGAAAACTCATTGGAAAATGGGAGATGAGGGACGGAAGAATCAAGGATGGCCCCAAGGTTGTAAATCTGGGAGAGTGGAAGTATGGGGGTGTCCTCTACGGTAACAGGGACGTTTAGAGATGTGCAAAGTTAGAGCATGGGAGAATAATGACTTCTGTCTTGGACATCAAGGAAGACATATACAACAGGCATGGAAGATCAGAGTTCAGGAGTGAGATTAAGGTCTAGATATGGTGATTTGGGAGTCCTCTGCATAGAGCTGAGAATTGAGCCAATCACAACTGACGAACTCATGTTTCTTAATTGCTTTATAAATATTTGTTCTACTGAAATTTATTTCCAGTCTTCTAGTTGTGATAGTGATTTCACAATAAAAGAGAGTATTTATATATATGTGTGTATATATATATATAAAAGACAGAAGGTAAGGATGTATATATGTATGCATATTTATGTACATATATACATACATATATATATATATATATATACACCCTTACCTTCTGTCTTGGAATCATACTGTGTATTGGTTCCAAGGCAGAAGAGTGCTAAGGCTAGGCAATGGGGGTTAAGTGACTTGCCCAGGGTCACACAGCTAGGAAGTGGCTGAGGTTAGATTTGAACCCAGTACCTCCCATCTCTGGGCCTGAAACTCAATCCACTGAATCACCAAGCTGCCCCCAAAAGAGAGTATATTTTATTTCTCTTCCCTATTTTCTCTAAAGTAAACAGAAGCTACAGGGTTAACCTTGTCTAATGAAACTTTTTTTTAATCAGTTAAAACCCCATAATCAGTAACTCCCACATCAGAAGGTCAGTCACATTTGCAAAGTTACTTATAAATAGTTGAATTAGCCAATGCCAGCTATTCGGAAATAGCTACATACATAATAATGGCGCCTTGTTCAGTCCTTAGGGCTTTGCGGTGAATCAGTCTAAAGAAGGATTTTAGTTCAAATTATAGGGCAAGTGGTGAGATTAAGATTTCAGGAAAATAACCTTTGGAATTTTCCCCTGGCAAATGGAAAAATCAGCAAGAAAGATGTGCTCAATATATTTTGTACAAAGGGGCCATATTTTCCAAGAAAACTGCATGGCCAGGTTTGAAAAGAATCAGGCTAGCTCTAAAAGCCATCATGTTGTGAGAAAAGAATTACCTGAATGAGTTTTCCAAACAACTTTGCTGAATTTTCTTAAAAACGAGAAATATAAGCCACAGGCCTTTTCTCCATTTTTCCCCCACCAATGGTTCCTATGAGCTGACCTCAGAGAGGTGGGTACATAGGTAAGCGATTGCCCATGAGATATGGTTTCAGAGATTTCTGGGAGATCTTCCTATTCCTGCTCAAAATTACCTTCCCCACCCACCTGGCACTAATGCCTGAAGTTATTATAGGATCTAAATTGAGAACTGGAAGGGTCTCTACAGATCATTTAATCCAACCCACTGATATTAAAAATGAAGAAACCAAGTCTTAGAGAGGTGAAGGTCACAGAGCTAGGAATCAAACCCAATTGATCTGAGTCTCTATTCTGTATGCCCCAGTGTCTCCTCTGGTTCAGTAGGGTTTTATACCATTGATAAAAAGATTGTCTATCCCGCCTAAGGGTGGTGCAGTAGACAAACCACTGGCTTGGGAGACCAAGGAACTGGATTCAAATCCTAGAGCTGACCATTAATTAACTGGTTGGCTCTAGGCAAATTATTTAAGCTCTCTGACCTTTGTTCCTCACTGGTAGATTGAGCATTAGAAGTCTTTTTGTTTTTTAACCCTTCACTTCCATCTTAGAACTGACTAGTTGTCAGTTCCAAGGCAGAAGAACAGTAAGGACTAGGCCAGTGATAGTGAACCTTTTAGAGACTGAGTGCCCAAACAGCAACCCTCACACTACGTTTGAGTCCCCCATATTATCCCAGAAAGAGGAGGGAGGAAGTGCTCTCATTGAGCTGCTGGGTAGGTGAAGTGAAAAAATGTCCTCAGATGTCCATGGAGAGGTAGAAGTGAGCCACCGGTTCACCAACAGGGACTAGGCAATTGGGGATAAGTTACTTGCCTAGGGTCACACAACTAGGAAGTGTGTGAGTCCAGGTATGTACCTAGGACCTCCTATCTCTAGGCCTGGCTCTCAATCCTCTGAGCCACCTTAGAGGCCCCAAGCATTAAGATTCTTAACTTTTGGATCATCGAGTCTTTTAGCACTCTGGTGAGTACTTAAACTTAAGTTTATGGAACCCTTGTTGGAATAATGTTTTTAAATACATAAAATAAAACCTATAGGATTATAAAGAAATAAAATATATTCAAATATAGATAGATAGATAGACAGACAGACAGACAGACAGGTGGATGGATAGATAGATAGATAGATAGATAGATAGATAGATAGATAGATAGATAGATAGATAGATGGATGCATGGATGAATAGACAGACAGACAGACAGACAGACAGACAGACAGATAGATAGATAGATAGATAGATAGATAGATAGATAGATAGATAGATAGATAGATAGATGGATACATGGATGAATAGACAGACAGACAGATAGATAGATAGATAGATAGATAGATAGATAGATAGATAGATAGATAGATGGATAGATAGATAGATAGATAGATAGATGGATGCATGGATGCGTGGATGCATGGATGAATAGACAGACAGACAGACAGACAGACAGACAGATAGATAGATAGATAGATAGATAGATAGATAGATAGATAGATAGTTCCCATTCAAGTTCATGGACCCCCTGAAATCTGTCCCTGTTTGGAATACCTATCCTCCTGAGTTGATGTAAAGAAAAAGTTTTTCAAAATACATGTTTCCATTAAAGTGAAAACTATACTCATTAATAAAGGTAATAAAACATAATAATAATTATTAATAATATATTGATATCTTAATAGTTTAAAGTCCCGCAACTTTTTGGATGTGGGTATACTCTTTACCCATACTAATGGCAACCTTCTGCACCTAACTCACAACTATAATTTAAAGTTTATAAAATGCTTTTCTTAACTAAGACTTGGGACAACAAGGATATCAAATCAGTCAATACTAAAAGAAAATAATTCAGACTATTTACTGGAAGGTCAAATACTGAAGCTGAAGCTTAAATATTTTGGCCACCTAATAAGAAGACAGGACTCATTGGTAAAGACCCTGCCTGATGCTGGGAAAGCGTGAAGGCAAAAGGAGAAGGGAATGGCAGAAGATGAGATGGAGCATGCCATGGAAACAATGAACATGAATTTGGAGAGACTTTGAGAGACTGTGGAGGATAAAAGAGTGTGGCATCCTCTGGTCCATAGGGTCACGAAGGGTCAGATACAACTGAACAGCTAAACAACAACAAAAAGTCTCATGTACCTGATATCTTCACCCTGCATCTTGCTCAGTGTATAAACCAGATAATAATAGCTGTGGGACAGCCATTGTGAGCTGTCAGGATAGAGACGACCTAATAGCTACAATGATGTGACATTTCTCTGACAAGGACCTAACAGATAGTAATGAGACAAAACGCATTTCTTTCCAAGACTCATCTTCTATAAGTGTCTCCACCATTAGTTTTTTGCATGCTCTCAGTTAACCTTGTGGTTAGGATCAAATGAGTATGAAACATCCCCATTCTTAGAGATCCTAAAACCAAACCAAAATAAATTAAGGTTTTAACATTTCTGTACCAAATTGTGAAAGCATTCAGATTTAAGATAGTTTTGAATCACTAATTTTGAATGAATTTCCCTCCCCCCACCTCAAAAAAGGATCCAGATATGTAGACTTGAAAATCGGGTAGATCAATGTCCTTGGGTTACCATCCCAGGAGCTGAGATTTAATTTTCATAGCTGCAACTTCAGGGGAAAGGGTGATCATAGGATCATAGATTTAGAACTGGAAGAGATCTTGGAGACCATCTAGTTGCAACCCTTTCAATTTACAGATAAAGAAACTGAGGCTCAGAGACATTAAGTGTCTTGTCCATATTCAGACAGGTAATAAATGGCAGGGCCAGGTATTGAATCCAGTTTCAATGACTCCTTTTCACATTATCATAATGTCTTCCTTAAGTAGAGAAGCATCCATCTGGATAGTCTATTTGAGAAGTTCTAGGCTGAGGAAGTTGAGGCAATCCCAAAGCAATATGTACTAATATGCTGTGAGTCAGCAAGGTTTCCCCTAATTTAATTGATTTCAAGAAACATTTCTTATGTGCCAGGCACTGAACTAGGTCCCAGGGATACAAAAACAAAAACGATGCCATATTTGTTCTTGAACGTACTCCTTAGCCAGGGGAGACAACACACACAGGTGCCCAGACGCAAGACAATTTGGAAAGGAGGGCATTAGCCTTTGAAGGGAATGCAGAAAGCTACCTTCAGACAGAAGGCAGCTCTGGAGCCGAACTATAGCCAAGAGGGCATATGCCAGGCTCTATGCTAAGTCCTGGCTTGCTAGGAAGAAGATCATTTGATAAATCCTACTAAAGTGGGAGAGTTTTGTGCACGGACTGCCTTTCATTTCTTCAGCGGGGCAGTGGGCTTCCCACAAATTAGCCCACGGTGAGAACAAATGCTTAATTAAGCTCCTTCTTCATGCAAAGACACATGGGAATCCAAAGACAACACCCAAGATGGTCCCTGCCCTCAAAAAGTTTACAGCCCCCTAAGGAAGATTTCGCTGACAGATATTTATTTATTTGTGGCTCACTGTTTTTATCTTCTTTTAGTTTTTTCATTCCAAATTTTACAAGACTGTATAAAACAGGCATTTCCACATCCAAAGGAAAAGCAGATTGTACATAATTAGGATAGCTATTTAAAAATCTCAGAACCTTTATTTCATCTGAGTTTATGGATTGTTTAATAAAGTCTTTTCTGTCTCTCTTTCCCTTCTTTGGCTCCGTCTCTTTGTCTGTCTGTCTCTCTCTTGCATGTGACCAAGGAAAGCAGAGTCTCTCTCTTGCTGGGCCCTAGTCAGTGTGGCTGATGGCACTTTGGAACACCTCTATCAGGTGGAAAGCAAAGAATTTGGTTCAGTGAACAGCAAATCCTAATCCAATCCATTTGCTCCCTGATGTGTAAAATGGAGCTGGGAGAAAAGCAACCAAGTGAAAACGTAAGCCTGAGCACATTAGAGGGGAAGCCAGCATGTGCTGCCGACCAGCATGCTTTCTGCCCCTCCGCCCGCCCCATAGGCTGGCTGATGTTTGTTGGCTGGTACCGACCTATTCCTTCAGCTTGACACACCAAGACAGTGTTCTGGGTCTGTGGGTCCTCTGGGGTGTTTTCATTCTGGCCTTTGGCAACTAAGTGAATGTATTTGTTGGAAAATAGATTGAGGCTCTTTGGGAGGAGCCTGGAAGTTCAGAGACTTGAAATCTTGTCCCAGTTAGACGATCACTCGGTATTTATTAAGCACCTACTATGTGCCAGGCACTGTGCTGAGAACCAGAGACACAAAAAAGCTCAAAGATAGTCCCTAAGTGGCTCAGTAGAGGGGGGAGGATCTGTGTTCAAATGTGACCTCAGTTACTTCCTAGCTATATGGCCCAAGAAAAGTCAGTTAACCCCCATTTGCCTAGCTCTTGCCCTTCTGTCTTGAAGTTCTTAGTAGGACAGAAAGCAAGGCTTAAAAAAGGAGAGGGAAGATAGTTCCTGCTCCCAAGAAACTCTTGGAGGAGAAGAATGCAAACAAAGAAGACTTGGGCAGAATAAACTGGAGATAATCAACAGTGAAGACCCCAGAATGAAGGGAGATCCTAGGAAAAGTGGGAATTATCCAAGTCTCCTTGGCTTCATCATTTCATCTCTCTGGGACTTGGCTGACTCCCAAAAGAGGCGGTATGAGGAGCAAAGGGGGACAAGGGAATGGAGCAGAACCAGCTTATCCAGGTTCAGATCCCAGCTATCTTGTTTATTACCTGTTTGACCTTAGGCAAACAACTTCCCCTCGAGAATACCCATTTCCTGGGATGATTGGACTACAAACGAAGGACTTTTTTTTTTTATAACCCTTACCTTCCGTCTTGGAGTCAACACTGTGTATTGTCTCCAAGGCAGAAGAGTGGTAAGGGCTAGGCAATGGGGGTCAAGTGACTTGCCCAGGCTCACACAGCTAGGAAGTGGCGGAGGCAGGATTTGAACCTAGGACCTCCCATCTCTAGGCCTGGTTCTCAATCCACTGAGCTACCCAGCTGCCCCTCTAAACAAAGGACTTTTAACCCTTTTGTTTGTCTGGGACCTCTTGGAATTCTGGTGGAGAATTTAAGTGTAGAAAACAAAGTGCAAAGCATGAAGAAGGAAAGCAATTATACTGAAATAAAGTTATCAGGGTAGCTTGGTGGAAGAGAGAGCCAGACTTGGAGTCTAGAGACCTGGGTTCAAATTTGACCTTGGACATTTCTTAGCTGGGTGATCCTGGAGAAATCACTTAACCCTAATTGCCTAGCCCTTGTCCTTCTGTTTTAGAGTTGTTACTAAGGCAGAAAGTAAGGGTTTAAAATATATACATATATAATAAATACGTGTGTATAGACACACACAATTATAAAAAATTTTGAAAAGGAAAAAAAAGCTCAGATGCCCCAAGTTAAGAGCCGCTGGATCTCTAGGACCCCCCTCCAAGTCTAAACTTTCTGGAGGCACAGATTTGCCTCAAATTAGTAATGGCAGCTAACATTTATAAGGTTTAAAAGGCACTTGTCTCATGTGATCTTCACAACAACCCTGGGCGATAGGTGCTAGCTTTTTCCTCTCTTTTACAGATCAGGCAACTGAGATCTTAGTGTTCTTCTAAACAAATAAGACTGTGCAGCAAAGATTCCTTGGTACATTGGCAGAGGGAATCCCCTTATCTGGGTGAACCCCATATCAATGCAATCACAGATTCCAGTCCCCAAGCCCCAAAGTTCAGAGAGCTTTTCTCCCATAATCCCATAGGGTATGTCCGTCTTCCAAATGGCCCATTTAGCTGATGAGAGAAACCAGGAGGCTGCCAGTCCATCGATGAGTTAGGGAGGTGTCAGCCCCAAATGTATGAAGCCTTCCTCCAGCGGAATGGGCAGAAGAGAATAATTTGTCCCGATGGCTAGGAAGGTGGCAGAAGCAGGCGCTGTGGAGCCCTTAGAGCTTGGCCACTGGGAACCATGAAATGATTTGCTCAATTCACATGCAAGTCTAGACATCGCCCCATGTCACTGGTTCTCTTCAAAAACAAAGGACAAACACCCACATCATGTGGCCTTGAGTAAATGTCTTCATCTGCAAGATGGGGAAGACCAACTAGATGTCCTGTTGGGTAAACTGCATTCATGTCCCCTTCCCTCTCCTCCTTGGTGAGGTTGCTGTTCTGGCTCATTTTGGTTTGTTGGTTCTCTCCTAATTTTTATTCAGGGGGAATGAGCCCAGCACAGCCAGGATTAGACTGCGTCCGTGTCATTTCATTCGCAGTCATGTAATCTTTCTCAGCTTTCCCATTTAAACTTGTTCCTGGTTCCGAAACTGAACTGTAGACAGCAACGGATGCCCCATAGTATTTGGCAAATTTCAAAAATCCAAAGCTCCAATTTTCCTCAAGTTTTTTTTCAATTCCCTTCTCCTGGCACCTAGTAGGTGCTTAATAAATGTCTGAGCAGCCAAGTATCACAATGAATAGAGTACCAGCCAAGAGTCAAGAAGACTCCTCTTCCTGAATTCAAATCTAACCTCAGATACTTAAGAGTTATGTGACCCTGGACAAGTCACTTCACCCTGTTTGCCTCAGTTTCCTCATCTGTAAAATGAGCTAGAGAAGGAAATGGTAAACCACTTCAGCATCTTTGCCAAGAAAATCCCAAATGGGTATTTTTTAAAGAGTGGGGCATTTATTCAGTGACTGATTTCTCATTCCAAGAAACAGGGTAGAGCTTTGCTCTTCAGATGAAGGAGGGCATGGACTCAGAAAAGAATATATTATACAATCATTTTAATTACATTTTTCATTTGGTTTTTATTTTCTACTAGTAAGGATTTTCCCATTTCTCCCCAACTCACAAATTTCAAACCCTTGAAACAAATGGACATCGTCATGCAAAAAGGTTTCATCTTGAAAAAATAGCTCCACCAAACTCATTGGGTTGGCCTTTCGTCATTCAGGACTTTTTCCTTTGTTGGCTCCCTCATCTCTCTCTGCCTGGCCTCATCGCAACCACAGGAATTTAGCCAACAGTGAAACAGACAGCCTTGAAGAGGGGACAGATGTCTGTTTATCCAAGGACCAAATGTGTGGACAGAAACAATACAAATGGCCCCACCTCAGCCTTAATCTGAGGATGGAGGGAGCAGGGGACTGCTCTTACTAAAAGGCTCAGTGGAGTCTGGCCCCTAGTTGCCACCAAATACCTCTCCCTCCAAAATTAAATCAGACACACCATCATGGTAACACAACTAATTCTTGCTCAGTGTTCGTCATTTGCAAGGCAAAATCATTCAAGTTTACATTGAGTGTCTTAGAGCCAGGAAGACCTCAGTTCAAGTCCTGCCTCTCATTCATACTCTGAGTAAACCTGGAATTGTAACGTTCTTCTAGACAACTAAGACTATGAAGCAAAGGTGCCGACCTACCTTGGTAGAGAGAGCCCCGTATCAGTGAAATCACAGGTTCTAGTCCCCAAGTCCCAAAGTTCCAGAGTGCTTTTCTCCCATAACCACACACAGTAGAAAATGAACATCTTCCAAATGCCCCATTTAGCCCATGAGGGAAATCGGTAGGTTTCAAATCCATTGATAAGTTAGGGAGGGGTCTCCCCCAAGCATGTGAAGACTTCCTTCTAGCTTTAAATCTATGGATAGAGAGCCAGGCCTAGAGACTGATAGTCCTGAGTTCAAATATGACCTCAGATACTTCCCAGCTGTGTGACCCTGGGTAAGTCACTTGACCCCCATTGCCTAGCCCTTACAGCTCTTCTATCTTGGAGCCAATACACAGTATTGATTCTAAGATGGAAGGTGAGGGTTTAGAAAATAATTTAGTTAATCAAAATAATTAAGTCTATGACCCCATAAAGTTCCACTGAGCCTATCTCATTTTCTCACCTTTGTAGGGGAGTTACCAGGATGCTGACACAACTATCATTTTGATTCTCATTATTTCTTTAAGTTTTTTCCATGGTTACACAATTCATATTTTCTCCCTCCCCTCATCCCTCTCCCCCTCCCGGAGTTGACAAGCAATTCCACTGGGTTGTACTATTATTATTATTTTAAGAGTCAAAACACAACAAATGATCTTTATTCCTTTGAAATGTATTTACATAAAAATGTATCAAGTTGGATTAACAATTCAGGACAAAAATAATTTATATTTAGCATGTACAATGAAGAGCAACACAACTGCTAAAAAGGAGAATGTTTACAAATGATTATTTTTTTAATGGAAAGTTGTAGATGCTCAAATCTAATTCCGAAGGGAATGGCTCTGGGAATGCTGAAGAGTCATGCATAAAAATCAAGAACTGCTGCATTTTAACCCAAGATTGATCACTACTAATAATAGCAGATATTTATAAAGCATTCAAAGGTTTGCAAAGCACTTGGAATATGTTATCCTTACAGCAGCCCAAGGAGGAAGATGCTATTATTATTTTCTCCATTCTACAGTTTCAAACTCTGAGTTAAATGACTTGCCCAGGGTCACACAGTTGATTTGTCATTTCCTTCTCCAGCTCATTTTACAGTCAAGGAAACTGAGGCCAACAAGGTGAAGTGACTTGTCCAAGGTCACACAGCTAGTAAATACCTGAGGCCAGATTTAAACTCAGGAAAATAAATCTTCCAGACTTCCAGCCCAGTCCTCAATCCACTGTGCCCAGTTGGGCCTTTTGAAATTGCTGAGTAAATTGTAGTTGACCTCTAGATAGCAGGAATCCACTGACAATTTCTGCCAGCCCAGTTTTACAGGATAATTAGGCTGGCATGAATTGAATGGTTTGCTGTAGGTCATTTTGGTCATTAAATACTGGGCAGAGTAACCAGGAACAGGCCAGACAGTAATTTCCTGCATCTAATAGAGACAGGCACAGTGATTAGAGTGGGCTACTGCACATTAGGAAGGAGCAATTCTCCCAACGGTTCTTGAAAGGCATCATCAGAGAAATGGCAGTCTGGGGAAGGGAAGGAGGGAGAGAGCCCCTCATTGCATATTCTAGACACCAGCAGCCTGCTGGAGACTCAGAGAAGATGATGGCAAACATGCCTTAGGTTAAGCACCATGATTGCAAGTTCCTTGAGGAAGAGACTATCCAGTTTTGGAGTTGTGCCATCAATATTTAGCACAATGGTTAGCGCTAAATAAGTGCTTCCTCCTTAGAAGAGGAACTGTCACCCATGAGAGAATTCTAGAGGAAGTTAGTGAATGGCCTAGTGGATAGACTGCTGAGAGCAGAGTCAGGAAGATCTGAGTTTAAATATAGTTTTAGATACTTCCTAGTTGTGTGACCCTGGGCAAGTCACTTAACTCAGAGTCTGAAACTGTAAAATGGGGAGAATACTAATAGCATCTTCCTCCTTGGGTTGCTCTAAGGATCAAATGAGATAATAACATTCCAAGTGCTTTGCAAACCTTTGAATGCTTTATAAATATTTGCTGTTATTAGTGATCAACCCCCATTGCCTAGCCCTTACCACTCTTCTTCATATTGACAGAAGAGAAGGGTTTAAAAACAAAGTTAATAATTGTTGTTAGGAGAATAAGACAACATAAAAGACAAAACTCTTGGAGGACTGACCTTATACTACAGCCAGGTGGGAAGGACCATCAAACTGGTCTTCAGTTGAAAAATATTGTGTGGTTGATTGCTTATAGAACTGCTAAAAGGAAATAGTTGAACATCAGGACCAGTTGGTGAGCTCATCAGGGCACATGTGGTAATGGAGTTTGTACATATTGGACTAGGGGTGGGAAGTGGTACTAGGATGCAGAAAAAGCCTTTTAAAAAGGTATAGTTCCTAACTCCTTCCAGGTCTCATTAATTGTATGATCCAGTGCTTTCTAGGACTAAGACTTGCTCAAAAGTAGTGTTTTATGTCAATTCAGTGTTAGACAGGTATGTCCATCCGTCCCTTCCTTGCCTTTTTATTGATGGCTGACATTGCACCTTTGTGAGAAACAAAGGTGGGAACCCAAATTTAATTGAATCCGGTTGGCATGTACTTTGGGAGGAAGTGGAGAGAGGAAAATCAGGCATTCAATTTCATTGGTAATCAGGACCTCTACCCTGCAATAGATCAAAGAGAAAAAGGAACCACATGTACATTATATTTATTCATTTATAATAAGGTATTTCTGTTTATAAATATTTATTATATTGATATACAACATAAATTAATGACATGTATATAATACTATATTACTTGATATTATATAATAATGTTAATTTTTATAATAACTTTTCCTCTTTGTTCAGTTGTTTTAGTCATGCCCAATTCCTTGTGACCCCAATTGGGTTGATGTCAGAGATACTGGAATGATCTGCCATTTCCTTCTCCCTCTCATTTGACATATGGGGAAACTGAGGCAAACAAGGTGAAGTGACTTCAGAGTCACACTAGTAAATGTCTCAGGTCTTCCAGACTCCAAACATTGCACTCTGCCCACTATACCACCTCATTGCCAATAACCTCCTTCCTTCCTTCCTTCCTTCCTTCCTTCCTTCCTTCCTTCCTTCCTTCCTTCCTTCCTTCCTTCCTTCCTTCCTTCCTCCCTATCCCTCCCTCCCACCTCTTTCTTTCTTTCTTTCTTTCTTTCTTTCTTTCTTTCTTTCTTTCTTTCTTTCTTTCTTTCTTTCTTTCTTTCTTTCTTTCTTTCTTTCTTTCTTTCTTTCTTTCTCTCTCTCTTTCTTTCTTTCTTTCTTTCTTTCTTTCTTTCTTTCTACTCCCCCCCCCCCCCCACTGTCTGACCTGGTAACAAGTTTAAGACAGAAGGACAAGGGCTAGGCAATTGGGGTTAAGTGACTTGCCCAGAATCACTGGGCTAGGAAATGTCTGAGGTCAGATTTGAATCCAGGTCCTCCAGACTCCAGGCCTGGCTCTCTATCCACTGAGCCACCACCTTGCTTCCCCATCAATAACTTCATAGAAACTCCCAAACTGTAAACCAAGAGACTGTCTTCCCACTTGGTGAATAACTAAACTAATCATGGCATATGGATGTCATGGAATATTATTGCCCCATGAGAAATGATGAATGAACTTCCTGGGAAACTGGGAAGACCTTTACCAAATGATGCAGAGTGAAATGAGCTGAATTAGGACAATTTACAGGAGGACAAGAACATTATCAAGAGAAACAACTTTGAAAGATCTTCGAACTCCAAAGATTGATGCAAAGATAAATGAGTTCAGAGGACTCAAAAGGAAACGTGTTACCCACTTCCTGCCACAGAGAAGACACAAAGAGAGCTATCCGTGGTTGGACATGGCCATGACAGCAATTTGTTTTTCTGGATTATGCTGGTTTATTTTTCTTCATTGTTCAGTGAGGTGAGTCAGAGTTTAGAAAGAAGAGAGAAGAATTCTTGGTATTTTTTTTAAACCTTAATCTTTCATCTTAGAATCAATACTGTGTATTGTTTCCAAGGTCGAAGAGCGATAAGAGCTGGGCAATGGGCATTGGGTGACTTGCCCAGAGCCACCCAGTTAGGAAGTGTCTGAGATGGGATTTGAACCCAGGACTCCATTCATATTGAAAGGCTTTTCTTCTGCTTGTTACAATCCCGTGCCTCCTTGATTTCAGTTTAATTCATTTCCTATGTAAAATAACAAAAGTGTGTTCAAACGATTACCGGGTGCCCCCGCCCCCAGGTCCCCCAGCAAAGCGAGCCCAGGTACGGTCGAGTGTTTCCTGGAATCTGCGATTGTCTTTACTTTCGAGTGACCTTCCATGGAGAGGGACTCTGGCGCCGCTCTCAGAGGGCGAAAAAGCCCTTCCTTCTCAGGTCTGCAATAACAAGGGCACCGCGGGGGAAGAGGAAATGAGCAGCGTCCTTCACCAGAACACTCTGTACCTTTCTAAACATTAACCATTGTTAAGCGAGCGACCGCAGCAGCGTGCAGATGTCCCGGCTGCGAAAAGCAACAGCTGGAATCAGGCATTACCTGCCGAAAGCAGATTCTACCCAAGAACCGAGCTAGTCACCAAGAGTTCGTTTTTTTAAATCTCGCCTCTCGGGAGCATATGGGTGGCTCAGTGGTTGGAGAGCCAGGTCTAGAGACGGGAGATCCTAGATTGTTCAAATCTGGCCTGGGACACTTCCTAGCCGTGTGACTCTGGGCAAGTCACCTAACCCCCGTTGCCATACTCTTATCGCTCTTTTGCCTCTGAACCAATACACAGTATTGATTCGGAGACGGAAGATGAGGGTTTAAAAAATAAATCTCTCCTCGCTCTCAGCTTTTTTCTGCAGCTTCCAGGCGTCACATATCTCTGTCTCCTATGCAAATTGCCTGTTGGTATTCCGGGCTCAGAAAACAGTAAAGGCTTCCGGAATCACTTATCTGAGGGAGAACCGGCAGCGCCTCGAGCCGCACATCCTTTCTGCAAAATGGCTTGAGGATAAGAGAAGCAGCAGCTAGCCGAGGGGGGGAAGCCCAGACTCGGTTCCCTCTCCCTTGGAAGAGATCAGAGCTGCCCTTCCGGGGAGCTCAGAGGAGCTCTCGCTATTGTTTGCCTTTGAGACTTTCAACGCTTTTCTCCTTTGCACCGAAGTGAAACCTGCAGACCACAAACTGCCGGAACCTGTCCAAGAGCTCGGAGGTTGAGAGCCGCCCGGGAGGATATCGAAAGCATCACCTGTTTCCACAATATCCTTTCTGGAAAATAACAATCCGGGGGCCGGCCCGTGTCTCTGGCACCAAGCAGCTCCTGCTCCATCAGTCAGGCAGCCTCCACAGGGATGACGGGAAGAGCTCTCTCTGCCCCTGGTTTCAGGGGAGACCCGGCCTTCAAGCAATCAGTCACTCTACAACCAGTGATTTCTTTTTTCACTGCTTTTATTTGACTTTCACTTCCAGATTCTCTCCCTCCTCTATCCTGAGAAGGCAAGAAAAAGAAAATCCATTATAAACATAGGAATGAATGTCTACATTAATAAAATAGAAAGGAAATCAAAGAAAGAAAAGGAAAGGAAAAAGGAGGAAGAAAATAGTCTTTAATACACAAGCTGAGTTCACTAGTTCTCTCTCTGGAGATAGCCAACATATTTCATCATCAATAAGCATTTTTTTAAACCTTCACCTTCCATCTTGGTATTGATTCC
This sequence comes from Monodelphis domestica, assembly GCF_027887165.1. NCBI lineage: Eukaryota > Metazoa > Chordata > Mammalia > Didelphimorphia > Didelphidae > Monodelphis > Monodelphis domestica. Next base: position 72,188,272 of record NC_077231.1, on the reverse strand, counting down.
AAGGCAGAAGAGCAGAAAGGTCTAGGCAATGGGGGGTCAAGTGACTTGCCCAGGGTCCAACAAGCATTTATTGAGGCAATTTAGGTGGAATTCTGATGTTTAATAGCTATGGATACTGGGCAAGTCATTTATTAATTTATTAATACATTTATTATTATTATTAATCAATTAGACATGGTGTCCAAGTAAGGCCTGGAGTTTGGAAGACCTGGGTTCAAATCTGACCTCAGATATTTCCATGCCCCTGGACATGTCACTTAACCCTGATTGCCTAGCCTTTGCCTTTCTGTCTGAGACATGTTACTAGGACAGAAGGTAGGGGAGAAAGGAAGGAAGGAAGGAAGGAAGGAAGAAAGAAAGAAAGAAAGAAAGAAAGAAAGAAAGAAAGAAAGAAAGAAAGAAAGAAAGAAAGAAAGAAAGAAAGAAAGAAAGAAAGAAAGAAAGAAAGAAAGAAAGAAAGAAAGAAAGGAAGGAAGGAAGGAAGGAAGGAAGGAAGGAAGGAAGGAAGGAAGGAAGGGAGAGAGAGAGAGAGAGAGAGAGAGAGAGAGAGAGAGAGAGAGAGAGAGAGAGAGAGAGAGAGAGAGAAAGAAAGAAAAGTTCCTGGCAGTGAGATGGTACAGTAGAGAGAGTACACGGGCTGGAATCAGGAAGACCTGAGTTCAAATCTAACCTTGGACATTTACCAGTTGTGTGACTTCACCCAGCTTGCCTAGCCTTTGCCCTTCTGTCTTAGTCTTGTTACTAAGACAGAAAGTAGGAGTTAAAAAGAAGACAAAACAAAAAACAAGAACAACAGAGCAATAACTATTAAGCTGGAAGGGACCTCAGAAACTATCCAATCCAAGGCTTATTGTTTTTAACATATGAGGAAACTGAGGCCCAGGAGGATTAAGAGATTTGCTCAGAGGCTAAACTCCAGGAAAGCATGAGCACTTACTAGCCTGCTCTCAGTAAGCTCTTTAACTTTTTTATACCCTGGGGTTCCAGATCACTAATCACACTTTCCTACTTTGTCCTCATCCTTGATAATGACTGTGGGAAAATCTATGATTTGCCATTGATTTCTCTCTTCTATTTCACTGTGTGTTTTTCAGGTCAATGTTATCTTGACACTGAGGAGAGGCAGAGTAGGATGGTGAAAAGAATACTGAATCAGAGGAAATCTGGATTTGATCAGTTAATTAACAAGCATTTAGTAAACAGTAGTGTATGCCAGGTCCTAACATTTAATAGCTGTGGATATTGGGCAAGTCATTTAATGTGTCTAAGTCTCATTTTCTTCATCTGTAAAATGGGAGTAATAATACTTAAGAGAACCTCCCTCCCTTGGGGGTTTGTTATTATTGGAAAAGTACCAAAGAAATATAAGGCAGATAGATGGCATAGTGGGCAGAGTCACTCGACTGGTCTCAGACATTTATGAGCTGTGAGACCTTGGGCAAGTCACTTTATCCCATTTGACTTAGTTTTCTTCTCTGTAAAAAAAGCTGGAGAAGGAAATGACAAACTACACCAGTATCTTTGCCAAGAAAACCTCAAAGAGTCAGATATGACTGAAGAACAACAAAATAACAAATAGAAATGTGGACTATTCTTTCCAGCTTTAACATTCTATAATTCTAATTTGCCAGATAAGTTATAAAGCCTACCTAAATGAATATTTCAGAGCATCAAAGGATCTTAATTTTTTTTTTTAGATTTTAGATTTTCCAGAACAGCTGGAAGGACTCTTAAAAATCATCTAGCCCAACCTTTTGCTTATTTATTTTTTAAATCTTACTTTCTATCTTAGTAACAACTCCAAGACATAAGGGCAGGGGCTAGGAAAATGGTGTTCAGTGACTTGCCCAGGGTCACTGTCTTAGGTCAAACTTGAACCCAGGTCCTCCAAGACTGACTACCTATCCACTGTGCCACCAAGCTGCTCCCCATCCCTTTCATTTTACAGATGAGGAAACTGAGGACATAGTCAAGGTCAGATAATAAGTGTCATTTCTCTGGAGTGTCTGGATGTGTTTATTAATTGAACATTCTGATTACTTGCAAATTGCAGCAGAGAGATCAGAAAGAATAGATGCCATAATGCAATACTAATTCTGGAAGAATAGCAAAAATTAAAAATTAAAAAACCCATGAAAACCATCCTGAACATAATTTGATCTTTTTAAAAAGATTTTTCATTTTATTTTATTATCCCAAATCCGTGTAATAACAATTTTGAACAGACATTTTCCAAAATGATAAGAACCAACTTGTCTCTCTTCCTTCTGTCACCACTTCCTGAGATGATGAACTTATTTCATTTGGGCTGTACATGTATCTTGGTCCAGAAGGCATAGTAGGTGCAGGGAGAAGCTTGGTGGCTCAGTGGATAGAGAGCTAGGTCTCAAATTTGGAAATTATGGATTCAAATCTGGCTTCAGACACGTCCTAGCCAGGTGACCTTGGGCTAGTCACTTAGCTCCCATTGGCTAGCTCTTATCCTTCTTCTGCCTTAGAACTGATACTAAGACAGAAGGTAAGGGTTTAAAAATACCATCCATCTTAGAATCAATACTGTGTATTGATTCCAAGACAGAAGGGTACTAAAGAGCTAGACAATGGGGGTTAAGTGACTTGCCCAGGGTCACACAGCTGAGAAATGTCTGAGACTGTTTCTTTATTTGTTTGTTTGTTTGTTTGTTTGTTTGTTTGTTTAAAGAAAAGATCTAGTAGGATCTCAGGTAGGATCTGTCCTGCACACAGCTGCCAAAATGCTCTCCCTCAAGCATCCCAGCTCTGCTCTTGTCCTACCTCTCTTGCCTCTGGGATAAGATACAAACTTCTCCATTTGGCACTGAAAACCCCTTCCAGTCTGGCTCTGGCCTCTCCTTTAGATCTCTGTGATCCAGCCAGACTGCTCTAATTGTTATTTCCCAGACCATCTGCTGCCTTTGTTCCTGTGCCGTCTGTCCCTCTCCCATGAAAAGCAATCCCTCCTCCTGTCTCCTCTTGGAATCCCATCCTGGCTTCCTGTAAGGCTTCACTCCTGGCCTTCCACTTCCTTGGCAGGAGATACTTCCTATCTGTGTGATCCTGGGCAGGTCACTTAACCCATTTGACTAGTCCTTGCCCTTCTTCCTTTGAGTTCTTACTAAGAAAGAAAGGTTTTAAAAGAGAGAGAGAAAAAGAGTTAGCTGAGCTCTTGAGAGGTTAAGAGATTTGCCCCATCACACAGCCATGAAGTTTCAGGGATAGGATTTGAACCCAGGTCCTTCTGACTTTAAGACCCCATTTCTGTCCACTATTTGATAGTTTGCACACAGCAAGTATTTAATCAGTGTTTATTGGCTTGGCTTGGCCTGGACTGGATCATAACGGCTCCAGGTCATCGCTGTGAAAGTTAGTTACCCCCATACACAACCTGCCGAGATTGGATGGGATCCATACTGGTCTGATGGCAGGAAGGGGAAGATGGTGTGGATATGGATCCCTGATATAAGCTTGGGCCCAGAGGCAGAACCAGATGGGGCTGCCCACTGCTCTTAACGGGTTATGGTTGTCTGAGTTTGGGGGCTGCTCTGAAGGCAGCAGATAAGGAAGAAGGTTCTGTATCAGGAAGGGAACCCAGGCAGAGCTCCCCTCAGACCAGCCCAAGGAGCCAGCAGCCCTGCAGAAACAGAAAGGAGCCTGGGAGCTGGGCAGCTGCAGCGCTAGGAAATCTGTCAGTTCTGTTTCCCCTATCAGGATTTCAGATCGGAACTCTCCCCAGCCTTTCCACCTCCGGGCCTCTAGCAACGGGGAGACTTTCTTTCCTGTTTACCCGACATGGCCTCTTACCGCTGAGTGGGGTTCTCTTTCCCCCTCCCTCCTTCCTTCCTCCCTCTCTCCTCTCTGTCTCTGTCTCTGTCTCTGTCTCTGTCTCTGTCTCTGTCTCTGTCTCTGTCTCTCTGTCTCTGACTGTCTGGCTGGCTGGCTCTCCCTCTTTCCCTCCTTCTCATTTAGCCTTCCCAGGCACCTTGCTTGTTTGTTTCCAAAATTCTACTGGGTTATATGGGCATCTTTTAGAGCTGGTTATCCTGTATCCAGACAAGAATCCCTGCCTTGTTCCTAACGACCTTAGAGCTTTAGTGTCCTTGAAATAGCTCTTAGTATTCAACTGGGCTTAATTCTTAATTCTTAAGCTGATGAAGTACCCACCAGCATTTCAGGGGAGAACTAAATCAGAAATGGTTGTTTAAGAAGGGCAAAGATTGTATTTGGAAGGGGAGAGAGAGAGAGAGAGAGAGAGAGAGAGAGAGAGAGAGAGAGAGAGAGAGAGAGAGAGAGAGAGAGAGAGAGAGAGGAAGGAAGGAAGGAAGGAAGGAAGGAAGGAAGGAAGGAAGGAAGGAAGGAAGGAAGGAAGGAAGGAAGGAAGGAAGGAAGGTAGGAAAGAAGGAAGGAAAGAAGGAAAGAAGAGAGGGAGGGAAGGAAGGAGGGAAGGAAGGGAGGGAGGAAGAGAGGGAAGGAGGAAGAGAGGGAAGGAGGAAGGAGGGAAGGAAGGAGGTAAAATAGACAGAGGGAAAGGAGTTCATAAAGAATACACTAATACTTAGGTATGCTCAACAAACCAGAAGCAATCTTTGCAAACTCTAGGATTAATAATTTATGGATTAATAGTATCCCTGATCCCATTAGGAGTGCAGGAGTGCTAATCTCGTGGGAATAAGCAGAACAATCTGTGGGACTGAGCTGAGCATTCATGGTGGTGCCAGGTCACCATGGCCTTGCCTGGCATAGCACTCAAACCCCAGAGCTGGAAGGGATATCACTGGTCACCTGGTACAGCCCATCCTGAGACCTCACCTAAAGCATTGTGGACAAATCCTTTTTGGTTTTGCAGTTTAGCCAGACCATGAAATGGGAATTGTTTTAGCTGTCAAGGCCACCCCCAGAAATTTCACAGTGTTTAGAGCTGGAAGGGATCTTAGAGATCATGTAGTCCAATGCCCTTGTTTTACAGATGGTGAAACTGAGGTCATCTTTCTTGGGGCAGAGATTGGCATCCTAACTTTTGTGGCACTTGATGCTCATCCATTCATATGGTGATCTTTAAAAAAATATGAGTTCTAATTTCTGTGAACAAATACAGGAGTTCAACTCCCCTGCTTCTTTGCTTAGACAGGAGATATGGGTACAGGATGCTGCGTATACCGTCAAACTCCATTATTGCGTCCATTACTTTTACCAAAGATTTTCCCCCTCTCTTTTTATTCTTTGTTTAAAAGGGATAGCTCTCTGGGCAGGAAAGGTCTGGGGTGTATTGGAAAGTGAAGACGTGGATAAACAAAAGATATAGTGTGTGTCTGCTCCCTCAACTTGGCTTGGCACTCTATAATTGAAACTCCAACTGCCGGATGGAACGGAGCTGTGCTGCTAGATGCCACTATTGATGGCAGTGAATGGGGAAGGAGAAAGAAATCTCTTCTCCTCTCCCCCAACTCAGTGAGTTCCTCTCAAGAGCAACTCTTGCTGCTTCCTGGACTAGATTGCCTCTCCAACTGCCTCACTTTTTAATGGGTCACCTGGGAGCATGGCCAGTCAATTCTCATCCAATGCCATCACTCCCTGAGTCATACTTTGTAAAAGGATAACAGAGTGTTAACATCTAACATTAACACATCCTATCCCCGGGGCTGGGGTTGGGGAACTAAAGCCCCCTCCAGTATAAAACTAGTGCCGTCACTTCCCTTCCTTCTTTGCAGAGGTGAGTGGACTGTTCCATAGATTGGCAGACTAAGTAGCGCTGTTTGTTAGTTGTTTTTCAGTGTTACAGGGCATGTCTCCATGGTTGTGGGAGGGGAGAGAGATGTTCAGAAATGAGGGCACTGTCCAAACAGAAGAGAGCAATCATTTACAACAAAATAATGGGGAGCTGGGAATAGTTTTGAACTGATAGTTCTTTTCTGGTCTCAGTCCAAGTCCTTGATGATGGATGCCCTTTCACTGCACCTTCTCCTTCTCATTTCCAAGACCACGACTGATTGATCATTCTCCTCTCTTCCAGAATCACTAAATTCCAATGGCTCCAACCACCTTGAAAATAATGCGTAAAGTCCCTGTTTGGCTTTTCGAACATGTCATAACTTGGTCCCTTCCTTCCTTTCCAGACTCATGAGACATTCTATTGATGGCCCAACCACAGTGTCTTCTTGCTAGCCCTCCCAAACAGGACTCTATTTTTTTCTCCCCAAGACTTAGAATTGCCCATCCTCATGCCTGGAAAGTACTCTCATCTCCACCTCTTAAAATCTCTAGTCTTCACTCAAGCACCATCTTCTTTATAGGCTTTCTACTGCTTCTCATCTCCACTGGTCTGCTGGCCTCTCCAGGGGCTTTCCAGTCTCCAATGTCTTCCCTCACCAAACTATCCTCTGTGTGGCTACCAAATTCATAGTCTTAAAACACAATGGTGGTGAGGTCGCCCTCTTGCTCAGAAGCTCCTGTAGCATCACCTTGCATATAGGATCATGCATCAATTTTTCTGGCATTTAAAAGTCTTTTCCTACCTTTTGAGGCCTATCATACCTCTTGTCCTTCCTGAGCTCTAATATTGCTGCCAAATTGATCTACCAGATCTTCTCCAATGAACTAATGAATAAGGGGGAGAGGGGAGGGGCAGAAACCTAGTCTGACTAGCATTTAAGAAACTATTCACAGATTTGTTAATCTATAGTTGAAAGAGACCTTGAGGGCCCTCCAATAAAGTCCATGGAAATGAATTGATTTAACTTGACCAAGGGCATAGAGGTCATGAATGTTAGACATAGGATTTGAACCCAGATCCACAGACTATAAAACCAGTGTTCTTCCCACTCTCCAGCGTTACCATTTAACACCTTGGAATAGAATCCAGGAAAGAAATTAATTGATAATTAGATGAGAATTAGGTCATTTGAGAACAGGGCCCAAAAGATCTGCCATAATGGGGAAACAGAGTCATAGAGGGCCCACCCACCATGCTGGAGACCTTCCTCCATTTCTGTCGACATCCCAAGGATGCCAGTGGATTACACAAGAGATAGGTCAATATCCTTTTGTTCTCGCTACATGATCAGCTCATGTTTTTCAAGTCTCTATTTCTTTTGTGATATTATTTTACTCTGGTTCCCTTCAATATTTCTTAGTTTCCAATATGTTGGTTTTCACGCAGTTCCCCCAGCTATCATCTCTCCTTTACCTTATGAGTGATATTCATTTTCAATTTCTTGTACATTGTAGTTTTCCATATATTTCAGCTAACTAAAGTACATCAGAATAGGGACTGGGATTAGATGTATCTCATTATTTGGATGCTGTTCATCCTTCATTTTACAAGAAAACCAATGATGTCACAGGATAATGTATTAACATAGGCATTCATTAGACTTAAGTAAGGCAGAGTTGCACAAAATTATTAACTTCTCTCTTCCAGTCATCCAAGTCCAGTAGCAAGACAAGTCAGAAAAACTGGCCATTGCCCAGAATGCAATGGTTGATCCTGGCATCTTCCATGTCTCACCAAGTTCTACTTCATGGCCATTGGAACAAACCGTTCTCATCTGCCTCTTCCCAGGGGATGTCTTCACATTCTTGGGGTAGATTTCCTTCGAACTCACCTGTTGGTCACCCTCAACTGGTTTAGTCCATTGGCCAAAATGGTTTCATTCTCTTGGAGCCCATGGTTAGAACTGGGAAAAAAGTGGATACCAAAAGTGGATGAATAGCCTTCACACCAGAGGTGCTGGTCCTCTCTGAGTACCCCTCATCCCCTTTTCATTTGGGTAGGGAACTCCTGGGTGATGAAATTCCATCTATCTATGCAGGTGGGCACCTTCTCTACACCTCTTAGAAAGCTGCCTCTCACACTGAGAAGTTAAGTAATGTGCTTCAGGACACACAGTCAGTATAGGACATAGGTGGAACTTGAATTCAGATCTCCCTGTCTCTGAAGTCAGCTATCTATATACTATACCTCACTGGTTCTTAGTTTAAAACACAGACACAGACACAGACACAGACACAGACACAGACACAGACACAGACACAGACACACACACACACACACACACACACACACACACACACACTGCTTTCAGGAAGAAGTTTGAGATCATTACAAGAACCCCAAAGTTTCCCAAAGACAATCTAACACGTTTACCTCCTGTTCGATTCTGGACCCAACTTACAGTCCATTTGTAGTGTCTGTCCAACACATAGATATTGACAAATGAGCACTCTGGCTTGTTTCTATAACTGCGTGTCATAGCTTGGATAATTGCAATTCTTCATCCACTTGGTTTTTCCTAAAAGGATGGTCAGCACTTGTCACGTATGGCACAGAGCAGAATCTTGCTTAATTATGAGTTTCATGAGATGGTTTTATGATGATAATTGTCAATAAAAGGATATTTGTGAAATAAAAATAAACAAATAAAAGGATGGTCAGGACATCCTTTTTGGGGGTGGTTCTGGATCTACCCCAGGAGGCTCTGCTCAATATGTTGGTGAAAGCAATTTTGGAAATTAATCATTTAGTGAGAAATACACTGGAATGCAGGGATCAGATTAAGAAAAGAGAGAAGTCACAGACTTGGAGATTACCCAGAAGCCTCTCACTCTAACATCATAAATACTTTCTTTGACAAAAGAATTGGGAGCTGTTGGACATAGTTGGCATCAAATGGTATTACAAAAATGAAATTAATTATGTTTTAATGGACAGGAAATGACTTGTTACTGATGTGGGAGTCATTTCTGAATCAGCTGTCCGCATACAAATGGCTAACTTGTTAGAGCAAAGACCACAATTAATATAAAACTTAGAAAAGGGCTGGGGGTGGAAAAGGGGGAAATATGGCATGTAATGAAAATACCTCAGGCCTCATTTATTAAAACATGACTAATGCCAAGAAGAAATTTTCCCCTCCCATTCACCAAATATCGCCCCCTCCATTAGGAAAAATATGGAAATGGGGTTGCAGGGGCTGTAGGAAGAGAGATGTGCTTGTACTTAACGAGGGACAACTCTTCCGTCAATTAAGTTGTAATTATGAAAGAAAAACGATCAGACTGTTCCTCTCCTTTGGCTCAGTGATCCCAGCACTAGGTATATGCCCCCAAAGAGGTTAATGACAAAAACCTAAAAAGGTTACTGACCCAAAAGGGAAAAATTCCATTTATAACAAAAATTTGCATTAGGGCAGTTGGGTGGTGCAATGCTAGAGTGTTGGGCCAGGAGTCAGGAAGACTCTTCTTCTTGAGTTCAAATCTGACCTCAGACACTTCCTACCTGTGTGACCCTGGGAAAATCACTTAACCCTCTTTGCCTCGGTTTCCTCATTTACAAAATGAGCTGGACAAGGAAATGGCAAGATCTTTGCCAAGAAAGCCCCAAATGGGAAATAGCGTCACAAAGGGTCAGACATAATTGAGAAATGACTGAACAACATTTATTTATAATATTACTTTTTGTGGCAGAAGACAACTTGAAAAAATGAGCTCCCATCAATTAAATGGATGAATAAATTGTGGCATAAGAATTTAATGGTGTAATATTGTAAAGGAAAAGAGAGCTATGGGAGTAGAACAAAGAAAGCAGAATCTAGAGAATCATACTACAATGTCTATACCAACGTAAGGGATAATAACACCAAAAAACCCACCAAGCAATGAACATTTTAGAGAGAACAATCACAGTTGTGGAAAATCAATAATTGTTTTATTTTTTTTTAACCCCCACCTTCCATCTTGGAGTCAATACTGTGCATTGGCTCCAAGGCAGAAGAGTGTTAAGAGCTAGGTAATGGGGGTCAAGTGACTTGCCCAGGGTCACACAGCTGGGAAGTGTCTGAGGTCAGATTTGAACCTAGGACCTCCCATCTCTAGGCCTGGCTCTCAATCCACTGAGCCACTCAGCTGCCTCTGAGAATTAATAATTGTTGCTCATTCATGTCTCTTCACGACTCCATTTGAGGTTTTCTCGGCAAAGATATTGGAGTGGTTTGCCATTTCCTTCCTTTGCCTATTTTATGGATAAGGAAACTGAGGCAAAGAGTATTAAGTGACTTGGCCAGGGTCATACAGCTAAGTGTCTGAGGTCAGATTTGAGCTCAGGTCTTTTGACTGCAGAACTAGCTACTGTACCATTTAGCTGCCCAGAACCATTAATAATAATTAGCATTTATATTGCTATTTACAAATGTTATCTCATCCTCACAACAACCCTGGGAAGTGGGTGCTATTATTATGCTTACTTTATAGATGAGAAAATCGAGACAGTGAGAGGTTGTGACTTGTTCTGGCTCACATTGCTGGTAAGGATCTGAGGTTGGTTTTAAACCCAGCTCTTCCTGGTTCTGTATTCAGTGATCTCTCCATTGGGCCACCCAGCTGCCTAGGAACTCTACCTTGGTCCTCTCATAGAGAGATAGGGACTATGGATAGGGAATATGGTTACTATTTGACTTGGCTTTTCTTAAATTCTTTTTTGTTAGAAGGGAGAGTTCAATGGCAAAGGGGTGGAATTCAAAGGAAAATGAAGGACTGCTTTTTTGTTCTCAAGAAGCTAAGGGGGGGCAGCTAGTGGATATAGAGTGCAAGGACTGCAGTTGTGAGGAGCTGGGTTGAGCAGATAGCTGTGTGACCTTAGGCAAGTCACTGAACCCCAGTTGCCTAACCCTTACCACTCTTCTGTCTCAAAATTGATACAGAAATAGACGGTAAGGGTTTAAAAAAAAGAAGTTACAAATCTGCTTTTAAAAGAAAAACAAAATTAAAATACATACATCTAATCAAGAAAAACAAGAAGAAAAAAAGAAAATCTTCAGAAGAAGCCTTTCTTATTTTCTCCCTCATCAGTTCACATTGATTTTCAGGCTCTCCAGCTGATCCTAGGTCCTCTTGTCAGAAGCATACGAGGTGGCTTACATGTATGTGTGTGTTACATAAGTTCACCTTCATTTTTATCCCTGAATCTCAATTAATTTTAGCAGCTAACTTTTCAAAGTTCTCTGCAGCAATACAATTAAGGAAAGAGAAGGAAGAACACCAGCAGAGCTTCTCTGAAATCGCTTTCCTCCTACCTTTATTAAACTAATTTTCATACTGATTCATGAAGCCAGGCATCAGTCTGGTAACAATCATTTCCCAGCCTTGGAGGCTGCATGGTTTTATGATCTGATGTTTGGGAAATCCGTCTGCCTCCTCAATCTAGATGGGAAGCAGAGAAGGAGTTGCCACATATATTTCCCATATCTAAACGCCTCTTTTAGCCTTTCCCTTCTCAGGTTAATCCTGTTTGGGTTTGGGGAGGAGGGAAAACTTATATTTGCCTTTTTTTCCTGTGCTTTCTCCCCCTTTTTTATTTTCCCTTTCCTACTTCCAAGACCTTTGTAGTCTCCCCTCTGAGGTGCTCTCCATACATGTACTTATACTTGCTAGTTGGGTCTCTGGTGGAAAGGAGTGTTTCTAGGGTAACCTGTGAATACCAGTTTTTACTGCTAATAACTCATGAGCCCCCACCAGTGTGCTTCCCATTAGCAGTCAGGCAGTAGATACAATTAGCTCTTTAAAAACAAACAAACAAACAAACAAACCTTACTTTCTGGCTTACAATCAAAATGAGTATCAATTCCAAAGCAGAAGAATGGTAAGGGTTAGACAATGGGGGTTAAGTGACTTGCCCAGGGTCACCCAGCTAAGAAGTATCTGGGGTAAGATTGGAACCCAGATTCTCCCAACTCCAGGCCTGGCACTCTAGGATACTCTGCTAGAATTAGCTATTAGCAAGTGTTACTCTTGAAAAATCTGGAGTAGACTCCTTACAAATACACACAGAATCTATGTGAATAGTGGGCACAAACTTAAAGGGACATATTTAAGGAACACATGTAGCCAAAGCTACTCACTCCTACAGCATTGCCAGGCTTTGAAATACTTTCTTTCCTATTGCGTCCTCATAGAGCATGTCCTTGAGTATAGCATCTCTGCTGGGTAGGTGAATTTTTTGCCTGAATTCCCAGGGTGTATTCCTTTGTATAATTTGACTCTTTATTCTATAAGTGACAATGTTCTTTTGAGTCTTTAACCAATCTTTTCTTTGTTATCAGAGGTCACTCTCCTTAAAGCCATTTTGAGAGAAAGAGACCTCTCTGTCTCTCTAGAGTATATTTCTGCTCCCTCACACTCTCTCAGACTGATTATCCAACTGCTGGATAGATGAAGTGTCCCTCTTTGGTAGAGCAGCTCTTCTACTAAATGCTTTGATCCACAAAGATGGGAGAGAAAATCCTCCCGACTCCAAGAAGTAAAGAAATGGGGTTCTTTCCCAAATGCTGGAACCTGCTACATTGCCTTACTGAGATCTTTGGCTTTGACCATTGTGGATTATGTTATCTCCAGGGTTTATCTCTTCAAAGCCCATAATATGATCTTTTTTTTTTCCTTCTGGTCATCCAATGGCCAGTCTCCCTTTAATTCCATCAGAGAAAGACATCTACATTTTGTAATAGGATCACTGGCTGAAAATAACTTGTTATCACATTTATATGTTATCATTTGTCCTTACATCCTGGTTCTTACCTCAACTGAGTTGGTGGGTAAAGGACCAAGTGCCCCTTCCTTTCACTGAACAGGAAGGAAATTTTGTACAACTATATTGAAAATTAACAGTAGCCTATCATAGTGGCAATTGCAATGCATTTGGAATCACTGGACTGGGTTTGACTCTTGGGTCTGCCATTTAACACCCATGTGTCCCAGGGTAAGTGGCTTTAGCTTTGGGTCTTTAGTCTTCAAATCTGTAAAGTGAGAACATTGGACTAAGATGAACTTTGAGGTCCTTTCCAATTCGAAAGTAAGTAATTTACTCTTTCTAAGCCTCAGTTTCCACAGATGTAAAACAAGGATGTTGGGCCAGATGGCTTTTGAGACCCCTTCACATTCTAAGATGAGCCATTTACCCTCTGTGGACTTCAGTGACCACATCTAAATTGGACCAAATGGCTTCTGCTATCCCAGTGGTCTCTATAACATTGATCTAGTCATCATCCCCATCGAGCTGTCCAACCATAGAAAGAGCTACCTGGGAAAGGTCAGGACTGCCCTCTGGGTAGAGATCTTCAAACAAGGACCAACTGACACTTTGGCATAAGGTAGAGGATTCTGATTTGGTCAAAGGTTGGATCAGACGACCTCTACGGCTCCCTTTTGCCCCTACGATTTGGGATTTCTCGGTGGCCTGGGACAATCTGTTTCTTACTCCATCGTGCCTTTCCTGCGTGTTTTCATTGCCTCAGGTAACAGTTAACAGTACAGATGAAAAGGAAAGGATGTAAAGGTGGAGTGAAATTTAAGAAGTCCCTCTCATACTATTATTTATTTGTCCTTCCCTTTAACTCTCCCAAGGACTTGATAACTACAAATCGTGGTTTCAAGCTGTCACAGACAGCCTCCTGTGCACTGGGTTGAATTAAAAAGGCAATTTTAGAATCTGTCTACTTGGGAGACCTTGGAACTGCTCAAATTTGTCAGGCCCCGTGATCAACGTTTCCTCCTTTATCTTTATCCTGCTAATAAATCATGAGTATGATGCGGTATTTCATAATCTGGCACCAACGTTCATCCATCAGGGTTCTAGGCTGCCGGAAATCATCCAGGACACATCGAAGACATGATGAAATTCCAGTCTTGGCTGCGTTGATCTCCATCGTCAGCGAGTCAGTGTGTTCAGCTGTACAAATACCAGGGAGTTCAGGCCCTGCTTCCTAGGCAAATGGTAAAAATGGATCAAGTCGGAACTTTTCCAGAAGCACAGGTGCTTCAGATCAATGGGGTTAATCTCCCGGAAACGATGAAAGCGGGCCCAGCAGCCCTTCACAAAACAAAGGGCTTTGGCATTCCCCAGAGCTCTCACTGGGATCTGGAGAGTCAGGTGCAGTTTCTGAGAGCTGAAAACATATTTCCCTTAGAGCTGACGGCGACCCATTCACATGCAGGGGGAGGCTGTGTTCTTCAGAACAGTAACAATAATAATAATAAACTTTTCGTATTCCCTTCGAGTTATTAAAAGCTGACTCTCCTGCAGCCTTGTGACACATAGCTTGTTTGGAAAGAGGCTCAACTTTATATTTATAATGGGGTTTATTTTTCTCACTTTCTCAATGGTGGGGAATGGAGAGAATCTGGAAACAAGAACATTACATTGAAATTTTTAAAAATGATGAAGAGGGAGCAGCTAGGTAGCTCAATGGATAGAGTGCCAAGCCTCAAACCCGAGTTCCAATCTGACCTCAGACTTAGCTTGGTGACCCTGGGCAAGTCACTTAACCCCAATTACCTACCCTGGCCCTTCTTCCTTAGAGTTGTTACTAAGACAAAAAAATAAGGATTTAAAAAGAAAAGAAAAAAGTTAAAAAAGAAAAAAAGTGTTTAAAAATGATGAGGAGATCAAGTTCTGGGTTCAAATAATCACAGAATTTGAAAGATGGAAGAGACTTCAGTGGCTGTATTGTCTATCTCATACACAAAGAAATCATATCTGCAGCTAAGCAGATTCACAATGATTATCTCATTTTATCCTCACAACAAACTGGGAGGTAGATGCAAATGTATTTTTTTTTTTTTGAGAGAGAGAGAGAGAGAGAGAGCAAGGAATCATACATTGTATACCATTTGATAGGTGAGGAAACTGAAGCAGATATAGCAATTAAGTGATTTTCCCAAGCTAGTAAATGTCTGAGGTCAAATTTGAACTCGGGTCTTTCTGACTCCAGGCCCAACTACCCCTAAAATCCCTTTTTGTTGTCCTTAACTTCATTTGTCAGCCTCAGCTCATTCTAAACATTAGCATCCTTCAGACTATTTTTACCTGTCTGTTATCATCTCATACTTATCTTCTAAGTGCCCTTGCTTCTATTTTCTACATATTTATTATTTTTAACTCAAGATTTTTTTTTGTTTAAAAAAATGTTTTATTTAGGAGCAGTTGGGTGGCACCGTAGATTGAGAGCCAGACCTAGAGACCGGAGGTCCTGGGTTCAAATTTTGCCTCAGACACTTCCCATCTGTGTGGGAACTCCCTGAACAAGTCACTTAACCCCCAGTGCCTAGCCCTTACCACTTTTCTGTCTTGTAACTAATACACAGTATTGATTCCAAGAAGGAAGGTGAGGGCTTAGCAAAAAAAGAGAGAAGGCAGAGGGCCTGTATTAAAATTCTGCTTCACCACTTAAGAACTGTGCAATCTGAGACCAGGAAATTCACCCTTCTGGGGTGTGATTCCTCATCTGTAAAAAGAAAGGATTGGACTAGATGATCTCTAAGGTGTCTTTTGGGTTTAAGCTCTGTTCACAGCAGTGAGAAGCAGGTAACTTCTCCGATAAAATGTCAGCTAAGCCTTTCCGGGATCAGAGATTTAGAAATGGAAAAAGACCTCATTGTTCAGTTGTTTCAGTCATGTCTGATTCTTCATGACCTCATCTGGGGTCTTCTTGGCAGAGATACTGGAGTGGTTTGCCATTTTCTTCTCTAGCTCATTTGACAGATGAGGAAACTGAGACAAACCAGGGTGAAGTCACACAGCTAGGAAGTATCTGAGGCTGGATTGGATTTGAACTCAGGAAGATGAGTCTTTCTGATTCTAAGTCCAGCACTCTATACACTGCACCATTTAGCTGCTTGAAAAAGACTTTCTTTTTTTTTTTAATTTGAAAATTTTTATTTATTTAACTTAGAATATTTTCCCTTGGTTACAAAAGTCATGTTCTTTCCCTCCCCTCTCCCCATTCTCCTTCCATAGCTGACATGCAATTCCACTGAGTTTTAAACATTATTGATATTTGCACTATAGGGTGATCATTTAGAGTCTACATCCCCAATCATATCCCCATGGATCCATGTGATCAAGCAAGTGTTTTTCTTCTGTGTTTCTACTCCCACAGTTCTTCCTCTGGATGTGGATAGCATTCTTTCTCATAAGCTCCTCAGGGTTGTCCTGGATCATTGCTGCTAGTAGAGAAGTCCATTACATTTGATTGTACCACAGTGTATCAGTCTCTGTGTATAATGTTCTCCTAGTTCTGCTCCTCTCACTCTGCATCAGTTCCTGGAGGTTGTTCCAGTTGGAAAAGACTTTCAAGGACAAGAGTCCAACCCTCTCATTTTACAAGTCAGGAAGCAGATGTCCTGCAATGTGAATGGACTTGGCCAAGGTGTCCTAGGCAGAGATAGAGCTAGGATTTGAGTCTCTGTCTTCTGATGTCTGAGGAATTCTTTTTTCTATCCCACCATGATGCTTCATATCAAGGCTGAATTTGAGTTTTGATTCTGGTGACCCTAGCTATGGCAATTTACCAACAGTGGTGTAAAGTGTACCCCATTGGGGAATGGGGTAGAAGAGAATGGGGGCTTGGGCTTTGGCCTCAGTCACCCCATGATAGTATTGACTCTGGTACTTCTGGATGACAGAGATTAGAGAAATGGATTATTCTTTTGACTCTCCCTTACATTCCTGTTGTGGTTGGTGTTCACATTGTACTCTATGTATCTGTGTTTGAGGCTCACCCAAGGTGAGGCTGACTTTGAGAGGAGGAAGCGTTGATTGTCACTTAGCAGTTGAATGGAGAAGTTTTATGGCTGGATGATTTTTTGACATGTGTTTACAGCCCTGTGCTAGGCTCACTTTCTACTTCCTATTTTGAGATGGCCCAACTAGAAGAGTTTCCCAATACTTTTTAACCAAGAAACACAGCTGTGAACTTGCCAGACCCTGGTGGGATCCATAGGGTAGAGCAGCAGAAGAACAGAATTCTTGTCCTTTGTCCTCACTCAAAACTTTTGGAAGCCCTATAGTACAGTGGAAAGGGGTTATTGTGAATTCCAAAGCCTTGGGTTCAAATCCTGATGAAGAAAAATACTACCTGAATAACCTAGGGCAAACCATGTAACCTCAATTTGCTCATCTATAAGAAGAAAGGTTAAACTAGGTAGCTCTTGATGTCCCCTCTAGTTCAAGAGTCTTTTCCTGTGGTACCCTCCCTCCCACCACAATTTCTACTCCTGGAACTTTTTCTTCTATTGGCTTTCCCATATCTACCAATGGATTCTTCCTTTTGTATTTTTAGCTATTTTATGGGCTGCCTTGGCCAAAAGCATTCATCACCTGGTGACTCTCCATCTGGTACCCAGCCTCTCCATGACTGGACAGGTTGGCCCTCAGACAATAGGCACACACAGTCTGCCACTTGACCCATGTCTGTTTTCTCAGGTTTATCTGTGATGTCCAAGGGAGAATGGTATTTACATTTGTATTGAGGCTATCTTCATCTTCAGAGACAGAGAGAAGGAACTAGACAGGCTTTCACAGCTGATTTCCCAAGATAGAAGGACCATCTCTTTAAAGTCAAATGACTAAAGGATGGGTCTTACCAATACAAGAATTCCCTGAGCTTATTGTTTATGACATTCATCATGACTTTGTAGGGCAAAATTCAGCCCTTAACCAATATATTGCTTCATTTTGCTTATTTATACTACTTTATCATATGTCCACACACACACACCTACTATTGGATTCAGAGAAATTGGGGTATTTTCCCTCTCCATCAGTGACTTAAGGGGCTCCTGGATCTGGTCTGCCATATTGACTGAGTTCAGTTCTGGGGAATATGGCTTATGAAGCAAGAGAGAACAATGCCCTCTTCTTATGGCCTCTGGCCTTCGTGCCCCCATCCAAGAACCACAGGGAAAATCATTAAAGTTTTGACTAATGTCTAGGGACTCCCCTAAAGAGAGGATAGAAATATGGTCCATGTATAATGGTGATTGAATGCAGGACAGCTATTTATTATGTCCACATGAGAGAATCACATGACGCAAAAGACAATTGCAAAATGACAAAAAAAAAGGAAAGATGAATCAATGAATTATAGCTATGGTCATATTCTCCTGGAAGGCTGATACTTAAAACAACAAAGCAGGAAGCATTTTCAGGACTGATTAATAGATATTTCACATCCATCTTGGCCCTGGACAGTCTCTCTCAAGGTTCCTGTCTTCTGATCAGCCAGACAAGGAGTTAAGTTCCTCCTCTTCTCAGTGGTTGCTTTCTCTTCCAAATAGCATTGGAGTTGTACTGTACCTGGCACTAAGGGAGGAACCGAGAAACTCTCGGAATTTTCAAACTTAGGAAATGTCCTCCAAGGCTGGAAACACCCACCTCAGGCTCACTATTTGGTCACCTATAGTCAGAGCACAAAAACAGGAAGAAGAAATTTCCAGAGACCCAGGCTCAAGCATACCTAGATGAGTCCCAGCTCCAGCTGCCAAGTACACACGGTGTGGTCATTTATGTTAGGACTGGAGATGGTGCCTTTGGCTTTGCTCTTTCCTTCATAGGAATATATGGGGAGGGGCAGAGACAGAGAGGAGAGGGAGAGAGAGAGGGAGAGAGAGAGGGAGAGAGAGAGAGAGAGAGAGAGAGAGAGAGAGAGAGAGAGAGAGAGAGAGAGAGAGAGAGAGAGAGAGAGAGAGGGAGGGAGGGAAGGAGGGAGAGGGAGAGAGAGGGAGAGAGGGAGAGAGGGAGGGAGAGGGAGAGAGAGAGAGGGAGAGAGGGAGAGAGGGAGGGAGAGGGAGAGAGAGAGGGAGAGAGGGAAGGAGGGAAGGAGAGAGAGAGAGAGAGAGAGAGAGAGAGAGAGGGAGAGAGGGAGAGAGGGAGGGAGGGAAGGAGAGAGAGAGAGAGAGAGAGGGAGAGAGGGAGGGAGGGAAGGAGAGAGAGGGGGGGAGAGAGGGAGGGAGGGAAGGACAGAGAGAGAGAGAGAGAGAGAGAGGAGAGAGAGAGAGAGAGAGAGAGAGAGAGAGAGAGAGAGAGAGAGAGAGAGAGAGAGAGAGAGGGAGAGAGGGAGGGAGGGAAGGAGAGAGAGAGAGAGAGAGGAAGAGAGATAGAGATAGAGAGAGAGAGAGGGAGAGAGAAAGAGGGAGGGAGAGAGAGAGAGAGAGAGAGAGAGAGAGAGAGAGAGAGAGAGAGAGAGAGAGAGAGAGAGAGAGAGAGAGAACCTCCATGTACAACATTCTAAAGTCAGGGAGAGAGAGCAAGAAGATGGAGTCATTTCTTTTAAAGTCAGCTCAGTGGACAGCTCTTCCTAGTTCAGTAGTCAATCCTTTCTGATGATACTGCTTTGAAAGAGTCTTCTCCCCTGCTGTGAAAGCACCACCCAAGGTTTGCTGCATTACCCCAAATCGCCAACCCCTTTAGCCCTGAGTTATTCATGAAGACCTAGAAGCTGTTAAGGGAGCTCATCACTTTCTCCATCACTTGTACTCCAATCTTTATTACAATTAATAAAGGCCTACTGCAGGGATCTGTTTCAGGGAACTGGCAGAGGGGATGGGGATGGAGAGGAATTCAAATATTGATATTCTGTGAAAGTAGTTCTGAGGCTTTTGTGCTTATTCCCTCTCCCATCAGAATGCCAGCTCATTGCTACTGAAAGTGTTTTATTCTTTGTACTTATACCCCAGCACCTAGCATGAGGCATGGCACATAGTACATGCTTAGTAAATATCTGCTGATTGATTTCTAAAAAATCAGCTATAAACATTTTTAAAAACAAGATTGAAATAACAAAAAATTCAGTCTCCAACCAATGAGTTAATTTTCTTTTCTTCCTTTTGCCCCTCTCTTTCCTCCCTCTCTTCTCTTTCCTTTTTCCTTCCTCCTTTCCTTCCTTTACCTTTTTCTTTTATTTCTTCTCCTCTTCTTTTCTTCTTTCTCTTCTTCCTTCCTTCCTTTCCTTCCTTCTTTCCTGCATCTATGACTTGGGTTCATTTAACAGTTTTGTTACATCTAGGCCCCGACCTGCCATATAGAAACTGATCTAAATTTTTTTTTTAACCCTTACCTTCCACCTCAGAATCAATACTGTGTATTGGTTCCAAGGCAGAAGAGTGGTAAGGGCGAGGCAAGGGGGGTTAAGTGACTTGCCCAGGGTCACACAGCTAAGAAGTGGAAATCTTTCTTTAAAAGATTAAATGACAATCTATCACACATTTTGTAGCATGGACTCTTATTCCAGTATGTTTTTTTTTTAAACCCTTGCCTTCTGTCTTAGAATCAATACTAAATATTGGTTCTGAGGCAGAAGAGTGGTTAAGAGCTAGGCAATGGGGGTTAAGTGACTAGCCCAGGGTCACACAGCTGGGAAGTGTCTGAGGCCAGATTTGAACCTAGGACCTCCTGTCTCTAGGCCTGGCTCTCAATCCACTGAGCCACCCAGCTGCCCCCTTGATCCAAGTTTTGACACTACTCCCTAAGGGACTAAAGGGCTTACTATAAGGGAGAGTGTGACCTGGAGCTAATGAGGAACATATTTGAGCATCTATTCTGACTCTGATTTGTGAAGTAAATACTCCCTTGAAAAAAGCTGACTAATGGGAAGTGGTTAAGTGGAACTGGGGAGCTAGTCTCTATCCTCTAACAACTATAATGATAACTAACATTCATACAGTGCTCGCTATGTGCCACACACTAAGCTAAGCCTTTACAAATATTATCAGCCAGTTGGGGCTCAAGTCAATGGTAGGAGAGAAGAAAGACCCTCGGACTTCTCAAGTTATCTGAGTACTCTAAAGAGAACATGTAGCCAGCTTGTCTTTAGGAGAGGGAATCGGAGTACATGGAGCCCTCGTTAGGGGGTTATCTCAATTATAATTTTTGGTTGCCTTTGTACTTTCCGGTAATTTTAGGCATTTAAAAATGTGATTTCAAGAAGAGGTCCCTGGGTTTCAGCAGGCACCCAAAGGGATCTCTGACATCCAGGAAGGGGCGATGGACTCCCATCTGTAAGATGAAGTCTCTGGGCCAGAGGATCTCAGAGGTCTTCCCAGCAGTGGCACCATGCAAGGAGTGCTAACTGCTTCCCTAGAGAAGTCAGGGATAGGACCAGCAAAATTCCCTCAAAAACAGAATGAGTGCCCAGCGATGTGTGAAGAATACACAGACTCTCAGGGTTTGCTGGAACCTCAGAGAGCATCTAATCCACCCCAGGCTTGAACAGGAATCTGTCTACAAAATGCCTGACAAGGGCTCTTCTAGATTCTGATAGAAACCCCCAAGAGGAGGAGCTCGCTACCCTCCCAGGGAAATCTACTTCTTTCCCCTCTATAAAAAGAATTCTTTCCAGTCATCCTGTCATTTTAAGACTTCCTGTGGTCGGCCTCCATCTTCCTCATCCACCCACAGACAAGAAAACCAATTTCATTCCTGCCTGCCTGTAGTTTTTAGCTTTGCTTCCTGTTCTACGCTCACAATCTTGGCAAGAGATTTCTCTGATGTCTGGAAGTCCCAGTCCACGTTCTCTTCATTTGTTTTGCTTAATATCTCAACTGTCAGGGCAGCTAGATTGTCCTCTTTCTCAAGGTCACAGGAACTAGAGCTGGGAAAACCTCTGAGATCCTCTGGCCCAGAGACTTCATCTTACAGATGGGAGTCCATCGCCCCTTCCTGGATGTCAGAGATCCCTTTGGGTGCCTGCTGAAACCCAGGGACCTCTCCTTGACATCACATTTTTAAATGCCTAAAATTACCGGAAAGTACAAAGGCAACCAATTATATAGAAATAAAGGTGTAACTTTTTTCCTATCCAAGTTCAGGCTCTCTTGAAATCTATTCATGGCCCCTTGACCGGTCAATGGCTCCCAGGTTGAGAACTCCTATTATAGATGAACAAACTGAGGCCCCCGAAGTTAAAATGACCTGCTCAAGACAATGTGAGTAGTAAATCACAGAGCCAGGACCCAGACCTGTTTCAGTGCCACTGCTTAAGTGACACACAATGGCAATCATATCAATAACACATCAAATCCTATCACTATCATTGCCATAAATAATAACATATCACCATATATTAGCACCACTGTCATATCAATATCATATACTGCATCAATCATTAAAAATCACATCAGCTCCATATCTTATATCATATCAACCTGATCCAATTCAATCACGCCAATATTAATGCCATGTATCATATCAATGTTATATGTCATATCAAATCATTTATCAGCATCATGATCAAATCAATATCATGTACATATCAATAATTAAAATTCACATCATATCAATATATATCATTTCAATCTAATCCAATCATCAATATCAATATCATATACCATTTAAATCTAATCAATCATATCAATATCATTGTTATATATCATATCAATATCATATCAAATATCATATCTTATCAAATCATATATCATTATTGATGTCCCATATATCAGATCAATATTATTTATCATATCAATCATGGCATATCAAATCATATAATTAGATCAATAAGAATTTATTGAGCCCTCATGAGGTGTCAAGGACTGTAGCAGACACTGATGAAAAATGGGCCAGATTTGAAGTGTGAAAGGGAATTTTTGATTCCCTTTGCCTATGTTAAGTTAATCAATCAAGTTGGCTAACATGACAGTTATGGAAAGTAATGAATGCTGGAGGGGATGTGGCAAAGTAGGGACATTAATTCATTGCTGGTGGAGTTGTGAACTGATCCAGCCATTCTGGAGGGCAATTTGGAACTATGCACAAAGGGCGATAAAAGAATGTCTACCCTTTGATCCAGCCATAGCACTGCTGGGTTTGTACCCCAAAGAGATAATGGACAAAAAGACTTGTACAAAAATATTCATAGCTGCGCTCTTTGTGGTGGCCAAAAATTGGAAAATGAGGGGATGCCCATCAATTGGGGAATGGCTGAGCAAATTGTGGTATATGTTGGTGATGGAATACTATTGTGCTCAAAGGAATAATAAAGTGGAGGATTTCCATGTGAACTGGAACAACCTCCAGGAAGTGATGCAGAGTGAGAGGAGCAGAACCAGGAGAACATTGTACACAGAGACAAACACACTGTGGTATCATCGAACGTAATGGACTTCTCCATTAGTGGTGGTGTAATGTCCCTGCACAATCTGCAGGGATCAAGGAGAAAAAAACACTATCCAAAAGCAGAGGACAAACTGAGGGAATAGAAACACCAAGGAAAAGCAACTGCCTGACTACAATGGCTGAGGGGACATGACAGAGGAAAGACTCGGAGCGAACACTCTGATGCAAATACTAACAACATGGCAATGGGTTCAAGTCAAGAACACATATGATACCATTGGAATCACACGTCGGCCACGGGGGTGGGAGGGAGGAAAAGAAAATGATCTTTGTCTTTAATGAAAAATGCATGGAAATGATCAAATAAAATACTATAAAATTAAAAAAAAAAGTTAATCAATCAAGAACTTAAAGTATCCCTACTTAACACTTTGTAAGTCACTAACAAAGAAAGTTAAGGCCCTAACAGACCACAAGCACTGCCACTCCCCCTCCGTCCCCCAATAGTGCTAGGCAAATTGAAAGGCTATGATTGGAGAAAACTGTATATAAGCAAGAGCCTGAGAAATATTTAGGGTCTTCATTCTTGGAGGCATTCTTGGTGTCCCTCTTCATGCTCAGAGCTCACTCCAGAATCTTGGCTTTTTGTTCTTGGAAGCCTTTAACCTAGGGAGTATGAGCTCTGGTGGGATTCTTGGCAGGCTTGGCCATGTGTGCTGAAGGTTCTCAGCAGTTTTTCAGCATCTTTGGGTCTTTGGATTTTGGCTTCCTATAATCCAGACTTTGGATTCTGGTGAGATTCACATTTAGATCCACATCTGAAGTCTGAAGGCTTTAGGATTAGAATTTAGGGAATTTTTTTTAGCTAGGTGACATTTTTCCACCTCCTTCCTATATTTCCCACTTTAATATCTCTACCTTGGTATAAATAAAGCTACCAACAGCCCACTGACTCATAGTTTAACTTTTACAAATGGCGACCACAAAAATTCTTTTTTTAAGCCATTATTATCTTTGTCAAACCACTTGTGCTAAGCACTTCATAGATTCAATCCTCACAACAACTCCCAGAAAGTAGATACTATTATGATCCCCATTTTGCAGATGAGAAAACTGAGGCTGACAGAGGTTAAATGACTTGTCCCAAGTCACACAGCTACTAAGTGTCTGAAGTCACATTTGAACTCAGGTTTTCCTGACTCTAAGCCCAGGGTGCTCTGTACTGAGGCACCAAGATGTCCCCAAAACTAATAACATCCAAGAAGTCAGGAAGAACTGTTGGAGTCGGATGGATTTAGGTCAAAGCATCCTCTCTTTCAAATCAGTGTATTTACAGTTTTCTTTGGAGAGTTTGGTTTTGTGAGTGTGCTCTTACAACAATGACTAGTAGGGAAGTGGATTTTACATTATAATAAAAATAAAATTAAAATTAATGGGGGGGGGGGGAGAAGTCAGGACCAAGTTGTGGAGGGCTTTAAAAACCTTCACAGAGGAATTTATATTTTATTCCAAAGGACACAGAAAACCCCTGGAGATCAAGTAGGAGATTCACAAGGTCAGGTCTGAGCTTACAGAAAATCACCTTGGAAGCACGATGGCCTGGAGGCCACTTGAGGCAGGGGGACCAAATGGAAGGCCATTGCTATGGTCTGGACCAAAGCTCATGGGGGTTTAAACTAAGGTTGTGGCTAGAAAGAAGGGTTGGAGGCAGGAGGTGTTCGTTGTGAAGGTGGAAATGGCGTCATCTGACATCTACCGTTTGGATATGTGGGGTCAGAGAAGTTGAGAAGGATAACCTCAAAGTCCTGGACCTATGAGACTAGAAGGATGCTGATACCTTTGACAGAAATAGGGATGTTTGGAAGAAAGTCTCCCTGAGGGAAAGAGAACGTTACATTTGGGATATATGGAGTTCGAGATGTTTCTGGAATATACAGGTATACATTTCCAATAGGGAATTATTGGTGATTAAAATTATAGGTGGTAAAAGTAGATAGTGTTGGACTTAGCATCAAAGAACCCGAGTCCAAATCCTGCTTCAAACATTCACCAGCTGTGTGATCCTAGCCAAAGTCATTTGATCTCTCTCTACCTTGATTTCTTCATCTGGAAAATGGAAATAATAGTAGCACCTCTTTCACACAGCTATTACGAGGGGTTAAATGTCAAAGGGAAAATTAACACCAATGATATGAATGCTCTAAAGTTTTAATGATCAATACTATATTTCACTTTTTTCCTTTTTTTGTTTTGTTTTCTTTGAGATGTCTTCCACAAAATGACTAATAGGGAAAAATGTTTTATATGAGAAAAAAATTATGATTACATATAAGCTGAAGGAGGCCAAACAGAAGGAAATGCCTCTACTTCCCTACTTTGCAAAGGTGGTAGAATATGGATATGGAGCATAGCAAACATGGATCCTGGAGGAACAGTTTCTGGATTTGTTTATTTTGCTGATTGATTTTCCCCACTCTTTCTTTTCTTTCTTTCTTTCTTTCTTTCTTTCTTTCTTTCTTTCTTTCTTTCTTTCTTTCTTTCTTTCTTTCTTTCTTTCTTTCTTTCTTTCTTTCTTTTGTTACAAGGGAAGCTTTCTGGGGAGGAGAGCTGCTACATATGGAAAGGAGGGTGACATCAAAACAAAAAGTATTAGCAGATTTTGAAAATGAAATAATTGAGCATCACTGTCTCATGGTGTATTTCAAACCAACAGAAATGACTACTTTCTAGAGAAAGGATCCAGAGGTATAGACAAGTCCTAGCTCCAGTGTACAGACAGCAAGTCCTGGAACCCCAGGAGACACCCGAGAGAACAAGTGAGAAGAAAAGGTCTCCAGCTTCTCAGAAAATTACAGTAGAGAAACACCAGTTCTATCTGTCTTGAAGCCTTGACTTCAATGGGAAAAGGAGGCTCATCTGAGAAAGGCAATCTTCTTAATAGGCATTAGTGGTTTGAAGAAATATCTGGCCTCAGACACTTCCTAGCTGTGAGACCCTGGGCAAGTCACTTAACCCCCATTGCCTAGCCCTTTCCACTCTTCTACCTTGGAACCAATATACAGTAGTGATCCTAAGACAGAAAGTAAGGGTTTAAAAACAAAACAAAACACCACCCATCAGTCTGAGTAAAGGGGTCCCTTCTGCAAAATCTGCTGTGGAATTACCCTTTTGACTAACCACAGCCCCCTGGGTAGATGAGAGTCTCTGCCACTAACAGGACAAGCTTGAAAAATCAGGAGCTTCCCTTGCTACAGCAGCATCAGGGGGACCACAAAACTGTGAGGCTCTGACTCAGTTTAGCCCTGTGATAGTGGCTTGAGAGCAGAGGATCAGGGTACCAGAGGAAGTACCAGACAGCCTAGTATTGTCAGCCTCTGGAACATGGAAACCTCTCCTGGTTTGCCCCCCCCCCTTCTTTCCTGTCTTTCCTTCTTTACTACTTTGTATCTTTTCTACCCAAATTCATTCCTGCATGCTTCTATACATGTAAGTGTTATTGTATCCCCCAATTGGATACAAGCTCTTTGAGAAGAAGGATTATCTCATTTTGGTATCTTTGTGTCCCTAGTGCCTAGCACAGTGAGTAGCACACAGTAGGAAGATAGTTGCTATTGCACCCCCCTCCCCTTTTAGAGATGGGGGATCTCAAGCAAATGGAGGTTAAGTGAGTTGCCCAGGGTCACCTAGCTAGTAAATGTCTGAGGTCACATTTGAACTCTGATCTTCCTAACTCCGGTACTAACTAGTGGCTACTTCTAAAAAGAGATGGGTTTTTACTGTGATTGCTTGTTAGCTCCAGGAGGAGGGAGGAAAGAGGGGAGGGAGAAAAAAATGAATCACATAACCATGGAAAATATTTTAACATAATAAAATCAAAAGAGGCGTGTTTGAAGTTATTGAACCAGGGTTCACATCCTCTTCTGACTTTTACTATCAGTGTGGTTTGGGGCAACTCACTTGGCAACCCCTTAGCTTCAGTTTTCTTAGAGAAAGTCGGACTAGATGGTCTTTAACATCCCTTCTAGCTCTAGAGCCAATAATTTCATATGTACTTGTATGAATATGGGTAAGTCATTTCCCCCCTCCAGGCCTGTTTCCTCATTTATAAAATGAAGGATTGGATCAGAAGGCCTTGAAAATCTCTACCAACCTTACTAGAGGATTATTTTTTTAGAGGAGTAAATATTTATTTCTAGAATTCGACAATCCCTGTGCTTCTCTGAAGCGTTGACCATGTCTCAGATTCTTTTAATTCTTCCACCTTCAAAGTCAGGAAAATAATATTACTAATACCTTCTTCGTGGGGGAGCAGAGAGCCTGAGCTGGAGTTTTTTCATGTAGATGAGCTCTCCTTGAATGAATGCTTGGCTCCAAGTTCTTAATTCAATAACTCATTGATAAGTAAAGTTACATCACCATCTCCTTGCCCAAGGTCAACAGAGTTCAGATAGCCCTGCCCCTCTTCTAACCAGTAACCCGCAGAGAACCCTGGGGCATTGCTGCTTCATTTCCAGCACATAAGAAACTTGTTCAAGAGCTCTACTCATGTGGAAAGAATCCAAGGGCACTTGGGTATTTGCAGCTGTACTTGGGTGTGCACTGGCTATGCTGTCTCCTTTAAAAGGGGGTTAGCAGGGCAGTCACTGACCTTTATGAGTCAAAGCCCATCTGATTGCTTTGACTTTTGCTCTGTTTCTTTTTAACCTATAAATAGCACAATCCTCCTAACTTCAATTTCCCATCTTTACCCAGGGACCTGCCAACCAGCAATAAATTCCAAGTCCTAAGAATGTTGAATTTGGAGTTCAAAGACAAGGTTCAAAACCCAGTCCCTGGGGGCAGCTAGGTGGCTCAGGAGATTGAGAACCAGATCAAGAGATGAGAGGTCCTGGGTTCAACTCTGGCCTTAGATGCTTCCTATCTGGGAGACCCTGGGCAAGTCACTTAATCTCCATTGTTCTAGCCTTTACCACTCTTCTGCTTTGGAACTAGTATACAGTATTGATTCCAAGACAGAAGGAAAGGGCTTTTAAAAATCTATCCTTTTACTTGCTGCCTGTAACCAAAGGCAAGTTATTTTCATTTTCTGGGACCTAGTTTTATAAACTCTGAGGATCCTTGCCCCGGTTCCCATTTGAATTGATGAATTGGGTCTCCCAGAGCAAGATGATATCTTTCCCTGAGAGTCGAAAGATGACTTTGTTACTTGTCTCTATTGCTATCTGCATGAGCCCCCATTCGGATATGTTTTCCTCAATATCGACATCAAGTTCCAATTAGCATCTCCTCCATGCAATTGATACTCTCTCGTGATTAGTGCCCCGGTATAGCTTAAACAATTCACACTGATTAGTTTTTACGAAGGGATATTCACTGAGAGCATCTAACAAGACAGGAAGTCGGGACCGTGAACCCTTGCCCTGAATCATGGCATGCTCTCTTCCACTGCCTTGGTCCCTGGAGAGGGTGGTGTCCCACTTAATGCAGTTGTCACAAGCACTGACCCCAGGAAATTCACTTCTAAATGTGGGGCAGCTAATGGATGAAGTGGCTGCAGAAAAGTCTCTTGACTGGCTTTTCTTCCCTGCTGTGTCAGGTGCCATAGGTCACTGGTTAGAGATTTCAGTTACTTTTAAACAATAAGCAGACCAAGACAATATCTTGGTTTGCTCTATATGGTGATTGCATTAAGCAGAGATGGCTAATCCCAGTCCTCCATTGCATGTGATGTAAGTGAGCTTTCCTTGATGACTCCTAAGTCATTGGACTTCCAATTCCAAATCTATGATCTTCCAAACCTAATTTTGGTGTTCTCATCAATAAAATAAAAAGTGTTTCCTAGATTCTAGAAATGTAAGTACAATAAAACTCCATTTTAAAATGGAAAAATTGTTCTTAGCTCCTAGATCATACAAAGATTGGTCTGGAGGCCATAACTGGCCAATCTCTATTCTAGATAATGTCCAAGGACCCACTGGAATTTATGATGCTAACCAAATTGGTCCTCAGTTTCCTTATCTATAAAATGGAAGTGTCGGACTAAATGAGTTCTAAAGTCCTTTTCAATTCTGTATTCAATTATTCTATTAACATCTCTAAGGCTATAAATCCCAAGGTCTTTAAGCCATATACAGAAACAAAAAAGAAAGAAGACAAGTATTAGAAATCCTTAGTCAGTTATCTACCTATTTCCTCAACTTGGACAACTTGGGGATTTACTGAACAATTTATTTTTTAATGTTTATATATATATATATATATATATAATGTTTTATATGACACATGTTTAATGTTTTATATGACACATGTAAAAGCTACATTAGACTATTTATTGTCTCGGGGAGAGGGGCAGGAATGAAAGGAAGTAGGGAGAGAATTTGGAACTTAAAGTTTGAAAAAATGAATGTTAAGATTAAGCATGACTCAGATGAGAGGATATTAATCTACTCCTTCATGGAGGTAGAAGAACCCTGTTCTTATCATCCATACTTTTGGATTTTTTCCATGTAAGATACATAAATAAATGTTTTGCTAATTGACCAAAAAAAGCATTTCATAAGTCTATTTTAAAAAATTAAATCAAATTTTTTAATTAATGAAAATCTCCTACTTCCCCCTCCGTTGAAGAAGAAAAGAAAAAACCAAGACTCATGACAAACATACATAGTCAAACAAATCAAATCACTACATTGGCCATGTTGAAAAAATCTTTCTCACTTTGTACTCCAAGTCCATCAAGACTCCAATCAGGAGGTGTATACCTCACTTTGTTATCAGTCTTTTAGAATTATGGTTGGTCAGCACCTTGATTGAAGTTAAGTCTTTCTAAGGTGTTTTCTGTAAAATGTTGTTATTCTAGAAATCATTTGGTTCTCACTTTATTTTGAATCAATCCATTAAGACTTCCAAAGCTTCACTGAATCTGTCCCTTTCATCATTTCTTTGAGCCCAAGAGTATTTTTTGTGGTCTGTTTTCAAAAACAATATTTCAGAAAACCATGGATTTAAGAATGTTAGAGGTCATCTGCTCCAGACCCATCATTTTACAGATGAGGACAATGCATCGATTGATCACCCGTGTTCCCATGAGTCGGGATTTGAAACTAGGTGTCCTCACTCCAAACCCACCATCATTTCTATTGGACCACACTATATTCTGCTCTTCTTCTGTTCTACCACACGATATTCTTCTCAGTGCTCCAAAGATGACCTAGCTCTTCTCTGAATATCATTATTACCAATGAAGATCCATACCTCTGCGTTCCTGTTTGCTCTTCATCAATGGAGTGGAATCTAGAATCCTGGTGCTTACCAAGATGTGTGGTTGGAAAATTCCAAGATAGACCTCTGTAAACTAGGCCAGGTAACCATGCTCCTGGGTGAAGGCCAACGTGCGTAGGTTGCAAACGGAAATGCTAACCAACCTTCAACCACAAGTACTGCAATGAACTGCATGGGGTGTAAGTTTGGGGCTTTTTTTTCAAAGATGGTCTGTGCTCCCAGACAATGTAAGTCGAGTGAACGATTCACTGACATTTCTTCTGACTTAAATCTCGTGCATTTTCTCAAAAATAGATTTCTTCAGTTCCTTTGCTAACAGAGCAAATACTTGGTAGAAACATCCAAGAATCAATTTAAGATGCTTCACTGGTTTTATGCATTTTCGATTTGAGGAAACAACAATTAGGACATTTTTGGCGATGAAAAGAACTCCATTAAGTTGCCACAAATGTCAAAAGCCCTTTGCTAGGCTGCCACTTATGTAATTGTTCTGTAAACACCCACGCACTGGAATAGACCTACAACACCATGTGTGAGTCACTCAGAGTTTCTATGCACACATTCTCCATAAAATGTTCCCCAGTCGGGTTTTTTTCTCAAATAAAATTTAAAAAAAGGAAAGGAGGGGGAAAATTATAAAGAGCATCTCAAAAGTTTTTTTCTGCGATTTTTCAGAAAGTCTGTTGCCTCAAACAAGAGTCTTTTCAATTGCTCCCCTCTTCTGTTAATAAAGCAGCCAGATGGAGGAGAATGGGTTGAAGGAGAAATATTTCCGGAAAGAATATCTTAAAAATGAAACTGTGGGCTCTTAGATTTCCAAATGGATCCGTATCCTCTTAGGTCTTCTTTTAAAGAGTTGACTTTTTCAATTCCTCCCTCCCTCCCTCCCTTATTTTTTATGGTACCTCACAGACTGTAAGTATATGAATGATAAATCCGTCTTGAAAATGTTAATAAAAAGGAAACATCAGATGACATGAAGTATTTCATTTAGGGTAGTCACAGATTCAAATCTAGACCATCACTATTAATAAGCAAACGGCTGTTGTGTGTTTAATCCTGTGTGAAATGTGAGGTGGGATAAGGAAAAAATAAAATATAATTGTATTCTATCCAATTCAACAACCATTTCTTAAGTGATCAGTCTATATGAGGAACTGTGCTAAGGGCTGGAAATATAGAAGATGAGAGATGTTGGTTCTTCTAGATCCTAGACCCTCACTTATCTAAAGAGCTCAGATTTTTAGCTACTTGATGAAAAAGTATTATTCAGAGGGCAGCTGGGTGACTCAGTGAATGGAGAACCATGCCTAGAGATGTGAGGTCCTGGATTCAAATGTGACCCCAGATACTTCCTAACTGTATGACCCTGGGCAAGTCATTTAATCCTCATTACCTAGCCCTTATGCCTCTTCTTGTTCAGAACCAATACACAGTACTGCTTCTAAGATGAAAGGTAAGAGTCTAAAAAATTTATTAGACATGTGATTCTCCTCACTTTGAAGATGGAGAAATGGGAGTCAGCCAATAAGTATAAAATTATAAATTCCTGGAAGGCAGAGACTATCTTTGGCCTTTTTTTTTTAATACCCAGAGCATAGCAGAGTACCTGGCACATAGTAGGTACTCAATAATTTATTTTCAGACTACGGAATTGTACAAAGCTATAGAGAAATACAGTGGAAGGCAAGTATGTCCTTTGGCTCCTTCTCCCAGAGTCCTGCTAGCTATATTTGGAGTACCCTGAGGGTTTTTGAATGCTTCTTCTCTAAGAATATCAAAGAAAGCCCCAACCATTTGTGTTGCTTCCACTACAACTTCAGCATTATCTCTCCTCAGTTGCCATCATGGAACCCAAGAGATCCACCAAACTCACAGCCAAAGAGAAAGGGCCTGAGGTCCTGTGTGATCATCCTTTTTTAGTAAGTTGACTGGAACTAGGGATATTGCTCTCATGTCTCTCCAAGGCAAGACCATTTTATGTTAGCATAGCTCTCCTAGAAACGGGCTCCAGAGAGATGCTCTCAGAGGCATCCTAGGAATGAAAAGTCCTATTCTAATTATAATCTCCTCAAGGACTTTATAATGTAGGTTTTTAAAAATACCCTACCTTCTATCCTAGTATCAAAAAGACAGAAGAGTGACAAGGGCTAGGCAATGGGGTTAAGTGACTTACCCAGGGTCACATAGCTAGTAAGTGCCTAAGGTCAGATTTGAACCCAGGACCTCCCATCTTTAGGCCTGGCTCTCCATCCATTGAGCTACTCAGCTGCCCCTGATATAATGGATTCTTAAGAAGTAAAAATAAATGCTATGGCATTGAGCCACCTAGACATCCCGTATGATATAGTTTTATAATATATGGTGTATACACAAATTATTAAGATACAGGTAGAAAATAAGGGCAAAGGAAAGAGAGGCATCGTTCTCTAGGAAAATTTAATGGAAGAAATAAATTTTAGCTGAGCTTGGGGGGAAAGAAGAGAGATGGGGACCATGGAAGTTTTCATAGAGGATAAAGGCAACCTAAGTTGGTTCTGGAAAGTAGAATAAAATCTTAAAGCAGAAATATTCTAGGATTGTCATGGAGAAATAGGGGAATACTCAATTTGTTGAACTAATGATGTCCTTAGCACAGAATAGTATAATAGTGATTTAAAAAAAAAGAAAAGTAAAGATGTCAGTGAAACAGAAAAAATACACAGAAGAGAGTAGAAGGCAAAAAAAAAAATGCCAGAAACAAGCTGGGTAGTCTTGTTACTAGCAGGTTAAATGTAATATACGCACATAAAGTTCCATAATGGCAGATCACGTTTTTCATATATAATCTTTTCTGTTCATTGCATATTGAGCCATCTTTGTTTATTTAGTTCAAAATAAAAAGGGAAATGTTTAAAAGCTACTAAAAAGGAGGGACAGTTTGATGGCACAGTGGATAGAGAGCCAGACCTGGAGTCTGGAGGACCCAGGTTGAAACTTGGTCTCTGACACTTTCTAGCTGTGTGACCCTGGGCAAGTCACTTAACCCTTCTAGTTTTTGACTAAGACAGAAAACAAGAGGTTTTTTTTTGTTTGTTTGTTTGTTTTGTTTTTAAGCTACTAAAAAAGAAGGAAAGGGTCCTAAAGCTGGACAGCAGAGATTCGTAGTACATGTTGGGCTAAAGAACCATTGAAGGTGTTTGATGGTGTGGTCCCCTCTATGCATTAGAAAGATGGTCTTGCTTGGGAGGTGCCCAAAGACCCAACTGGAAAGGGGGAGGGAATAGTTAAGGAGAGCCAGATGGACTTAAGGACTAAAGTCTTGGCCACAAGTGAATGAGGACCTGAAGCAGGGAAGTGTAAGGGGAGAGCCGAGCTTTCAATAGGTTTGAGAAATGTTCCAGAGGCAAAGGCAACAGGACTGGACATCTGTTTGGACATAGGAGGTGAATGGGACAGAAGGGTCCAACAGGCCTCACATTTCAAGCCCAGGTAACTAGAAAGATGGTGGTGATCTTTTTTTTCAAGGGGAAATTAGTGTCAGGTTTAAAGGAGACTAGAAAAACTTCAATTTGGAAATGTTGAGATGGAGTTGCTCATGGGAGATCCAAATGTTTCTCATACAGGATCATAGGTTTAGAATTGGAAGGGATCTTAGAGGACCATCTGATGGTCTAACCTGTTATTTTTTTACAGATGGGGAAAACGAGACTCAGAGAGATGTAGAGGTTTGGCCAAGATCACACCAGTAGTGAAGACCAAATTTGAACCCAAGTTTTCTAGCCCCCAAGCCAATATATTGAAAAATGAGCTTGCAGTTAAAAACGTCAGCTAGAGGGGTAGCTAGGTAGCGGAGTGGATAGAGAGCCAGGTCTGCAGTCTGGAGGAACTAGGTTCAAATGTGACCTCCAACACTTCCAAGTTGTATGATCCTAGACAAGCCACTCACTCGCAATTGCCTGACCCTTAGAGCTGTTTGTTACTAAGGCGGAAAATAAGAGTTTTTAAAAATAGGACAGAGAAGGGTTGTGTGGTACAGTGGATTCAGAGTTGACTTTGGAGCTAGGAAGAGCTGGTACCACGCCTTACTTCTCATACATACTGGCTGTGTGACCCTGCATAAATCACTTAACTTCTCAGTGCTCCCTAGGCAACTATCTTCAAAAATCTCTCTTAGTTTTAGCTGTGTATCTTCTT
The DNA here is from genome assembly GCF_027887165.1 of Monodelphis domestica. Lineage (NCBI taxonomy): Eukaryota > Metazoa > Chordata > Mammalia > Didelphimorphia > Didelphidae > Monodelphis > Monodelphis domestica. The sequence continues at coordinate 72,153,927 of NC_077231.1, read as the reverse complement.
TGGTGGAAGGAGTTTCTACGCTGGGAGTTCCAAGAAAGGTAGCACCTGTTTTGTGCTAAGTGCTTTAGAAACATTTTCTCATTTGATCCTTACAAGGCTAGAAAAAATGCAGTTATTATCCCCATTTTACAGTTGAGGAAACTGAGACATATTGTAGTTTCAGTGACTTGCACAGATTTGTACAGTTAATAAGTGTCTAAGGTCAGATTTGAATTCAGATCTCCCTGGCTCCGGACCCAGGGTTCTATCTACTGTGCCACCTAGCTGCCCCACAAATTTGTGATATGGATCTCCACAGCAGTCCCACTGGGCCTGGAGCTCAAGGGAGAGACTGGGCATGGATTTATAGATTTGGAAGTTATATACAGAGCAATAGCGATTGAAACCATGGGAAGAGATGAACTCATCAAGGGAGAAGAGAGACAGGGACAAATGAGAGATAAAGTGAGAGGGGAAGAGAGAGACAGGCAGAGAGAAAGGAGAGACAGACAGACACAGGGAGAAACAGAGAGAAAGGGAGAGAGGGACGGAGGGAGGGAGAGATAGAGGGAGAGACAGAGAGAGAAAGAGAGAGGGAGAGACAGAGAGAAAAGAAGGAAGGAGGAAGGAAGAGGAGAAAGAGAATAGGACTGAGGAATGAATCTTTGGAAACACCCACACTTGGGGGGGTGGGAAGAGAAAGATGGACCAGTGAAAGAGATTGAAAAGGATTGGTATGCATAGAATGCTTCATTAGCAATTGGAAAACTGACTAATAGCCCTGAATTATTATATTAAATCATATTTTCAAGGGAAAAAAAGATCATTTCCTCAGGGTTGGCAGGGCCATTTCTGTTGTAGCCTGGGAAGCAGTTAAGAAAATGTCCTCACTTCAAGACCCACTGCCTCACTTGTTCTGCTTCTTTGAGAAAATGAGTTATTATGTCAACTGTGAGTGATGGAAGTTGACTTGAGAGTCCAATGGAGAGTTAATGTTTGGCAAAATCTCTTATAATTAGTTTTCCAAAAGCAGAATTTTAGGGAAGTAGGAGGTACAATGGTTAGAGCACTGGGTCTGGAGTCAGAAAAACTAGAGTTCAAATCTGATCTCAGACACTTACTAGCTGTATGGCTCTGGACAAGTCACTTCCCCCTTGCCTTTGTTTTAAAAAAAAATGGAGAAGAACTCCATTCTCTCCAAACTCTCCAGACTGTCCAAACTCTTCAAAACTGTAGAAGGAAATAGCAAATGACTCCATAATCTTTGCCAAGACAATCCCATGGACTTGGTCCATGGAGTCATGGAGAGTTGGATATAACAAGGACAACAACAAAAGCAGAATGGGATATTCTATTCTATTCTCCAATAGGCATAATTTATCAGTGCATTTACAAAGAGACTTAATCTATGTTCTTGAAAAATGTATAAATTAGCTATTTAAGACCTTGTCTTCAGATAGAGAGTAGCTGTGGGCATGGCTGGAACATTCTAAGATCAATGCAATTCAAACCAGCCATCAGGCATCTACTATTTGCTGGCCACTGTGTGATTCACTAGAAAACGAAAATAAGAAATACTTTCTGCCTTCAGGACTCTGTAGATAGTCAGAAATGCCTTGGTTTGTCTCTGAGAGGCTCTTGGAACTCATAAACCCACCTCAGTTACTGTGACTCTCTGCCCTGCCTTATTTGGCATCCACTTCCATTAAACATTCCTGGTGGTCACAAATAATATTATTTTTTAATCCTTCCCTTCTGTCTTACTGTCTGTCCTAAAACAGAAGAGCAGCAAAGGCTAGACAATTAGGGTTAAGTGACTTGTCTAGGGTCACACACCTAGAAAATATCTGAGGCCACATTTGAACCTGGGTTCTCCTGACTCAAAGCCTGGTGCTCTATTCACTGGGCTACCCAACTGTCCCATCTATAAAAGGGTTTTAGTGAATGCTCAGATCACCTAAGACTAGAAGCCCCCACATGGACAATTCCAGGGACGAGCTTCTGGAAGAAGAAAGTGTGTACTAGGAAGAGTAGTGGGTAGAGAAATAGCCTTATATCCAGGAAGTCCTGGGTTTAAGTCTTACATCTGACCCATACTGGCTGCGTGAACCTGGGCAGAGGACCTAACCATTTAGTGCACCAGGCAGGCATCTCCCTGTAAGCCGAAGAGGAGCTGCCAACTTCCATTTGGAGAGAGCCTCCTCATCCAGATCAATGAAACCTCAGGTCTAGCAGCATGTTCTTGATGCCCGTAGAAGAGCACTTGACTTTCACTAGCCTCCTCTTCCCATGTCTCATGGGGCCATGGCAATGACTCTGGCTTCCCTTGATCTCTCCTTAATTAGACTGGAGCTCCTTGAGATCAGGGACTATTTTTTTTTCTTGGTCTTTCTTTGTATGCCCAGCACTTAGCACAGTTCCCAGAACATGTCAGGCATTTATTAAATACTTGCTGACTGGGGTGGCTAGACGGCTCAGAGGATAGAGAGCCAGACCTGGAGACCAGAGGAGCTGGGTTCAAATCTTGTCTCATACTTTTTAGCTGTGTGACCCTGGGCAAGTCATTTAACTCCAATTGCATAGCCCTTACTACTCTTCTGCTCTGGAATCAATACGCAGTATTGATTCTAAGACAGAAAGCAAGGGCCTTTTTTTTAATATACATATTGTAAGCTTAGTTAGCAGAACACAAACTCCAACAGACCCTGCCAACTTGGAAAAGCCTTGAGTGCAATGGGCGAAGAGAGGAGCAGGTTAGCTATAGAGCACTAAATATTTTGGAAAAACATGTCAACTTTCCAAACTCATTTCCCTTGTCATAAAGGAGTTTCTATCTGCGTCTGATGATAGAATATCCACACCAATGAAACGGCATCTCCTTGGCAAATCATTACTTGGAAGTTACTTTGACCAACAGAATTCACTGCCTGGCCAAATTAGACAGGCTGATCACAGAAAACAGACCCACTGTCCATTAATAGACAGACCCGTTCTGCTCATGAAGTACATCTTGAAAGGGCCTACCTGAGCTCGTAATCTCTTGGTGAAGCCTTAGAGAAGCCAGGCTCATCTCCTGACCTTGATGGGCCACTGGGTAGAACAAGAATCCTACCAAAATGGCAGGCGTTATTATTGTCCTCCCCTAAATTTCATCTGGAAGGGGCAACTGACTGTCTCAGTGGATTGAGAACCAGGTCTAGAGATGGGAGGTCCTGGGTTCAACTCTGACCTCATGCACTTCCTCAATGTGTGACCCTGAGCAAGTCACTTAACCCTGTTGCCTAGCCCTGACCACTCTTCTGCCTTGAAACCAATACACAGTATTGGTTCTAAGACAGAAAGGCAAGGATTTAAAAAATAAAATAAAATAAAGTAAAATAAAATAAAATAATTTCATCTGGGAAGTATTAGCATTTCCCTCTGTTTACCCGACTCAGCTAGGAAGCTGAGGTTTCTTTGCTGACTATTAAAAATCATGGTTGGGGGTGGAGGGAGCCACAGAATCTGAGTCTGAATGCACGTACTGCACGCATGACTGGGATCGGCCACTTTCATCTCTGCAAGCTTTGGTTTCTTCGCCTGTAAAATGAGGATGTTGGACTGAATGACCTCTTCCAGCTCTAAGGAACCCAGGATACTGATGATTTCCCAGAATCATTTTTAAAACCCTTAACTTCTATCTTAAAATCAATACTGTGCATTGGTTCCAAGGTAGAAAAGTGGGAAGGACTAGGCAATGGGGGTTACATGACTTGCCCAGGGTCACACAGCTAGGATGTACCTAAGGGCAGATTTGAGCCTAGGACTTCCCATCTTTCAGCCAGGATCTCAATCCACTGAGCCATTGTACCCTAAGGTCCCAGGTTCAAATCTGGCCTCAGATCCTTCTGTGAGTGTGTGTGTGTGTGACCCTGGGCAAGTCACTTAACCCCAATTTCCTAGACCTTACCCCTCTTCTACCTTGGAACTAATACAGAATTGATTCTAAAATGGAAAGTAAGGGTTTTAAGAAAAGGAATGGTGTACCCTAGAGCATTAGAGTTAGCCAGAAGCCTTGAGTTTGAATCCTCTGGCTGATTCTTCCTGCCTTGGTGACCTGGGACAAGCCACTCGGTTTCTCTGGGTCTCCATGGATTGGACTGCCTGACCTCTAAGGCCTCTTCCAGCTCTAAACACCTGATCCTGTGACCTGGCCCTGTGACGGCAGTGTTCAGTGTTTGCTTTAAGACATTCCGGAGCGCTGAGTCCTACCTCATTCCCACAGCCTTGGGCTCCCTTGGCTTAATGGCATTTTGCCCTAATGCTTTATTAGAAGGGGGGTGGGAAATGAGCACGAATGAATCATCCCAGGAAATCTGTGGGCCGGGGGAGAAGGGGGGGACGGGCCATTTCCTTGGAAGGGCAGACAGTATGGTAGCCTTCCTTTCTAGTTGTGTCTCCATCCTGCAGGGGGGCACAGTGTCTGCCTTTCAGGTGTCAGCAGGGAAACGTGCTTGGGTTCTGTTCTTGCTGCTGCCTTCCCTGCCCATTGGAAGAGGCAACAGCCTCCCTCTGGACCCCAAGTCATGCCTCCATGATTCTAAGCACTTTCTTGACATTGACCAATCTCATTACGTAGTCATAAAGGACCTGCAAATAGCAACAGTGGCCTGACTGGACAGGGGCTTTTCTACTCCCAGGGTAGAGTAGCTTTCTCTCTTTGTCTGTTACAGGGAAAGCTCTCTGTCCTCTGCAAGGCTTCTTTGGGTTTTTTAGGTTTTTCTTTTTTCCTCATTATTTTGCCGGGGGCAGTCTATGGATTCTTTTTAAAAAATATGTTTTAAAGTTTATTATCACTTTTTAAAGGTCCAATGTTCTTTTCTTGTCATATCTGAGTTCCAAATTCTCTCCCTTACTTCCACAACCTTCCCCCCACTCAGTGAGAAGTCAAGTAATAGAATATCAATTATAGATGTGAGAGGCATCAAGATAGCTCAATGGATTGAAAGCCAGGCCTACAGATGGGGGGTCATTGGTTCAAATCTGACCTTCAATCTTGACTAGTCGTGTGATCCTGGGCAAGTCACTTGATCTCAATCGCCAAGTCCTTACTGCTTTGGGACTGATACTTAGTATGGACTCTAAAGCAGAAAGTAGGAATTTTTTAAAAGTTTATACATGTGAGAGATAGTTGGGTGGTACAACGAATAGAGTACCAAGTCTGGAGTTCTTGGGAGGATATGGTTCAAATATGGTATCAGGCACTTCCTAGCCAATTGCCTAACCCTTGCCACTCTTCTGTCAAAGAGAAAGGGTAAAAAAATCATAGATGTGAAATCATATGAAACAGATTTCTCCATTAGCCATCATTCCCCCTTAATAATCAAGAACATAAGAAAACGAGACTTCAGAGTCTAATTCAGAGCTCACCAGTTCTCTCTTGAGGTGGATCGCGTTTTTTCATCAGGAGTCCTTTGGAACTGTCTTGAATCACAGTATTCGTCAGAGTAGCCACGTCTTTAAGCAGTTGGTCATCATTACAGCATTGCTGTTACTGTGTTCAGGGATCTGGTTCTTCTCACTTCACTTTGCATCAGTTCAAATAGATCAGGGCATGGTTTGTTTTTATTTTCGGAAATCATCCCCCTTTGTCATTTCCCACAGCACAGTCATACTCCATCACAATCATGCCACAATTTGTTCAGCCATTCCCCAACTGATAAGCACCCCCTTGATTTCCAGTTCTTTGCCACCACAAAAAGAACTACTCCAAATATTTTTATACATATGGGTCTTTTTTGCTTTTTCTTCCATTTTTTCATTCCTTGTTTAATCTGACTTCCTGCCTGCAGCCTATTTTCCTTTTGAGTACTAGTGATGAATGGGAGGTACATAATTCCTATTATGGTTAACTGGTGTTGCTTTAGCAAATTGCCTTTTAGTTGGAAAACAAAAACAAAAACAAATCCAGCTATCGAATCTTTCCTAACGTGTTGGCAAGTGATTTTCAGCCATCCAGTGGGATGAGTCCTTCTGCTTCTTTGCATGGATTGGCTATTGGTGCTGTGGGGCACTGGATAATATGGTAGCTGACCTTTTCTACATCTAAGTAGAGTAATGCCAAATCCCTAACCTGAAGACCACCATATTCTCTTCTTCCTCGGAACTTGTTCCCATGGTCATAGTTTTAAAATGGGAAGCGCCTTTAAAGAGTCATCCCACTGATCCACCATGAAAATCCAATTGTAATGCTTCATCCTGGCATGGAGATGACCCTGGGCTTCCTCTGGCTATGCCAGAGAAGCTCAAGTGCTGACTGGTCCTGTCTACTGTAAAGAACTCCAATATAGGTATGGAAACGGACTATGTCTGGGGTTAAAAGAACCAATCTAATTAATTTAATTTTTTTAAACCCTTACCTTCCTTCTTGGGATCAATACTGTGTATTGGTTCCAAGGCAGAAGAGTGGTTAAGGGCTAGGCAATGGGGGTCAAGGGACTTGACCAGGGTCACACAGCTGGGAAGTGTCTGAGGCCAGATTTGAACCTAGGACCTCCCATCTCTAGGCCTGGCTATCAATCCACTGAGCCACCAAGCTGCCCCCTAATTAATTTTAGAGAGGCTTCTCACTATAGAGTCGACAAGTTGGTCCCGTTGGTCCTAGGAACTCATCAAGTAGTTGACTAAGATGTAGAAAAATTGTAGTCAACACAGGATCACTAAGCTAGGAACCACCTCAAAGAACAGACAATTACCCCACCCCTCTTATTTCACAGCTGAGAAAATTAAAGCAGGAAGAAATTAAAAGTCTTGCCCTAGGCCATTATGCAGAACATAACAGAGATGGAATTTGAACAGAGGTCCTCTGCCTCCAGAGGTAATCTTTCCATGGTACTATGTTATTTCTCTACATTAATAAAAGGAATAACCATATCAATTGGATCTTAGATTTCTAAAGCATCTCATTGATGAATAATAGCAACTATTGACTACAAATCAAACACCAGTGTCATGGTGGATAGAGCACCTGGCCGGCAGTCAGGAAGACCTGAGTTCAAATCCTGCCTCAGACACTTCCTAGTTGTGTGATCCTGGGCAAGTCATTTAACTCTCATTGTCTAGCTCTTCTGCCTCGGAACCAAAACACAGAATTGATTCTAAGATACAAGGTAAGGTTTTAAAAAAAAAAAAAATTTAATCAAAGTATACATATAAAAACCATTTTTCTCAGATTTTCTTTCTTCCTTTTCAATCAAATCCAACCCCCTAATTAAAAAAAATGGGGGGGGGGGCAGCTGGGTAGCTCAGTGGATTGAGAGCCAGGCCTAGAGATGGGAGGTCCTAGGTTCAAATCTGGCCTCAGACACTTCCCAGCTGTGTGACCCTGGGCAAGTCACTTGACCCCCATTGCCTAACCCTTACCACTCTTCTGCCTTGGAGCCAATACACAGTATAGACTTCAAGACAGAAGGTAAGGGTTTAAAAAAAAATGTATTTGTCAATAGTTTTCATTTAGCTCTTCAGAACAAAGCTATAAAATTTAAAACTACTAACATGGATAAAATAAATTCAAGTGGTGATTCAGTTTCATATTTTCTGACTTGCTTCCAAGATAAGACCAAAATTCCGGGCTTAATCTTGTTTTCCAGGAGATACTATTATGGAGGGCATTGTAGCTAAAAGCCATTTCCCCCATCCATCTTTGGGGAATAAGTAGAATTGATTCTCCCCCATCACTTTTTTCCCCACTTACAAGAGCCAGTGTAGGATATTGCCTTCTTTGGGGCCCCAGCATCTATTTCCCTATGCTTTTTTAAAATTTTTTTTATTTTAACGAGGGCAATAAGGAAGAGAGGAGACACCTGGTTTAGAGAGATGTTAGCTGGGAAATAAAGAGATTACATCTATAGGTTGTAGTGCTTTTTTTTTTTTTGGCCTAGGGAAAGAGGCCAGGAGTCACAAAATGCTAAAACTTCAAAATGCAGATTATTAATAAAATTCATAAAGCTCTGAACCCCCAGGCAATTCTTTTGATCACCAGCCTAAAAAGATTTCCTAGCCAATTAAATTTGGTTTAATGAATTGCTCATCGGTTCCTTCCACCCCTTTATCAGCTCTCTATAGCAAAAGCACTATCTCAGAATGTAATTAAAATGATCTTATCTTTGTCTTGAAAACTATCATTAAAATATGAATAATCAGTAAGGAAAATTGTAAATAGCAGAGAAGCATTTAGTAACTAATGTAGACCTACCTGGCAGGTGGTCAGGAAAGGGAAACCGAGAGTGGGACAAATTCCCTATTGTTCCAGCAACTTCTGGTGGTAGCCATAATTCAGTCACTCCTTCCTGCTGGATTCTCTTAATGACTGAGCAGGACATGTAAAATCTATACCATATTGCCTGCTGACTGGGGGATAGAGGAGGGCTGAGAAGGAAGGAAAGAACATGGATGGCAAAATGTCAGAAAATGATTGTTAAAAATTGTATCTACTCAGACCTTTGGGAGGGGAAAGGCTTTAAAACCAAGCAAGACATAGAAAGAATCACAAAATGTAAAATAAATAATTTTGACTACATCAAATTAAAAAGCTTTTGTACAAACAAAACCAATATAACTAAAATCAGAAGGGAAACAACAAATTGGGAAAAAATCTTCATAGAAACCTCTGACAAAGGTTTAATTACTAATATTTATAATGAGCTAAATCAATTGTACAAAAAATCAAGCCATTCTCCAATTGATAAATGGGCAAGGGAAATGGATAGGCAGTTTTCAGATAAAGAAATCAAAACTATTAACAAGCACATGAAGAAGTGTTCTAAATCTCTTATAATCAGAGAGATGCAAATCAAAACAACTCTGAGGTATCACCTCACACCTAGCAGATTGGCTAACATGATAGTAAAGGAAAGTAATGAATGCTGGAGGGGATGTGGCAAAGTAGGGACATTAATTCATTGCTGGTGGAGCTGTGAACTGATCCAACCATTCTGGAGGGCAATTTGGAACTATGCCCAAAGGGTGACAAAAGAATATCTACCCTTTGATCCAGCCATAGCACTGCTGGGTCTGTACCCCAAAGAGATAATGGACAAAAAGACTTGTACAAGAATATTCATAGCTGCGCTCTTTGTGGTGGCCAAAAATTGGAAAACAAGGGGATGCCCATCAATTGGGGAATGGCTGAACAAATTGTGGTATATGTTGGTGATGGAATACTATTGTGCTCAAAGGAATAATAAAGTGGAGGAGTTCCATGGAGACTGGAACAACCTCCAGGAAGTGATGCAGAGCAAGAGGAGCAGAACCAGGAGAACACTGTACACAGAGACTAATACACTGTGGTATAATCGAACGTAATGGACTTCTCCATAAATGGTGGTGTAATGTCCCTGAACAATTTGCAGGGATCTAGGAGAAAAAAAACACCATTCATAAGCAAAGGATAAACTATGGGAGTGGAAACACCGAGGAAAAGCAACTGCCTGAATACAGAGGTTGAGGGGACATGACAGAGGAGAGACTCTAAATGAACACTCTAATGCAAATATTATCAACATGGCAATGGGTTCAAATCAAGAAAACATGTAATGCCCAGTGGATTTGCGTGTCGGCTATGGGGGGTGGGGGGGAGGAAAAGAAAATGATCTATGTCTTTAATGAATAATGCTTGGAAATGATCAAATAAAATATAACTTAAAAAAATTGTATCTACATATAATTTGGAATATATAATAGTAATAATAATTTCTAAACCAAGCCAGATGCTATAAGTGGACTAGGAAAGGAAAAACATCTATCCAGAAGCAGGCAACATGAAAATTACTTTTTACAAATATCTCATTTGAGCCTCAAAATTACCCTTTAAGGTAGTTCCAGATGATGAAATTGAGGTTGAGTGACTTGCCCAAGGTCAGACAGCTAAATAAATAAGTGTCTGCAGTCAAATTTGAACTCAGGTCTTCCTGACTAGTCCTAGTGTTCTATTAATTGAACCAATCACTTGCCTCTAAAAATTAGTTTCTTAGAAATAATCTTTCAGCTGTTTCTGCTACTATTCATTCTCTCCCTGAGTCTTCTTCCAAAGAGATTTAAAACTCCTGCCAAATCAGAAGAAGCTCTCCATAACTTGTGAGAAAGAACGCTATCCACATCCAGAGAAAGAACTGTGGGAGTAGAAATGCAGGAAAAAAAACCACATGATTGATCACATGGTTCGATGGGGATGTGATTGGGGTTTTGGCATTAAAGGATCTCTCTACTGCAAATATGAATAACATGGAAATGGGTTTTGAGCAATGATACATGCATAACCCAGTGGAATTGCTTGTCAGCTCTGGGAGTGGAGAGGGAAGAGGGGAGGGAAAAATCATGAATCATGTAACCATGGAAAAATATTCTAAATGAACAAATTTTAAAAAAGAAAGTTCTGATGCAACAACTCCAACTCCCAAGGTCTTTGATCTCTTAGTACTCTTGATGAGGCAGCCTGTCCAAATCTTGCTGGAAGTACTGTTACACAAGAGTCATTCCATAATAGATAATCATGAAAGGCTAAAATAGGCAACATTCAAAGGAAGAAGTCCAAGCTCTCGATAAGTAGATGAAAAGATGAACCAAATTCCCAATAATTTTGTTGTTATTTGTTGACAAGTTGTGCCCAACTCTTGGTGACTCCACTAGAGTTTTCTTGGCAAAGACATTAGAGTAGTTTGCTATAGTCTTCTCCAGCTCATTTTACCAGTGAGGAAACCAGAGCCAACAGGGTTAAGTGACTTGCCTAGGGTTACTCAGCTAATAAATGTCTGAAGCTAGATTTGAACTTGGGAAGTTTGTGTATATATAAGAAATAAGAAAATGGACAACTTCAGAGAAATCTTGGAAGACCTGTATAAACTTGTTCAGAGTGAAGTGAACAGCACCAGGAGAAGAATTAATACAATAATACTTTCAAGAAAAAGTTTCGAAAGATTAAGAACTCTGAATAATACAATGACCAGTAATGATTCAAGAGGACTGATCGTGACTCCAGCTACCTATCTCTTGACTGAAAGAAGATGGATTCAAGATTCAGAACAAGACAAATGTTTTCCAACACTGAAAATGTGTGAGTGTGTTTTGGTTAACTATATATGTTTGCTATAAAAAATTTTCTAAATCAATAGCAAACAGGTAGTTCAGTAGTTTGAGTGAAAGCCAAGCCTAGAGATGGGAGATCCTGGGTTCAAATTTGGTCTCAGACACTTCCTACCTCTGTGACCTTGGGCAAATCACTTAATCCCCATTACCTAGCCCTTACCACTGTCCTGCCTTGGCACCAATACACAATATGGATTTTAAGAGGGAAGGTAAGAGTTGGGTTGTTTTTTTTTAATGTGACCCACAGAGAAGTTTCTTTGACATCACCACTCTTGGAGGTCTGTCCTGAAAACTGGGGAAGGGAGGTGTCCCAAGCCCTTATGTTTAAACTTTGTTTAAAGCATTTTCCTTGCTTTAATGTTTCAGTTGGTCTGTAGGAGTCATCTAAGCTTTTTTCATCATGATTGATTCCCATATCTTTATCTATATTTTAATCTTTATTTATGTATACCTATATCTTTATTATTTAGATTTTATATACTACATTATGCATTATGCTTTATATTATCTTTATATTTATCTATATCTTACATATATCTATAATTATCTATATTTACATCTATTTATATATTATATCTTTCCATAGAAGGCCTCCAAAGAGAACTTACCCAACATACTGGAGGTCTTCAGCAGGTACTTTTGATATTTCCTGAATATCCTGGGATCATAGAGCTAAACCTAGAAGGGGCCTTAGAAGCTATCTAGTCCAACCATTTCACTTTATAGATGAGGAAACTGAGGCTCTAAAGGACTTGTCCAAAGTTTACCCAATAAGCATCAGAGACAGTATTTGAACTCATGTCTTTTGACTCTACTGCTCTTTCTACTTATATCATGCAGTTCCTCAGTATAGCAGTCAGACTGGGTATCTGTTATCCCTCTCTCTGGTCAAATGTACTCATATGCTGCATCTTACTAATCTTTATCTTTTATTTTATTTTATTTTTTAAGCCTTATCATCTTCCTTATCAATTTTAAGTATTGAGTACCAGCCTCTAGTATCAATTCTAAGACAGAAGTGACAAAGGCTAGGAAATGACTTGCCCAGGGTCACACAGCTAGATTTGAATCTATGACCTCCCAACACCAGGCCTGTTGCTCTGTCCACTGTACCACCTGGCTATCCTACTAATATTTCTCTTATATATTTCTTTCTTTTTCTATTTCTTTTTCCTTTTTTATTTAGAAAAATTTTCCATGGTTACATGATCCATGATTCCATCCCCTCTCTTTGCTCCTTCCTCCCAAAGCTGACAAGCAATTCCACTGGGTTATACATGTATCATTGCTCAAAACCTATTTCCATGTTATTCCTATTTGCAGTAGAGAGATCCTTCAACATCAAAACCCTAATCATATCTCCATCAAACTATGAGATTGATCATGTATTTTTCCCCTGTGTTTCTGCTCCCCCAGTTCTTTCTCTGGATGTGGATAGCATCTTTCTCATAAGTCCCTCAGAATTGTCCTGGATCATTGCATTGCTGCTAGTAGAGAAGTCCATTACATTCGATTGTGCCACAGTGTATCAGTCTTTGTGTACAATGTTCTCCTGGCTCTGCTCCTTTCACTCTGCATCACTTCCTGGAGGGTGTTCCAGTCTCCATGGAATTCCTCCACTTTATTATTCCTTTGAGCACAATAGTATTCCATCACCAACATAGACCACAATTTGTTCGGCCATTCCCCAATAGAGGGACACCAAAAAGTGTGGCTATAAATATTTTTGTACAAGTCTTTTCCCCTTATTATCTCTTTGGGGGACAAATCCAAGATTTGTAGCCTAAACAAGCTTAAACAATGAATTGTTTATTTTTAGAGGCTGGGCATTTGTAGCTGGTAATGTCAGGATGGCTGAAATCACTGCGTAATTTCACAAATGCTATTAAAAGGCCACTGTCAACCTCTTCGTTTCAAGGCTTGGCATCTTTCCACTCTGCAAACGGCATCTAAGAGCTTTTGGACTACTTCAATGGACTGTGTAGCTTGGGGCAAGCCATCATCTGAGCAAGGGCTATTCTTTATTCCCTTGCCTTTTTCCTGTGTGGATTCGCAGAGTTAGAAGGGATCTCAGGGGCCACGGAGGCTAAGCGTGCCTGGCAAGTGGTCATCTGGATTTTTCTGGAAGACCTCGGAGCAGGCAAATGCATGTCGGTGCTGGACAGCTCTAGCTGTTAGGAGCTTGTTTGGCTGTGCGCAGGGTTCCTTGAAATTAAGTTGACCTTTACCTCCTCAGTACTTCCACCCGGCTCTGCCTCCTGGCGTCAAACAAGCCCCTCCCCCGTCCCCGCCCCCCCTCCCCCCTCCCCACCTTGGAAAGAGTTGTATGTGCTTACACTGATCTCCCCGGATTGAATGGAAGCTCCCTGCGGACAGACAAAGCGTTGCTTCATTTGTCTTTTATCCCCAGCACCAAACCCTGTTCTCTCCATTTTCATAACGGAAGTCAGGGTTTATTTCTTTAAAAATTCTGCTTAAAATAAAGTTGCTTTACATCCAACATTACTAAAATACTTTTGCTTGGGAAACTGTAATAGAAATGACATTTTTGAGCTGAGAGTGCTCCGCATTTCCATGGAGGCTTTCCTCCAAAGAGCACTTACTGCCACTCGCACTTAGAGAAAAGTGAAATCAAAGTGAGATGAGAGAATGCTTCAACCCTCAGGAGCTCAGCCGAGATGGGTGTAAAAAGCCCATGGCGGAGTGCTTTTTGTTTGGGGGCAGGGTGGGAGAGAATGCAGTGAAAGAGGCGGGGAGTCAATGAGAGAGACAGTGACAGAGAGAAAAAGGAAGAGACAGAAAGAAAAGGAAAGACCGAGATAGAAAGGATGGATAAGGAGAGAAAGAGAAAGAAGGTGTGTGACCCTGGGCAAGTCACTTGACCCCCCTTTGCCTAGCCCTTACCATTTTTCTGCCTAAGAACCAATACACAGCATTGATTCTAAGACAGAAGGTAAGGGTTTAAAAAAGAAAAGAAAGGAATAAAGTAAGAGGGAGAGGCAGAAAGAGAGATAGAGAAAGTGTGTGACAGAAATGGAGAGAGACAGGCAGGTAGAAAGAGACAGAGACAAAGAGAGAGATAAAGAGGGAGAGGTGACAGAGAGAAACAGAGGCAGAGAGACAGAGAGATTTCTGTCTTCCTAAAAACAAATTAATAGGACTTAATGAAAGGATCACAGCTTTAACCCTGGAAAGGACCTCAGCACTCACCTGGTCTATCCCCCTTTTTACAGAGGAGGATTAGCAACTCCCATTTATACTACTCTAAGATTTACAAAGTGCTTCCCTCACAGCCACTCACTGTTTTCCCTTCTTTACAGATGTGGAAACTGAGGCTGGTTTAAGAACCTTGCCTGTGATCATATGCTACTACCAAGTATCCGAGGTGGCACCACAACCTAGATTTCTCAACTCCAGAGCCGTTCTGCCCACAAAGCCAGCCTGCCCTTCATTTTTTTAAACCCTTACCTTTTGTCTTACTAACAACTCTAAGACAGATAGAAGCAGAAGAAGCTAGGCCATGGGGTTTAAGTGACTCGCCCAGGGTTGCACAGCTAGGAAGTATCTGAACCCCCATTTGAACACAGGACCTCCCATCTCCAGACCTGGCTCTCCATCCACTGTGCTACCTAGATGCCCTTTGCTCTTCGTTTTTTTTTTTTAACAAAATGGAAGTTGAGACAGTTTTAGTGACTTGTCCAGGATCATACAAGTAATGAACTTTTGAAGTAATATTGAAACTCGGGTCTTCCTGATTTCAGGTTCAATCCAACCTCCTCTCCACTGGACCAGATCAATAAACTTTTCTTAATCAGCATCAGAAAAGTCTCAGTTAAAGGAAAATCACTTTAATGTCATACTTAAAACATTTTAACATTTCCCTGTAAATGGAAATGTAAAAAATGATGGAAAACCTACCAGAAACAACTGGGAATGCAAAAGTCCATTTTAAAGGTGAGTTTAAGAAATCATTGTTATTTTTGGCCAAGCAGTTATAAACTTAGAACAGAGAGATGGTACGGTGGATGGTGCACTGGGCTTGGAATCAGAAAGATCTGAGTTCAAATTTAACCTCAGACACTGGAGAAATTCTTTAATCCCTCTTTGCCTCAGTTCCTCAGCTATAAAATGGGGAGACACCTGTGTGACCCTGGGCAAGTCACTTGACCCCCATTGCCTAGCCCTTACCACTCATCTGCCTTGGAGCCAATACACAGTATTGACTCTAAGACGGAAGGTAAGGGCTTAAAAAAAATGGGGAGACACTAGGAAATGGAAAGCCATTCCAGTATCTTTGCCGAAATGAACTCCACGAACAAAGTCTATGGGTCATGTAGAGTCAGACACAACTGAATGACTGAATAACAACAACAATAATTATATACTGAATGGGTTTATAGAGCTGTGACTAAGACAGGTGACTGGGATTCTGTCCTAGGGTACTGATACCTGGAGGGAATGTACTTCCTCTCCATAAGAAGACCTCAGTCATCATGGGAACATTAATTTCTGCAAATTGGACTAGCCACTGTTCTGCACAGTTCTCTGCAAAGATGAAAGAACAATCCTATTGATGTTTCTCTTTGAAATCCCCAATTTGAACCCCATATTTGCTGCTGAGGGAGGGGGAGAAACTTTTGCCAAATGAGTAGAGAAAACATTGATCTTGTCCAATTCATTGAAGTATCCCCACTGTTCTGCCTTCCACCTAGAAACTTGGAGTAGCCCTTTGATAAATTCTGTGGGCATCTTCAATAGGCACAGATCATTTCTATAGCAGAAACAACTGCTGTGTATCAGACTTTCCCAGCACAAACTACTTCTAGGTGATGGTATGGAAAGGGTTCTTATTCAGGTACAGATCGGAACAGATGATCGCAGACGTCTTGTCAAATGGTGTGGCTGGGAAACAATAATAGTAAGAGAATATTTATATGGTTTGTGAATGCTTTGCACGTTATCGCCTTGTTGTTGTTGTTGTTGCTGTTATTGAGTTGTGGCCAACTCTTCCTGATCCCTTGGACCAACTATCCAAGGGGTTTTCTTGGCAAAGATACTCCAATGCTTTGCCATTTCCTTCTCCAGTTTTATGCAAATATAATACAAAAAGTGTTTTATAGACTGTAAAATGTTATGCAAATGTTATCTACATTAAACTAAAAACAAATGTATGAGATATATCTATACATATATATGTATATATATATATATATATATATATATCTTGCTGTTGTTCCATCTTTTCAATTGTGTCTGGCTTTTCATGAGCTCATTTTGGGGTTTTCTTGGCCAAGATTCTGGAGTGGTTTGCCATTTCTTTCTCCAGTTTTATACCGTCAGAGTTAAGTGACTTCCCCAGGGTCACTGGGCAGCTAGAAGGCACAGTAGATAGAGAGCTGGGACTGAAGTCAGGAAGATACATCTCTGTGAGTTCAAATCTGCCTCTGATTTTTTAAAATTTAATTTAATTTTTATTATCATGCAGAACACACTTCCATATTGATCACTGCTGTAAGAGCTCACTCATACGTAAACCAAAGCCCCAAACTAAAATCTTAAGCACACTGATGTGTCCTTAATCCATGTGATATGTACTGATCCATCCAACAGTTCTTTCTCTGGAAGTGGATAGTATTCCTTGTGTCTCAGACACTTACTTATTAGCTGTGTGACCCTGGACAAGTCACATAAGCCCAATTACCTACTCCTTACATAGCTCTTCTATCTTGGATATTTAATATCAGAAAGTTTAAAAAAAGTGTTTGGGAGAAGTGAAGGATATTTTATTTTATTTTTTTAAACACTTACCTTCCATCTTAGAATCAATACTGTGTTTTGGTTCCAAGGCAGAAGGGCTAGCAATAGGGGTCAAGTGACTTGCCCAGGGTCTCACAGCTGGGAAGTGTCTGAGACCAGATTTGAACCCAGGACCTTCCGTCCCTGGGCCTGACTCTCAACCCACTGAGCCCCCTAAGTAAAGGGTATTTTATCACTGAAGAAACTGACCCAAGGAAAATAACAATTCTGCTTCTTCCCCTGGTAATTAAACCTTGTAGACACACTTTCTGAATAACCCTTAAACATACTTCAAGCTTTCCATGATTCTCTCAGTGTGGGTAATTCCTTAACCAGATCAGCTTGTAATCCTTGACTAGTGCAGGAGATGCTTCCTGAGAACCACTTCAGACAAAAATATTGCTCCCTCTGAGGCTCATCTGTCTGGTGAGGGACTCGTCTCCACTTCCTTGAACTGGTCTCCAGATAACAGACCTTCAGTCTGCCCATCTGAAACCTCAGATCCCTGGCTCAAACTTATTGTGCTCAAGTCAACAGGAGTATATTAAGCACCTGCTATGTACCAGGTACTGTAGTGAGCACTGGGGAGGCAAAGAAAGACAAGAGAGCAGTCCCTGCCCTCAAGGAGTTCAGTCTAACAGGGAGTCACAGTGCAAGAATCTAGGGACAAACGAGATACCGACAGGACAAACTGGGGGTAGGTAGGCTCAGGGGAAGGCACTAGCATCAGGGTTATCAAGAAAAGCTCCATGGGGAAAGTAGAATTTCAGCACAGCCTCCAGGACGTGGAGAGACTTCAGGCCAGAAGGGGGACTTTTTTTTTGCCTCACAGTGGTTATGAATTCAACATGGTGAAGAAGAAACAATGAAATGACTAATACTTTGTGGTTTTCCCCTTTTTCTCTTAGAGAATGAACAGGACAGTGGCACAATGTACACTGAACCTCGAGTCAGGAAGACCACAATTGCAATCCAGCCTCAGATACCTAAACTCATTTTTTTAAACCTGGGTAAATCACTTACACACTCACTAACTCAGTTTCCTAATTTGTAAAATGGGAATAATAATAGCATCTACTTCTCAGGGTTGTCGAGGATCAAAATAAAATGATATCATACATATAAGGTAGTTGTAGTGGTAGCTATAGTAGTTGCAGCAACAGCAGCAGCAGCAGCAGCAGCAGCAGCAGCAGTAGTAGTAGTAGTAGTAGTAGGGAGAGTGATAGTAGTGGTAGTAGTGATAGTGATAGTAGTGGTAGTAGTATTGGTGGTAGCAGTAGTGGTAGTAGTGGTAGTGGTAGCAGTAGTAGTAGTACTAGTAGTATTAGTGATAGTAGTAGTAGTGGTAGTGGTAGTAGTAGTAGTAGTAGTAGTAGTAGTAGTAGTAGTAGTAGTAGTGATAGTGATAGTAGTGGTAGTAGTGATAGTGATAGTAGTGGTAGTAGTGGTAGTAGTAGCAGTAGTAGTAGTACTAGTAGTATTAGTGATAGTAGTGGTAGTGGTAGTAGTAGTAGTAGTACTAGTAGTGATAGTGATAGTAGTGATAGTGATAGTAGTAGTAGTGATAGTAGTGGCAGTAGTGATAGTGATAGTAGTGGTAGTAGTGGTAGTAGTATTGGTGGTAGCAGTAGTGGTAGTAGTGGTAGTGGTAGCAGTAGTAGTAGTACTAGTAGTATTAGTGATAGTAGTAGTAGTGGTAGTGGTAGTAGTAGTAGTAGTAGTAGTAGTAGTAGTAGTAGGATAGTGATAGTAGTGGTAGTAGTGATAGTGATAGTAGTGGTAGTAGTGGTAGTAGTAGCAGTAGTAGTAGTACTAGTAGTATTAGTGATAGTAGTGGTAGTGGTAGTAGTAGTAGTAGTACTAGTAGTGATAGTGATAGTAGTGATAGTGATAGTAGTGGTAGTGATAGTAGTGGTAGTAGTGATAGTGATAGTAGTGGTAGTAGTGGTAGTAGTATTGGTGGTAGCAGTAGTGGTAGTGATAGTAGTGGTAGTAGTGATAGTGATAGTAGTGGTAGTAGTGGTAGTAGTATTGGTGGTAGCAGTAGTGGTAGTAGTGGTAGAGGTAGCAGTAGTAGTAGTACTAGTAGTATTAGTGATAGTAGTAGTAGTGGTAGTGGTAGTAGTAGTACTAGTACTAGTAGTACTAGTAGTAGTAGTTCTAGTAGTAGTAGTAGTAGTACTAGTAGTAGTAGTAGTGGTAGTGGTAGTAGTACTAGTAGTAGTAGTAGTGGTAGTGGTAGTAGTACTAGTAGTAGTAGTAGTGATAGTAGTGGTAGTAGTAGCAGTAGTAGTAGTACTAGTAGTATTAGTGATAGTAGTGGTAGTGGTAGTAGTAGTACTAGTAGTAGTAGTACTAGTAGTGATAGTGATAGTAGTGATAGTGATAGTAGTGGTAGTAGTGATAGTGATAGTAGTGGTAGTAGTGGTAGTAGTATTGGTGGTAGCAGTAGTGGTAGTAGTGGTAGTGGTAGCAGTAGTAGTAGTACTAGTAGCATTAGTGATAGTAGTGGTAGTGGTAGTAGTAGTACTAGTAGTAGTAGTACTAGTAGTGATAGTGATAGTAGTGATAGTGATAGTAGTGGTAGTAGTGATAGTGATAGTAGTGGTAGTAGTGGTAGTAGTATTGGTGGTAGCAGTAGTGGTAGTAGTGGTAGTGGTAGCAGTAGTAGTAGTACTAGTAGCATTAGTGATAGTAGTGGTAGTGGTAGTAGTAGTACTAGTAGTAGTAGTACTAGTAGTGATAGTGATAGTAGTGATAGTGATAGTAGTGGTAGTAGTGATAGTGATAGTAGTGGTAGTAGTGGTAGTAGTATTGGTGGTAGCAGTAGTGGTAGTAGTGGTAGTGGTAGCAGTAGTAGTAGTACTAGTAGCATTAGTGATAGTAGTGGTAGTGGTAGTAGTAGTACTAGTACTAGTACTAGTACTACTAGTAGTAGTAGTAGTAGTACTAGTAGTAGTAGTTGTAGTAGTAGTGGTGGTGGTGGTGGTGGTGGTGGTGGTGGTGTCATTAAATCTGCCTAGGGAAATCACAATGCAGGTTTTAACTAGTACCCAGCCAAAGATGAGACCATTTCTTTCAACCCTTACCTTCTGTCTTAATATTGGTCTTAAGACAGAAGAGTGGCAAGGATCAGAAGAGTAGTCTAGGCAACTGGGGGGAAGTGACTTGCCCAGGATCACATAGCTAGAAAGTGTCTGAGGACAGATTTGAACCCAAGTCCTCCTGACTCCAAGCTTGGCATTTTATCTGCTGTGTAGCCTAGCTGCTTGAAGAACACAAGAGTTTAAGTGGACCGTGTAGGGTCACAATAATAAGCACTGTTCAATCAGCAAACATTCAGTAAGCATCCACTGGGTGGATCAGAGGTGGGATTTGAATTCAGGTCTTCCTGACACCAAGCCCTTGGATTTTAGAGCCTTTTCAAAATCGCTCTCTAGGAAGTAAGCTGCTGCTTGTGGTACCCTTTCTTTGGGAGGGGAAAAAGGAACAGCTGCTTTATTAATGCTGCTTGATTGGGTCTCTGAAAGCCTAACTGGCTCTCATAGGGATGGACCAAGAGGGAGAGGAAGTGGGACACTCTGGGTAGCATTTCAAGGGAGCCGTAATCTGAGACATGGGAAGTGAGTTTGTGTGTGGTGGGAGGGAGAGACATTGGAGAATTAAGGAAGTAGGATGTTTATCTAGAGAGAGCCTCCTTTTAGCAAGTGGGGGATGGTTTCATTCTAAGAGCCTTAGAAAGGAGCGAAATGTCATTTCTCACTTCCTTTCCCTCCCTCCCTCCCCCAGCCTAGATTCCAGTGTTCATTTGCTATGAGACAGACAGTCTATTACTTCTCCCTAACCTGGGTCCCTTTCATTAGGAAGCTCGAAACCATAATGGTCCCATTGAGTAGTGCTCCTCCCCCTGGCTTTGAGAATATTTTGTCTTGATTTATTTGAGGATATGCAATTAGAAGCAGCTAAATAGCTGACTGGATGGAGAAAAGATGATTTGGAGTCAGGAGGATATGCGTTCAAGTCTGGTCTCAGACACTTCCTGGATGTGCGAGCCTGGGCAAGTCTTTTACCTCAGTTTGCCTCAGTTTCTTCATCTGTAAAATACAAGGAAATGCCAAAGCACTCCTTTTTTATTATATTTTATATATCATACATATTATGTATTATATATTTTTTAATTTCTATTAACTTTGCAAAGAAAACCCTAAATGGGGTTATAAAGAGTCAAACATGACTGAAATGACTCAATAACCACAAATAAGAAGTCAAAGAGACATGAAAATACTTGTGGAAAATGGAAAAAGAGCAAATAGCTACACTAAGAAGCTTTGAACTAGGATGAAGCGGAGTGAGAATTATCTATACTGGAAAACTGAGAAGGAAGCATTCCTTCCTCAGATTAGTAAAAAGGTACAAACTAAAATGTGGAACTCAGCCCTGGGTGGAGGCATTGGGTCTGGGGTACTGCTTGTCATACTAGAATAGAAATGGGGGCCACTGGGACAGCTAGGTAGCACACTTGGATAGAGCTCTATGCTTTGAGTTGGGAGGATCTGGGTACAAATCTAACCTCAGACACTTCTTAGTTACATTCCCATGGTCAAATCACTTAACCCTGATTGCCTGGCTCTTGCCACTTTTTTGTCTTGAAATTGATACTAAAACAGAAAGGAAGGGAAAGGAAGGAAGGAAGGGAGGGAGAGAGGGAGGGAGGAAGAGAGACAGAGAAAGAGAGAGGGAGACAGAGAGAGACAGAGAAAGAGAGAAAGAGAAAGAAAGAAAGAAAGAAAGAAAGAAAGAAAGAAAGAAAGAAAGAAAGAAAGAAAGAAAGAAAGAAAGAAAGAAAGAAAGAAAGAAAGAAAGAAAGAAAGAAAGAAAGAAAGAAAGAGAGAGAGAGACAGAGAGACAGAGAGACAGACAGAGAGAGAAAGAGAAAGAAAGAAAGAGAGAAAGAGAGAAAGAGAGAAAGAAAGAAAGAAAGAGAGAGAGAAAGAGAGAGAGAAAGAGAGAAAGAAAGAAAGAAAGAAATGGAAATGGGGGCAGTACTGTGCAGTACATAAGGATCCAAGCATTGAGCCCCCAATTACATGTCAGTAGGGTTCAAGGCACTAGGGAGTTTGGCAAACTCTGTTTTTGACACCTCTGGTTTGGGAGATAGTACATTAGACTTGAAGTCAGGAAAACCTGGGATCAAATTACTCTTCAGACATTAAGAAATTCACTTAAAGCACCACCAGACTCAGTTTCCTTATTTATAAAACAGGGATAACAATAGACCAGAAATCTTCTAAATATCAAGACCTTTTCACCCCTAAATGGTCCTGGTCTGAACCCCAAGGATCACTACAGGGGCTGGATTTAGGCAGAGCCTGAACAGACTTAGACTCTTCCCTTCAATACCCTCCTCTAATCATGTTCTGGTAGGTTCTCCCCTTCCTGATAGGCACCCCAAGGACCCCTGGTCCCTGTCATAGGAGCTTGACTCAACTACATACATTGTTTGCATTCTCAATTCAAATGAGAGCCTATGATGAGAATAATTTACCCCTGACATTGTACATCTCCATAGCAGGGTTTTGAGGTTCTCTTTGGCAAAACCCAACATGGACTGGTGTCAAGGTGGACTCTCTTGGTAGTCTTGGGAGAGGGCTGAGTGCAAGAGGACCGGCCATAAGAGCATCCATCAGGTGCACCACTTGGCAATCTCTAAGACTCAGGTGGTGCCACTGTCTTCCGAATTTTCACCAAAATTGTTCATGTTGGTGAAGTAAAAGACTAGATTTCTTGGAAGTCAACACCCAAACCAGATGGATGGCAAGCCTATGCCCCGCTTGTTAATTTCTCTATAAAAATGGGGTCCCAAAGAGAACCACATTTATCCTGGCAAATTCTCCATTCTATTCTCTTCATTGTTTGCCTGTTGTATGGCTAAATCTGTCCAATAATGACAGCCAAAGCCCTTTTGATGCTAGACCTTGGCAACAGAATAAACCTCCCTTAGAAGCTAACCAAATAACAAGTTTCTACTGCATGGAGTTTTGATGTTTCAGGGACAACCTGGCCTATGAGTAGGATATCCAAATTCAATAAATTCAACTAACTCTAAGCCATTTCTTTCATTTTTTTAAACCTTTACTTTCTGAGTTAGTATCAGTTCTTAGACAGAAGAGTAGCAAAGGCTAGGCAACTGGAGTTAAGTGACTTACCCAGGGTCACACAGCTAAGAAATGATAGAACCCAGATCCTCCTTACTCTGGGAGCTCCACTAGGCTGCCTTTTCTATACTATATATCATAACATAATATATATAATATAGCATAACATAATATAATATATACTGTTTTCTATACTTTACATAAGTGTATAACATAATATAGCATAGTATATTACATATGATTATAAAATCATATTCCGTAAAATAACATAACGATAGCATTTATATGGGAATGTAAAGTTTGCAAAGTACTTTGCAGATATAATCTCATGTTTTATCCTACCAGGGAGGTAGGCACTATTATTATTCCTATTAAAAAGATGAAAAGGAGGCAGCTGGGTGACTCAGTGGTTTGAGAGTCAGGACCAGAGAGGGGAGGTCCTGGGTTCAAATCTGACCTCAGACACTTCCCAGCTGTGTGACCCTGGGTAAGTCCCTTTACCCCCATTACCTAGCTCTTATCCCTCTTCTGCCTTAGAACCAATACACAGTATTGATTCTAAGACAGATGGTAAGGGTTTAAAAAAAAAGATGAGAAAACCAAGGCTGAGAAAAAGTTAAGTGATTTGCCCAAAGTCATTTAGCTACTAAGTATCCGAAGCTGGATTTGAACTCGGGGTTTCCAGGTCCTGCAGTCTATTTAGTGAAAAAAAAAAGTGGAAAAAGTCACTGAGGAAACAAGCCATGTTATGGAGACAACTAGACAACTCATAAGTGTTTTCTCTAGAACCAGGAAGTATCAATCCATCACTCAGTAAGGATATACCCTGGGTACTAGACACTGGGCTAGGTTCTAGAGATACAGAGATCCCAAAATAATCTAGTTCCTGCCCTCCAGGCACTTACTATCCATCCTGAAAAGCAGCATGTGTCTATATAAGTAGATGCAAAATGCAGACAAGACAGAGAGTATAAGCTGGCACCACTGGGGTCAATCAGGAGAGGCTGCATGTAGGAGACGGTGTGTCAGAAACCAGGGGTTCTCAGAGAGAGGGGAGGCCTTCCTGGTGTGGGGGGCAGCCAGTACACAGGTCCTGAGACAGGGGGACAAGAAGGCCAGTTTGCTGGACCACAGAAGGCATGCAGGAGAATCATGTGCAACAACTCTGGAAAGGTAGACTAAAGCCAATTTAAATGCCTAATTTGTATTTGATCTTCCAGCAGGGGTTTTCAACCTGGAATCCTTGAATGCGTTTTAATTTTCAATATAATTGGTTTCCTTTGTAATCCCATGTAGTTTCGGCATCTAAAACCATGATTCGGAGAGGGAGGGATCCATGGGCTTTATCAGATTGGCAGAAAGGATCTAGAATATAAAAAAAGTCAAGAAGTTCTGTCCTAGCAGTAATAGGGAGCCACCAGAATTTGCTGAACAGAGGAATGACAAGGTCACACCTATGCTTTGGGGAAATCTCTTTCTTATGAAATGGTTAAGTATTTCTCAGCACATTCTGCACAGGATGGTCCATGACGAGACTAGAATCTCTAGAATATAGAACAAGTGAATATTTCCTTAATTCACAGGGTATGCTGTTGCTGGTCAGTTCTGTCTGACTCTTTCTGACCCCTTTTTGGAGTTTTCTTGGCAGAGATACTGGAATGGTTTACCATTTCCTTCTCCAGCTCATTTTACAAATGAGGAAACTGAGGCAAAGAGAATTAAATGACTTGCTCAGGGTCCCACAGCTAGTAAGTGTGTGAGGCCAGATTTGAACTCACAAAGATGAATCTTCCTGAAACTCTGTGCCTCACCACCTAGCTGCCCGCCCAAGGTAGGGAGACTCTGGGAAGTACAATTGGAGAGCAGTAACCCTTTTTCTAACAAGTCAATGTGATTTCATTAGTATCTCCATGTAAAAGTTGATCTTACAGGGCTTCCTTTCTTGATTTTCATCCAGAAGTGGGACAAGTGGAAGTCTTATGAAAGTGTCAAAAGGATGAGTTTGTGGAAGATAAACTACTTCCCTGCGATAATTTAATCAGGTTCATTGATTGTCTTGCTAGGAAAGGGATTATAGCTTGCCTTCCCCCAGCCATTCCCCCTTGTCATTTACCAAGAGTGGGAATGGTCCAAATCAGCCAGCTTAGCAGAAATGCAAATTAAAACAACTTTGAGGTTCCCCCCCCCAACCCCAGAAATTGGCAGAGATGATATGACAGAACTAGCAAGTGCTGGAGGGACTCAGGCTGTGTTGGAGGGGTTGCAGGAAGGCAGGCTCATGAATACACTGTAGTGTTATGTACATATAATCATTCTGGGAAACAATTTGGATGTATGAGAGAAAGAGCCCTAAACCATTCGGACCCTTTGACCAACTGCACCGCATATCTATTTAACCTTCGTAGGTCTTACTTTCTTCAACTATAAATTTAAGGGGTTGGTCTAGATGGTCTCTAGGGTTCCTTCTAGTTCTAAAGCTACAAGGAGTGACCATAAGAGCTCTGAGCTTGAAGATGGAGCCCAGCATAACCATTCATTGGTGGTCAGTTACACTTGACTCTTCTTGATCCTATTTGGGCTTTTCTAGGGAAAGATACCAGAGTGGTTTGCCATTTCCTTCTCCAGCTCATTTTACAGATGAGGAAACTGAGACAAACAGGGTTAAGTAACCTCCCCAGAGTCACACAACTAGTGTCAGGTCAGATGTGAACTCAAGAATATGAGTCTTTCTGACTCCAAAGCTAGCACTCTATCCACTGTGCCATCTAACTGCCCCCAAATAGCTCATAGCAGCACTTTTTGTGGCAACAAAGTGGGTGCTCCTAGATGAAGGAAAGGTTGAACAAATGGTGGCATACAGATGTAGTGTAATGCTAATGAGCCACAAAAAAGGGGCAAATAGGAGGATTTCTGAGAAAGAAGAGAAGACTTATATGAACTGATAGAGCCTGAAGCAAGAAAAACCAGTAGAACAGGATAGACTAGAATAAATAACATTAAAAGTCGGCCAACTCAGGCAGCAATTAATTCTAATGATCAATTTCCATCTTGGAGAGGAGGCATCCCTCTCTCCTCTAGGAAGAAACTGTGGATGAGGCAACGGGTGTGGAATTTTGCATATATACTCAAATGGTTTTGTTTAGTTATTATTATTATTTTTGTAAAAGACAGTTGTGACTTGCCAAAGGTCCCATGGGAAATAAATGGCAGATAGGAAACAAGGTCCTTCTTCAACTTCAAAACCAGAAGAACTCCAAATGACTTCTCCTAAACTCATCCTTATTTCTCTCTGTCCTCCCCCTTCTGGTTCCCTAAACTCCTCCATCTGCCTTTTCCATTTTGTCCTTCAGAGTCCTCTTTTCCAGTCGCATTTCCTCCATCCCCCCAATATTAGCAAGACTTTCATCTTTTAGATCTTCTTTTATACTTGTCTTATCCCTCCGGGCTCCAGATGAAACATGACTTCTTTCTTAATTTTTCTTATTAATTTGTTTGTTACATTAAAATTCCCTACATCTCCTTTCCTTTATCTCCTCCTCACACTGGAGAAGGCATCATTTGATGGAAAAAAAAAAGATATATGCATGTAGAAGACTGTCTTGCTTGTTTCTATTTATCAGTTGTTTCTCTGGAGGTGGACATACCCAAGTTATTCTTCAAACACTATTTCTGTTTTTGGATATGGTGTTCCTTTGGTTCTGCTTGTTTCACTCTATAATTTCATGTAGGTCTCCATGGTTTTAAAAAATGAACCCACTCATCATTTCTTACTGAGCACTAACTTTTCCCTTGAGGACCTTACCTGCCTTGCTACCCCCTTGGAGTCTGGAAGGCCAAAGGGCCAGAAGGAATCAGCATCACTTCCTGACCTTTGCTCTGTCCTCATCTCTCCATGATCTCTTCTCCTGTGCGATTGAGAGTCAGACAGGACTTCTGAGGCCATTCAGTGCCACCCACATTCCATCTGACTGTACCACCTTCTTGTTGATGCTATGAACCATGGAACATTCTTCCCCTATCTCCAGTGACTTTGGAACCTGGTTTTATAGTCTTCCTCCACCCATTCCCACCAAGTCCTGAGTGACTGACAACACGGAGAATGCTCTTGCCTCTTCCCTTTTCAACTTCCACAGGTTTCTTGAGCACAAAGATTAAAGCACTATATAATGGCTAGTTCTTATGATTAAATATGGAATTCCAAGAAGAATCTCCCTCTAACCATCCAGGTCTCCAGTCTCCAGTCTTAGAGAATTACCTGGGGGCACTAAGGTTGGAGAGTTTTCTCAGTGTAAACCAAGTCACTGAGGTTTATTATTTTATTATTGTTTATTATTTATTGAGGTTTTTTTTTTTTTAAACCGTTCCCTTTCACCTTAGAATCAATACTGTGTATTGGTTCTAAGGCAAAAGAGTAGTAAAGACCAAGCAATGGATCACATAGCTAGGAAGTGTCTGAGGCCAGCTTTGAACCCAGGAATCTAAGCCTGGATCTCTATCCACTGAGCCATTCAGCTGCTCCTGTAGTTATTAGTCTTAAATCAGTGGTTATTGATTGGAGAGATTTCCTCTACTCTAGCCACTGAGCCCCCTAACCTGCCACCATCCCATGATTCCACCACCCTTCTAAACCCAATTAGCCTCAACCCTTGGTAACCCCTACCATCTGCCTTGTCTGAATCTTACTTGGGAGTTGCTGGGGTGTTCTAGAGGAAGTTACCAAGCCACAGGTTTGGAGCAGAATCGGGGTAAGAGTGCGGACGGGGTGGGTATTACAAAATGAGGAAAACAGAATAGGGGAAGACCAGAGCCTTGTCTTGTGAAGCAGAATCTCAGAGAGGAAGTTGGCATTTCTCCATTGGCAGAGGAAAAGTGGAATAGATAATGTGGGGAACTTTTGCTCCTAGCATTCACTAGGTGGCACCATAATGCACAGAACTCCAGACTGGAGACAGAAAGACTCAACTTCTGAGTTCAAATTTTACCTTAGGCTAGGTCACCCTGGGTAAGTCACTTCACACTGTTTGCCTCAGTTTCCTCATCTGTAAAATAGGCTGGAGAAGGAAATAGCAAAACACTTCAGTATCTAATGCCAAGAAAACTCCACATGGGCTCACGAAGCATCGATCTAACAGAAAAATGACTGAACTCATTCATTCATATAATATTACATGTTAATAAAGAGCAGACATGTATATAGTTAGGCTTTTAATCAGCACAACCCCAGAAAGTGAGTGCCTTTATTAAGCTCAATTTACAGATAAGGAAACTAGATAAAGAGGTTAAATGACTTGTCTTAGTATCTAAGACTAGCAAATATAATAACTAAAATTTATAATATATTGTTTACATGTTAATTACATGATTAACTTATATATTATATAAATATGTTTTATGTCTTATATAATTAATATTATGTTTTATATTGTTTGTATTGATTTATAATTATATAATATTAATATTATGTAATCAATATATTTAATACGGCTCTATTTTAATATAAGCAATTATCTATGCTATAATATATAGGGCTTACAATAATAGCTAACATTTATATATGTGTCAGGCAGTGGGCTAAGCAGCTTTATGAAATTATTATCTGAGAGGTGAATGACTTGCCCTGAGCCAGAGCTAGAAAGTGTCTGAGGCTGTATTTGAACCCTGCTCTTCCTGACTCCAGGTCCAGGGCTGTGCCATCTGGCTGTCTCCTAAGTCACTTCCTGCCTTTCCAGGGAAATATTATTTCCCTCATCCTACAGGACATTCCTCCTTCTGCCTCCACACCTCCAACTGGCTAATCCATTCCCTACTAGGAATAGAATCTCATCTCCCCTTCTAAGTATCCTTCTTTCTACAGGAAGCCTTTCTTCATGTCCCCCTGCCCCCCACTTCCCAACTGCTAGTGCCCTCTCTCTCCCAATTCCCCTGTATTCATTTTGCAGGTCCATGCAGACACATAACTCCATGGTGTCTTCCCTTTCGGAATGGAAGCGCTTGGAGGACAAGGAATGTCATTTCTGTCTTTGCCTGCCTTTTTAGCAGGGGCTGGCTCATCTTCTAAAAGCTTGATTGAGAGACTGAAGGAGGCTGGGTTGGAACTCAGATCTTCCTGACCCCCCAAAATTCAGGACCCTAACCATTGAACTACCTGACCACTGAACCATCCAGCTGCCTCAGTTCCGAGGCACCAGCCACTGAGTTCAGGTTTGTTTGTATCTGGTGTACATAAACCACAGAGTTGTTGCAAATAAAGCTCTGTAAACCCTCACACTTCGAGAAATGTGGCTCGTTTGGATTACTTGACCAGAGCTAGAGCTGGGGAATGGGCGGGGAGGAAGCGGGACCTTTAAATCGCTATGGAAATTTGAGTTATTGCGATGTGACCAAAGGTGGAGGCTATCCGGAGCAATATTGTGAGATAACAGGTTTCAGGCAGAGTGTGGAGGCGGAGAGGGCTGATTGAAGCCCCGAATAACCCCCTTTTGTTGTTGTTTAACTGGTCCCGGTCTAATTCAAAGTCAATATAGACCTCCTTCCATCTCTGGACAGGTGTTGTTTGTTAATGGATGAGCAAATACCAAACCTCCTTCCTCTATCGAATTAAAGATTCCATTGTGTCGTTCGCAATCCCAGGCTGTTGGAGCAATAAGAGAATTTAAGAGGTTAAGAGACAAAGCCTTCACTTCGGACAGGTGAAGAAACTGAGTCCCATTGGGGGAAAACAGCAAGCCCAGGGTTCCCACGCTACAATCCGGTGCAGAAAGGCACGGATATTTAGAAGATGAAGTTTGTGGAATGTGCTGCCGTTTGCAGCTCTGGTTCCCAGGCTCCCCCCAAAAGGAATCAGCTGAAACGGTTACCATTACCACCTAGGTGCCCGTGTTCCCTTCAAGGGCAACCTGCCTAGAGGAAAAAGCCAAAACTGGCATGGGGGGGGAGGGGGAACCTCTGCGACTTCCTTCCTTCCTTTTTTTTTTTTTCATCGAAAATCTGCAGTATCCAAAGCAAGGAAGAAGGGCGCATTACTGAAGAGAAAGGACCCAGGTACTTTCCCCAGGCTGTTAAGCACGTGTACAGCTATTGCTACCGAAACAGCCCCCACCCCAACCCTCCCGGGCTGTTCCACCTCCCGAGAGGAGCTGCCTAGATAATCCAGGTTTTTAAAAGCATTAAATCAGCACTTCCATCCTCTCTCTCCACTTGGCAAACAAAGCCCCCTCTCCTCCCTTAGGGCATCGAAGGTACAAGGTTCGAATCCAGAAGCTATCATTTACTGCCCAAATCATTTATTAAACGCCTACTATGTACCAGGGAAACAGGGATTAAAAAAAAAAAGAATAAAACAGCAGCCCCTCTGTTCGAGGAGTTGACAAAGTAATCCCTCTGAGCCTCTGTTTCCTCATCTGTAAAATACAGCGGGCGGGGTGACCGCTAAAGTTTTAAAATCGCAGACTCTCAATCTTCTCTCTAGATTTGTCTACCCAAGGGGAGCTGCTAGGTGGGCTTAATGGGTTGAGAGCCAGACCTAAAGACGTTAGGTCCTGGGTTCAAATTGTGACCTCAGACACTTCCTGGCGGTAACCCTCATTGCCTAGTCCTTCCCGCTCATCTGCGTTGGAATCAATACACAGTATTGACTATGAGATGGAAGGTAAGGATTTTAAAGGGGCACGCGGGGTGGGGGCAGCTACTCAAATTCCACCTTCCTCAGTAAACTTTTCCTGGTCCCTCGCCCCCAATACCCCGCCTCCCCCTGCGGTCAGATCTCCTTCCATCTGGTCTGTCTGTATCTCCTACGTACGAGGTGTTCTGCGGGCTTTTCGCCCCTCTCCTCTCATTAGGAGCTCCGCTAAAGCAGGGGCCATGCTCCTACCACTCTGTGTGGCCCCAGTGACTTGGCACAGTGCATTTATTTGTATTTAGTTTAGAGCAGGTCTTCATTAAGTAGGCGCTTACTAAGTGCTGCTGGCTGGCTTCAGGATTCTTTTCCCTCTCAATGGCATTCAGCATTGGAGTGGGCTGGGGCAAGTGGCCATTATTCTTCGGAAGGAGGAGTCGAGGAGCCCGAGGCCTTCCGGACCAAGCCCCCCCCCCCAACCTCTGGGCCCCCAGCTGTGCTAGCACCAGCGCACAGGTGGTGCCCGCAGGAGGGGGGAGGACCTGGGCTACTTTGAAAGAACCACATGCTGATCCCAGGAATGCCACCCGGGGAAAAACGGAGGGGGGGAGAGGAGTGAGGAAGGGGGTGCGCTGTCCTCTCTCCTGCCTCCCAACCAGCCGCTTTCACGCTCTTCTCCGGGTCTCTATCAGGCCCGGGCTTGCAGACTCACTAGAGGGGGGGGGGGGGGGGTGGCGCGAAGGGAAAGTAAACTCAGATTAGTTACCTGTTTGGTCTGCAACCTCAGGCACACATTTCTAGAGATTTCTTTCCCTCCGCCTCCTCCAGGCCGGGCAAGAAACCGGCCCCTCTAGCCATAGGACACCCCTTCTCCTGGTAGCCCTTGCCCCTACCCCCAGCTCGGGGCGAAAATCCCGCCCTTTGCTCCCAGCACCTGTCTACTCAATTACGTAACATTCAGTCCCCGCTGCGGGGAGGAGGAAGAGAGAAAGTTCTGCGCAGGCGCAGGGGATCCTGGCGCTCGGAGAAGGGAAGAGAAAAAGGGCCGTGGGGGCGGAGGGGGGGGCAGAGGGAGCGGGCCTTGAAAGCTGGGTGGGCGGAAAAGAGGCTTTCCTACAGTCACGATTCTCTCCAGCTACAGTAGCCAATGGCTGCACCGCTGCTCTGAGCCCCGACTCCTTACACCCGGCTGATAAAAATTGTAGCAGGTTTCTCTCTCCCCTCGAAGGAGAAAACCCGCAGTCCCTGCTAGAGGATTTCCCTTCTGGTTTATTTCTCCTTAGATCTGGAGGGTGGGGAATCGAGGTTGCGGGTTGCAGCGGAGACGTTTAAGACACCACAGCCCAGATAGCCCCCGTCAGCTCGTCTACACCTTTGTTAGAGGAGCTCCCGCTCCAGTGATTTTCAGTATAGAAATGATTAACGAGAGTGACCCTGGGTAGTGGTCGGGGAGGTGGAGACTGCGGGGTTGGGGGTGGGTTAAGGAATGGGGGGGGGGAATGAATGACTTCAGTTCCCCCTAACAATGGCAATAAACCTTCGTACCCCCAGCTCGAAGTGTGGGAGGTGGGAGAAATCTAACTTTTAAAAAATACACGTTCCATCAGGGGTGACAAAAAAGGTTTTCAGTTTGCTTAGAAAAATGTCTCCTAAAGTGGAGAGGGGGGAGTCTTCCAGAGGTTTCCTGCTTACACATTCTCTTTGCATTCAGAAAATTAGCTTTAGAACGAAGCTGATTTTCTGCACCGGCTTTTGCTTGCTTCAACAACAACTTAATCCTGTTTCAACAAAATCTTCTTTTGTTTCCGGAGACCTCGGTTGCAGTAGTCTACACTCCCCCAGTCCAAGCAGCGCCAGTCCAAACAAAGCGCCAACTAAATGAACACCAGAGCTTTGCTCTCAAACATCAAATGCCGCACACACATCTCCTCCTCCTCCTCCCACTCCCCCTACCCTCTTCCCTTCCACGGGGGAAACGGCCTTAAAAAGAACCCTCGGGTGCAAATGAGTTTGAAGGAGAAAAAAGTCAGATGCATTTTTTAAGGTGTCTAGGGAGCTTTTGTTTCTCATAATCGGATCATTTGTGTGCAGAAGTTCTGATGCTATGTGCGAACTTTAGGAGAAGGAAACAAGAGACACAGAAGTGCCCCCGTTTAGGTGCCCTCCTCCTCCTCCTCCTCTTTCTCCTTCCTCCCGCAGAGCCGCTGTGGCTGCTTGTTTGCTCTCGGCTTTATCCGGAGCGGAAATTCCTTTCCGTTTTTGTGAATGACAAACTCATTAACAATTCATCAACACAACCTGTTCCAGCCGGCCCGTCCCCACGGCAACAGCTCCTTCCGCGGGCGCTCATTGGCTGGCGGAGAGAATGTATCCATTGAGACGTTCCATGTTTGTATCCATTGAGGAGCTGCCTCGCGCAGGGGGTGTGCAGCCTTAGTCAAATTGCTCAAATAAAGGACTGAATCATATTATGAGAAGACTACCGGGTAGACTGCGGTGTGTACTCAGGAGAGGTTAGAAGCCAGCAGACTGTTTTGCGGTAGCACCGGAGCTGGATCCCAGGGCCCCAAATTAATTGGATTTCATTCACCCCGGGAGAGAAGAAAGCTGTCTGGATTGGGGCGATTAAGGCACTTCATTCAGAGATCCATTGACTGGGAGAGCCGAGCCTGAGCGGCGGTCCGGGGTGCTCTCAAGCCTATGCTTCAGGGAACCCAGGGGTTTCCTTTGCCCTTCCTCCCCAGTCTCTCAAGCCCGGACTTGGAGGTTGCAGGTCTGTTATTGCATTCTCCAAATTCCCTGCTCCGGTGCTCTTAGAGGCTGCCGCTTTTGGGGGGGAGCCCCGGGTGGGGGAGCCGCCTTCTAGCATATGCCTGCAGCGGGAAGCATCTGGTAGGCACCCCTTCCCGGCTCTCCGCTTATCCTCATGATAGATACGTTCAGACCCGTGTCTTTCGTGTCGGAAATGGCGATTAGTAAGACGGTGGCGTGGCTGAACGAGCAGCTGGAGCTGGGCAGCGACCGGCTGCTGCTGCTGGACTGCCGGCCGCAGGAGTTGTACGAGTCGTCCCACATCGAGTCGGCCATCAACGTGGCCATCCCGGGCATCATGCTGAGGCGGCTGCAGAAGGGCAATCTGCCGGTGCGTTCGCTCTTCTCCCGCGGAGAGGATCGCGATCGCTTCACGCGGCGCTGCGGGACCGACACGGTGGTCCTCTACGACGAGAACAGCAGCGAGTGGAACGAGAACACGGGCGGAGAGTCGGTGCTAGGGCTTCTGCTCACGAGGCTCAAGGACGAAGGCTGCAGGGCATTTTACCTGGAAGGTAAGGACTGGTTGGACCGCTTTTCCCAGGCTTTGCTTGTGCCCCTGGGGAGAGGGGGATGGGCAGAAGGGGGGTGGTCTAGGAAGTCGTAGCTCGGAGAAAGTCGAGCCCCCGGGGGCTAGGGAAGAATGGGGGCGACCGGAAAGGCCCCCGGCTTGCAGTTGTTGCCTCGTACCATTGTCCCGGTTCTCCGGATGGGAGAGGAGTGACACGTGCGGTAAAAACTGGGGTAGTTGGCCAGACGGATCCTGGGTGGCAGGGCCTGGGACCAAGGAGGCGCCGGCGTTTCCGGCCTCCGGTTTGCACATTGATTGGGGAGGGGGGGGGTTCCTTTTCCTAGCGTCAGTGTGCTTTAGTCTCCTGCAGCCCTCCTCCCTTATCTTAAAAATAGCCAAATAGGAAGCAGGACACTGGGGGGTGAGGGTGGGAGAGAATTAAATTTGCACCCGGCTTGGATTTTCATTTTTTTTCTCTGAAAAGTGCAGAGTTGTTAGGTTGGATGCGTTTTGCGGGCGTTGGATCTTGGGAGCACAGACTGGCGTTGCTGCCCATTTTTTTAATAGTTGTGATTTTGTGCCTGTGTCTGTATGGGATTGCTGATTTGCTTCTGTCTGTATCCAAAGCGCCCCTTTAAACACACACAAACACGCCGCGAAAACTACTACTGAATCATCTCGGGTTACATTATTTCTCTGCTTTTCTTGGCAGGTGGGTTCAGTAAGTTTCAAGCCGAGTTCGCTCTGCATTGTGAGACCAATTTAGACGGCTCTGGTAGCAGCAGCAGCTCCCCTCCCCTGCCAGTCCTAGGGCTGGGAGGCCTCCGCATCAGCTCGGATTCCTCTTCGGACATTGAATCTGACATTGACCGAGACCCCAACAGTGCCACTGACTCCGATGGCAGCCCTTTGTCCAACAGCCAGCCTTCCTTCCCTGTGGAGATCCTTCCCTTTCTCTACCTGGGCTGTGCCAAGGATTCCACCAACCTGGACGTTTTAGAAGAGTTTGGCATCAAATACATCTTGAATGTAACCCCTAACCTGCCTAATCTCTTCGAGAATGCCGGAGAGTTTAAGTATAAACAGATTCCGATCTCAGATCACTGGAGCCAAAACTTGTCTCAGTTTTTCCCGGAGGCCATTTCTTTTATAGGTGAGGCTAATAGCTCTAAGTTCAGATGACATAAATGCTAAAACAACTACCAGCTTTTCGCTGGAACTAAGCTTTAATCACTGTCATTGATGCTAATTTGTTGGACTACCTGACTCGGAAGGGTTCCTGGGGCGCCTCTGGGTATCCCTCCCCCCCCTTTAAAAACTCGTTTAGGCTAGGAAGCGGGTCGGGAAGTGTGCCTTTTAGGTAGCGGCCTTAAAAGACTGACTGATTAGGAAATGTCAGTTAGCAGGCATTTATGAAGCTTCCTCTGGGCCAGGCTCCGAAAGCAGACCATGTGAACGATTGGACTCCTGATAATCAGACCGCAGAATTCCGCCGCCGCCGCCCCCCCCCCCCCCCCTTGAAGGGAAGGATAGAAAACTCCAGAGGCAGGAATTCTCACATCTTGCAATAGTTCTGTTCTGCTCTGCGCTGTTCTTGTTTTTGTTTTTTAAGACCTGGGAGTTATTTTAGGACAGCCCGTTAATTGTTGGAAAGCTGTGTGAATGCTAAATGTTGTAATCCAGTTGAATGATACAGTGATACGGGTTAGAGTGAAGAGTATAGGTAATCTGAGTGCTGCAGGAAGAAATGTGGGCTGGAAGCCACCGAGAAACTAATCCCCAGGCATTGTAATGCATTTCCTATTACAAAGGAACTCATTTTCAAGCAGTGTTGACATCCTGTTCCTCCTAATGGGCTGTCCCCTGTGACTTCCCTCTTTCTTTTAAAATGCCTGAATACCTCCATTGTTAGCTCCACAACAGTTGGAGAATAATTTAATAGACCTTTGCAGTCTGCTTGTCTGTATAAAAGGCTTTCAGGGCCATATTGCAGTGTTTCTGGTATTCACATGCTGAGGCAAAGAATGTACACATTAAGGGAGTTTTTTGTTGGCCGAAACTTCAGACAATAGCTCCCTTTTTAGCAAATATCTAAAATATGTCATTGTGCTCCAGTCTCTGTGTCTGCGGACCGACCAGTAATTGGGGGGGGGGGGGATTTAAAAATACAGGCTTCCTTTTAGCCCGGTTCCGCTTTTCTGATCACTGTGCGCTTTTTTTCCTCTTTGTGTGTTCCCAGATGAAGCCCGAGGAAAGAATTGTGGCGTCCTGGTGCATTGCCTGGCTGGAATCAGCCGCTCGGTCACGGTGACTGTGGCTTACCTCATGCAGAAGCTTAACCTGTCCATGAACGACGCCTATGACATCGTCAAGATGAAGAAATCCAATATCTCCCCCAACTTTAACTTCATGGGCCAGCTGTTGGACTTCGAGAGGACTCTGGGGCTGAGCAGCCCCTGTGACAATCGAGTGCCGGCCCAGCAGCTTTATTTCACCACTCCGGCCAATCAGAACGTGTTTCAGGTGGATTCTCTGCAGTCCACGTGAAACGGAGCCCCCTGCTCTTCCTGGCTTGGGGAGAGGTCCCTAGGAGCGCCTAGGGCGAGTTTTCTTTGTTTGTGGCCCGAGGTGTCAGAATGATACAAGCTATCGGGTATGTTAGACAAGGTTACCACGTTCGGAATTGGTTATTGCAAAAAGGGAGAAAATTGCTCTATTCTCTGTGGAGGAACCTGAGATGCTGTGTACATAGCTCCTGGCAGGCTTCCGGCAGCCCCTGTGTGTATGCCGCGCGTGGCAGGAGACTTTGGCACTCCCAGTGCGTAGGATAGGACTAAAGGGTAGGAACCCCCATTTTCTGTAAGGATTGGCTGAATGTTTGCCTTTTTTTGCATTTGGAATTCTACTACATAATTGTCTTCAGTGAAGACTGGTTCATTTTTGAATTTAGAGGAGCCAAAGAGAGGTTTCAGCTCTGAATCTGGAGTTACCTACCTGTTTGCAAAGAACTCTGATTTTTTGATTGTTGTAAATATCTCACCTTTAAATCAAGTTGATGAGGATGCTGATGATGGTTGTTCTCGTGAGGCTTTTTTTTCTTTTCCTCCCCTTTGATCAGCTTAAAAGAGATCATACAGAGGGAGGGAAGAATCCCAAGCGTATCACTCCATTACAAATTCATTTTCTTCTTTTCTTTTTCTAATCCAAAGGGTACATTTTACAGCATGCTTAAAAAATAGTTGATGGTTCAGCTCTGGCAAATCCCAGGGTTGAAATTCAAAGATGAAATGTTGCTCCTCACTGGTGCAATCAATTCTTTATCTTCTGACATATATTTTTTCCTTGTGATTTCCCCACACACACATACATACACACACACACACACATACCCCTGTTGATGTGACTATGCCTTACCTTTTGTAAATAGATTGATCTGTGTTCTCTTGGAGGGGTTTTTCATTTAAAAACACACAAGGAAAATCTGCATTCACTTTTTATTTTATTTTTTAACCTTCAGCTATGTTCAACATACCTCTGTACAAAATTCTTCAGGGAGAGTCACCTCAAAATGCAATATTTTGGGTTTTTTTTTTCTTTTTTGTAAAAAAATAAAAAATAAAAAAAACTGGAAGTGTATGTGAGCATGGGTACCCCTGTGTCTGAGAGGTGAGTGGCACACGATTGTTTGCCAAGAGGGGAAGAGTCGTTTTGCTTGATTATGTTCACGTTGTAAAATTTTAAGCTGGAATTTTGAGAATGTTACCTTAAGTTATTAATAAATAACTATTTTGGTTATTGAGAATCTGATTTTTTTTTCTGTCCCCTTCTCCCTGCAAATCTCTATGGTGCAATAGAGTGATACATTTTAGGGGTCAATGTTTCTTGAAGGTTTTCAGGCCCCATGAGGGGGGAAGTAGAGCTATGCTTTCAAAATTGCTTTATTTTCCAACAGTTGATCTGGAGATGATCAACTAACTTGTCCACTGTTTGTAAAGCAATCAAATGTGTAGCCAGTTAATGGAAATAAGGGTTTGGGCCAATAATAATTGGGTACTGTGCCTCAGTTTCTTTATCAATAAAATGGGCATGATATATCTACCCTACCCTACTTCAGAGTTATTGTAAGG
This sequence comes from Monodelphis domestica, assembly GCF_027887165.1. NCBI lineage: Eukaryota > Metazoa > Chordata > Mammalia > Didelphimorphia > Didelphidae > Monodelphis > Monodelphis domestica. The sequence continues at coordinate 72,115,812 of NC_077231.1, read as the reverse complement.
CTTCATGATATAGAAAGCTAGCTACCCTAATAGTTGGCATTTATATGGTGCTTTAAAGTTACAAATTGCTTTTTTTTTATCCTTACCTTGCATCTTGGAATCAATATTATGTATTGGCTCTAAGGCAGAGAAGTGGGGGTTAAGTGACTTGCCCAGGGTCACACAGGAAGTGTCTGAGGTCAAATTTGGACCCAGGACCTCCAGCCTCTAGCCTTGATTCTCAATTCACCAAGCTACCTAGCTGTCCCTGAAAATTGTTTTGCAAATGTTATTTCATTTACAAAAATAATAGGGAGAAAGTAAAACGTAGCACCTACTGTGTGCCAGATTTTCTGCTAAGCACTTTGCAAATGTCTCATTTGGTCTTTACAACCCTCATGGATAAAGTTATCTCATTTTATAGTTGAGGAACCTGAGGTAAGTAGAGATTAAGTGAGTTGCCCAGAGCTTGTCTGGGGCTGACTGAACTGGGGGAGCCTAATTAGCATTTACGTAGGCTTTGAGGTTTTGCAGACTGGTGAAGCCCTGTTATCTCATTTGATCTTCACAAAAATTCTTTGAGGTAGCGCCTATTAGCCCCATTTTACAGTTGGGCAAACCTAGGGTAGGGGTCCTCAGAAATCATACAGCTAGTGCCTGGGACAGTATTAAGACTGGTTCAAAGCCCTACCTCACTCAGCATTACCCTTTGAGATTTGTAGTTGGATCTTCTCTGACTCTGGGAACCAACTGGAGGATTTCTTGGTGAAGATACTGAAGGGGTTTGGGTGCCTGCTCTTATACCCATTTTACAGATAAGAAAAATGAAGCAGAGGCTATTTTACTTCTGTGGAGCTATATAGCCAGTGCCTGACGCAGGATCTAGTCCTCTATCTCCTTTGCCACTTAGCTCTCCTTAGACGAGATAACAGACGACATTTACCTGGTGTTAAAGATTGGCAAAGGTCTATCTCATTGGTGATCTCAGATCTTTCTCTAGACCCTGATCTGGGAAAGACTACTGCCCATCTAGCACACCCCTAACTCCTTCCATTTTGCAGATGAGAAAGAGGCAAGGGGAAGTGGTAGGATTTGAACCCAGTTCTTCAGAAGTCCAGGGTCTGAGCTAGCCTGCTTCTGAAGAGAAGAACAAATTCTACTTCCAACCTTTTTGTTTGACTGAGTTCTAGACATGAAGGAAAGGCTCAGGGCTTCGACTCAGTCTCTCTCCTCCAGAAAGATGAATAATGGCAATAGTCGCCTTTAATGCACCTTGCCAAAATATCAAGGCTTGTATAATAGTGAATAGCATTAAGGAGAGGTGCCAAAAATGACAGCCTGGGACTTCCTCTGTTTATTCACAGAACAGGACAGCCACAGTGCCAGCTTCCCCTTCTCCTGCCAGCATCCTCCAAGTGAGGAAGAATGGAGAGCTAAACTGGCGAGGAGGTCAGGGCTGCCTAGACCCTTTTAACCCCGGGGCTGCCTCCTGCCCAGATTGCTTCTGCAGGTTCTCCTAAGGTTTGAGCTAGCCCTGACACCCCCCACAGCTAAGCTTTGAACTGATTCCTCCAAGTTCAAGGCCTCGCATCCTGTGACTTTTCCCAGGAGCCCACCCTTTCCTTTGCTTCTCAGGGAGGGTTTATTTTGCTTTTTCTCTGTGAAGAGAAGCCTCCTGACGTCACAAAGGACCCATGAATTCTGTGACCTGGCACAAACCAGCTGATCTTTGCACAAATTTCCTTGTCCTGGGAACAGGAACTGAGCTATCCAGGGAAAAGTGGGGCCAGTCTCCACACTCTTTCCCCTCTAAGGTGGCCCCCTACCCCCTCCACTCTAGGACAAAGCTCCAAAGGAGCATGTGATGTGCTCTAGAGTTGAGCTGCTCCCCACTATTTAGACATGTGGCATAGATAGGTCTCCACCTCTTCCTTTTAAAAACTTGGCCCTGTCATTCTGAATTTGAACTCAGTGGCCCTCGGTTCCAATTCTGTTCCTTGTGACCTTAGATGACTTAAGTCATCTAGAGCCAGAGCTGAAAGGGTTAAACCTACCTTAGCGTCCACTTCATCCGCCCCCCTCATTTTACAGATGAAGAATCTGAGACCCAAGGAGATAAAAAGTGGCAAAAGTGGGATTTGAACCCAGTTTCCTGACTCCAGAACTCTTCCTGTTACCTAGATGACTCCTGTAATGTAAGTTTTGACTAGATAATCCCTAAGATTCTTCTCGGCTCAGAAACCTAAGATTCCATGATCCCAGTTTCATGTGTAATGCTAGGAGGTCAGAACCTTTGGAGGAAACCAGAATTACTAAGAAATTTGGGTCCATCAAAATGCCATTTTAAGCTCCTTGAGTATATCTCAAAGGAAAACAATTCCAGGTCAGTGTCTCAGGGCCCAGCACTCCAGAGTCAGCACATGAGCTGGGAAACAAGAAGGAGGATGTAGTTAAGCTTGGCTTGTGCTAATCCACTTCTGAACAGTTTCCGCTCCTGGCATTCCCTAAACTGGGCCTGTTCAAAGTGGAAATCTCCAAACAGCTCTGGCAATATCCTGTCCAGCTGCGACTCAAGTTGTTGGGCCCTTTCTTCTTTCTCCCTCCTCCCCCCTCTCCCACCCATCTTTCTTTCCTTCTCCCTTTCTTTCCTCTCCCCTTCTCCCCCTTTTTTTCTCTTTTCCCTCCTCACTTTATATTCTTCCTGCCTCTCTCCCACCTTCCTCATCTTCTCTCCTCCTTCTCGTTCCTCTCTTTCTATTATCTCCCTCCTTCCTCATCTTCTTGCCTTCCTTCATCTTCTCTCCTTCCTTTTCTCTCCCTCCTTCCTCTCTTCATCTTTCTCTCCTCTCCACTTCCTCTCCCTTCCCCCATTTCTCCCCTTTCCCCTTCCTCTTCCCTCCCAACTCTTCCCCTCTCCTTTTTCCTCTCCTGACTTCTCTACCTCCTCTTCTCTACCTTCTTTCCCCTACTTTTTCTTTCTTCCTCTTCTCCATTTCTTCCTCCCTCCCTCTTTTAATCTGGTCTGTGGATAAATTTAGCCAGCTTCCTCTTTGTGGATTATCAATCTCCTTTCCTCCTAGAACCCACATAGATTGAGTTCCTACTGCTTCGCCAGAGCCAACAGATGGCCTCCCCAGCACTTCCTCTCCTTTGACTGTGGGTTTGTTGTTTTGTCAGTCCCCTTCTGAAATTAATAATGTTTTCTGGCCCTGTGCCATGAGCCATTACCCCAAAGGGGAAGTAACACATCTGAATAGCAGGAAGCCACGCAGGGTCACAGTGTGAGCTGGACTTGTTGAGCATAATTGAGCACCCGGCCCATTAAGCCAGCATCACCCCCCCCACACACACACTTTATAGGAGTTTTTGGGGGGTGGGGGGAGAAGGAGCCAGGCTGTCTTTAAGTAACTCAAGCTGTGAAAAAGTTTCCAATAAATTGGGAGCAAATGCTCACTGTTGGCTGGTCTTAATAAAGGGAGGAGAAAGGACAACCTGTGTTTAAAAGGCCCTCATAAAGTTGGGGCCGTTTGGGCTCTTCACCACCACCCCCAGCCAATTGTCTCAAGATTGCTGAGCAGAGGAGGTTCCTGCTTCCTTTCCTCCACCCTCCCCCAATAAAATGGACCAGTGTTAAATTGGGGGGGGAATTTATTCTTCAAATACAGTTCACATAAACCTGGAAAATACAAGGATCTCTTTTCTCCTCTCTCTCCTCTGCAAGGTGGAGGAACAGCATCCCCCTTCACAGACACACACAGACACACACACATACCCTCGGGTCTCCTTGTTCCTTTGTGCTCCCAGGTCAACAAGTGAAGGAGATAATTTGGCACCTTGGAGTCGCTCTCACTTTCTGAATGGAGGCTATGGCTGGTTACTACAGCAACCTTTGCCGGCTGGGTAGCACTGGCAATCCCACACCTGCTCTCCCCATTAACTGGGGCTTTGTCTCGGGGAAGCATTACCTAGAGTGAGCTTTCTGGAAGGAGAGCTTGGGGATCAGGAGGAAAGGGGGCTGCAGTTGGCCTAGGCAGGATCTCTGGGGGGAGGGATGGAGGCACAGATTGAAGGCATTCCTAATGTTTGGGTTTAGTGTTGTAATTGAAAGGAAAAGAGCCTTGGAGAGGGAGCAAGGGCTGGGAGACTGCAATGCAAAAAAAAAAAAAAATCAACCTGCAAAAGAATGAAAATACCTTGTCAGTAACAGCTGGTGAAAATGGTTAACTGTCCAAGTGTTTCCGTTTGGGGAGGCAAATGTTTAAAAAAGTATTGATCTTATCTTTGCATTACTTTCATCTCCCATTCCCCAACCCCTTGAGGCATCTCTTCTAACGATTAAAAAAAGCAAGAGGGGGAGAAAAAAGTCAACCCTTCAACTGAATCTGACAACATATGCACTATTCCTCACCCATGAGCTCCCACTCCTACAGAGAAGGGAGAGAGGGGTACAGAATATATTTATTTTTCTTGAATATATTTTCAAATTATATCTAAAACATTTTTAATATCATTTTTAAAATGTTTGAGTTCCAAATTTTCTTCCTTCTTCCCCTACCCCCGCTCAGAAAAGGCAAGCAATTTGATATAGAGTATACATGTGCAGTTGTGCAAAACATTTTATATTAGCCATGTTGGGAAAGAAAACAGAGATCTCCCTCCCTCCATCAAAAGCCAAGAAAAATAAAGATTAAAAACTATGCTTCAATCTGCATCTATACTCCATTAGTTCTCTCTCTGAAGGTGAAGAGCATTTTTCATTCTAAATCCTTTGGATTTGGGTCTTTGGGTTACTGAGAAGAGCCAAGTCATTCCAATTTGATCATGGTATAATATCCCCATTACTGTGTACAATATTCTCCTGGTTCTAGTTACTTTACTTTGTATCAGTTCATATAAGTCTTGCCAGGTTTTTTCTGAAACTGTCCTCCTCGTTCTTTCTTTTATTATTTAAAAAGCAAAACAACCCTTACCTTTTGTCTTAGAATGGATACTGAGTATCTGTTCCAAGGCAGAAGAGAGGTAAGGGCTAGGCAACTGGGGTGACTTGTCCAAAGTCACACAGCTAAGCAGTCTGAGGTCAAATTTGAACCCAGGATTTTCTGTCTCCTGACTTGGCTCTCTATCCACTGAGGGACCTAGCTGCCCTTTAATGATATGTTTCTTAAAGAGGTTACAGAATTTCCTTTGGGTGGAGGGGGATGGGCAGAGATTCTTCAAAGAGGTGCTGGAAAAGAAGATAGTTTCATCTCTCATTCACTTTCTCTTGAATTTTCAGGACAATGCCTGGAATCTCACCTGAGGAGCTGGGTTGACACCATCATTTACATTTGTATGGATTCCTACTCTACAAAGCCTTCTCTCCAATATTACTTTATGGGATCACCACAATGCTACCTTTACAACCTCTAACCATCCTCATCCTAATCTCCACTTTCCTCACAACTCTATTCCCAGGCCAATTGTCCCTTGAAATGACTACAGTCTCCTTTCTCCCAATCTTGACCCCCTTGCTGAACCAGTTCAAATCTATTATTCTCTAACTGTGGAATCCCTTTCATGTATCCCATTGCATATCAACCCTTGTTGTTATCATTGTTTACTAGTTTAATGGGACTGACTCAGTGACCCCATTTGGAGTTTTCTTGGAGTGGTTTGCCTTTTCCTTCTTCAGCTCATTGTACAGATAAGGAAACTGAGGCCAATAGGGCAAAGTGGCCATACAGATAATAAGTGTCTGAGGCCAGATTTGAACTAAGGAAGATGAGTCTTTCTGATTCCAAACCCAGTGCCTTTCTAGCTGCCCGAAAGAGTCCTACTCATGGATTTATTCCTACTTCCTTCTCTGCAATGGCTGTTCTAAATTTGTTCATTTACCCTCAAGTCTCTCATGGAAACTCCTCTCTCACTCTCTCAGGTGGGGAACTTACTTAATAACTCACTGAAAAACTGAGGAGGCTCACCACTTTCTCTTTATTTTACATCCCTCAGACGTCTTCTGGTACAAATATGTCCATGTATCTCCATCCTTAAAAAAACTCTCTTGATCTTATCATTACCACTAACCTCCTTCTCTCTGTCTCCCCCCCCCCCATCTCTGTCTCTCTCTCTCCCTCCCCCCCCTCACTCTCCTGTTATGGTTGGAGCCTCTACTTCCTCTCTGATCATTGGTTTCTAACAACTTTTGCCACCTGGCTTACCCATCATTCAACTAAAACCATTTTCTCCAACATTACCAAAGATTTCTTAATTGCTAAATTTGAAGACCTTTCTGAATCCTCACACTTCTTGACTTCTCTGTAGCTTTTGATTTGACCATTGACATGCTTTTTCAGATGTTCTCTTTTCTAGGTTTTTATGAATATAGGCTTTCTAGTGGATAGGGGGCCCTGGCAGCAGGAAGGTGTGATTTCAAATGTGGCTTTAGATACCTACTGGCTGTGTGACCTTGGACAAGTCACTTAACCCTGTTTGCATCAGTTTCCTCATCTTTAAAATTACCTGAAGGAAGTGACAATTACTAGCTTTATGACCTTGGGCAAGTCACTTAACATTGTTTGCCTCAGTTTCCTCAATTATAAAATAAGCTAGAGAAGTACATGACAAACCACTCCTGAATCTTTACCAAGAAAACTCCAAATGGGGTCACAAAGAGTCAGACACTGAAAAACAACTAATACAAAAACTTAGTCTCATGGTTGTCCTATTTGTCTGAATATTCCTCAGTTTGCTTAGAGCTTGGGCAGGTATGGAAGATGCCAAGGTCATCCACTGCATCTGTGGCCATCACTGTTCTTCCTGACTTTTGCCTTGCCACTGGACTTTGATGACTCTGGGAAAAGAAAGTTGATAACTTTGTTCAATTCTGCCTCACTCAATTCCAATTCAAGCACAAGTCAAGACAAGTCTAGGATATCATTGGTTCTCTTCAGAAAAATGAAGGAAGAACGACCACACATGTAAGTTGTTGTATTGGGTTCCAATCAATTCAAGAATTAATAAATGTTTGTTGGATTATATCATACTGGGTTAGCGGTTTCATAACAGGCATTCCAGAACAGAAAATCAAGTACATTTTAAAAGTTTAATTTGCAATCATTAATATTGTATCTCTCCCTTTCTTTAATCTAAACAGTTAATGCTTGGTTAAGTCCAGATTTGTAAGAGTGTGATTTCTGAGGCATAGATGATCATCTTCAAAATTTAACAATCGGTTCTCAGGGGCCACCTGTAAATGCAGTAATGAACAGAGATTTATTGAGTGGGGGAAACCCTGGATTTGGAGTCAGAAGACCTTGGTAGGATATCTAGCCTTTAACCTACAAACTTGCTTCTCTGGGTGAACAAGGTAGATGAATTTACTTAGCTTCTTTTCTCCTCCATATCTTCCTTTGTCAAATAAGCTGATAATCTATCACGCTGGATTGTTTTCCAGAAAGCCTTTGTCAAACCTCAAAGCCTATGTAAATGTAACAGATTGTTATTAAATAGATGTGATTCTCACCCCAAGGAATTTATATTATTCTCTTTCCTCCCCTTCCCACCCAATAACTTGTAATTGATTTTCTTGGTCTATGGATTCTTTGCAAATGGAGGAAAGTCCCATTTCCTCACATCTACTTATCAATTAATTATTCCACACACTTTTATTAAGTCCTGCTTGGGGTAAACATCCATGCGAAAGACTTGGGAAACAATAACAAAAGTGGGATGGACTCTATCGGAACTCACATTCTCATACAAATCCTAGGCCCATTCAGGATTAGCTCCAAGCCCCCTCCACATCCGTAGCCTGCCCTGACCCCAGGACTCACATGCCTCACAGAGACTTCTCTAGTCTCTTCATTTCAATAGTATTTAATCAGCTCAGCCCAGTTAATCACTTCCTTGTTCACCAATTGTTTCCTGTCTCAGTTTTCTTTATCCAATTAGTTGCGGAAGTTCCTTGGGCTGTTTCTTGGGATAAGAAGCACACACCCTCTTCTTCTTTTGTACCCCCTTTAGTTTTCAATAGCTCAAAAAATATTTTAAAATGAATCAGAATGAGCTTTTTTTTTTTTTAAAGTAAACAATTATCCTAGGCTTTAAACACCTTTATTCTAAACCAATCTGGTTTTGGAGAATAAAGAAATATCTGGGGATGACAGTGTCTGAGGAAAAGAGGTCAGTTGGTCAAGTAGTCAATTAACAAACTTATTTTTAAAAAATTAATTCTGAACTTAAACACTGAAAAAGCATTTCCATACACACAGCAGAGAAAACAGGATTTCAGAAGGCACCATAAATTTCCATTTCCCCCTACTTACTCCTCTTTTTAAAAACACAACAAATCCTAAAGGTTACCTTCAAAACTGTGCCTCTGTCTGGCCTTGCATCTGTTCATTTTTGTGCATGAAGACATGTTTTAATGGCCTTTTCTGAAATCATTACTGCTTTGTCCCTTCTCTTCTACCACTTAACCACGAGAAAAACAGGGGAAATCCAACCACCTTGTAATAATAATTAAACAAAACAAATCAACACTGGAGCCATGGCCAAAAATGTATGTCTTTCTGCTCCTTTTATCTCTGTCAAGAGGTAAGTACCATGCATGACCTTACTCCTCTGGAGATACCCTTGGTCCTTATTTTGGGCAGCTTCTTCCTTCCTTCCTTCCTTCCTTCCTTCCTTCCTTCCTTCCTTCCTTCCTTCCTTCCTTCCTTCCTTCCTTCCTTCCTTCCTTCCTTCCTTCCTTCCTTCCTTCCTTCCTCCCTCCCTTCCTCTCTCTCTCTCTCTCTCTCTCTCTCTCTCTCTCTCTCTCTCTCTCTCTCTCTCTCTCTCTCTCTCTCTCTCTCTTTCTCTCTCTCTCACCTTCCATATTGGTTCCAGGGTAGAAGAGTAGTAAGGGCTAGGCAACTGGGGTTAAGAGATCTATCTAGGATTACATAGCTAAAAAGTGTCTGAAGCCACATTTGAACCCAGGACCTTCTGACTCTAGCCTCACTCTCTACTCAGCTGCCCAGTACCTCCTCCTTCATCTATAAAATGAGGGGGTTGCCCAAATGATCTTCAAGTCCTCTTCCAGCTCTAAATTCATTAGAAAAGGAATATGGTCAGTGGAGTGAGCCTTACCTGGGAAGTCTGAAGACGTGGACTTAAATCTGCCTGTGTCTACTTTCTACCTTCGTGACTTCACACAAATAACAATGCCCCTGAGCCTCAGTTTCCTCATATGTAAAAAATGAGCAGGTTGGTTTAGAGACTCCTTTTTTGCTTCAATCTGTGATCTCATCTTGGCTTGGTACTTTACCATTCTTGTGACCTTGGGCAAGTTGACTTATACCCAGGTAACCTCCTACCCAGTTCATATTCTGTAAAATGAAGGAATTGTCCCAAATGATTCAGATAATCTGGGTTCAAATCTCACTTCAAATGCTTGCTACTTATAAGAGACTCTGAGGAATTCACTGACCCTTTCCCTGAGCCTTAGTCTTCTCATCTATAAAATGACTGAGTTAAATAACAATTCCCCAAATAAAAACATGCCTTCCTTTCCTACGTGATATTTTCACAGTGCCTGGCACATCTTGAGACCTTATCAGATACTTTATTTGTCTAGCTGTCCAGTTCTATACTCTCCCTTTGACACTACCCTGTCTTAAATGGAGGAAACAGCAACTATGGTTATTTATTCTCCTTCCCCAAACCCTGTGGTGTTGCTTGGGGGTGGTAATCTCAATTTACAGTAGAGGAAATGGAGGAAATCAGGAGGTTCCTGACTTGCCTGAGTCAAATGTGAGTGGCAAAGTCCTGGGAAAACTAGGAATAGGATTGTCTGGGGTTCATCTCTAAAGATTTTCTTTGAGGCAGTGGAGTATAGGGCAGAGTGTTGACTCTAGGGACAGTGGACCTGACTTTGAATCCTGTCTCTGCTCTGTCATTTAACCCCCTTGGGTCTCATTTTATACATCTTTAAGAAGAAAGAGATTGGGGGGTTAGCAGTGTGGTACAGTGGAAAGTTAGATCACCTGGGGTTCAAATCCCAGATCTTGGTATAACTTTTTTTTTAAATTTTTATTTTCTGTCTTAAAAACAACTCTAGAACAGGAGGGCAAGGGCTGGGCAATTGGGGGTTAAATGACTTGCCCAGGGTCACATAGCTAGCTAGTGTCTGAGGTCAGATTTGAACCCTGGCTCTTGGGACTCCAGGCCTGGATATCTGAGCCACCTAGGTTCCCCTATCTTATTACTGCTTACTACCTGTGATGTTAGCTCTTTACAGGACTTACTTGCCCCTGAGTGGCAAGCCCTTTCATCTGTCTTTGTACAGATGTTTCCTCATCTGTAAAATGAGAGGGGGATGGACAGGTAGCCTCTAAGGTCTCTTCCACCTCTAAATCATGATCTTTCTTGGTTGCTATCATCGCTCTCCCGACCAGCAGCTGGGCCATGCCTCCTACCCAGTTCACTAGCCCATAAATTACTACAATGCTTTTCCTAAGGAACTGTGAAGCCACAGGGCAGCTGCCTGGCCCTCTCCTGACCCCTGCCCACAGCCAGGTCCCTCACAGGAATTAGTCAATGAAGCTGCTATGAACACTTTTATGTCCTAGCTGTGATTCCTTAGGGAGGAATGAGTGCCCAAGAAAGCAAGAATTTATACATATATAAAAAACAAAACCCACACAGAGGAGAGCAGGAGAAAGAGGAAAAGGGAGGAAAGGAGGGAGAGGAAAGAAAGGAGGAGGGTAGGCCCCCTACACTGGAAAGCTAGAAGAAAGCTCCCCTTGTCATTTAATGGCTTTTGGTAAGTAAGCATCATTAAGGGATGATTCCTCCAATGATCAGTAGCATCCCTCCCTTCTCCTTCTTTGTATTTATTCTTGATATGTGCTTATCAAATAAAGGATCAGATGAGATGACATGTGAAACCTTCAAGTGTCACACAAATGCTTGGAGCTGTTGGAATGTGGGCTTCTTCAGAGTCAGCTTGGATTTAGCATTTTCTTTGTCTTTCTTCCCAATCCATAGCTCACTTGTAGATGACTGATCATTGCTTGTTGTTTGGACAAATAAAATGAAGACATGATACTGTAAGGCTCCCACTTCTCACTGTTTCAGGAAAATTTGTTTGGGGTAAATTCAAGTGTTAATGACATTCAGCCTAAGCTCCTGCCAGCTCTGCAGCTAAATCCAAGGACTGTCTTTCTGCTCTCAACACTGCTCTAATCTGACAGGATGGAGGGAGGTCGAGAAAGAAGGGCTCAGTGTTCAAACTTCTTTGAAGTACATCCTGTTCTCATAAATTGCTTTTTAAAAACCACTGGAGCACACTGGAGTCCATCGATTAGCAACTCTTTATCCAGGGTTTAGCACGGATAAGGCAATAGGTAATACGGTATATTGAGGGACCAAAGTCCCAACATAAATCTTCAGAGCCTTCAGGCAATTTCTGGCTTCTCGATTTTAGAATCCAGTCTACTTCCTCCTTTTTCTTTTCCATCCTCCAATCAAAGAAGAGTCCCCATATTTTTTTAAACTATTTTTCTTTTTTTCTACCCAAGATTCTTTTTTTTCAAGCACTAGAAGAGAACTTGTGGTTCATCTACTCCAAATCTTTCCTTCTGCAGACAAGGAAATGGATTTAAGAAAAGAGCTTCCGAGCTAGAAGGGACCTTAGGGGCCAACCTCCTTATTTTACAGATAAGGAAATTGAGGCCCATAGAGATTAAGAGGCTGAATTACAAAGATGGGATTCATGGATTCAGCTGAAAGGGACATTTTTATTGTTCAGTTTTCAGTTGATTCGACTCTTTGTGACTCCATTTGGTGTTTTCTTGGCAAAGACACTTGGAATGGTTTAAATGCCCTTTCCTTCTCCAGCTCATTTTACAGATGAGGAAACTGAGGCCAATGGGGTTAAGTGACTGGGTCACCCAGTTAGTAAATGTCTGACGCCATATTTGAGCCCAGGAAGATGTCTTCCAGATTCCAAGTCCAACATTCTATCCATTTCACCACCTAACTGCCCCTAGTAGAAATACATACAAAGCAGCAAAACATCCCTCTGCCCTCAAGGAACTTATCCCAGTGGGATATTACAATATCCAAATAACACATAAACAGTAGTTATTTGTCACTTACTCTATGAGTGATCCTGGATAAGCCACTTGATCTTGTTTGCCTCAGTTTCCTCATCTGTAAAATGAGCTAGAGAAGGAAAGAGCAAACCTCTTCAGTATCTCTGCCACAAAAACCCTGAATGAGATCTTGAAGAGACTGACATGACTGAACAACAAAAGGGGGTTTGGAGGAATAGAAAATTAATTTCTGTTAAAGGGTTTTTTTGTTTTTTACTAGAGAGGTGGAATATGCTCCTTGATGTAAAATATTCCTTGTACTTTCAGATGAGGATGCCACTATTATTTGGTTTACTTGGCTGTTTTCTTTGTTACAAGAGACCTCTCAAAAGGGGGGAGTAATCTGTAAATGTTTATAAGAACAAAAACTCATCACAGAACTGAAAGCAGAAAAATGTTAAAAATTGCACTTGAATCCCCAGTTCCTAACTCAAAGGAAGCACTGAATATGTTCTTTTCACTTATTTGTGCACATTTGGAAGTGGGTAAGGGAAGCTAGGAAGCACATTGGATGGAGAGTAAGGACCTGGGTTCAAATGTGACCCCAGATACTTCCTAGGTGTGTGACCCTGGGCAAGTCACTTAACCCCCATTGTCTAGCCCTGACCACTCTTCTGTCTTAGAATCAATCTAAGATAGAAGGTAAAGGGTTAATAAAATAAAATGACAGCTTAAATATTATTATTTCAAGTATGGGGATGGCTGGTGCAAAGCATGGAGATTGGAAGTGGAGTATGATTGATGTATAAAGACCAAAGAGAATGCTAGTTTGGTCAGATTACAAAGTGTCAAAGGAACATGGACCACAAAGCTAGAAATATAGTTTGGGGTCAGGCCAGGATGGGCTTCAAACCTAAATGAGTGAATTTGTATTCTATATTAGAGACATTAGGGAGACACTGGAGTTTATTGAATAGGGAAATAGCAGATCTGTGCTAAGGAAATTCTCTGATCACCTTGCACTTGACTATAAATTGAAGTGGGGAGACTCAAGGCAGAGAAACAATTGAGAGGTCTATATACAAATCTGGGTGAGAGGTGATGAGAACCTAAACATGTAGTTTCTGATATAAAAACCACCACTAGAGCTATTACGAGGGTTGGGTCATCAGGGCTTTGCCTTAGGGTGCCAAATTTAGAAAGAAGTAGTAGAACTTTGAATCCTTTGGCTTTGCCCTATGTCCTCTCCAGCAATGACTCGGTGTCCCATGATGTCTGATTCCCAATAGAGTGAGGTACCTACTACTACCTTAATTGGGACTGCTGCTAAGTCCAACTGAAAAGATGGTCAATTATGGCTCTGGTCATGCCCCATATCCCTATAACACCTGAGTTATCCCAGAGGGTCTATGACTTGAATCCAGGATTTTTGGTGTGGACTCTCCATAACCTTTGCTCTGGAGTGATTGTCCTTTCTGTTTTTGTTTCCTATATTCTTTTTGATGGTGCAGCATTGGATTGACCTTTGGGATTAGAGGATATATTGGACTGCCTTCTGAGTACATTATGACATCAACATCCCTTTCCTGGGTTCATGACTCAGGTTTCACAGTCCATCATCATCTGCTGAGTATCACTGCATGATTTCCCCCTCTAAGTGAGTGGCTTCTTGAGTGGCTTCCACTGACGTTCATCTGTCACTTCTCTGCCCACTCACACAGCTCCTGGGCGAGATCTCCTTATAGTTTATTTTTGTCAGCCTGGCATTTCACTACCCAGAAGGGCTGAGTGTCATCTGTAAACTTTGAGGTTTCCCTATATTCTCTGCTCCAAATCATTCAGGAAAATGTCAAGAAAGACTGCTCCCAGTCCCAATCCACATGAGGTCCATTATAAGCTCTTGGATTCCCAGTTTCTTCTGTAAAATGAGGGACTAGATCAGGGGTCCTTAACCTACACTCCACAAACTTGTTTTATAAATGTGTGTGTGTATATATATGTGTATATATATATACATATATATATATATTGAGTTTTAAAAAAAGAACAAATCAGCCAGCATTTATTAAGTACCTACTATGGGCTAGACAAGAGGGAGCTAGATTGCTCAGGGGTTAGGAAACTAGACCTATATAGCCACGAAGATCTGATTCCAAATCTGCCTTCAGACAAAATTATATAGATATAGATATATAACTTGATTTCAATAAATTGGTTTCCTTTTCAATCTCCTGCATATTTATTTTATAAATTGAAAAACATAATTTTGAGATGGAATCACAGGCTTCAATAAATATTTTCAAAGGAGTCTGTAGCCCAAAAAGTAAGGAACCTTTAGTGTAGATGATTCTCAGTTCCTTTGCAGTTAAAAACTTATGATCCAATGGTTTCTATATAGGAAAAAAAAAACTTGTTTATAATCTATCCTTTATATTTTCTCTTTCAGGTCATTTAGTCTCTTTGCCCATTCCTCTTTCCTCCCTTTCTTCTTTTTTTTCACCCTTACCTTCTGTCTTAGAGTCAGTTTGTTCCAAGGCAGAAGAATAGTAAAGGTGAGGCAACTGGGGGTAAGTGACTTGTCCAGGATCTTACAGCTAGGAAATATCTGAGGTCACATTTGAACCCTGCACCTCCCATCTCCAGGTCTGACTATCCATTGAACAACCTAGCTGCCCCTTCCCTTGCCTTCCCTTGCCTTGCCTTGCCTTCCCTTCCCTCTTTTAAGTTCTTTCTTAGAATTAATACTGTTTCTAAGGCAGAAGAGTGGTAAGGGCTAGCAATGGGGGCTAAGTGACTTGCTCAGGGTCATATACCTAGGAAGTGACCCCTTTACTTTTTACTTTTAATTTCATTAGCATTAGAAGCAATCAGTGAGGAAGTTCTTCTATCAATGTAGATGGGTATCCTCTCTGAAACTTTAATATCTTAGAAATCTCCTTGGAATATCCAGGGGTTAAGGGCTTTATCACACAGTCAGTGTGTGACTGGGTAGGGCTTGAATCTCACATCTTCCTGACTTCAAAACTCACTCTCTTAGCTACTCCACTATTCTGCCTCTTAGATCACTTATTTTTTATAAACATTAACTCTCATTACTTTTTTTTTTAAAGCAGTCTTAGCTGTGGGAATTCATCAAAGGCTCCTCTACATATTTTACATTCCCTCCTAAAGAGCCTGCTGGTTGTTCTTCACACAGGATACTCTCATTTTTTTCATTGGCTCTCTTTCATGTCTGAAATGTATTTCCTCCTCCTCTCTGCCTCTTTAGATTTTTGATGTCCTTAAAAATCTATTTAGTGTCACTTTCAGCATGAAACCCTTCCTGTTCTCCCCAGCTACTAAGCTACTGGTTCTCTCCCCACAAAATCCATATATATACACATATATACACGCACAGATAATGTGTATATTTTAGATTACACATGTATATACTTAAACATGTTAACATGTTTATATAAACATGCATAAATATGTGCATATACATTTTTCTGAAAATTTTTTTGTACCTCCGGAATCTTGAGCAACACATATGATAGAATAAGTTTGTTGATTGATTTTATTCATCAGTCAAATAGCCCATCTAAAGATTTCCCTAATCTCATTTGGGTTTTGAAGCATCCTCCATTCTTGCCCATCCTAGGTGGCTTTAAAATCCTTTTAGGAAATTATTTTCTTATTTGCTTTATCCGGCTAAAGATTATTTCTATAGTCTTACATAATCCAATTGATGGCTGGATAATTTACAGAGGGAACAGATTAGGTATACAACATTAACAGAAGTAAACAAATACAGTCACTGAATGTTTGAGAAACTCCGAAGCCCCCAGTTCCTAGGGGGAAAGATTCACTATTTGACAAAAACTGATGGAAAACTAGGTAGCAGGCTGGCAAAAATCCAGTTTAGACCTAAAGCTCACATCATATCATATTTTCAGCAGGATGAGTTCCAAATGGATAGGTAATTTAGAGGGAGAGTCACATCATAGGGAAGAAACTGCCTTTCAGATCTTTGGATAAGGGGCAGAGCTCATAGATCAATAAGCAACAGAGAGGATCACACAAGATAAAAGAAAGAATTTTATTATGGAAAATGAAAGCTTTTTTTGTACAAGGAAATTGAATGCGGTAAGAATCAGAAGAGAAACAGGTAACTGGGGAAAAACATCTTTGCAACAATTATCTCTGATGAAAGTCTCATTAAGAAGATTGTATAAGGAAACATTCAAGTTTAGATGACTAAGAGCAATTTCCCAATAGATAAATGGTCAAAGGATATAAACCGGGAAGGAATCCAAGCTATCAACAATCATAAAAATGTTCTAAATTGTTAAAAATTCAAAATATGCATATGAAAGTAGGGGACTTCCTTCTCCAAAGAGATTGCTGACCTGGATGATGGCTCTGCTGCCTGGGCTGCATGAAGGACTGTTCCCAGTGTTTTGGGACTTCCCTAGTTTGATGTTGGGAGGGATGTAGGGAGTTGTCTAGTCTGAGTTGCTCATTCTCAGTGATGGCCACAGGGACCAGGCTGGAAGCAGGGTCACTGGTATAAGGGGCACTACTATTCCCCAGGCTTTGGACTCAGGGTCACAGACCATTTCCATTGGACTCCAAAGGGAGTTGGAGGAGGTGGCGGTGATTGGACTCTTCTGGCACATACTGCTTATTGTTTCTCCCTCAGAATGTCTTTCTTTTTCTGAAATAAGGAGGCAGATTGGGGGAAAAGTGAAAGGGATAGAGCAGACAAGGCTGATTAGATACCTGAAGACAAATGAAAATTAACCTTTGAGAGTTCCTGAGATTATGAACCTGGAAGAATAAGTCTATGTACACCAAGAGGAAAGTTAGAAGGAGGAGAGGGATGGGAGGAAGGTAATGATTTGGGATTGGCATATATTGAGTTTGAGAGTCTTTATGGCATCCAGGGGGATATTTCTTGCAGGCAATTGGAAATGCCACTGGAGAATGGATGCTCTTGATGGAGCTCAGGAGAAAGTTGAGAACTAGATATGTAGATCTGGAAGTCATTTGAATACAGAGATAGATGATGGAATCCATAGGAGCTGATAAAATCAAGGAGAGAAACTGTAGAAAGAAAAGAGCAGAAAGAAAAGGTTGTATCCCTGGGGGACACAACCCGGGGAACTGTGAACAGGGAATAAGGACAGAGGTTGTGATCTTGCAAAAGTGACTGAGAATGAGCAGTCCTGCAAGTAGAAAGCCAGGCAGTGTCATGAAAATCCAGGAGAGAGTGACCAAAGTGTCAAATGCTGCAGAGAGATCCAGGAAGAGGCAGACTCAGAAGGGATATTGGATTGAGCCACAAGGAGATTATTATTATCATCATTAATAATAATAACAATATCTGAGTACTTTACAGTTCACAAAGATAATTTTTTAATAATAACCTTGCAAAGTATGCAGGATAGGTATTTTATTGACATTTTACAGATGAGGAGAATGAGTCACTGAGAGGTGAGGTGGAAAGGTGGATTGAACATTGGTGTTGAGTTAGAATGATATGAATTTGAATTCTGACTCAGATACTTAGCAAGTCATTTCTGTTAGTCTCAGTTTCCTCCCTGGTAAAAATGAGGGAAATAATAGCTCCTGTTTCACAGGGTTGTTGGGAAAATCAATGACATATGATCTGTAAAAGTGTAAATGCTATAGTTATTATTAGTCATTGAGCCCTGTCCTCAAAGCAAAGAAAACCTCACTTGCAGTCCCACTCCTACCCTCCCTCTCTCTCTCCCTCTCCTCTCTCCCTCTCTTTTCCTTCCTTTCCTTCTTTTCTCCTTTCTTTCTTTCTCCCTCCCTCCCCATCCCCCTTTCCTTATCTTCTATCTTAGAAAGTATACTAAATATGGGTCCCAAGGCAAAAGACCTGTAAGGGAGAGGACTTGCCCGGGGTCACAGAGTTAGGAAGTGTGTGAGGTAACATTTGAACGCAGGACCTCCCATCTCACCAGGCCAGGCATTCTAACCATTGAGCCACTAGCTGCCTCCCCCACCCCCTCCCAATTTATTTCATGACCCACTTCTGACATAGACGAGCTGTGTGACTCTGGACAGGTAACTTGATTTCTCTGTGCCCTGGGCAACTCTCTAAGTCTGTGTCTTAATAAAATCTCAGGTCTGGAGCCTGTTTCCATCCTTTTATTATGAAATGACTGGAAGATTGACAGAGGTGATTTCTAGTGTACAGTATGACCTTGGGTAAACCACCCAACTTCTCTGCATTGGACTTAGAAGATCTTTGATCTAGGTCTAAGATTCTCTGATTTTTTTTTTTTAAAGGACTCATTGAACACAAATCTGAGCAAGAGCCTGCTTTGTTCTGTTTCATTGCTCTAAAGAGAATTGATTGTCTTCCAAAGGAAAAGGGAGATCCAGAAGAGGAGGTATTTGGAGCTGTTTATCCCCAGGACCCAAGGGGTAGACCTAGAAATCTGCCGGTCCTGAGGGAGCATCTCAGCCTCCCAACCAGTGTCTTCCAATAAACTGTTGATTGAGAGGGAAGTCTTTCTTAAAGAGAGAAGTGACCCAGAGAATGTAAACTGGAGATGAGTGCTGGGTGGTAGACGCCAACCTGAAGCCCTTTCCAGGACCAGAAGCTTTTAAAATCTGTGTTGCAGAGTTTGTTCACTGATCTCTAGTAATTCCCCAAGTTAAGGAAGGCCCTTAAATATCCTGGGGGGCTGCTGGTGGAGCTAATTGCCTTTGGCTTGCAACTATGTATCTGGCGAGCTTTTGGCATTGGGGTGGGGGCGTAGTGGTTTGGTGGGTATTAATTAATTGGTGTATTGGAGTGGGAGGGCAGGGCAACGAACAACTACCTAACCATTCAGGAAAAGAACTGTCCTTTGAGGAGCTTGTGACCATGACTGTGACCTGCCAAAGGAGGCTTCCTACCTATTGATGGGAAGGAAACGGAAATTAGATCACCTGGGAAATAAGAGGTTTGTTTGTTTCAACTTTTATTGTTTGTAGGTGTTTGGTCTAAATGAAAACAGAGGCTCTCTGGAATAAAACAGGGAAAGGATTTTCTGATTTACTTTATCTGCTAAGGCTATTTCTATAGGTTAATGCAATCCAATTTATGGGTCTCATTTAAATTTCTCATGGAAAATAGTTGGAGAAAGAATATATATTTGTGTAAATACAAATTACCTGTTTCTGTGTGAATGAATCAACAAGCATTTATTAAAGGCATAGTAGATAAGAGTGTTGGGTTTGGAGTTAGGAGGACTTGAATTCAAATGTGACTTCAGAATTTAGCTGTTGTGACCCTGGGCAAGTCACTTAACCCTGTTTGCCTCAGTTTCCTCATCTGTAAAAAGAGCTGGAGAAGAAAATGTCACATCTAGAATACTTGCTCCCCCCACCCCCAAAACCCCAAATGGGGTTAGAAAGGATCAGAAATAAGATCTAGTCTGAGAGCACAGAGAAATCAAATAGAGGGAGTTTCCTTATCTGTGTTTGCTATGTCAATGAAGTCATAAATCCAGTCCCTATTCTTACCCCTACAGACAAGCATTATAGCAGAGGGAAGTCAAGAAAGATGTGAAAATTCTGAGCAGATAACCTAACCCTTCAGCCTACAGAATTCTCAGCGCAAAAATATAAAGGAGGAAAGAGGAAAACCATTCTTAGCAGCTGCTAGTAGGAGTGAAAAGCACACCTGTCTAAGCCTTAAGGGTGGTCACCTACAGAGCTATCAGGGAGCATAGAAAAGAGAAAGGAAGAAACTGGGAAGCCCTGCAGGATGGACAAATGGGGGCTATTGAAAGAGAAAGGAAAACCAAATCCCCACTGATATGGAGATTTGGGGCTTGGCCAGCCTCCCCCCACTCCACACCCCCTCCCTGACCAAATTGGCTGTGATTTTCAGGTCATAGAGAGGTCACCAGGGACTGGGGGAAGTATCTGACAGTTTTAAATCTGTGGCTATTGGGGACAATTAAAGGTTTGTTTAAGTATTTGAATTGGGGAGAGGAAATAAATCTGCAGGGAGGTCTGGCCTCTGGATCTGGTTCACAGAAGGATAGATTTAGAGATGGAAGTAACTTCAGAGGTCATCTAGTTCAACTCTTATTTTACAGAAAAGGAAACTGAGGCCCATAGAGACTGAGTGACTACCCACAGCCACAATTGAAGTCCCAAAGATCAGGGGATCCCTAATAAAGCCCTAGCTTATATCCTAAAAGAGGCTTCTTTTAAGAAGAAGAACTGTCTAGATTTTATTTTAGTTTGGCACTTATTTATAAGAACCAGTAAGGAACAGGAGAAGAGAGCTGGATCTGGAGTCACAGGAAGACATTAGTTCAAATCTCACTCCTCCAACTTACTACCTCTGTGATTTGGGAGAGTAACTCCAACTCCCTGTACCTCAGTTCCCTCATCTGTAAAAAGAGGATAATAACATCACCTACTTTCCTAGGCTTATTGTGAGGACTGAATGTGATGAAATACAGAATTGTGTTTCTTAAGCCTTAAACACTTGTGAGGTCTGAATGTGATGAAATACAGAATTGTGTTTCTTAAGCCTTAAACATTTAATATAAATGTTAGCTCTTATTATTAACAGGAGAGAATAAATTGTACGATTAAAACTGCAAGACCAATTCATTTATGATTTAAAAAACGAGTGGAAGTACATGAGCTCTTTAAATCCATAAATACCTCATTTTGAATGAGTTTTTTTTTTTGAAGGCAGCAGAAAGAAATTCAGTGGGATATACTTTTGTTGTTGAGTCATTTCAGTTGTGTCCGACTCTTAGTGACCGTGTTTAGTGTTTCCTTGGCAAAGATATTTCCTTCTCCAGCTCATTTTAGACATGAGGAAACTGAGGAAAATAAGATTAAGTGACTTGCCTATGGTCACAAAGCTAGTATGTGTCTGAGGTTGGATTTGAACTCAGGTCTTCTTGACTCAAGACCCAGTGCTCTATCTACTGTTCTTCTTAGCTGCCCTAATATAGTTCTATTATAGTTTTAGTCAATTTTGTGAATATCACAAGATGAGGTATAATCTATTAATGAATAGACATTTATTAAGTGACTACTATGTACCATACTCTGAGCTAAGCTCTGGATAAACATTGGGAAATTTGGGAAAAAATTGGGAAATCTCTATTTCCTACTGAGTCCTTCATCAAGGATGCTTTTAATGAATCTGTAGGTTATACTCCCAAAGATATAAAATTAATATGCACTTCTTCTTTTAAAAAAAAAAAACATTTGGGGGCAGCTGGGTAGCTCAGTGGATTGAGAACCAGGCCTAGAGACGGGAGGTCCTAGGTTCAAATCCGGCCTCAGCCACTTCCTAGCTGTGTGACCCTGGGCAAGTCACTTGACCCCCATTGCCTAGCCCTTACCACTCTTCTGCCTTGGAGTCAATACACAGTATTGACTCCAAGATGGAAGGTAAGGGTTTAAAAAAAATTTAATTAATTATTTTTTTGGTTACAAATAGAAACAATTTTTGACAATTGTTTTCTTGACATTTTAGGATTTAGTGTAGAGGGTGTTCTATGAACTCTTTCACTTTCTATTTTTCCCACTTATTTAAGAACATCAGGGCAGTTTTCTTGGATAATTTCTTGTAGTATGATGTCAAGATTTCTGTTTATTTCTGGGTTTTCAGGTAGACCAATGATTCTCAAATTGTTTTTTCATGATCAGTTTTCCTGATTTGTCATCTTATCAGTGAGATAGTTTGTTTTCTTCTATTTTGTCAGTCTTTATTCATCCTTGCTGTTTTGCAAGATCATTGTATTCCAATTGCCCAATTCTGGTCTTTAAGGACAGGTTTTCCTTTTTGGTTTGGTCTATCTTGCTTTTCGTGACTTCCAGCTGTATCTCCAATTGGGAGTTCTTGTCCTTTAGACTGTTATTTTCTTTTTTAACTATTTCCCACTTTTCATGCCAGAAGGCTTCCATAATTTTGATAAGCTCCAATTTAAATTTTTCAAGACCTTGTGGCCAATTTCCTTTTTTTTTTTTAGGAAGGCTTTGGTGCATTTATTTGTATTCCCTCTTCTGCTATTTCCTCTGTAGTCTGGATTTTTCCTTTGTAAAAATTATCCAGGGTCAACCCCTTCTTGTTTTTCTTGGTGTTGGGAAGTTGTTCCTGGGTACTGTTTGCCATCACTATGGTGGGGTTTTTTTTCCCCCCTTTCCAGTCAGAAGTCTGAGTGAAGAGGGTAGGCTCTCTGTGTATGGAGCTATAGAGCAAGGTTTTTGCCTGAGGCCACCTTTCAAATCTCTGCAGCTTCTACTATTTTCTGCCTTTCTCTGCGCTATCTCCTTGCAGATGCCCAAGGTCAGCGCTCTTCAACCTGTTGGGGTTTCAGGTCTAGCTGCCCTCAGGGGTAGGTCTTTGGTGGTCTTAGTCAGCTGCCAAGGACCTAGAGGTGACCCTCACTCACTCACTGATTCTAGCGCACTCTGGCTCTGACTCTGGCTCTATAGGTGTGGTGGGGGAGGGTAGGTCAGCTTGTGGTTTTGTGGAAGCTTTTTCACCCCCTTATAGTATGGAGATACCAAAATCCCATGTACCTTCCATGCTGTGCCCTACTGTGGAGTCCCTTTGTTTATATGAATTTGGGGTTTTTTCTTGCCTTTTGAGGTAGTCTATATTGGTAGGTGGTGAGGAGAGGAAGAGTCCTGGGTCTACACTGCTGCCATGTTTACCTGGAAGTTCCAAATTTCTCTTGACATTTTAGGATTCAGATCTTCACTCTCTTTCTCTTCCTTCCTTCTCCAAGATAGTAAATAGTCTGATATAGATCATATGAGTGCTTTTATACATTACTTATTTCCATATTGCCCATGCTATGATAGAAGACACATATCAAATATGTAATTAAAAAAACTCACAAAGGAAATAAAGTAGAAGATGGCATGCTTTGATCTGTAATCAGACCCCAATAGTTCTGTAAAATGGAGATTTGAACCCCAGACTTCAATCCCTAGAAGTCCTTGGCAGTTCCCAGAATTCCCTAAAATCTTACCTGAGTCCTCACAGGGGCCAAGAACACAATTTGTATTTAAACTGACTCTCTGCCTACTTTGGCTCTCTCTCTGCTTCCACTTCTGAGCACACGTGTCTATCTATAAGGCAGCCAAGATGTAGGTTGCACATGCTTTCTTATTTTGTATTTTCTTTATTTCTTAATTCTAATAATCTTTAATAAACCTCTAAAAATATAACTCTTTTGGTAGAGAAACTAATTTCAATTTAACAGTTCCTTCTTTGGGGGTACATGATTTTTTTTTAAACCCTTACCTTCCATCTTGGAGTCAATACTGTGTATTGGCTCTAAGGCAGAAGAGTGGTAAGGGCTAGGCCATGGGGGTTAAGTGACTTGCCCAGGGTCACACAGCTGGGAAGTGTCTGAGGCCAGATTTGAACCTAGGACCTCCCGTCTCTAGGCCTGGCACTCAATCCATAACATTTTTATAATGAGTCCCTTGTAGATATCTTGGGAACTTGTTTTGCTGATAATGGTTTACTCCTTTGTAGTTGGTCGTTATATAGTATTTCTGTTATCGTATACATGATTTGAATGCTTCTGCTCACTTCACTTTGCATCAGTTCATATAAGTCTTTCCAGGTTTTTCTGAACTTATCCTGTTCATCATTTCTTATGGCACAATAATATTCCATTACAACCATATACCATAACTTGTTCGTTCGTTCTCCAAAGAATGGAGAATCTCTCAGCTTCCAATTCTTTGTCGCTACAGAAAAAACTGTTAAAAATATTTGGGTACAGGTAGGTCTTTTCCTTCCTATCTCTGATCCCTGGGATACAGACCCAGTAGTGATGTTGCTGGGTCAAAGGTTATGAATAGCTTATGGCCCTTTGAGCATGGGGCCATATTGCTCTCCAGAATGATTGTATCCATTCGTAGTTCCATCAACACTGTTCAATATGTACTTCTTAAAGGAACTTAAAGTTTTTTGAGAGTTTTTTGTTTGAAAAGAAAAAGTCAGTTGTTTCATTTACTAATTCTGGATGTTTTAACTTCAAATGCCAAAAAAAGCTTTGCAATCTTTATGTGTTTTTGTTGATAAAACACCTCCTCAAACCAGCAACTCACATGAGATGCCATTTTGGCGAACTCTCTGCTGATGTAGACCAAATAGCAGCTTTAATCAGCATATACCTGCTGACAAAAATGAGATCTCTGCTTCATTTCAGGGAAAGGATCATATTCAACTCCAGCATTATTGCCAGGCACAGGCAAATCTGAAATAGTCTGGCTCTGCCCCATATTAGCTGTGCGACTTTGGGAAAATTGAGTTGGATTAGGTAGTCCCTTCCAGCTCGAAGTCTTTGAAGACCATAGATTTCATGTCCTTATTGCCATATTTTGGTGAACTAACTCAAGCTGCCTTGTATAATTTTCATTCATTTTATTTTAAAGTACTTTAATTAATTTGATTTCAAAGCACCTCTGTTTAAGCATACCCACCCCAAGATCAGTCTCTTCCTAGATAGCCATTTCTTCTAAAAGGAAAGAAGAAAAAAGCAGGTCAGCAAAAACAACCAACCCTTTTAACTTGGTGTCAGATAGGAAACAGTGTCATAGATTTGGAAATATTCTCAGGGGACATCTCGCCCAACCCTCTCATTTTACAGGTGACAAAATTGAGGTCAAGAGGGGAAGTGACTTCCTCTAAAATGTACAGCTAGTATTGGAAAGGAAGAAAATAAATATTTATTAAGCACCTACTATGTGCTAGGCATCTCATTTGATCTTCACCACAGTTCTTGGAAGTAAGTGCTATTATTGTCTTCATTAAAAACAAAAACAAGAACAAAAAACCCTTTACCTTTCTTTCAGTCTTAAATTCGATGCTAAGTATTGATTCTAAGGGAGAAGAGCAATAAGGGCTTGGCAATGGGGGTTAAGTGACTTGTCCTGGGTCACACAGCTAGGAAGTGTCTGAATCCAGATTTGTTCTCAGGACCTCCCATCTCCCATCTCCAGGCGTGGATTTCTATCCACTGAGTCACCCAGCCACCTTGCACACAGTAATTAATATAGATTGAATCTCTCTGTCTCTCTGTCTCTCTCAGTTCTTTCTCTTTTTCTCAGTTTTCTCCCTCAGTTCTCTCTGTCCCTCTGTCTCTGTCTGTCCCCCCCTTTGTTTCTTCTTCTCTCTGTCTCCCTTTGTCTTCCTGTCTCTCCTCCCCGCTCCAGTCATCAATCTACTTCCATTTATCAATCACCTATCTTTCTCTCTATTGACCTGTCCCA
This sequence comes from Monodelphis domestica, assembly GCF_027887165.1. Classification (NCBI taxonomy): domain Eukaryota; kingdom Metazoa; phylum Chordata; class Mammalia; order Didelphimorphia; family Didelphidae; genus Monodelphis; species Monodelphis domestica. The sequence continues at coordinate 72,090,502 of NC_077231.1, read as the reverse complement.
ACTGTGCCTACTTTCAGAGTTGCTCCCTCTCAGTTTTTACTCACCCAGAATACTCACCAAAAATATTAGGAAAATCAAACCTGCCAATGAGGACATCCAACTTGAACAACGCTCATCTTGCTGTGAACTAGGATCTTGGGACAATGGGGCTTCCACAGTCCTCCACAAGCATGCACAGCTGAATGGAAGTCCACTGGGAGAGACAGTTAGCAGATCTTTCTCTCAGAGAGAAATGCCTTTCAGATCCATGGGAAACTTGATAGTCATAGGCTTGTGCCCCTGAAATAAGCTCTTTTGGGAATTTTCTCAAGCTAGCCCTGTCTCTTGACAAGAGGGGCCCCTAAGTTTGTTCTCAGAAGCTGCTTCACTGATTCCCATGAGCCTTGTTTCCACACAGATGGTTTGGGTTAATTTAATTTGGTAGGAGGTGGCACTGAGTCAGCCAGCCAGCCAGCTTTTTCTGGGTACATTAGTAGAGGCAGACAAGAAATGTTGGCCTGGCCAAGTGGATAGGTCCAGGGATGAAGGCTAACAGATGTTTCACTGGTCCCCAAAAGCTAAAAGACTTTACCTACAGGAAGGTCTCTAGTACATTTCATAGGATCTTCATGGAGGAAATAAGGGAGACCATGAGGAGAATCCTGTAGGATGAGAGCATAAATAGCAGAGCTCAGAGCTGGTGGAGTTCCCCCATAGAAAAGATCAGGGATCCAAGGAAGTCAATTGGAATAGACACCCTAAATTAAAGCTATAAACCTTAGTGCTTTTAGCCTTGATCTGGAGAGCTAGCAAGAGAGGGGAAATATGAATGAGTGATAGGTCTGGATCAGTTCTTTAGCTTGGACCAACTTTTGAAGCAGGGCAGCTAGATGGCACAATGGACAGAATGATGGATCTGGAGTCAGGAAGACTCATGTTCCTGAAATCGAAATTTACTAGCTGTGTGACCCTGGGCAAGTCACTGAATCCTGTTTAGCTCTGTTTTCTCTTTTATTAAATCAGTTGGAAAAGGAATTGGCAGACCACTCTAGTATCTTTGCCAAGATCATGAGTAAGTTATTCTTTTGTTGTTGTTCTTAACTAAATATTGGTTCCAAGGCAGAAGAGAGCAAGTTACTCTTGTCCTCAATTTTCTCAGCTATAAAATGGGGATAATAATACTTTCAGAATGTACTTTTGAGAGAGCAAATTTGAAAGAAATAACATATTTGAGCTGGAAGGGCCACTAGCCCACTCCCTTTATTTTATAAATGAGCAAACTGAGGCTCAGAGGTGATAATTGACTTGTCTGATGCTATAATAAAGAGAAGCAAAGATGGCATTTAAGCCCACTGATTCCAAATCTGGTAAGCTTTCCACTTACAGCTCTCTACTTGACTTGCTGAGAGAATGTACAAAAAGGGCTTTGTAGACTTTAAAGCCTCTTCAATATGTTGTTATTCAGAAAAATGAATTGAAAGGGGGCAGCCAGGTGGCTCAAGGGATGTGGATTCTGGAACACCTGAGTTCAAATTTGACCTCGGATATTTCCTAGCAGTGTGACCCTGGGCAAGTCACTTAACCCCCCCCCCCCCCCCCCATTGCCTAGCCCTTACTGTTCTTCTGCCTAGGAAGCCATACACAGCATTTGTTCTAAGACAAAAGGTAAAGATTTAGAAAAAAAAGGGAGTTGATCATACATAGCAATATACTGAGTCATGTTAGGTCAGGGTCTCCAAGGTACCACCATCTATTTGATTCTTCAGGAAATGACATTCCAGGTAGGACGCATATCCCTTGATCTATTCCAGGTCAGTAGCATACTTATTCCCCAGGCATCCCCTAGTTCTAATTCTGGGGGCCAATTATTGGTAGTGTTCTTTCTGTCCTCATCATGAGCATTCCTTCTTTATCTCATATTTTCTTTGCCTGTACTTATAATCAATGATAGGAGCTTATGGGGTGAGGATTATTCAGAAATCTCATGAAAGCACTTTTTCCTGGCTGTCACCTCCTGAAGCTCATCTTCTTATTTAAAAAATATTTATAATTACATTTATATAATATTTATAAAATTATACACAGTAGTCTGATATTTATATAAATGTAAAAATATATTTATGTAATAATTATAAAATAATATATGTGATAAGCATTTTATAATTATTATCTCATTTGATCTTCCCACAAATCTGTGAGTAAATGCTATTATTAGCCCCATTTTATAGTTGAGAAAATTAAAATTAAATAAAAATTTTTAATGTAATAAAATTTAAAATTAAATTTAAATTAACATATTAAAATATAGTTGAGAAAAAAAGCAGACAGAGGTTAAAAGATTTACCCAAGGCCATACAGCTAGTAAGTATTCAGGTCAAATTTGAACTCAGGTCTTCCTGATTTCAGGTACCATCTGGGGCATCATCCAGATGCTTCCAGAACTAGTTAGTAGCAATAACAACAATTAAAAACAATAATGCCAGCTAGCATTTATGTAAGGTTTGTTCTTAAACCTTTACTTTCCATCTGTACATTGGTTCCATGGCCAAAGAGTGGTAAGGGCTAGGCAATGGGGGTTCAGTGAATTTCCCAGGGTTACACAGCTTGAAAGTATCTGAGGCTGGATTTGAACCCAGAATTTACCATCTCTAGACCTGGTTCTCTATTCACTGAGCCACCTAACTGCTCTTTGTATAAAGTTTTAAAGTTGGCAAAGGTTTATTTACACTATCTCAGTTGAGGGAATTCAATGGCAGGGGATAGAGTGTTGGGTCTGGAGCTGGGAAGATCTGAATTCAAATCTAACGTCAATACTTACTAGCTGTGTGACCTTGGGTAAGCCATCTAACCTTTGACTGCTTTCATTTTCTCAACTGTAAAATGGGGGTAATAACAGGCCCCCCCCCCGGGGGGGCTTTTGTGAATATCTGATGAACTTATCTTAGCACAATGTATGGCACATACTAGTTGCTGTATAAATGCTTCTTCCCTTTCCATATTCGAGCCTTCAGTCAGGTCTCAGATCCTGTCCACACTGCTATTGCTCTGACCACCTTCTGTAGAATTCTACAGAATCTACTTTCCTTCTCTGGAAGCATCATTTTATTTCCGTTGTCTCTTTAGGTTTTCCAACCCCTCCCAAATAACCATGGAAATGCATCTTCATTCCCATCACCCTCTTCAGAGAGGGCTTAAAAAAGAGCAGTGCCTGGGCATCTTGGTTGAGGTTTTTCTCTGGGTTCCTGTGTCCTTGCTGGAGTGTTGTTACCAGCAAGGAAATAGCATTTGAAAAAAGAAATGCAAAGGAGGAGAGTGGCCTCACTGCCAGACGCTGTGCCCAGCGGTTGTGAAGACCGGGTTGAGATCTGGTAAACAGTTCTTTGAATGAATTTTTTACAGGGAAGAACAATAACTGCAGAGAGAGGAAAAGCCCCACCCCACCGCCCTCCCCAGTGCCAGCTCCCTCTGAGGGACCAGGAAGAGAAGTGGTTGGACCACTAGGTTGGATGAATCTTCTGCTGCAATCTGTTGTGCTTTTCTAACAGGACTGGGGCGACTTAAACAGTGTGTCCTTTGTAAGGCACATTAAAAGTCCTTCTGCCTTTTTTTTTTGGGGGGGGAGGTGAGGGGGTGTCCCTCCGTTGCCACTCCATTCCTTTCTGCTTCTCTGCCCTGTCTGTTCCTTCCTTATATGGCCATCTCGGAAGTCCAGGAATTTGGATGTGATGGGAAAGGGTAATTCAGCCTGGGCTCCATGACATTCATGTCAGGCAGGAGATGCCTGGGGGTTACCCTGCAGCAGATAAACACGAAACAGACATCTGCTGCCTTCTGTTGGCTTGTTCATTAGAGTCTCCTGAAATGCCAGTGCCTAAACGGTCACGGACCAATGGACCGAACAGTATGGGCATCTCTCCCTTCTCTTAGGTCTTTCTTTAAGCTATATACATAGGCACACTGGGCAAGCCACTCAATTCTGTTTGCCTCAGTTTCCTCATCTGTAAAATCAGCTGGAGAAGGAAATGGCAAAACGAGTCAGTATTTTTGCCGAGAACACCCCAAATGGGGTCAAGAAGAGTTGGATGCAACTAAAGAATCACAACAGATGCTAATGAAGAGCTCCAATTTTGTATTCCTCTTCACATTGCAAAGAAGGCTCCTTTTTTTAATATCATTTGATCTTCATACCAAACCTCTGAGGTAGGTAGGGCATCTCTGGTTCATTCCTTGGAAGTTTGAGGCACTGAAGGGAAAACCAGACTGCTAAGGAATAACCAAGATAGCCACACAGAACTCAATTCTCAGCTCCTGGTCTTGGGCAGTTTTTGCTTTTTCCCTTCATTTCCAAATTGGACTCCATGGTTGGTGAGGAGGAAATTTGCCATCTTTATTGCAAAGTTTCAAATCACCTTTTGCACCTCAACAGCAAATAAGCTTTGCATTTTTGAATGGAGTGAAACATGAACATAAGCTACAATGAACACTTTTCCAAAATGAAATTCTTCCACTCAAGACTACAAAAATGGAAGAAGAGGGCCAGTGCAGTGACTCAGTAGCCCTAGAGTCAGTTCTAGAGACATTGGTTCCAATCTGACCTCAGATATTTCCTAGCTATGTGGTTCTTTTTAAGTCATGTAACTCCCCATTGCCTACTGCTCAGCTCTGCCTCAGAACCAATTCACAGTGTTGAGTATAAGAAAGAAGGTCAGGGTTTTTTTTTGGGGGGGGGGGATGGAAGCAGAGTGCTAAACGTTGATTTTATTTGCTTTTCAGCATTTTATCATAATCCTGCTCTTTTGACTGAACTTGGTAGAATTTACAATGTAAGCAAAAAGTAGCCCTCTGACAATAACAGCGAAAAGGATCTATTTTACAAGGAAGAAAGGAAATGTGTGGGGAGGAGGTGTCACAATCAGACTTCCCTAGGGCTGCTTAAGAAACCCAGGATGTGGAGCTGTCCCACCACTTTCTTTTTTCTTTTCAAGTTTTATTGATGTGTTTTTGTTTTTATATTACAAACATTTACAGATGATTCCCACTTCCTGAGAGGTCTCTTAAAACAAAGTAAACAGTTAATTAATGATGTGAATGAAACGAATAGTACACTGACCTCATCTGAAAGTGCCTGTACCATTTCACAACTGTGGCATCTCCTTTGTTGTTGTTCGGTTGTTTCAGTTGTGTTTGACTCTTTGTAACCCCATTTGGGGTTTTCTTGGCAGAGATACTGGAGTGCTTTGCCATTTCCATCTCGAGCTCATTTTACAGATGCAGAAACTGAGTTAAACAGGGTTAAGTGGCAACTAGCCCAAAGTCAATCAACTAGTAAGTGTCTGAGGCTGGATTTGAACTCATGTTTTCCTGACTCCTGGCTTGGTATTTTATTTACTTCACCACTTAGCTGTTCCATAGTATTCCCATTCCTATCCATTAAAAAAAAAAAAGACAGAAGTCTATTTTCTGTCCTCTCCAGCCTCACTCCATTGAGGAAAAAAAGGAAAGTAAATTTCATGTAACAGATATAGATAATCAAGCAGAACAAAACTATAGTTTCCTCTATTGTCCTCATTTTACAGATAAGGAAACTAAGATAGTTTCATATATATGTTCACATATATAGATTTATAAATATAAACAAATATATTTATATCTTTATCAATCTCTGTCTCTATTGATCTCCATCTCTTTCTCCACCTGTTTCTGTTTATAGATCTATCATTCTATTTATCATTTTATCTATTAATTATTCTATCTATCTATCTATCTATCTATCTACCTACCTACCTACCTACCTATCTATCTTTCTATTCCTCTACCTACCTATCTATCTATCTATCTATCTATCTATCTATCTATCCACCCACCCATCTATCTATCTATCTATCTATCTATCTATCTATTCATCCATCCATCATCTATCTATCTATCTATCTATCTATTCATCCATCCATCTATCCATCTATCTATCTATCTATCTATCTATCTATTCATCCATCCATCTATCCATCTATCATCTATCTATCTATCTATCATATATTTGTCTGTCTATTCATCCATTCATCAGATTCTGCAGCCTAAATCTGTCACTTCTCTGTCCTGGATAAAATGTTGTGTCCTTGATCTTCCAAAATCATGAATGGTCATTGGGTTGATTATAGTCTTTTAGCTTTCAAAGTTCTTTGTTTCCCATAAATATCTAAGTTTGACATTATATTATAATAACTTAGAAGAAATAATTCAAACATTTTGAGACTTCACATTTTTTTCTATTTCTCCAAACATTGATCAAATATCTCCTTGATGTTGAGTACTAGTTTAGGTCCTTAGGAAGATACAAAGTTTAGAAAAGGCATATTTCCTGTTTTGGAAATTCTATGCATATCACTTCCCAGGAGATAACAGGGAGTCATTGGAATTTATTGTGTGCCTGTAGGGGAAACAGTCTAAGAAAGTCTCTGGTGGTGGAGTGGAGGATGAAGTTGGTGTGGAGAGAGCTTTGTTCCTGGGAGAGCAATCAGAAGACTGTTGCAATAGGATAGGACCAAGGGGATGAGAGTCTGTATGAGGGGGTGATTGTGAGTGGAGAGAAAGCGACATACACAAGAGATAGTACAAATGAAGAAAAGACAAGATTTTGATGTTAATTGGGTATGTGGAGTGAGTGGAGAGAAGATAACACTGAGTCTGCAAGCCAAGGTGACTTGAAGGATAGGCGGATGGGAACACCAGTAAAAGCAAAGTACAGAGGTGGGGTGAGTTTTGGGATAAAGAATAGAGTTTTGATTTGCTGAGTTTGAGATGCCAATGGATATCGAGTTCAAGATGCCTACAAGGAAGCTGTGATATCGAATTGAAGTTCCAGAGTGAGGTTAGGGCTCATGGCTCCATGTGTCATTGCTTTCAGATTATAATCGAACCCTTTGGAGCTGATGAGATCACCAAGAGAGATAGGAGAGAGCAAAAAGGGGAAGAGAAGAGGGCATAGGACAGAGCATTGGGGGACACCACTGGTTAGTAGAAGGGACAATGGATTCCAATCTTTCTTTCTTCTTCCTTATTAAATACCAGCAGTTTCAAAAATCCCCAGTGCAAGAGGCAGCCAGGAGGTTTAGGGAATTTAGAACCAGGTCTAGAATCAGGAGGTCCTGGGTTCAAATGTGACCTCAGACACTTCCTAGCTATGTGATCCTAGGCAAGTCACTTACTCCTCATTGTCTAGCCCTTTCCACTTTTCTGCATTGGAACCAATACACAGTACTGAGTCTAAGGTGGAAGATAAGGATTAAAAAAAATAAATTCCAGTATAGTCTTAAGCTTTAATACTTCCAGAAATATAACTACTACAGACTTACAAAGAAGTCCTTTGAAAGTTTACTTATTTTATTTTACTCGTATTTGGTGTGAATTTTGTGAAATACATTTTAAATTTTAATTTGAAAAAAACAGGGCACCCTGTCTTACACCTCAAGGGTGACATTTTCACTTTTTTTTTTAAAACAACTAGATAATAACACCCAATTAGGGTAAAACCAGCTAATCCTCTCTTTCAGACCTGGAGGTAATTATGTGTTCAGGATCAACTAGGGGAACTTCAGCCTTGCCATTATCAAAGCATTATCAAAGGCAGAAGGGGTCCTCTTGCTTGGCCACCTTAAATACCTGATCTGTCTCTGTTAGGCTTTTTTCCTTGTGGAGTCATGTCAAAGCTGTCATGTATGCATCATAATGTCATTCTTTGGAGAATTTAAGGCTGGCATTACGAATGGGACCCTTTCAAGCCCTGGGCAGCTTCTAATGAAAATTTTTACCAACTTTGAAAATTGATTACAGTGATGCATATTGCCCAAGACAGTGGTCAGACTAAAATTTAATTTTAAACTCTTAATGTTTTAAAAAACTTAATAAATAACACATCAACAAATTTAAAATATGTCTGTAGCTTTTATGCTTTGGATGTTATTAACACTTAAAATTGCACTGAACCTTTTGGGATGTCCTGTATAATCAGATGCCAAGGTCCATTAACTTTTTTATTGATGCTTTTTGTTTTTTACAAGTCACTTCCTAATAAACATCCTAGCTCACTTACAGCAAAGGAAAACAGGCAAACCCAACTAATAGAGCAGAACGTATGTCTTAGCTGGGCAACATTTAGCACCATCTTCCCCTGCCTCTCTACCAAAGGGAAAGAGGCACATTTTATTATCTCTCCTTCAGACTAGGGTTCTGAACCTCTTTTTTTTTTTAATCATGGACCCACTTTGGCAATGGTGAACCCTATGTACCCATTCTCAGAATAAAGCTTTTAAATGTATAGAATAAAATGCAAAGGATCACAAAGTAAACCAGTTAGATTGCAATACAGTTATCAAAATATTTAAAAATACGGGCTCATAGAAACTAAACTAGGAACCCATGGTCCTCTGAGTTCCTTCCATCTCTTTTTCTCTGAAACCATTATAGTAACCATTCTTAAATCATGGCTCCTTACTGTATATAATGTAACCCCTGCTCCAGAGGCAAGCCTGGATCATTTAATTCAACTTTAAATACTTGTTTAGATTTTTAAAGAACCCCCTAAAGGGCAATATTTTCCAAATCAAGCCTGTCTATGGGTTTTGCTTTTTAATATCCACTTTGGGGCTAAAATCTTTCTTTTGGGAGGCCCCCCAACTAACTGCAGGAGAGCCCCCAGGAATAGCAGTGATGGACATAGGATTGGTGATGGGAATTGACTTGAAAGCATTTCAAACAAGAACAGCTCAATTAAAAAGAAAAATACTAAGACTTCTCCTTTCTTTGTTAAAAAGGAAAAAAAAAAGGAAATCTTTTGTGACCTCTGGTGCCATTTGACACCCAGGAGTGAGGAGGGGACTGACAACTTTACAGTTTTGAAAGGAACTCCAGTTCTTAGCCTCCATAACAACCTTTTAATGTTGGGTTTAATCCTCTTGCTCCCCAATTACAAGTCCTTCAACCATTACCTTAAGAGCAGAGGGAGGAAGCAAGGTGTATTATTACAGCCCCATCAGCCCTTAGTAGTTCCAATTTACCTCTTTCAGGCCCAGTCTGGGCAAAAGGTCTCATCCATTCATAATTTCCAGGAACCCAGAAGCCCATGAAAAGCATTGTAGAGCAGATCAGGCTGCCAGCAATCTGGCATTCACAGACAGGGGAAATCAGATGGGGCCATCCATTAACAGGTCAGTCAGGAGTCATTAGGACCTCCCTCCCTCCCTCCCTCCCCACCCCTTCCCTTGCTTTTTTTCTAATGCTGATGGGCCTTCTGTCATTCCTAGACACTGGGCTGTTCAGTATGTAATAGCCTGCTGGCATTCAGTCAGCTCTTCCTTTTTATAAGCCAGTGGAGACCAAGATAAGGCATTTGAACCTCAGGCTGCCTTCTGTCTGGCTACACCCTCAGTTTCTGGAACCCATATATATATATTTATTATTTTTTTAAGCCAACTAAACAGCCAATTAGGGTAAAGCCAGCTAATCTTTTCCTTGAGACCTGGAGGTCATTATGCATTCAGAATCAATGAAGGGGACCTCAGAGTCGCCATTATCAAAGCCTGAAGTTTTGAACTAAAGAGGAGGCCTTTGGATCAAGGCTTTGATGGAGGCAGACTCTGTTCCCTTAACAATTCTTCAATGATTTATTTCAGGGAGTACCAAATTGAATGACAGTCGAAATTTCCAAAGAAGGAAAAAAATGGACTTATAAAAATAAAAACATAATCAGACTGGTTTTGAGCCTTGGGGGGGGGGAGCATGGCTATGTGACTCATGGGATCCATGAGATAGGAATCATGAAATGCATTCTCTTCCTATGCTATTTCTATAGCCATGAAATGTTCATCTTTTGGAGCCGCTTATCTTCTTTCAAGGCTTAGTTTAAGTGAAATCTCCTACAGGAGACCTTTCCTGTGTAAGAAATTAAATTTAGGTTTTATTTAAATATGAAAGTTCTAAAGTAATATTGTGGTCACTGATTTAAAGATATTGTAACTTAAGTTAAAATGACTTTTAGTAGCTTTATTTTACAGAGGTAGCAAAAGTGAAAATGGAAAAAGGTAGCTAAAGAGACAGGTTTTAACAGGCCAACAACCCTTCTCTGGTGAAGCCCCCACGGGGGCTTCCCAACGTCTGGTGGTGTCTTCAGCTAGAGTTCCACCAACACAGCCTCCAACAAAGCCAAAGCAGGGATCTTGGGAACCACTCTCTCCAGAAGCCAGGAAAGGAAGTCCAACTACTCACCCACCCAAGATGAACTCCAAAGGAGAAGACCAAAGGCCAAGTCCCAAGGAGAAGTCTTCCAACATTGAAGTCCAAAGGGGAAGATTCAGGAACAGTCCTCTAAGAAGCAGTCCAAGAGCCAAAATCAAAAGTCCAAGGTCTCCTCAACAGGAAGTTCAGGACTTTTTATAGACCTTTTTCCATGTCACTTCTGTCCCTTCCTCCACTTTACAGGCACCAACTGCAGTCTTTCAATTTGCCCAACACTGCCCAGAGGCAGGGAAGTGGCCTCTGGAGTTGTCACCCACTTTAGTAAGTGACTTGTGAACTCTCTCACTTTAGTGTTAAGTAGGGGTATTTATGTTTTTGACTGATTAATTTAAAAATTGCTGACGGATAGAAAAAAGAAAGTTTGATTCACTCTCCATACCTGATACCCCCAATTATATTATTATTGTTATAATATTATTATTATTATGTTAAACCCCTTGTTGCATTGTATATATATTCTATTTAACTATTTATGCACATAAAAAGAAAATGCGTGTATATACATACATATATTTACACATATACATACAGATAAACATATATGTAATATATATCAGTTCGATGGTGCAGTGGATAGAGTCCCTGTCTTAGAGCCAGGAAAACTTCTCTTCCAGAGTTTAAATCTGGCTTCAGATACTAGCTATGTGACCTTGGCCAAGTCACTTAACCCTGTTTGCCTCAGTTTCCTCATCTATAAAAATGTACTGGAGAAGGAAATGGCAAACCACTCTAGTATATTTACCAAGAATATCCCAAATGGGCACAGGGAGAGTCAAATGTGACTGAAAAATAAATGAAGAAAAATAAATAAAGAAGTGTGTATGTGTTTTTATGTACATATATAGTATATATATGTGTGTTTACATATACATACCCATAAACAGTATTCTTCATTTTCTATGTGTGTGAACATATATACATATATATATATAGTATATTTGTGCTTATTTGTATACACCCTACATATCTATATCTATGCAGTTTTCTTCATTGTGTGTGTGTGTGTGTGTGTGTGTGTGTGTGTGTGTGTGCCTTTATTGTGCCTGGGTACATATTGCTCCTCCCCAGTAGAAAGTATGCCCCTGGAGGGCAAGAACTATTTTGTTGTAGTCTTCATATCCATCCCCAACATCCAACCCAGGGTGTGGCACACAGTGGCACTTGAATGCTTCTGAAATGAATGAACGCAGAGGAATTTGCCCGTATTCGATCCCCATTGACAGGGCATTTCTGTATCCAGCTAATGAGATTTGTTCTAGGCTCCTAACTCTTTTTTTTTTTTCACACCAACTGTTGTCTAGCCACACCTCCCCCATCCTGTACTTGTGAAGTTGCTTTTTTGAAGCCAAGGGAAGAACTTGACATTTCCCTTGACGTTTCAGTAGACTTGGAGTCCAAAATGAATCAGCAGTGTGGCTCTGCAGCCAAGAAATGCTTATCAAATTTGCCCATTACATGCAGTGGGGAGGGAGGACTGGCACATAGGCTAGTGATGGAGTTAGAATCCCCAGATGACCAGATGGGCTCAAATGGGCCAAAGCCAATGAGATTAAACTTAATGGAGATCAATAGAAAGGCCGTCGTCATTTGTAATGACCAGATCAGCTCTGCAAGTCCAAGATGGGGGTTTGGGTGAGAATGATTAGATAACCTCTAGGAAGATCTGCAACTTTTAGTGGATTGCAAGCTCCGTATGAGTCAACAGGATGGCGTTCATGGCAACTAAAAATGCTACTTCGATTTAGACTTCATTAAGAGAAGTGTATTGTCCAGAACACAGGAAGCAATAGTTCTATTTTCCTCTGTCCTAGTTGGAGAATATCTGTAGTACTTTATTCAGCTGAAGATTCATATTTTAGGAAGAAAACGGACAAGCCAGAAAAGGGCGACCAAGATGATGAAAAGATTGATGAGAAGATTTAGGGTGGGACATGCTTTTTTTTCTTTTTTTAATCCTTTCCTTCTGTCTTAGAATCAATTCTGTGAATTGGTTCCAAGGGAGGCAATGGGGATGGGGTGGGGTGGGAGTAAGTGATTTGCCCAGAGTCACAGAGTTAGGAAGTGTCTGAGGACAGATTTGAAGCCAGGACCTGCCTGAGGACTTTAAGAATTTGGAGAGCTGTCATTTGGGAAAAAGAGTCCTGGGTGAAAATTACAGAGAAACATGTAGGTTTGTCATAAGTGAAAACATTCTAAGTGTTAAAACGATCCAAAAATATGGGCTTCCTCCAGAGAGAGAGGGTCTCTCCTTACCAGAGGTCTTCCAAACAAAGGCAGGGGACGCAATGGATTTTACAAGGTAGAAGGCATATTTGGGTACGGATGGGACAAAGGGATTTCTGATATCCCTGGCCCAGGAGCGTCTTCAGAGTTTTTTTTCTTGGCACAGTGCCTGGCACATGGGAGAAAGTAATTAGATCCTAGGCTGAAAGAGAAGTCTAGAGTCCAAGATCGTAGATGTGAGACTCCTATTAGGATTTGCCCTGTTCAGAGCACACCTGGAGGACAGTGACAAGGTCTGGCTGTCACATTCTAGAAGAGATATCATCACGCTGAATCAAGTCCAAAAAAGGGCAAACAAGACAGTGAGAAGACTAGAGACCATGCCACAGGAAAGATCTGATGAAGAAACTGTGGATGTTCAGCCCAGAAGAGAAAGCTTAGAGGGAGATGTTTTTTGAAGGGCTATCCAATGAAAGAGGGATTACACTTATTTTCCCTGACCACAGAGGGCAGAACTTGGAATTATGGTTCAATCGTTTGCAATCATGTCTAACTCTTCATGACCTTGTTTTGGGGTTTCTTGGCAAGGATATTGCAGTAGTTTGCCATTTCCTTTTCAATCTCATTTTGCAGATGTGGAAACTGAGGCAAACAGGGTTAAGTAACATGTTCAGGGTCACACAGCTAGTAATTGCCATTTCTTTCTTCTGTTTGTTTTATAGATGAGGAAATTGAGGCAAATGGGGTTGAGTGACTTGCCCAAGGTCACACAGTCAGGAGGTATCTGAGACCAGATTTGACCCCAGGAAGATGACACTTTCTGATTATAGACTTTACACTCTATGCACTGTGCCACCTTTCTACCCAGAACTAGAAGTAATAATAGAGAATTGCAAAGGGGCAGATTAAGGCATTATATAAAGAGAAACTCCCTAGTCATTAGATTTGTCCAGGTAGTCATCTAGCTGCTGCTCAAAGACTTCCAAAAGAGACGGTCAACCATTCCCCTTCGAAGCTATATGACTATCTGTTAGGGATGGTGTAAAAAGGACATCTGTTCAGGTATTGTTTGGAGCAGATGTGACCTTGGATAAATCACTTAGGTCACTGCTGATCTAATCCCACTGATCACTGCAGGAGTTTTAAATACTAGGAAATTCCCTATACAAGAAATTACAGGTCCAATTCAATACTCTATCCCAAATTGAATATTTGCTGGCTTTTCCTAAAATAGCTCAAAGTCCATAAAGTAGGGCCAGTAGCTTTTTTTTTAAACCCATAACTTCTGTCTTACAATTGATGCTAAACATCAGTTCCAAGATAGAAGAATAATAACTTTTCTCTAAAGGTTTTGTGAGGCTATGCCAGCCAAGTCCCTCGTTGGGTATAGCTGGTGGTATCTTAGCTTCTATTTAGTCCATATAGGAATAAAAGTAGGAATGCTCACCTAGTTTCCAGATTTGTCCACAAAGGACATTATTATTATTATTATCTTTAAAATATTATTTTAAAGGATATTATTATTATCTTTAAAAACTCTTGCCTTCCATCTTAGAATCAATACCACGAATTGATTCCAAGGCAGAAGAGTGGTAAGAGCTAGGCAATGGGGGTGAAGTGACTTGCTCAGGGTCACACAGCTGGGAAGTGGCTGAGGTCAGATCTGAATCCAGGACCTCCCATATCTCGGCCAGGTTCTCAATTTACTGAGCCATTCAGCTTTTCCTACACAAAGGATTTACCAAATAATGAGATGGGATAAGAACTGCCTTGCTGTAATTATTACCTTTATTATTGAGAGGGGGTGAGTGACTTCTCCAGAGTCACACAGTGATAATGAATGTCAGAGCTGGGAGCTGAATGCATCTCTTGCTTCTAAGACTTGATGCCCAAATAAGTGGTCATTTTCCTTACAGAGGACTCTTGTGAAAACCTGAAGAGATAAGCTGTGGTGGCAGAGTTGGCTACCCAGTCTTTAGATGCTTGAGGAAAAACATTTTAAAAAGTGGTGATACTTGGTGTGAGTGAGAGTTTTCATCAAGGACCTTGCTATTGGCCTCAGACACTTCCTAGCTGTGTGACCCTGAGCAAGTCACTTCACCTCCATTGCCTAGCTCTTACCAGTCTTCTGCCTTGGAACCAATTCGTGGTATTGATTCTAAGATGGAAGATAAAAGTTTTTAAAGATAATAAGAATATCCTTTGTGGACAAATCTGGGAACTAGGTGAGCATTCCTAGATCAATGCTCTTCTGCCTTGGAACTGATGCTTATTATTGATTCTAAGATGGAAAGTTAAGGGTTTAAAACAAAACAACAACAAAAAAAGAGCCCAGCTGCAGCCCCCCAAAACTCCTCCTTAGCAGGTTATCTATCTATCTATCTATCTATCTATCTATCTATCTATCTATCTATCTATCCATCCATGTATCTATCTATCCATCCATGTATCTATCTATCCATCCATGTATCCATCCATGTATCTATCTATCTATCTATCTATCTATCTATCTATCTATCCATCTATCCATCTATCCATCTATCCATCTATCCATCTATCCATCTATCCATCTATCCATCTATCCATCTATCCATCTATCCATCTATCCATCTATCCATCCATCCATCCATCCATCCATCCATCCATCCATCCATCCATCCATCCATCCATCCATCCATCCATCCATCCATCTATCTATCTATCTATCTATCTATCTATCTATCTATCTATCTATCCATCTATCTATCTATCCATCTATCTATCCATCCACTTATTTATTTATTCATTCATTTATCTATCTATCCGTTTATTTATTTTGTTAAACCCTTACCTTCCGTCTTAGAATTAATTCGGTGTATTGGTTCTAAGGCAGAAGAGTGGTAAGGGCTAGGCAGTAGGGGTTAAGTGACTTGTCCAGGATCACACAGCTGGGAAGGTTCTTAGGTCAAATTTGAACCCAGGATCTCCCATCTCTAGGCCTGACTCTCAATCCACTGAGCTACCCAGCTACCCCCTTAGCAGATATTTTAAAATGACTGAATTAATAAGTCGATACATGAGTGAATGAAAGAATCTAGGTTTAGTTAGTCAGTAAACATTTATTAAGTACCTACTACCTACCAGGCATTGTGCTTAGTGCCAGATGTACAAAAAAAGCACAGACAGTTCTTGCTTTTAAGGAGCTCACAGCCTAGTGAGAGAGAAGAATTATAGAACTTGTGACCTAAAAGAGACCTTAAAGTTCATCCGGCCCAAACTCCGGATTTTATAAATGAGTAAACTGAGACAGGAAAAGGGAAATGAAGAATTCGATTGGTATTCAAATCCAGGTTTTCCTATTTCATATCCAGCGTTCTATTCTTGATTCTAGTTACTTTCCCAGTCATAAGGGAGCCTATGATGAGAACCCAGACTAGTTCCATGAATATTATCCCAAATATCATGAATTATGTAGGACAAGCTGCATGTCTCTAAAAAGGGAATCTTCAAAATTGCTCTTTCTGCAGCCACCTAGACTTCAGCGCAGCTTCTCTTCCCCACAGATTGAAATCCCCTGAATAACCCCATCTCCACTGGAGCACAGGAGTTCCCATTCTATCCCACCTCCAGCATCCCCACTTCCTGGATTTTCCCAGTTTTCCCCACGACTCTAAAAGCTCCCAACTTCTACTTGGAGTCTCAGCATCACCCTGGAGGCTACCAAATCTATATATTTCTTCTTAGGGAAACATTAATATGCCAATAGCTTTTCTCCACCTTAATTACAGACTGGATGTTCCCCCGTCCAAAGAGATTTTCCTGGAATGGGTAGCCCCAGTCCCAGCCTTCATTCCCTTTAACTGTTCATGCATCATGTTTTTTATTTTCTCAAATTTTCTAAAAGGCTCCAGTTTCTTGTTGGGCGATTCACTAAGATTCTCCACTGCCAGAGGAGCTATAGACATGCACTGAAGGATGGCAGATATTGCCTGCATTAGGGCTAGTAAAGAGAACCAGAGTTTGAAAGCAGCCTGAGATAGGTACTGTGTGACCTTTGGTAAATCACTTAACTTCTGTCCTTTTCAAGTTCTTCATCTGTAAAAAGGGGATACATAATAAGAGTACCTGTCCCCTAGGGTTGTTGTGAGGATCAGATAATGACAAGTATTTGTAAAGTGCTGATCACAGTGCTTGGCACATATTAGGTGTGAGTTATTATTAATTATTGTGAGTTATCATTTATTATTACACTGGTTTGGATGAACTCATTCATGCACTGCTGGAAAGGTAAGTGAACCTAAAAAATGATTTCCCACAAAATTCAAACACATGTCAAAGAAAATACTTATTAGAGGTAGTTTTGTTTCTTTTTTTAAGTATTCATGGGATCTCCATCTCTCGCTCATGCTCTCCTCAGAACCAGAAACATTCAATTTTTTTGATAGCTTCGGAAAAGGTCCTCCAATGTCTTGTTTAAACAGCATATATTGTTTCTGGCTTACTTATTTTAAAAAGAACTTTAATTCTATATAATGAGAAGACTCACTGGAAAAGACCCCAATGGTGGGAAAGATTGAAGGTGAGAAGAGAAAGGGAGGGCAAAGGATAAGATGGTTAGATAGTACCATGGAACTCATGAACATGAACTTGGACAGACTTTGGGAGAGAGTGGAGGACAGAAGGAGCTGGTGTGTCAGGGCCATGGAGTCATGAGGGAGCAGACCTGAATGACTGATTGAACAATAACTTTAATTTAAAAAGGAGAGATTGGATTAACCTTAAAAAAATACTCAGGGAAAATGTGCTTATTAGTCCAGCAGAGTTCAATTTCTCAACTCATCTGGCTATTTGATTTTCTTTTTGCTAATGGCTTCATTTGTGTTTCTTAAGTGGTAATTTAGAAGATATTTTCACAAAATCTCAAATTGAAAGGATTGCCTGAGACTTCCATAATTCTGGGTAATAAGAAAGGTGGTATGGTACAGAAGAGAGTGCAGCTCTGCAGTCAGGAACACTGGAGGATCACATTTCTGCCCTTGCCACTAGTTTTATGACCACAAGCTAGTCTCTAAACCTCTGTGTCTGTCTCAGGCAATTCTTTGAGACTAAGTTACAGATGAGTGAAAAACTTCATTGCAGAAAAGAATTCTCTCCCTCTCTCTGTCTTTCTCTGTCTCTGTCTCTCTTTCTTTTTCTCTCTGTCTCTGTCTCTCTCTTTCTCTGCCTCTCTGTCTCTGTCTCTCTGTCTGTCTCTGTGTCTGTCTGTCTGTCTGTCTCTCTGTTCTCACACTGATGAAATTATTAGTCTGGACTCTTTTCCCTTCCTCCTGGCCAAAAAAGTTACTAGAATTAATTACAAAATAAGCCTTGATCATGACTTTACTATTACGCCTGACTCCATGAAAGTACAAAATGAAAATCATTCTTATTCTCAAGAGCTTACATTCTATTGGTGGAGACAATATGGCAATTTCATCACCTATACTAAGGAAAGGAGAAGAGGCTGATGCTAATAGTCCAAAGGTTCAGGTTTACCTATGCCTTAGCTGTTATAAATTCCTAGGGTGTCACTCTCATCAATAGAAGAGAGAAAGAACAGACAAATGAGCTGTACACATAACTAAAATGAAAACCAAAAACAAAAACTAGAAAAGCAATAAATCAAAATCCTCAAGCTAAATAAATGAATAGAAATTCTGAAAATCAAAGAACTGAATATAATTTAAAGTAAAAAGTCCCAGGGAAAGGATTGATTATACCAGGAGATATTTATTTATTTATTTCATTAAATATTCCAAATTATATATACAATTTCTTATCAATCATCTAAAAAAAAACACGTTCCAAATTATTTCCCTCCCTTCTTCCTTCTTCTCTCCTTCAAAAGGCAAACAATTTGATTTAGATTACAAATGTGTAGTTCTGCAGAAGCTATTTCCATATTAGCCATTTTGCAAAAGAAAACATTAAAACACCTGAGAAAAGGAAAGAAAGTACAAAAAACGTATGCTTCAATCTGTATTCAGAGTTCATTAGTTGTTTCTTCTGAGGTGGATGGCATTTTTCATCATAGGTCCTTTGGATTTGTCAGTGTGATTTAGAGAATTTTTTCATGCAACTATTGAAGGCTTTGATTTCTTCTGAAAACTGCCTGTTCATATCCTTTGATCATTTATCAACTGGAGAATAGCTCTTATTTTTATAAATTTGGTTCAGTTCCCTAAGTATAAATGAAGTCTTTAACAGAGAAACTTACTATAAATCCCTACCCCCTCCAGTTGCTTCTTTTCCTTCTAATTTTGGCCTCATTAGTTTTGTTTGTGCAGAAGCTTTTAAATTTCATGTGGCCAAAATGATCTACACACTTCCCATGATCCTATATTTCTCTTATTTGGTCATAAATTCTTCCCTTATCCATAGATCTGACAGGTACATTTTCCCATGCTCTGCTAATTTACTTAGATACCCTTTATATCTAAATCATTTATCCATTTTGACTTTATCTTGGCATATGTTGCAAGATGTTGGTTTATGTTTAGTTTTTGCCAAACTACTTTTTTGTTTTCCCTGCAATTTTTCTTCAGATGGTGAGTTCTTATTCCTAAAGCTTGGATCATTGGGTTTCTCAAACACTAGCTACTACTGTATATTGTGTACCTAACCTATTCTACTGATCCACAACACTATTTCTTAGCCAATACCAGGTTGTTTTGATGATTACCACTTTGTAATATAGGTTGAAATCTGAAACTGCTTAGCTGCCTTCTCATTTTTTTCAATGGTTCCCTGATATTCTTGATCTTTTCTTCTTCTAGATGAAACTTATTATTGTTTTTTCTAATTCTATCAAGTAATTCATTGACAGTTTGATTAGTATGGTATGGAATAAGTAAGCAAGGTTTTTTGTTTTTCTGGGAAAAATGATAACTTATTAGCTACTTTGATTAAAAAAAGAAATTGAAAAAACTTAATAACCAATGATAAAAAAATGAAAAAGGAGAAAATGGCAAATGGAAGGGAAATAAAATAAATTAATAGAAATTATTTTACTCAATTACATGAAAATAAGATTGATGATTTGAACTAATGGATGAATATTTATAAAAAACAAGATAGCCAGATTAACAGAACTGGAAATAGGAAATTCAAATAATTTTAATCTCAGAAAAAGAAACTGAGCAAGTCACAAATGAATTTATAAAGAAAAAGCCCAGGACCAGATGGACTTTTTTTTTTTTAAATTTAAACCCTTACCTTTTGTCTTGGAATCAATACTTTGTATCAGTTCCAAGGCAGAAGAGTGGTAAGGGTTAGGCAATGGGGGTTAAGTGACTTGCCCAGGGTCACATAGCTGGGAAGTATCTGAGGTCAGATTTGAACCTAGGACTTCCCATCTCTAGACCTGGCTCTCAATTCACTGAATTACCCAGCTGCCCCCAACAGATGGGCTTTTAAGTGAACTCTCTCAAATATTTAGAGAATAATTAATTTAAATGTCATATAATTTTAATATTTCTAATAAAAAAGATAGGACCCTACCAAATTATTTCTATAAATGTGGACTTGATACCTAAACCAGGGAGAGACAAAGAAGAGAAAGGAAACTATAGACCAATATCTCTATTGAGTATTGACACAAAAATATGGAACAAAATATTATAAAAGAGGCTATAGCATTGTATTAAATAGACTATATGCTCTGGTCAGGTTGCATTTTTGCCAGGTATACAGGGCCGATTCAATATTAGGAAAAATATGAAAATAATAGACTATCACAACATAAAGAAAAAATAGACATCATAAAAACAATAAAAATCTCATGATTATATCAATAGATACAGACAAAGCTTTTGATTAAGTATAATGAACATTTATCTTTAAAGCACTGAAAAATAGAATAAATGTAACCTTCCTTAATATAGTAAATATTGTCTATCTAAAACCCAGAGTCAGTTTTTTATGAAATGGAGAAATGCCACAGGCCTTTCCAATAAAGTCAATATATCCATTATTGTCACAATTTTTTTAAAAATCTGAAAACAAGTAAAGAGATAACATGAAGAAATTGAGGGAATAAGCACAGAAAAGAGGAAACAAAAATTATTGCTTTTTGAATATGATTTGATGGTTTATATAAAGAAAGCTAGAGATTCAACTAAGAAATTAATTGAAATAATTACTGAGTTCAGCAAACTAACAGAATTAAAACAAAACAAAACAAAAAACCCTTCACAAATCTTTGCTTTTCTGTATGACATAAGCAAAGTCCAATAGGAAAAGATAGAGACATTCTATCCAAAATAAATTACAGATATAGAAAATATTTTAGGAATCAATTTGTAAATATATACAAAGAACTTATAAGAATACAACAATAAATACTCACTACAGAAATAAAGACAGACTTAATAATTGGAAAGACATTAACTGATCATGGTTGGGCTCTGCCAGTCTAAAAATGACAATATTTATTATTCAGTGCTGTACAAACCAAACCATCAAAAGACTATCTTTTAGACCTGGAAAAAATAATACAATTCATTTGGAAGAACAAAAGATCATGACTCTTAAGAGAAACAATGAAAAAAGGTAGATAGGTGGCCTAGAAGTATTACATCTCAAATAATACTGTGATCATTGTGACAACTTGTTAGGGGCTAAAAAAATAGAAATTTTAATCAGTAGATCATATGAGATATACAAAATCCAGAGGAAAATAAATACAGCACCATAATATTTGATATTCCCCCTAAATCCCTAAATGAATATGTAGATAAGAATTCATTATCAGATAAAAATTCTGGAAATATTGGAAAACAATCTTGCAAAGAAAAAATGATTTTCAATTACTTCTCTCATGCCATATAGTAGAATAAATTCCAAATGGAAATGTGACTTAGATCTATAAGATCATGACAATAGATTAGAAGGCCGGGGAAGGAGATACCTTTTGCAAATAAGAACTGGAAAATAGTTCTTGACCAAACAAGGGAGAGAAGATAATAGAAGATAAAAGGTACAATTTCAATTACATAAAATTGAAGAGCTTTCTCAGAAATAAAATCAATATAGATAAAATTAGAAGCCAAATAGTTGATTGGATAATTTTTTTTTTACAGCAAATTTCCTTGATAAGGGATGCTATATCTAAGATATTGGGGGAAATGATTCAAATACATCAGCATGAGAACCATTCTCCACTAGATAAATTGTCAAAGGATAATAATAGGCAATTCTCAAAAGCAGAAAGCAAACTATCATTAACTACCTGAGGAAATGCTTTAAATTACTATGTAGCACATTTGGGCTCTGGACTTATTGTTTCAAATTCCACTCACACTAGGGTAGGGCAGGTCACTGGTTAGAATAGCTACTTATCCATCTCAGAATCCTAAGGATACTTCTGAAGGGTAGTTGGGGTGTTTCTCTAATGCTATAGCTCCACACCACCAGCTTGTTTCCTCCAATGATTATTCATTGATATCAATTACTCTTCCAGACTTTTTTGGGTTTTAGAAAATATCTTCTTTGATGGCATGATTGATACAAAATACTTCTCCCCCTCCAAGTATATTCAGAGTATAGAGTCAAGTGAAGTAAAGTAGAGAGCATACAAGGCAATGGTCTGCCTCATAACTCCTGGAAATCATTTTTGCTGGAGTCCTCAAAAAATTCCCCTTAGGTTTGTTGTGACTGCTCTGGCAGACATCTTATAAAATCTTGTACCACCAATTACTCTAAGGACATTGCTTGGACGCTGATGAAAAAAAAAGTCTAAATCCTCTTGTGTCCTGGGTTTTAGGAGGCCCTCCTCCAGCTAAGGTTCTTCCTCCTCTTCTCCTTCTCCCCCTGCCCCAAGCAATTCCTTCTTTTTTTTTTTTTAAATATATTTTATTTGATCATTTCCAAGCATTATTCGTTAAAGACATAGATCATTTTCTTTTCCTCCCCCCCCCCACCCCCCATAGCCGACGCGTAAGTCCACTGGGCATTAGATGTTTTCTTGATTTGAACCCATTGCTATGTTGATAATATTTGCATTAGAGTGTTCATTTAGAGTCTGTCCTCTGTCATGTCCCCTCAACCTCTGTATTCAGGCAGTTGCTTTTTCTCGGTGTTTCTACTCCCATAGTTTATCCTTTGCTTATGAATGGTGTTTTTTTCTCCTGGATCCTTGCAAGTTGTTCAGGGACATTACACCGCCACTAATCCCAAGCAATTCCTTCTTAGAGGGTTGTCTGATGGTTTCTGCTACCAAAATGTTAGGACCCCCATATCTGCTGGGGATTCCTTGGATACCTTCCAAGACCTGCCATGGATGTCTGAAACCACAGATAGAAGGGAACACCTGCTGACTCCATATATAAAGTGATTTTTTGGGTGCATATATGTATTATGAAGCGTAATTGATAAATTAAACACCCAGTAAGACACTACCAACATTAAGTACGGCAATAATAAGGTACATTGCACATTATTATGAAGTACTATGCTCTGTCTTGGGAGAGGAGTATATGTGTCCCTTTCAGACTGCTCACTCACCTTTAGTTAAAAAAAAGATATATAGGGGAGACCTAGACCCAGAGTGGATAGAGTACTTTCCACCTAAGGATTCCTCTGAATACCCAGCCATGATATTGCGGTATTCTAGCCTTCAGTTAGTGAGAGTGAAACAGAATCACTTATGCAAAAGCCTCGGAGACAATTGATATATATGTTAAAAAAAACCCAGCATCTCTTTTATTATAAGGGGATACAAACAGGATCAGAATGAGGGGTTCCTAACTCTAATGGGTCTAAATAGTTTCCCAGAATCCTCTATGTCCCTTGCAAGAGGGAGGCTTCTGGTCTTCCCGCTAACTTACTAGCTCCCTATTTCTAGCTAACTGTTTCCCAAAACTGACTAAGCTACCTACCTATCTATGACCCTCAGAGTTGATTAGATTTAGTTCAACAACTGTCTCCAAAACCATTATGATTGATCTCAAATGGCTAAGTTAATCCCAGGGGGTTTGATCCCTGAGGTAAAACCTCAAAGCCAATCTGACAGGATTTTTAGACAAAAACCTTCTGGAAAGCACAGCAGGTATGGTCAGATCCTTTTCTAGATCTTCCCCAGTCAAATAAAGTACCTCCAAAGATGATTTAGGGGGTTATTCTTTCTCCACAGTCAGGTTGAGGTAGATGAGCTCTGACAAGCCCACCTTTCCTCTACCATTCTGGACAGGAAGAACCAAACCTCCTACAGGAAGTCACTCACTCTAGCCATTGTCATGTCTAAACTGTTCCCCCTCTGCCTTCTGCCTGCTGAAATCCTTTCCCTTGAGTTTCTAGTATGTGCCTTAAAGACAGCCTCCCACTTCTCTTAAATCTTATCCTATCTCCATCCTTTTCCCATTACAACATGCAACTCTTGTCTGTGGCTCCAAGAAACTGTAGTATGTCCAGAGAACACATGTTGGTAAACCATCTTGACAGATGGTCCAAACCAGATTGAGGGAAACTGATAGGTCACAGATCCATTGGTGAGACAGTGGGATATCTATCCTAAGCATGTGAAGACTTCCCTTGGCAGAATGGATGGATGAGAACAATTTGTTCCAACAGCTCTGAAGGTAGCTGAAGCAGGTGCTGGGGAGTGCTTAGAGTTTTCAGACATCAAAGATGCCAAGAATGACTTCTGCATCTTAGGTCATCACCTGTCATCTTAACTTGTCTTGCTACTGAACTTGGACGATTCCAGAAGAGAGAGTAGGGCCGATGATTTTGTGCCACCCTGACTCACTCAAATCCAAGTCATTCACAAGTCAAGACATCACAAATTCTCTTTGAAAATGAATCATATCAAGATGGTAGGCTTTACCATGTTACAACCTGGTCTTGCTTGATGAGTGATTTGAACCTTATAAACTATTCAATTTTTTATTTTCTGAAATTCAGTGGGATAGGGACTGAATTTAGCTACAAGGAATTTCTTGGGGGGAGGAAAATCCTTCTGTTTATGTAGTTGGGCACCTTCTCTGTAATTTATCATCTTAGATTGCTACTTAGAGACACTAAGTCACTTGCCCAGATTTAAACAACTAGTGTGTATCAGAGGTAGAATTCAAACCCAGATTTACTGGCTTCAAGGCCAAATCTCTGTGCATTAGGCAGATCTTGCTGTGAATTAAAGACTTTCCCCCTAATGTAAGAAAAAATCTGAATAATGAAAGATGGCAGTAATCAATGTTTGAGGCTTGTAACTAGCTTGATAGAACTCGTATCTATTTTGTTGAGATTTTTCAAATGTCGATGACACATCAGTGAAGAACAGGGCATTCCTTCCCCTTAGCCCCCCAATCTGGATGAATAGTTTCCTTTGCTTAAACTTGTGAGGTTGCTCAATTTGCCTTTTGGTAAAGATTTTGATAAGGATAATATTTTTAACTCTAAAGCCTTGGCGTGATGGTTTCTATTTCTCTGGAAAATCCCTTTTTCTACCTTCCCACCCTGCTTAGGCAGCAGAATGAAGGCAGTGCCTTATAAGTCGCTTCATCCTCCTCCAGTATGTTTCATTAAGTCAGTTCCCCTCCTGTTGGGCTTACATCAGCTTAGCTTCCAAATTTGATTCACTTGTTAGGTCTATTTTTACTTTTAGACATGAAATCTGAATGTGTTTCTAAGCCATCAGAAAGAATGATTTTTCTTTTTTACTTTCCATCTAAGGCAATGTGGTGCCTTCCTAATCATGTTATTTATAGCCATGGGCTGTTAAAACAGAGCACAGACACGCTGCCTACATGGAAAGTCACAGGTTTATTGCGGGGTAATTAGTCACTTGTATTCAGTTGTTTAGTCACGAGTGGAGAAGGATTGAAAATTAAAAATCCAGTTAGCTTTGTTCTCTAGGCTGACATGTTGGGGAGCTTCATTTAAGTGGGTGGGAAACCCTGGGCTCTCACCACCCACTCAAGATTAGAGGTATGTGGAAAGATGTGGACTTTTCCTAAGTGATTAAGGGGCTTGAGATAATGGATTGGCTTGAAGCAATTTGGGAATGTGTATTCTAGAAGAAGAGAAGACTAAGGCAAAGGCTCATTGATTTAGAGATGGAAGAGACAAATTCCCCATTTTAAAATTTAAAGCCCTTTCCAACCTGGCTTCTTCTTACATCTTCTGTGACTCAGTGACACCAGCGTTCTTGTTCCTTGAATAAGATACTCCATCTCTTCCCTCTAGGCATTTTCACTGGCTGTCCTTCAGCCTGAAATTCTCTCATTTCTCTCCATCTTCTAACTTTCCTGACTTCCTTCAAGGCTTAGCTAAAACCTTTCTACAAGAAGCTTCCCCCCATAAAAGAGCCTTTCCTAGTTCCCCTTAATCAATCAATGAATTAATTCTCCTTATCACTACTGCCTTTTCTCTGAGATTTCTTCCAATTTATCCTGTATATATTTCTCACTTCTCATCTCCATTTCCTGACTTTCCTGGGTTCCTTTAAGCCCCAAATAAAATCCCACCTTCTGTAAGAAGCCTTTCCTAGTTCCCCTTAATTAATTGACTAATTAATTAATTAATTCCCTTTAATGCTCTGCCTCTCCTCTGAGATTACTTCCAAATTATCCTTTATATATCTTATTCATACATAGATTTTTTTAAAATTTGTCTTTCTATTGGTCTATGAGTTTCTTGGGAAGAGAGACTTTTTTTTTTATCATTTCGTTGTATCATTAGTATAGTGGTTGGCACATAGTAGGCCTTTAACAAATGCTTATTGACTTAGAGGCCTCATGTCTTCAATTTATAATTAGGAAACTGAGGTTCCCCAAAGTGAAATGACTTGTCCAGGGTCACAGAGCCAGTAAACATGAGGCAAGATTTGAACTCAGGTGTCCCTGACTCCAAGTCCTGCACTTCATCCACTGTGCAATGAAAGCTGTCTTCATGGATTTGATGGGCTGTCAAATGGAAGAGGGATTAGACTTGTCATGTATCCTCATAAGGTAGAATTAGAAATAGTGAGTGAAAGTATTACAAATGGGAGATGAAAAGCATTAAAGTCAAGTTATCACATACAGTGTCACAACTCAGCTGCCATGTGCATTAGAAAAGATACTGGATTTGGGATTTGGAGTCTGAAGACCTGAATTCAGATCCCTGCTTTGCTACTTTCTACCTGCATGATTTTGGGCAAGTAGCTGAGCTAAGATTTGGACCTACTTTCTTTGATTTTGAATCCTGGCATCTTTTCATTGCATTGAGCTGTCTTCCAAGAGCTTCCTGTGCTCAGGATGCTGAGGATACTAACATAAAAACGTGCCAACTCATTTGTATTGTGAGCTTCAGAGGGGATGATGGATAACCTTACTGTCTGTTATTATCATAGATCAGAGATGAAGGAAATCCTACTGGCCTTTCCAAGTCCAACTCAAGTTCTGTTTTCTCTTTGAAAGCTTTACTGACTCTTCCAGACCTTGCTGATCTCTTTTGTTGTTGTTCAGTCATTTCAGACTGGTCTGACTCTTCATGACCCCAGTTGAGGTTTTCTGAGCAAAGCTACTAGAATGGTCTGACATTTCCTTCTCCAGCTCATTTTAGGGATAAGGAAACTGAGACAAACAGGTTAAGTAAGTAACTTGTCCAGGGTTGCACAGAGAGTAAGTGTCTGAGGCTGGATTTGAACTCAGGAACAAGAATCTTCCTGGACTTGTGCTCTATCCATTGTATTACCTAGCTGCTCTGCTGATTTCTTCCCTTTCATAAATTCAGTGGCGTTTAACTGGCATTAGACATTAATCATAGACCTGTCTAACAGTGTCATACTATTAGTTATCATTTCCTGGATGTTAGTCATGGCTCCCTAGCTATTTTGTAAGCTTGATGGGAATCCTCCTATACTATTTTTGTATCTTTCCTAGAGGGGGGGTAACACAATAGTCCACTGAATCTGGAGTGAGGCAGATATGATTTTGAATTCACTCTTAGACACTTATTAACTGTATGACCTTGGGCAAGTCACTTAACCTCACTTTCCTCAACTGTAAAATGGGGCTAATAATAGCACCTACCTCTCTGGGTTGCTGTGAAGATCAGATATAATATTTTGAAGAGTGTAGCATAGTGCTTAATAAATCCTCGTTTCCTTTCTTTCTTCCACTGAGCACATAGAAACTGATTAATAAATAATCTGCTGAATTGAAATAGATTTGGGGAACAATGGTTTTAGTGGATTTTTACCCCATGTCTTGAACTAGTAACATAAAGAACCTTGACTAGGCCACTCTGATTGTGACAGATCTCCAAGAATTCAAATAAATTGATCACGATTCAGAGCCCTTGAAGAAGTGGGGACAATACTTAGATTTTTAATCATTCAGACTAAGCATTCCTGACCTTCCATGATTAAGGACCACAGAGTTGATTTCCATGGGAATTGCTTTGTTGGACTGCTGAGTTTGAAATGACTTATTTTAGCAAAGTACATTCTCTTGCTAATTGTATAAACCTCAATTCAGGATTTTCATTCAAAGGAGTTAGCAAGGACCTCCGTTTATTGAATCCATCCTTTGCATGAAACATGAATCCCCTCCCTTCGAAATGTCCTTAAAAAGTGGTGACCAGTTTCTAAAAAAAGAGGCATGTCACAAAGTAGCCAGTTTCATGAAAAAAAAACATCAACTTGAGTTGTTAGGAACTTTTTCCTTATAGTGAGCCAAATCTACTCCCCCAAAACTTTCCCCACTTATTCATATTAGTGCTAGCCTCTGGAGCTACAAAGAAACAAATATAATTCCTTGTCCAAAAGTCAGCCTTCAGAATTGTGAAAATAATTACTGTGGTCTGCCACCTCACCCATCTCCACTTCCCCTGCTCCTGCCCCTTGCCTTTTCTCTACCTAATTACCTCAACCTTTCCTCTTATGCCTGTACCAACTTGGTCATCCTTCTCTAGGTGGGCTCCAGCTTATCACTTTTGCCTCCTAAAATGGGATACCTGGAGGAGCAGCAAAGCAAATGATGATTTTGAGGTCAGAGGACTGGGTTCAAATTTCAGATCTTTTACTTGTTACATGGGTAATCTTGGACAAATCACTTCTGGGTCACATTTTCCTCATCTGTAAAAATGGGGTTGCACTGGATAAACATTTTTTTTTAAACCATCACCTTCCATCTTAGAATCAATGCTGTGTATTGGTTCCAAGGCAGAAGAGCAGTAAGGGCTAGGCAAAGGGGATTAATTGATTTACCCAGGGTCACACAGCTAAGAAATGTCTGAGGTCATATTTGAACCCAGGACCTCCTGTCTCCAGGCCTTGTTCTCAATCCACTAAGCCACCTAACTGCTGTTTTTCACAAGAATTGTTTAACCATTTCTCTCCTCTTTCACCATCACTCCTTACACATAGGCAGTCAATTCTTTAAGCCTGAGTACAAAACTTTACATTTATTCCTATTATATTTCATGTTATTAGGCTTAACCCATTTTTCTAGCCTGTCAAGATCATTTTAGCATTTTATTATTCAGATAATTAATCAAAACAACAGCTACTTCTCCAAAATTAATAACATATATCAAGTTGATAAGCACATGCCATCTGTGTCTTCATCTAAGTTATGAAAAAAGTGAACAATAATAGGACCAAGGACAGAGCCCTGGAACACTACTCTTCCAAGTAGAGAGATAGTTAGATGTTGCAGTGGTTAAAGTTCTGGTCTTGAAGTCAGGAAGACCAGAATTCAAATTTGGTCTCAGACATTTACTAGTTGTGTGACTTTGGGCCCACTTAACATTTGCTTGCCTCAGTTTTATTAACTGTAACATGAGGATAACAACAGCACTCACCTCTCCGGGTTGTGATATTTGTAAATCACTTAACCCAGTGCCTGGCACATAGTAGGTGCTATGTAAAACTCTCAATGATGATGAAATGAGCCTAGTGACACACAATTTGTTTTCAGTGAGCTCATATCAACAGCATATGATTATTAAGCGTCTTTTTAGGTGTGCATGACCTATCCATTTAAACATGTTTCAAAATTTTGCCCAAGTTGTGGCATAATGGAATGTGTCATAATGGAACACTATTGTGCCATAAGAAATGACAAGATGATCACAAGAAAACTTGGAAAGACTTATTTGAACAGCTGCAAAGTGAAGTGAGCAGAACCAGGAGAATGTTGAACATAGTAACAAAATAATGTATGCTGATCAACTGGGAAGGACTTACCTATTATTATCAACAAGGCAAGGAGCCAGGACAACTCCATAGGACTCATCATAAAAAAGCATATCCACTGCCATAGAAGAAACAGATAGAGTCTGAGTGCACATTGAAACATCCCATGAATCTTTCTCTAGAGTAAGCAATATTTGTCTTATTTCACATGAAGAACAAGGACATATATGTCGTCTGATAATACATGTACAATTTATACCATATTGCCTGCCATCTTAGGGAGGGGTTAGGGGTGAGAGAGAGGGAAAAAAGAATGACAGATTTTTGGACATAGCTAGTATGAGAATTTATTTCTCTTGTTTAAGTATATTTATTTTATTTTATTACATATTTTAACAAAAAATGTATATTATTATGTTATATCACATTATGCTATATATGTATAAAATAAAATAAACATTAACTCAAGCAATTTTGCCTAGAATAACTCACATAATAATTCACAATTGTCTGATGCTGGGAGATTTATAAAGAACTTTTATCCTGACTACCCTCTGAAGCAGTTAGTATAGAGATTATTATCCCCATTTACAGATGAGAAAACTGGGACTCTGAAAGTTATTGATCTAAATATTCGATGTACTTCCTTGCTCCAATTAGAATGCCCATTTTTTTTTTTTGATCTTTCTTTTTATTCTCAGTGCTTAGCACAATGCCTGGCACATACTTTTTTTTTTTAATATATTTTATTTGTTCATTTCCAAGCATTATTCGTTAAAGACATAGATCATTTTCTTTTCCTCCCCCCCACACCCCCCCATAGCCGACGCGTAAGTCCACTGGGCATAGAATGCCCATTTTTTGAGTGCAGGAATGATTTTGATTTTGTATCCTCAGCACATCACACAATGAATCAACGGGGAAAAAATCTTTGTGTTTATATAGAAATGAATACAGTTCCTGCCCCCAAGAAATTTATATTCTAACTGAAAGAGGCAATACAAATAGGAGAGGGATGCCTAGGGAGGAACATTCTGGTTTTGAAGACGTCAGGGATTTGAAGGTTACATACTATGAAGAAGTCACGGGGAAATAGATCATGGGTAGGAAATAGATTTAATGTATCATATACCTAGGAAGTGGCAGAATTTGAAATCAGCTCAGGCTTTTGAGATATTAAGGATCTTAGGATAAGGGTGTCTAAAGGAAGAAAGGACACCAGAAATTATCTTTGAGTACTGATATTCCAGTCATTGTGCTATATAGGTTTATTTTCTTATTAAGTGACAGGCCACATGATCATAGTTTTAGAGTTGGAAGATAATCAGGAGGCCATTGAATCTAGTCTTTTCATTTTACAGATGAGAAAACTGAGACTCAGGGAGGTTAATCTGACAGTGGCAAGATAATGAGAAGATTTCTGGGGGTAGAGTGAACTGGTCTGGCTTTCATGAGCTACCTGAGACATTCACCATTGAGGGCAATGGCCCTTCAAGGGGTATTTATAGAACCAAAAGGGTTAAGTCCTCCAGGAGTTGGTCTCTGTTTTGGGAGGCAAAGTTGTTGTAGAGGAATGTTCATTAAGTGGTAGTGTCCATAGAGGGTAAGTGTCCAAGGTCACCAATTTGGTGAAGATTGGAATTCAAACTCAGGTCTTTTGACTCCAAGCTCAGCATTTCTTCTACTGTATTGTTCGCTCTTTCTCGGTGTCTGAAACATAATATCCACTTAATAGATTCATATTGAATCAAATTGAATCTCTGAGATTTCAAGGAGAGAAAATTTCTCCAAAACTTAGATCTGATGTTTTTCTGACAGGTCAAAGGAAATAAAATTTCATATGATAATTCTATGAAGGGGAAATTATTTTGTGTCTCCTTTATTCCCTCCCTGCTCTCTCCATTTAAGCACTGGCTACCTGGCTTTTAGGGCTGCTTATTAAGCAAAAAGCCTCTTGCCTGAGATTAATTTTTTTAACCTTCAGTGGTTGACTCTGACTGTGACAAAATGTGAGACAGTGCCTATGCTCCTGCCTTTAAAAATAAACACATTCAAAATACCTCAGAGCACAACCCAAATAGCTCCAAAGATGGCATGAAAAGACGAAACTGCTCTATAGGAAGGAGGCTGCTCTGAGTGGGGAGAGGGAAGGTGGATGAGGGGCTGATTGGTGGAAACTTACTTATTTGACTGATGCAGATTCCAAAGCTATTTATACTCTGAGTTAATTATAATTTTAAGCTTCTTTTGGAGACACGAGCAGAAGCAAGTCAGCTTTCTGTAGGTGGCCAGAAGAAAATGACTGGCTGGTGCATTAGCCTCACATTGGACAGCAACCATGTTGAAAACCTGTTTCCCTTGTAGTTGATGGGAATATTTTGGAGAGCCTAGGGCATTGAGGTAACTCTAGTGTTGGTGATTGGCTAACCCTGAAAGTCCAGCGAAACATCCTGGCTTCTTTGACCAATGGCTTAGCTGATAGCTTTTGCAGGAAGACAAAGGGAGAGTGAAGAGGGAGCAAATGAAAGTGTAATTTGAAGGAAGCCTTCTCCTCTCTTTTTTGAGTACAGTATCTAGAACCTGGAAGTAGGGACAGTATATAATGGAAAGAAAATTAGCGTTGGAGTCACAGAACTTGGGTTCAAATCATCTTTCTGCAGCTTCACTACCTGTGAGACAGACCTTCAGTCTGTTGCTTAAATTTTCCAGATTTTAGTTTTCTTCATTTAGAAAAGAAAAAGATTAGATTCAGTAGCTTCTGACATTTTCCCAAGTTTAAATCTACGAGTCTATGAACTGTTCTTTTTCTCCCCAGTAATATTTTTATTGCGGTTTCCCCAATTACATGTAGAAACAGTTTTTAACATTTGTTTTCTCACATTTTGTGATCCAAATTCTCTCCCTCTTCCCCAGCAAGTAATCTGATTTAGGTTATACCTGTATTATCATGCAATGCAGATTTCCTTATTTGTTATCTTGTGAAAGAATACATATATTGCACATACAAGAAAAAAAAAACTCATGAAGGAACTAAAGTGAAAAATGGCATGCTTTGTTTTGCATTTAGACTTCATCATTTCCTTCTACGGTGGCAGTTAGCATTTTTTTGTCATGAGTTCCTTGGACTTAAATTTTTTGTCATGAGCTGTCTTGGATCCTTGCATGGCTGATAAGAACTGTTCTTTAATAACAAAATAAGCCTATATAATAATATTGCTTAGCCTTTACATTATGATTTAAGGTTTTCAAAGCTTTTTATAAATATTACTCCATTTCATCCCCCAAACAACACAGAGAGTTAGGAGACCTTATTATTCTCATTTTCCAGATGAGAAATGATGCAGAGGTGAAATGACATGCCCAGGGTCACATGGTTAGGAAGTGTCTAAGTCTGGATTTGAATTTGGGTCTTCCTGATTGCAAGTCCAATACTACTTACTGTGCTATCTAGTTATATACCACAGGAGCTGGAATATAAGTACTCAGGGATCATCTGTGAGGTCCCTTCCAACTCTAGATCAATTATGCTATGATCCCAGTGTCCCAAGAGCCTGAGTTCAGATTCTAGTTCTAACACTAATTGGGTCAAAGACATATCAAGCAGGTCTTAACTCTGGAACTAGACAAATCCCAGAGGACATCTAGTCCAACCTCCTCATTTTACAGATGACAAAACTGAGACCTAATATTTAAGGGACTTGTCCAAGGTTTGAGCTAGTAATTAGCAAAATAGAGATTTGAACCTCAGTCTTAGAATTAAAGGTGTAGACCTAGAAGGGACCTTAGATGTCATTTGTTTAATTCCTTTATTTCACAGATGAGGAGCCTGAGGTTCAGCATTTGTAGCAACTTTCCTAGAGACATGGAGAGGCAGTAAGTGCCAGAGCTGGGATTCAAACCTAGGTTCAAAATTCCATGTCTTTTCCTTGGTACAATGTTGTCTCCTCCCTTTCTTCTCTCCACCGAAGTTTCCCTGTTTGCAATATGAAGGGGTTTGATTTGAAAAGATTGAAATCCTTTCCAGCTGTCACATCCTGTGAGTCTACGGTAGTGTCTAAGCTTGCTTCTCCTGGCATCATTTCAAATATGAACTAGAGAAAGGAGATCAGGTCTTGGAAGTAGAGATGTTTTGCATATCTCCTACCTCTCTGTGTGGTTGGAGAAAAGCAAGCTTTGTATTACCTCTCAAATCAACTCTTTCTAGAGAAAAAAAGAAGAAAGTAGTAGGGAGTACAGCTTATCTATAATTGCCCTTCTTCTACTCTATATCCTTGGTTAAGTTTATGGTGTTGAGTAACATATATTCTTCCAGGCAGAGAATGATCCCCATTAAAATCCTACTTAAAGGATTGTGAGATTGTAGATTTGATTGGACCATTCATTGGGACATAAAGGCAGCTAGATGGGGGAGTGGATGGAATGGTGGACCCAGAGTCAGGAGGACTTGAGTTGAAGCTATTTGTCCTTGGCCAAGTTATTTAATCTCTGCTTCCCTCCTCAACGGTAAAGTGAGAATAATAATACCCACCTCTCAGGGTTGTTAAGAGGGTCAAATGAGGTAATAGTTGTAAAATGCTCACCACAGTACCTGGCACATTGGAGATATTTAATAAATTCCTTCCCCTTCTTTCCCCAAACATATGCCAGTGGATTGCAAGCTCTGTTTCGTCTCACTGTAATGGAGAGGCCAAAGCCGGGTACAGACTTTGTGTTTGTCTAGGGACTATTCCAGTTAAGTTTGGAGATGCTTATCATCACAATGGTCACAGGGTAATGAATTTTGCTGCCCCCAATCCTTCCCATTGGTGCACTAAATTACAAAAGGGCTGGAATCTGCATCAGCATAGGGCAGAGCCAGAAGGACTGATTCTGATGGCTCAGGCAAGCATCATGAAACATGTCATCCAAACCATTTTTAAGACAAATTCAGTAATATGTCAGGGATACTCTCAGCCATGAGGCTCCATGGAAGAATCAGAGAGGAGAAGGGGCAAAGGGAAGGGGATAAGCATTTGTTAAACAGGTACTATGTACCATGTATTATGCCAAATATTATCCCTTTTGCTCTTCACAACAACCCTAGGAGGTAGGGACTTAATTATCTCCATTTTGAGGCGAGGAAACTGAGGGAAGTTTATGTTTACTGACTTGCCCAGAGTCTCCTAGGCAGTAAATGTTTGAGGTCATATTTGACTTCAGGTCTTTGTGACTACTCCAGGTCCAGTATTCTATCCAATGTTTATACACACACACACACACACACACACACACACACACACACACGAATACTTGTATGCCTACATAGGCATGTAAAGTGATTTGTAATCATAAAACACATAAATGGGAAATTATTATAGCTCATCTTGTGCACCCAGATAGACTCCTTGAAATAGGAATTGTTTTATTTGTTTCTTTTACTTCTTTATCCTTTATAGTGCCTAGCATTTTTGCTGAGACATTCAGTAGATACCTGCAATCATTCAGGTGAATGGTTCAGACTGGGTGGGGAAGATGGTTTGGACTTGGTCCATTATAGCCTCATTGATGTTCTCCTCTAGACCATTCTGGACCCACAGGATCAATGAGTAGAAGATGCTAAAAGGTGGAGTTCATCACCATGTAAGGAAAAATTGCCCAACATCAGAGTCATCCCAAAATGGAATGGGACTTTGTCAGTAGATAGAGCATTCCTCATCTCTGTGGTTGTTGAGTCATTTTCCAGTCATATCTGACTCTTCACAATCCCATTTAGGATTTTCTTGGGAGTGATACTGGAGTGGTTTACCTTCTTCTTCTTCTTCTTCTTCTTCTTCTTCTTCTTCTTCTTCTTCTTCTTCTTCTTCTTCTTCTTCTTCTTCTTCTTCTTCTTCTTCCTCTTCCTCTTCCTCTTCCTCTTCCTCTTCCTCTTCCTCTTCCTCTTCCTCTTCCTCTTCCTCCTCCATATTTTATTTTATACACTTAAAAACACCATTCTGAGAAGGGATCCATAGCTTTTACCATACTACCAAAGGAGTCCATGATATACAAAAAAAGGTTAGGAACTTTCTGTATTAAATACATCATTCTTTTCCACATTGTTTTTTTCTAAGTTACTTTGACAACAATGGGTACTTGACATGCTATATGAATGTGTTTTTATATGCATATACACACAGGCATTTGAATTGTACACACACACACACACACACACACACATACATATATACCCATACACAAACACATCATTTTATAAATTACTTGGGGCGAAGTAAAATAATTAAGTTCATGGTCATATATAGCAAACTTCTTGGTTTTAATATTTTACTTAAAACTTTAATGTGCAGTATATACTCCTTTTCTATAATCACTTCTTTTACACAATTTGTTATTGAATGCACAAAATTTTAATGTGTTTTTCACCCTTCCTCATGAAACTACACTTATCATAGTATTTTAAGTGTTTCTCTGATAAACATTTCCTTCTCCAGCTCATTTTACAGATGAGGAAATTAAGACAAACAGGGTTCAGTGACTTTCCCAAGATCACACAGCTAGTAAGTGTCTAAGGCTGGGTTCGAACTCACAAAGAGGAATCTTCCTGACTCCAAACCCAGCACTCTGTGCACTATGGCACCATCTAGCTGCCCCCTTCCTCTTCTTTGGGGTCTTCAACATGAAGCTGTTCCACCACTAGAAAGTTACTGAGGATCCTTCCAAAGCCAGGATTCTCAGGATCACTTTCTTTTTGTTCTTTCTAGCACTTGCTCATACTGTTCCTTCCACTCTTGGAAAACTAATACAATGAAATTTAATAGGAATAAATGTAAATAACATATTACTCATGGGTTCAAAAATCAACTTCAGATGTACAAGATGGAGAATATTTGGCTCAGCAGCTGTTTATCTGAAAAAGTTCTGGGTGTTTTAGTGGCCTGTGAGCTAAATATGAGTCAGCAGTTATCTGTGAGCCAGAAAAAAAGGCCTATTAGACTCTATTTCAGAGAAGCAAACATGGCGTCAGTAGGATAGTCATTTTCTGGCTATATTTTGCCCTGGTGATATCTGGAGTATTGCGCCTAGCTTGCAAGGTCCATGAGGGAGGGAGAGGAGGAGGCATGAGTTAAGAGGGTCATATTAAGATTTCCCTTGCAACTCCAATGGAAGCAGCCAAGGGCCTTTTGACCTAAAATCCTGGGGAAACAGCAACATCCTTTGCAGCCACTGTTCAGGGGAGCAAGACTTGATAGAAGCTTAATTAGACAACTTCCTTAATTTGCTAACAGCTACTGAAAATATGGAAAGGAATGATTTCAGCTCTAAAGTCTCTGGCAATCATTAAATGACTTAGAAAGAGATGGTTTTCAATCAATAGAAATGATACTAAAGAAGTGGGATATCATCCATTTTCCTTGCTACTGTACTTTCCAAACCACTTGGGCCTTTCTGTCCACCCTGCATCTGACCTGGAGTGTGCTAGAGGCAGCTCAAACATTTCCTTGAAAGCCAATTTTGTTTAAACCCTTACCTTTTGTCTTAGAATCAATTCTATACATTGGTTCTGTCAACTTGGAAAAACACAGAACTACTAACATAGTCATAAAACCTGAGTCTAGTCAGGAAAGAGATGGGTCCATAATAATTGGCCACTACACAGAGCCAAGCACCAAAAATACTACAGAGAGTCAAAACCCTGGGGCTCTAGGGACCATATATCTGGGAGAATCAACCCTCTAGAAGATTCTCCAAAGAACAATAAAACACAGGGATCTTATATACCTTTTGGAGAACTCAGGACATCAAACCTACTGACAGGTTGTAAGCAGGCTAGGGAAAGAGGCTGTAGCAAGGGGCTGGGGTATCCTGGAGTGGTCTACTACAATGAATACTAAAAAGATGGTTCCTGCACAGGTGTTGGTCTTCTTGGGAACTGGATCTCTGATACAATGGAGGAAACATCTAAGACTAAAAGGGTACTTAACATTTATTAGGTCTACTAGTTCCCCCTGAGCTGGGACAATGGTACAAAGTACTTTAAGGTCTATTGTTCAGTCTGAAATGGGTGAGTCTGGGACTTCTCCCTGGATGAGTTCTCAGGGGACAGGGTCAAAATTGGGGTTCCCAAAAAAATCTAGGTGACAGTTCCAATGCAGAAGAGTGGTAAGGGGTTAAGTGAATTGCCCAGGGTCACACAGCTATTGAAAGCCAATTGTTAAATTTTCAGGGTGAGCATTTAAGTCTTGGCAATTGTCAAATGCTACAGAACAGAGTTTGACATTATTCTCTTGACTCTTTAGAAAGTGATGAGAAGATGTTAATAACTCAGATAAAAATCAAAAGTGTGTCCTACACACATCCCCTTCCCCCCTAGCTGGGCACATCCTAAGCTGAAATGTCTTTTATATTTTGTCTCCCCACTATCAGAATGTGAGCTCCCTGAAAGTAGGTTGACATACTTTTCTGTCTGGGTTCTCAGTGCTTACTGTGCATGGTGTATAATAAGTGCTTAATAAATGTTTTAAAATTAATTCATTTCCCCACATCACATTTTAGGGAAAACTGTGAATCAAGCTTTTGCATTACTGCCCACTGAGGTGGAGCAGACAGCAGTTGGAAAGTGATGGGAGGGGGAGTGAGAGAAGAAGATTGTGGGAGAAACTGCTAACAGAAAAGGGTATTTGCCCTCTGAACTCAGATGAGTGTGGAGGAAAGACTAGGAGCTCTATATCCCAACCTGTGGGAAATCTTGCCTCCATTCCCTTATCCTGGAGAAGAAGGTTCCTGTATGTGTGAGAGTGTACATTAGAGGAAGAACAAGACAAAAGTAAGCTGCTAAAAGGGGCTGATCCCTTAACTTCAGGGGGTCACCCTGAAGATCCTTTCCATCCCTTGACTTTCCCAAGAAGGACACCTGTCTTTTGTTTAGTAAGATAGAGATAGTGATGAATTAAGAAGATAGATAAACTGAAGCTGAGCCAGCTTGGCTCAGCTGAAGAAAAAGCAAGGGTCTCCTATTCCCACTTACCTAACCCCTTTCTTGATTTACTCTAATTATTAAAATACTTGAAAGAGAGAAGATCACAGTCAGATTCATCAAAGAAAGAAAAGCTGATGGTTTAGCTAGCCATTAATTAGCCTAGGCTAAAGAATGAAAGCCAACAGTGACAGTCTGCCCGACAGACAAGGGGGACTTTTGGGGTTCAACTACCAGTCAAGCCTTTAGGAATGAACTCCACTATTTCCCAGAAGTTACTCAAAACACTGGTCCTGTCATCCTTAACCTAACCTTACCCAGGGGATTGAAGGGGGAAAATTACAAAGACAGTCTCTCAGCAGAGGGGTACCTCTCTCCTTTTACCTCACCAGCCTCCATATTCCCTCTGCTTTCAACTCCTCCATTCCCTGTTACAAACCCTTCCTGTATTCCCTGTACAGCTTCAGTCCTCTTCAAATACTTTCATTTATTACACATCAAATTTAAGGGGGGGGGGGCTCAATGAAGAGCTAGAGTGATCAGAGAAAAGTAAATAACCATGATAGTGAGGAGCCTTGAGTTCATGCCCACTGAGGCTGGCAGAAGGAACTGCGGATGTTTAGCCTGAAGGAGAAGGCTTGGTGAGTGGGGCATGATAGTTGCTTTCAAATATTCTAAGTGGGGCAGCTGGGTGGCTCAGTGGATTGAGAGCCATGCCCAGAGACAGGAGGTCCTAGCTTCAAATCTGGCCTCAGACACTTCCCAGCTGTATGACCCTGGGCAAGTCACTTGACCCCCATTGCCCAGCCCTTACCACTCTTCTGCCTTGGAGCCAATACACAGCATGGATTCAAAGATGGAAGGTAACAAGATTTTATTTAGAAAAAAAAAGAAAGGCAAATATTCTAAGGCTTATGGGAGAGGAGGATTAGACTTCTGCTTAGCTTTAAGGGGCAGCATCAGTGGTTTTTACAAGTAAGAGCATTTTCCTTTTTATCCAAAAGAACAATTAAGGGTTGTCTCTTTTATCATTCCATTTTCTTGTTTTGTTTGTTTTTTGGGGGGAGGAGGAGTTTGAGGCACAGATTTCAATTCTTATCTGTTAAAGGAATGTGATCTTATGCTCTCATAGTGCCATAGTCCTACAGAGGTATCCAGTGACTTTCCTACTTCTATGATTCTGAAACATTTGACATTAACAGAGAGGGTACAGGTAAACTGCTGTGCCAGCTGAACTTCATGGGAAGAGTGATCTAATCCCCTGCTTGAGACTTTCTATACCTTTACATGCTTTCTAATGAATTAATTCATCTATTTTTCATGTTTATTTTATTTTTTTATGTGTCGGTACAAATTTTCTTTAGACCCTTACCTTCCATCTTTGAGTCAATACTATGTATTGATTCCAAGGCAGAAGAATGGTAAGGGCTAGCTAGGTAATGGGGGTAAAGTGACTCCTCCAGGGTCACACAGCCAGGAAGTATCTGAGGTCAGTTTTGAACTCAGGACTTTCCATCTTGCATCCTGCCTCTTAATCCACTGAGTCACCTAGCTGCCCCTATGGTACAATTTTTGAATACTCGTTTCCTGACATTCTGAATCCACTCATTTATGCGACAAATATTTACTACCTCCCTGCTAGGCAGTGGGGATAGAAAGGTAAAAATGAAGGAGTTTATGTTTGTATTGTCAAATATTCTATTAGGTGTCACACATATTCTGCCCTTTCTATAAGGGGAGCCAAAAGAGCCCAGGTCTGCTGCTTGTAACTGGTCGGACATTGGGCAAGCCAATTAACCATTCTAGACCTCAGTTTTCTCTTTGGCAAAATGAAGGGGTTGGACTAGATTAACTGATTCCACAATCCTTTATTGAGTATCTGCTACAAAGAACTGAGACTGGAAGGATTTAACAACAACCCAGTTGTACTAGGCTCTGGGGATACGAAGACAAAGAGTTTGGGTCTTCAGGGAGCTTACATTCTATTGGGGGAAAACTAGGCAGTCACAGATAAGTAAAGGTATATATCCAAAGTAGTAGTGGGGCGGGCTGAAGGTGGAGGGTCTAATCACTGAAGGGATCTGGGAATGGTTACAAGATTGGTCCAAGAGCTTAATCTATGATTTTGCAAATCTAGATTCCTCACTTTCCCTAGGGAATGCCTAGGGCATGGAAGATCCAAAAG
Source organism: Monodelphis domestica (assembly GCF_027887165.1). NCBI lineage: Eukaryota > Metazoa > Chordata > Mammalia > Didelphimorphia > Didelphidae > Monodelphis > Monodelphis domestica. Next base: position 72,049,738 of record NC_077231.1, on the reverse strand, counting down.
CTGGACAATCTAGAGTTCTTGTTTAGCAATTTGCTAGGCAAACCATTTAGCCTTTCTTGACCTCTGTTTCCTCATCCACAAATTCCAAGGTTGGATTAGATGGTCTCTGCCAGTCTCTTTGAGAGGGGATGATGGGAGACCAGGGAGATAGCTGAATTTCCTGGGCTCTCCTTTGTCCTGGGAGAGGAAGTCCTTCATGCCTTTAGAACTCTTTCTACTTGGGGGGAAAAGCGGGTAAACAAGCTGGGCACAGAGATAGACTTGACATAGTCATGCATACCAAAACACAGCTGGCAAAACAGGTTTTAAGCTTTAAGTGTTGACAATATCCCATTAAAGAGAAAAAGATCCTGTCAGATTGGACTCCCCTCCTTTTAGGAAAGCCTTGATTCTCTTTTCTTGGCCAAGCCAAGGTACCAATGGTGGTGCTGGTTGTTTTTTTCCACCAAAAAAAGAAAGAGAGGCTGTCGTCACTTTGGTGCTCCTTAGTAACTCTATAATAACAAACCAGAAGCCAAGAGCAAAGAAGAGGAAAAATGAAGCACATTTGATGAGGAAACAGGTCTGGGTTTCAGGTTTCCACTGGATTGTTGTAAACAACAGCAGGTGGGGAAAAAAAAAGATTTTCAAAAAGTACTTGGACAGTTTCCTTTTAAGGTTTCATCACAAACAACTGTGGACAGGAGTAATGGAAGCCAGCTGAGAGAGAAAGAAAGACAGCAAGACAGACAGACAGACAGACAGACAGAGACAGGTAAAAAGTGCTATGGACAAAAACAAAGATTAAAACGAAAACACCAAATTGAGAAAGGAGCTCACCCATTTTTCTCTTACGACTGGTTGTTCTCACCTGATATTCAGAAGGTTAATTATTATGGTTGAATGCTGACTGAATTTCCTGATAGGTAAAAATATTGACTTTAGGTTCAGAAGGATTTAATTCTCAGTTCTGACCTGGGAGAAGCAAATCTATTTCTCTGATCTGGAGTTGAAAGGGATCTCAGAAATCCCCTTGTTTAGGAGTTCTAAACCATTAGCTTGTGTTTAATTTTTTTTGTAACTGTATTTCTTTTTATTTTATTTTTAAAAATATTTTTTCTATGGTTACATGAATCATTTTCTCTCTCTCCCCTTGTCCTTCCCCCCACCCAGAGCTGACAAGCAATTCTTGATATCTATTTCCATATTGTTCACTTTTTTTTGCAATAAAGCAATCTTTTGAAATCAAAACTCCAAATCGTGTACCCATATAAACAAGTGACAAGTCATATGTTTTTCTTCTGCATTTTTGCTTCCACAGTGTAACTGTATTTCAACATAGCTGGTTTCCATCCCAATCTTAGGTATTTTATTTTGTGTATTAATATACAATGATCCTGAGGAGGGGTCTGCAGGCTTTACCAGACTGCCAAGACAAAAAAAGGTCATATAGGTGGACTCCCCCAGTCAATAAGCAACTATTGAACACTTACGGCAGCTAGGTGGCTCAGTGGATAGAGCACAGGGCTTGGAATCAGGAGGAATCAGCTTCATGAGTTCAAATCTGACTTTAGACACTTACTAGCTGTGTAACCCTGGGGAATTTAAGTCACTTGTCCATGTTTACCTCAGTTTCCTCAACTGTCAAATGATCCCAAGAAGGAAATGGCAAACCACTCCAGTATCTCTGTCAAGAAACTCCCAAGTGGAGTCACAAAGAGTCAGACACAATGGAAAATGACTGTAAAAGTAATAAACACGATGGGCAGGTCCAATGCTAAGCCCTGGGGATGTAAGACCTGAGATCTAAAGTGCAAACATCCTTTGGTTTTATCCTAAGGGTCTGGGTCTGAATTTTACCTCCTACATACTATCCATGCATTTTTTGTTTGTTTTTAGATGAACTTATTTTATTAATAACAATCTCTCCTATTTATATAAAGCTTTTATCTCTGGTAGGGAGGGCTTGTCATGCCCTCCTAGGGCAGCTCTCCAGCCTCTGACCCCCACCTGACACCCAGCTCTCACTTGTGGCTCCCAGTAGCTGCTAGCATGCGGCAGCAGCCACACCCTGGGCAACAGCTTCGACAGGCCGGCTAAACCTTGTGAGGGTAGCCATCAGGTCAACGTCGACCCCTGGTGAACCAGGGCTTTGCTCACCCAGCATGTGAAGACTGCTTTGGTGGAACAGATGGAAGAAACCAATAAGAAGGTTCAACGGCTGAGAGGGCGACGCAGCAAAGCACTGTGGAGTGCTTAGGGTGTGTTGGAGCACAGAAGACAACACGGCCATCCAATGCAGCTGAGGAAGTCTCCAGGTGTAACGACTTTTCATGCCACTGGACCCAGGCTTCCAACGCCAAGAGAGTGGAACTGTCTTTGTGCATCAACTTTTCCACTTAAATCTCCTTCACGCACAAGTGTCTTTGTGCAAAACGCGCAAAGACAATCGTCATACTCGGTTACCGAGAGACTACCACTATACTATCTAGAGTGGAAAAAAGAGGATTGTACTTGAAACTGCTGGTCCCCATGGAACTTGCTTTTCTTTCTAAGGAGATAATAAATCCAACCTGTAGTTTTCACATTTGTCCTGCTTATCTATCTAGCTATGCTCATCTGTGGAGACTGGAAGGATGGCATTGAACCTGTATCCTTATTTGAATGATCTCTTCTTAGTTATTGATAAAAGGCCAGTTGATTAGCTGTTGAAGGTGAGCCTTTGGTATACTTGTTAGTCTTGTAAATTGACTGACTGTAAAAAATCTCAGAGATAGATATATAAAAATACCTATATTTGATACCTTAAAGTTGTAAGGAAATAAAAAGAAAACAGGGTTCAAGGATAAGGGGTTCCCTAAAAACTATGGGGTTTCTTTCTAACTCTACCCATACTCAACTTCAAGACCCTCACAGGCCCTCTTCTGTTTGGTAAAAACCAGCTAATTCCCCCAATACTAACTAACTCAGCCTATTTCTAATATCTTACAAAATAATGTATAAATCTCAAAAATCCTGTCTCAAGATGGTGTTTCCTTTGACTGCTCTATTGCCAGCCTAGCCTAAAGTTGGTTCTGGTTGAGGCAGGAATGGCTACCTGCCTGGATGGGCCAAAGCCTGTCCTTTCTCTGCTTTCTCACAGAGATCAGAGAAAAGAATCTTCTTTTCTTCTCTCTGTCAGTCTTTTTCACTTCAGCCACTGCCACACAGTCACCACTCTCTTCCCAAACTGCCAATCTGGTATTCCCAAAGGTTTCACAGGGAATTTGCCAGAGAGCTAAGGAAAAGCTGCCTTCTGGACCTTGCTTAGCCCAGAGAGTTCAGAGAGAGAGAGTCCCCACTGTGGCATCGGGAAACTCCCAACTCTTCTGTCCTCCTGAGAATTCTAGTAGCAGCTTTGGCTCCAGATTCTAAGCTGGGCTTCAGACAGTCTGATAGGATAACAGGATTCCTTCCTGTCATTCACTTATAACATCCAAAACCAAATAATACATAATGGAATGAGGGAATAAATGGGGGATGGGGGTGGTGGTGGAAAGCATGCTAGAGGGCTTCCAATGCATCAACTATTGGGACCACAAAAACACAAGGAAAGACAGTCCTCTCCTCCCAAAGTTTTTTTTTTTTTTTACATTTTAATAAGGAGAGACAACTTAGGCAAGCCCATAAATCTCTCTGGCCCTTGGTTTGTGTTTAGTCTTTTTTTTTCAGTCATATTTGACTCTTTTTGACCCCATCTGTGGTTTTCTTGGTTAAGATACTGGAGTGGTTTTGCCATTTCCTTTTCAACTCATTTAATAGATGAGGAAACTGAGGCAAGCAGGGTTAAGTGACTTGTTCAGGGTCACCTATTTAGTAAGTTTCTGAAGCCAGATTTGAACTCAGGAAAATGAATCTTCTTGATCCCAGGATCAACAGTTCTATCCATTGCACCACCTAGCTGTGGGTCTCCAATTTCCTTGACCATAAATGGGGATTTCTCCTAGGCTCAGAGGAGTTTGTCTAAGGAAAGTGAAATCCAGGCAATGTAAGGCATGATCTGTGTTTGAGGAAGGCTCCTCCAGAACAAGCTGGTTACTTGGATAGAAAACCAGTGAAAAGAACTGTGAACTTAGGTCAGAGAAAATCTGTGAGCTCCAGCTTCCCTGCAGATACAGAATTCTGGCCGAAAGGGCGTTCAATGTCTAACGTTCAGAGGAAGCCAATTTGGGGAGCCATGTTCGAACATGCCCACAAGGATCTCAGCTGGAGTTTTCTTTTGCATGGGGAGGGCAAGATCATTCTTATTCTCTGCAGTAGCCAGGCTGAAGAGTTGAACTCAGCAGTTCTCCAGCTAGAGCATCCTCCCTTGAGGACTTGCATGGTAGCCTCTGGGGTGGATACATTTCTGTTGTTATTAAAGGACAGTTCACAGGATCATAGGGTTGGAGTTAGAAAGGACCTCAGAGGCCACCTCTTTCAACCTGCTCATTTACAGATAAGGAGACTGAGGTCCACAGTCTAGGGTCTTACCTTGGGTAAGTCAAAGCTGCTTAAGCTTTGGTATCCTCATCTACTAAACGGGGGCAATAAAAGCATCTACTCACAGGGTTTTTGTGAGGAAAAATTATATATACATATTACATATAAGATATGCCTAGTTAGAAATAATAATATGTAATTATATATGAAGGGGCAGTGAGGTAGCCCAATGGATAGAGTGCTGGGTTTGGAATCAGGAAGACTCATCTTCCTGAGTTCAAATCTGACCTCAGACACTAGCTGTGTGATCTTGGACAAGTCACTTAACCCTGTTTGGATCAGTTCCTCATTGATTAAATAAGCTGGAGAGGGAAATGGCCAACCATTCCAGTATCTTTGCCAAGAAAACCCCAAAATGGAATCATGAAGAGTTGGACACAATTGAAATAACTAACAATAGTATATATATACATATATGTATATATATATATATATATTCTACATTTGTATATAAAATGTAATGTATATAACATCTATATAAGGTTTTGAGGTCTACAAAATACTTTTATTAATAATAATAATTTTATAATATGTAATTATATATTTACTATATTTTATAATTATATAAATATAATTATTTATAATATAATTAATAATATATTATAGATAACTAATAATTATTGTTAATCAGTAACTTATAAATAATTATTCATTTATATTAATAATTCATTATCATATAATATATAACCATATTATATTAATATGACATATATAATAAATTTAAAAATAACAATTAATAATTATTAATTAATTAACACAAAATATATTATATGATGTTTTAAAAATATCTAAAGTTTTTTCTTACATATAGATGCAATTTTAAATAATCATTTTCCGACACTTTGAGATCCATGTTCTCTCTCTTTCTCTTTTTCTCCCTCCCCAAGACAGCAAGTAATATGACATAGGTTATACATATGCTATCATACAATAGTATTTCCGTGCTTGTCATGTTGTGAAAGAAGATACAAGAAAGAACTCACGGAGAAAATACAGTAGAAAGTGGTCTGTTTCAATCCGCATTCAGACTCCATCAGTTCCTTCTGTGGTGGTGGCTAGCCCTTTCTGTCATGAGTTTCTTGGATATTATATAGTTTTACAGATGTCAAAAGAGCATATGGAAATTTTAGCAATTATCAGAAGGTCATAAATCTGACGTTAGATGGTGCCTCAGAGGTCATCAATTTCAGTGATGTCCGACTCAGAAACAAGGAACACCAAATTGTCCCTAAGGATCTCGGTGGGCCATGCATTGACTTGAAAACCTCCCATGTGTTCTATTCTGCTATGTTCTATTGTATTTTCAGTTCTTCTGTGGAATATTTCCCAATTGTGCCACATATTTTCCCAGTTCATTTAATCTGGTGCCTACAAGCTTGGATGCAATGTGGTAGGTGTTTGACACCTCTGATCTAGTTGAATACCTTCATCTAACAGAGAGGGAATTCATAGCAGGTAAATGACTTGCCCACAGTCACTGTTTTGGAGATGAAAGCTGGGATTCAAACTCGGGTAGGACCCATGATGCCAGATTCATTATTGTTTTCTTTTTTTCACTGCATTATTTTGTGTTTTCTGAAAATGCCTGATGGTGGGTAGAAGAAGTCTGCAGAACACTGAGAAGTCCAGTTTGTCTGGAGTCTGGAAAGCTGGAAGGATGGGTTAGATCCAGATTGTGCATGAAGAGCCTTCAATGGCAGGCAAAGGGATTTGAATTTGATCTTACAGGCAATAGGGAGTCACCAAACACCTTTGAGCTGGTTGGGGGTCATGAGGACAGACTTGTGATTTGGGAAAATGATTTTTGGCAATTATGTGAAGGATGGATTAGAGAGGGAAGGAACTGATAGCATGGAGACCAGATCCATTATAATAGTCTAGTTTCAACAGAAAGCAAGTGTCAACAATTGTTTATATATATATTGGGGAAAAAATAAAATATTACTATAGGAAAAAATAAAATGAGAGAGGCTTGCCAAGTTCCCCAATCATTATTTTTTTAAACCCATATCTTCTACCTTAGAATTAATACTATGTATTGGTTCCAAGGCAGAAGAATGAGAAGGATGAGTTAAAGGGGGTTAAGTGACTTGTCCATGTGGTCATAGAGATAGAAAGTGTCTGAGGTCAGGTTCGAACCCAGGACCCTCCATTTCCAGGACCAATTTTCTATCTACTAAGCCACCTAGCTGCCTCCCACCCCCAAACATTATTTAAAAATATATGGTGGTCCAGACCATTACACTAGTCCACACTAGAGATAATGAGATCATGAACTTGGGGTATAGACATACAAGTAGAGAAAATGCAGTGGATGTGAGAGAGAGTTTGAGGTAGAATTGACAGGACTTGGTGAAAATGACTGAAGGAGAAACAGAGCAGAAACTAAGACTGTAAGGAAGTTTTCCAGTTACCATAGCTACTCCTAGTCTAAGTTTATGTTCTTGGATATGATGATAATAAATGTTCTTTTATGATGCTTACCTGGCAGTGGAACATTTGGTTCAATTAATTACATTTTGGAATGATTATAATATTAAAGTAAAAAAAGCCAGCAGCCTATTAAATGATGAGTATTCCTACCAACAAAATATAAGATCTGAAAATGTTGAGTATGAATAGGTAGAATATATATTTAAACATGTAACCCATATATGTCTACATATGTAACATGTGTGTGCACGTGCATTTATAGAATTAAAACTTCATGAACACCTTTGGGATGCACTGGATATATCTCTATCTTGATTTCTTTCTTTGTCCATCTCCATCTCTATTTCTTTCTCTATCTCCATCTCTATCTCTGTTTTTCTGTCTCTATCTTCATCCCCATCTCCATTTCTATTTCTGTCTCTATCTTCATCTCATCTCTATCTGTTTTTTCTGTCTCTATCTTCATCTTCATCTCTATTTCTATTTCTTTTTTATCTCAATCTGTATATCTATTTCTTTCTGTTTCCATCTCTTCAACTCCATCTCTATCGCTATTTCTTTCTATCTCCACCTCCATCTCTATTTCTATTTCTTTCTCTATTTCCATCTCTATCTCTATCTTCATCTTCATCTCTCTCTCATCTCTATAGACATCTATCATTATAGATATATCTATTTCTGTCCCTCTTGATGTGTCTCTCTACAGATGTGTCTATTTATAGAGAAAGAGATAGGTACTATGTATGCATATATGCCTATGTTTTCCTGTATCCATAATACATTCACACATGTTTTTATTTTCTTATTTTAACAGCTCTCATCTTACATCTTAGAAGAAATACTGAGTATCATCAGTTCCAAGGCAGAACAATGGTGCGGCTGGCTAGACGACTGGGATTAGATGATTTGCCCATGGTCGTGCAGCTAGGAAGCATGTGAAGCCGTGCTCTCAAGTGCAGGCTAGGCTCACTATCCAGTGAGTCATATATCGAATGAGATGAAAGATAGCCGAGAAAGTGATATCAATTTTAGGTTAGAATAAGGAAAGCATAGCTTTCAGGAAGATGGAGTTTGGGGGCCAGGCTGGGTTATTGGGTCCCGTAGCCTCACTCAGTCTTCTGTCTTCCTTTGAGCTTGCTGTAGTCTTGGAGCCAAAGGAAAGTGACTGAAGAGTAGAAATTACCTGGTAGGAGGAGACCAGGTGTGGCTGGGCCTGACGGGCAATGCTTACATTCCAAAGGTGGGGGTCAGAGGAGGAAGTAGTTTTCCTTTCAGGTTTACTTTCAACCGTTCATTCTGGCAGGAAATACTCGCCCACCCCCATCCTTCTTTGTATCTCCCAGTATATATCCAGTGGCTGACATATAATACTCACCTAAATGCTTGCTGATGGATGAACATGTTTGGAGAGTTACCTTGACTTTATAATTACATATTATATTATTATAATTTATAATATCTATAGGAGAGGCAGGATGGATTTGAACTGAGTTCAGATTCTGCCTTTAAGCCATATTGTATGTGCTATTCATTGACCATCTCATTGCTGTAGGCAATTTCCCAAGACCATAATTTTTCAGAAAGTTTCTGATGTGCATCTAAAAAGGAAATTCCCATAACCAGTAGTATAATCATGGACTCCACTCTCAAATAGTCCTTAAACATTTATTTATATTGTAAAAGTCCCCTGACAACTTCAGTAGACTTTGAAGGCAGTCTGGCGTAGGAAATGGAGGAATGAGGGACTTGGCTTTAGGAAGCTCTGGGTTCAAATTTTGCTTCTGACATTTGTTGGCTATCCGCCCTTAGGTATATTACTTAACCTTTATTTGCTTCAGGAACTCTTTGGACTTACTTAAGTCACAGATGGTTGCCAAGGAGCTTCTTATGCTGATTAAATCACATTTCCTTCTATTAGGGGAGTTTGCTATTAGTGTGATGAATCTTTTTGTAAACGGAAGGCTCTTTTTGATTCATTTCTTACTCATTTGTTAAATCTGTAACCTGGGAATTTGTATACTAAGTTTTCTGAAGACAAAGGAAAGCCATGATAATGACCACAATAGCCGGCCTTTAGAGAGCCTTTTGAAGAGTTTTGAAGAGCCCCAAATGCCGGATCTTGTTTCCTACCTAGTTCCTCTTAGTGGATTATAGTCCTTCTTGCCTCTTACACACAGGCTGAAACAGATACAAATCCACAAGGGCCCCGGGGCCCCGGATACGGTTTTAATCAACACTAAAGGACGAAAATACTCATTGATTGGTTACGCAAATCAGTATGGTTCCCAGCCCCAGAGCCTGTGGCAGTTAGGTCAGACTTACATCCATGGGGCTGAGCTCAGGTGAGAAATCTGGATAAATGGAGTGTGCGGACTGAGAAGTATTTTTCCATGGCTTAATGAAGGTGTGTTAACTGAAGGGATCAGCGGATAGATTCATGAAATTACTAAACAAATCAATATAGGAGGCAATCTGTTAATATGGAAAGATTGCTGGGGTTTGGAAGCAGAGGACCTGGGGTGGAAGCCCATCTCTGCCATTGTAGAATTTTGGGCAAATCTTTGGGTCTCAGTTTCTTAATCCGTAAAAATAAGAGTTAGAATGAATAGTCTTTGGAGTCCATGCCAGCTCTAAGTCTAGGATCACATGATATTTATCTTTATTTCTGTTAAGATTTGTAGGATGGGGGTAGCTAAGTGGCTCATTGGAGAGAGAGTCAGATCTGGAGATGGGAGGTCCTGGGTTCAAATGTGACCTCAGATTGCCTAGCTATCACTACTCTTTTGCCTTAGAACCATCGGTTCTAAGATGGAAGGTAAGGGTCTAAAAATATTTGTAGGCTCATAGAATAGATTGAGAGCTAGAAGAGACCTTAGAGACCATCTAGCTAAATCATTTCAACTTATAGATGAGGAAATTGATGACTTGTGGAAGGAGAAATGACTTGTAAAGGGTGATACAGATTTAAAGCTGGAAGAGACTTCATGGGACCTCTAGTCCAACTCCAGGGACTTCAAGGTATATCTCATCCAAGCCCCTTATTTTACAGATGAGGAAACTGAGTTGACAGTAGCAAAGTTACTTTGATATAGGCAGTAAATGTCAGAGGAGGGATTTGAAATCAGGTCCTCAGACTTCAGAGTTCTTTTGACAATACCAAACTGTTCTAAATCAGAACTTTTATTTGGCACCTATCACATGTAATATGCTATGCTAGGTATCTGAATGAGAATGTAATAGGTTGAAAAGTAAAAAATAGAACAGGTTATATTTAAGAGGGACATTCATTCTACTTTTGGGGGTGTTTAAATGCATCTGAATTTAAATTCCATCTTGTATTCAGGAATATGATCAACTAGGCATCAACTAGGATCAACACAACAGATAGAATTTTGGGGCTTGGAGTCAGGAAGACATGAGTCCAAATCCTACCTTTGATACTAGTTGTGTGACCTTGGACAAGTCACTTAACCTCTCTTGGCCTCAATTTTTTTCATCTGTGAAATAGTGGTAAAATCATTGTACCTACCACCCTGAGTTATTGTGCATATCAAATGGGATAATATCTGCAAAGGGTTTGGAGACCTGAAAGTAAATGCCATTCTGGGCTTCCATCTAATGAGCTTCAGCTTTGGCATGCATTAAATACTCATTGTCATCCATTCACCTCCTTCAGCCCCACAGCATCCCCAGCAACCTCCAAGTGGTTCATAGATTAAAGAAGAAATTCTTTTCCCCTCCATTTGTTTGTTTTCCTTGCTGGTTCCACATTATTTCCCTGCATTAGTTCAAGCTGTTAGCATAGCAGCTCCAAGAACAGGACTAATGAGGGTGGTGGATTCTGGCTTTCTATAGAATTAGAAACCTGTGTCCATGGAAACCGAGGGAGAAATAAAACCTGAGATTCCCTTTCTTTTCATCTTTGTTGTGCAGCCCAGCAAGAAAAAAAAAATCTAGGGTAAGGATATCTGAGAACAATTACATGTTGTAACAGATCCAATTTTCAAGGTGCCAGGAAACCAGGATGACACAATTTGACAATTTCTGACACCTCCAGAGGAGGCAACGCCCAGTGATATGCCAGTTGCCAGATGTGGTATTGGGCTACTGTCACCTGAAAGCATTATTTTTTGATGTTAATAGCTACAGAAATTATGTTTCATAGGATTACGACAACATAATACAAAAAAGATGAAATTTGTCCATGACTGTATATCTATGTTTAGGTATGTGCGGAGAGAGCCTAGACTTCTCTCTCTCTCTTTTTTTAACCCTTACCTTCTGTCTTAGAATCAATACTGTATATAGGATCCAAGACAGAAGAGACGTAAGGGTTAGGCAATGGGGGTTAAGTGACTTGCCCAGAGTCACACAGCTAGGAGGATTCTGAGATTAGGCTTGAATTCAGGTCTTCCTGTCTTTAGGTCTCACTCTCAATCCATTGAGCCACCCAGCTGCCCCAGAGTCCAGACTTTTAATTTCAACTGTGGAAACTCTTTCAGTCTGAGCAAGTTTGTCATTACAGCTTTAGAGGATTGTCTGGGTAAATCCTTGGGAGTTTAGTGACTTGCCCACGGTCACACAAAGATTATGTGGCAAACGCAGAATTTGTCAAAGACTGTATCTGTCTGTCCTCTACGTCACAATGCCTGGTGATGATTTTAAATAAAAGAAAGATAGCTTTTTTGTTTGTTTAAGACTTTTGGGAAGACTCATCAGTAATCCAGAGGAGAGAGGAAATAGTTGTGCTACCAAAATTCAATGAAACTCATATTAATGGCAATGGCTAATCTAGGTCTTGGAGAAGACAGTGAAGCACCTTTGTTTTCTCTCAGAATGGAGAGGGTGAATTATGAGTGTGGAATGGGGGACGTGCAATCAGATCAGGGCACTTAGTTGACTTGCCTTTGCTTAACTTTTCCTTTCTTATGAAAATGGAATCAATGGGATGGGGAAACATAATGGAGAATATAATGGTATTTATTCATTTATTTTCAATGCAAGTTAACATTTATTAGTGGGGGCATGCTATGTGTCAATAAATAGATCAGTGATTTGCTTCTATTCACTCCAAAGACCCCAAGCAGACAGACAGTTCCCTTTTTATAGGGTTTTAAAGAATATAAAACAGCAGAATAGGTAGCAAAACAGGTACAATTGAGTACAAAATTATTAGTTATAAAACTGCAGCTCAGGGAACATGATGGGTTGGAAGTTTAGTAATGAGGGGTAGCAACAACCCCATTTTTTCTGCCATACAATGGTATTTAAAAGGAATCAATATAATAATTAAAAAAGAAAACATTCATAGGAAGCATTTTATCATCAAAAGTTGGCACCCAGGTAAGTGACAATCTCTCAGTCTCAGTTTTTGCATCTGGAAAATGGGGATGAAATTAGCACATACCTCACAGTGTTGTGAAGACCAAATGAATAAATATACAAAGCTTTGATCATTTGTCCCACTGCAATCAGTCGCTTAGTCAACAATCACCCTAAATTGATGCCTACTCAATGGGAGGTATTGTGTAAAGTCAGTTGATGTCCTTTATACTCTAAGAGGACCCAAATGACATCACTGGTGATGCCTTCTGCCTTGTGTGTAAACTAGACTTAAACAAGGTAGAGTCGAACAAAGTCATTGGTCTCACTCCCTCCTGCAGAGTAATTAAAGTCCAGTGGTAAGACAAAAGTCAAGGGGACTGGCATGGTTTGGGCTGCAGTGGATGACCTTGTCTCCTTCCATATCTAATCAAGCTCTAAGCGTTCCGCAGCACCATTTTCTACCACCTTCATGGCTGTTGGTACAAATTGTTCTCATCTGCTCATCTGGTGGGAAGTCTTCACATACCTGGGGGATTCACTCTCCTTTAGGGATACAAAGTAAAGCAAAAACCAGTCTCTGTACTCAAGGAACACACAACTTGATGGAGAAAACAATGCAGACAGCCAAGCACAAATATGTGGGATGAGTTAAAAATAGACAGATAGAAGCCATCGACATTAAGGGGGATAAGAAAGGCTGGTAGAAGGTGAGACTTGAAGAAAGCCTGGAAAGTCAAGAGGCAGAGATGGAAGGAAGGTTTTGATATGGAGGGCAGACAATACAAATGGGTAGAATTGGGAGAGAAGCAACAAGGAGGCCATTGACACAGCATCATTGAGCACCGGAAAGTACAGTGGGGAAAACAGTGGTGCAAATAATCTTAAAAATGAGTAATTTAAAGATAATTTCTACTATCCTTTGAATCACGCTGTTTGGGTCTCTTCAAGAGGAAGCCATGTAAGGGTTAAATGAGGTAGAACAAGGCCTGGGAGTCAACAACAGCTGTTCTGCACATGGAAGGAGGGAATTGTGCATCAAAATGAAGAACAGAGATGAGAAATGATGGTCCTGTGTAATAAAAGTAATAGCTGGCATTTATGGAGTTGATTTAAGGTTTGGGATGTGTGGGAGAGACAGACAGATAGACAGACAGAGACAGAGACAGAGAGAGAGAGACAGAGAGGGAGGGAGGGAGGGAGAGAGAGAGAGAGAGAGAGAGAGAGAGAGAGAGAGAGAGAGAGAGAGAGAGAGAGTGAAGACTTTATGTATATTATCTCATTTGGTCTTCACAACAACCTTATGAGGTATTTGCTAACTTTATACCCATTTTTCATTTTCCATATGTGAAAACTGAGGCTGAGAGGTTGTGACTTGCCCAGGGTCCTATAACATATAAGTATCTGAGGGAAGATTCAAATTCAGGTCTCTTCCTGACTCCAAGTCTCATGTTTCATTCAGTATACCACCTAGCTGACCCACCTATGATGAGGATGAACAAGTGCCACCAGGAAAGAGGTAATCTAGTTCTGGGAGAGGAAGATATGTTATAACCATACTGTACTATATTATGGAAGCCTTTTGCTATACTAACTATAGTTAGTATAAGTAAAGCTGCCAAATGCCAACATTAACAATAGGGCAAGAAGTTGCTTTCTTTGGGTGCCTATATGGGATATGAGAATAAGGTTCCTTAGGTTTGCCAGATTTGACACCATATATAATAAGGAATATTGTAGTGCCATAGAAAGATCCTGGGATTTGATGTCAGAGGAGCTGGGTTCAAATCTCAGTGCTGTCATTCACCTATATGACCTTGAGCCATAATGGTACTGTGGACTTTAGTCTTCTCATCTACAGCCTGAAGGGATTGGATGAGATGACTATTGATATCACTTTTAGATCTAATTCTAAGATTTTATAGCTATTTATGTTTTTTAAATCTTCTTTGATTGATGGCTTTGATTTTCATATTATCTTCATTTCTGAATATATTCTTCCCCTTTTCATAAGAGACATCTCTTATAACAAAGAAAAAGGAACAAACTGAGAAACTTAGCAAAACCAATCAATACAACAATAGTGCCTGAAAGTATGTTTCCTTCCTCCCTCCCTCCCTCCCTTCCTCACTCCCTTCCTTCTTTCCTTCATTCCTTCTTTCCTTCCTCCCTCCTTTCTTTCTTTCTTTCTTTCTTTCTTTCTTCTTTCTTTTCTTTCTTTCTTTCTTCTTTCTTTCTTTCTTTCTTTCTTTCTTCTTCTTGTCTTTCTTTCTCTTTCTTTCTTTCTTTCTTCTTTCCTTTCTTTCTTTTCTTTCTTTCTTTCTTTTCTTTCTTTCTTCTTTCTTCTTCTTCTTTCTTCTTTCTTTCTTTTCTCTTCTTCTTCTCTTCTTCTTCTTCCTTCCTTCCTTCCTCTTCCTTCCTTCCTTCTTCCTTCCTTCCTTCCTTCCTTTCCTTCCTTTCTTCCTTCCTTCTTCCTTCTTTCCTTCCTTCCTTCCTTCCTTCCTTCCTTTCTTTCTTTCTTTCTTTCTTTCTTTCTTTCTTTCTTTCTTTCTTTTCTTTCTTTCTTTCTTCTTTCTTCTTCTGCCTTCCTTCCTTCTTCCTTCCTTCCTTCTTCCTTCCTTCCTTCATTCCTCCTTCCTTCCTTCCTTCCTTCTTCCTTCCTTCCTTCCTTCCTTCCTTCCTTCCTTCTCTTCCTTCCTTCTTCCTTCCTTCCTTCCTTCCTTCCTTCCTTCCCTTCCTCCCTCCTCTCCCTCCCTCTCTCCTCCCTCTCTCTCTCTCTCTCTCTCTCTCTCTCTCTCTCTCTCTCTCTCTCTCTCTCTCTCTCTCTCTCTCTCTCTCTCTCTTTTACCTTTTCTCTTACTATCAATTTTACACAGAGGAGCAAGCAAGGGCTAGGCAAATGAATTAAGTGACTTGCCCAGGGTCACATAGCTAGGAAATGCCTAGGTCAAGTTGAATCCAGTTCTTCCTGACTCCAGTGGTCCCTGGGACTGCTTGAGGGGAGGTGTTCTTCACTCTCCATTGAGATGATGCCTTGTACCACAACACCCATGACTTTGAATGGTGACTTCCTCATTCCCACATGACCATTCCAAGTTAATCTTTGCCTCCCTAGAACCTAGATTCTTGCCCCTCCCTGAGATGGATTATGAATAAGAAGCCAAGGTCAACCACTACATCCCAGGGAAATCAATAGACATCCAGACTTTTGACATATCACTGGACTTTGAAGAGACAGTGAGACTGATAACTTTGTTTTTGTTTGTAACTTTTTAATGAAAAATTACATGTAGAAACAATTTTTGACAATTCTTTTGCTGATATTTTATGATTCAGATTCTCTCCCTTACTCCCCCCTGCCCTTATCCAAGATGGTAAACAGTCTGATATAGGTATATCAGTGCTTTCATGCAATACATATTTCTATATTGCTCATGCCATGACAGAAGACACATATCACACATACAATAAAAAAAACTCATGAAGGAAATAAAGCAAATGATGGCATGCTTTGATCAGTAATCAGACTTTAATAGTTCCTTCTTTGGCTGGGGATGGCATTTTTCATCATGAGTTCCTTGTGGTTATTTTAGAAATTTGTTTTGCAGATAATAGTTTAGTCCTTCACAGTTGATCACATTGTACATATGACTGTTACAGATTCAACATTCTCTTGGTTCTGCCTACTTCACTTTGCATCAGTTCATATAAATCCTGGGTTTTTCTGAACTCATCCTGTTCATCAATTCTTAAGGTACATTTATATTCCATTACAACTAAATACCACAACTGTCAGGCTGATGACTTTGTGCCACTCAGCCTCATTTAAATCCAATTCACATCACAGTCAAGATATCACCCCATGAGGTCATTGGTTCTCTTTAAAAAAAAAAACAACAACCTAAGGATGAACATCTGATATAATAGCATGATTTTCTCCTTTTTCAACTATTGTCCCCACCAGCCAAACCAATAAGGAGATAAAACTTCTGTAGACTACTTGCAGCCTAGGATTTTGGAGTCCAGGCTCATGGTTTCACTAGTGTAATGAACTCTGTGGTGGGAAAATTTCCCCTATTGAGGCAGATCAACAAGTCTCTTGTGATTAAAGTATGATTTAAAGATTTAAAGTCTGAGACTTTGAGGTTAAAGAGATTTGTCTAGAGCTGCAAAATGGTGAAGGGAGGGCCTGACTCTAGTTCATCCAGTTCCAAGGCCATCTCTCTCTCCATTATACCATAGCTGCCTCACACAGGTCCTAGGTGATTATTTTCAGTTTTATTTCTGAAGGATTTTTCATGATGTATCATTATATAGGGAGTAATTAATTATCTGTTGATGCTTGGCTTGCCTTAACTGAGATTTTTGAGGAATATTCCCACAATGATCTGGTTATGGTGGTTAAACTATTTTTGCAAGTCCTGGTTGGAGAGCATGATGTCTTGAGAAGGCCACTGAAGCAGGAAGACATGACGGTTAGTACAGATTCTTACCACAATTGACCATAGATCCTGGACTTGACCTTAGTCTCTCTGTTCCTTATCTGTCCTGCTTCCTTCAAAAGGTAGAATAAGTAATTCATAATAACTACATGAAAAAAATGCTCTCAATCATTAATGATCAGAGAAATGCAAATCAAAACAACTCAGAGATATCATCTCACACCTAACAGATTGGTTAATATGATAAAAGGGGCAAAACGACAAATGTTGGAGGAGATATAGAGAAATAGGGACGCTAATACATTGTTGGT
This sequence comes from Monodelphis domestica, assembly GCF_027887165.1. Lineage (NCBI taxonomy): Eukaryota > Metazoa > Chordata > Mammalia > Didelphimorphia > Didelphidae > Monodelphis > Monodelphis domestica. The sequence continues at coordinate 72,032,730 of NC_077231.1, read as the reverse complement.
GGAACTGTGAACTGATCTAACCATTTTGGAGAGCGACCTGGAATTTTACTCACTGTGTTACACATTTTAACCCAGTAATGCCACTATTAGGTAATTTTCTAAGGTGATCAAGGAAAAAGGAAAATAAGCTATCCGTTCTATAAATTTATAGCAGCTGCATTTGTGGTGGCAAAGAACTGGAAACTGAGGGATGTCCATCAGTTGGGAAATGGCTGAATATGCTTTGGTATATGCTTGTAATGGAACATTATTGTGCCATAAGAAATGACAAACAAGACAATCACCAAAAAAATCTGCAAAGACTTACATGAAGTGATGCAAAGTGAAGTGAGCAGAACTAGGAAAATGTACTTAGTAATAAAAACAATGTATGGTGATCAGCTTGAATGACTTAACCATTATCAATAAGGTAAGGATCCAGGATAACTCCAAGGGACCCAGGATGAAAAAGGATGTCCAGCACTATAAGAGGAGCAGAAAGAGTCTGAATGCAGACTGAAACATACCAATTCTTCACTTTATTTCCTCCATCAATTTTTCTCTAGTGTAGTGATTTGTGTCCTTATTCATAATATGGCATAAAGGGAAATATGTATTATATGATAATATACAACCTCTATCATATTACCATCCTTCTTGGAGACAGTTGGAGGGAGGGAGAAGAAAAAGAATGAGATGTAGATTTTTGGACATAGCTAAAGTGAGAATTTGTTTCATGGACATTCTCTTAGATAATATATATTTATAACAAAAAAAGGGCAATTGTGAACATAACACAAAGTAATGCCTGTGAATGGGTTGGTATCCCATGAAACACTTCCTCAGTGTGATGAGGAGTCAGGAGAGACTTGGGTTCAAATTATAAACTCTGTGATCATAGGCAAGTCCATTTAATTTCTCTGTGACCAGAGCTGGGTAAAGTGGAAATAATTCTTTATTACTTACTTTACAAGATGGTTGTTGAGAAACAAGTGAGATAATGTATGTGGAGTGTTTTGTAAATGTTAAAGTACAACATAAATGAGTTATCCTGATTACAATGTACATTTAGGAATTATAATGAATACTGCCATTTTTTCTATTAAATAAAGAAAACATTATTCTTGAATAAACTTTCACTTATTACATAAAGAACCATTTTACCCATGATTCTAGGAGCAACATATACATATATGGTCATTTTCACAGAGGAAATTTTTTCCCCCTAGACTTCCAGGGTCTATTACATGCATAATTGGTGCAATAGAATGCAACTCAATTCTTTTAAGTATATAAAAGAATCACAGTTTTATAGACATTTTAAGACACCTCAACAGTGACCAAGGAGTAATTCGATTCCATTATTCAGCTGATAGCTACATACTGTTATCAGACCACAAGAATGTTAGTAAGCTAACATTAGGGTTGCAATGTCTGGACAGATTAAAGATATTATTGGGGGGCAGCTGAGTAGCTCAGTGGATTGAGAGCCAGGCCTAGAGATGGGAGGTCCCAGGTTCAAATCTGGCCTTAGCCACTTCCCAGCTGTGTGACCCTGGGCAAGTCACTTGACCCCCATTGCCTAGCCCTTACCACTCTTCTGCCTTGGAGCAGAATTTGCTCCAAGATGGAAGGTGAGGGTTTAAAAAAAAAAAGATATTATTTCTCCCTCCCTAAAATAAAACCAAAGTAAACTACAATGATTACTAGTTCTTGCTTGTAATTGTCTAAAGTATCACAGTATTGATTATACTTAGAAGGGAAAAGAAACCTAAACTTCCCCTTAAACACATGTTCATGCCATACATTTTTTAAAAAAGTGATTTAATAAAAATAAAGAGAACATATCTGAAAATATACATCAGAGGGAATGAAGACATCAAGTATTTTCTCTCAACACCTTATACAAAATAACTTATTCAGACTAGTCTAGGAAAACATGCTTTTGCTCCTTGAATTGGAAATGCTTTAGTCTACTTCTTCCATACGCGGTGTGTCATCATCTCCTTCAAGAGGTGGCATTTAGAGGAAATTTTTTTAACAAATCAAATACAAGCATTTTATAAAGTATTATTTAAAAGGAATAAGATGCTTTTACCCATATTTTAAATATATTTTTACTTCATCATCATTACATTTTCTTAAAAGTATTATAGTTTTACTTTTCATATTCTTAATTTCTCTTTATTTGGCTTTAATTCTAAAATTCATTTTGGACCTTTTATTATTATTTTTTATTAAAAAAAACTCCTTACTTTCCATCTTGGAATCAATACTGGGTATTGGTTGCTAGGCAGAAGAGTGGTAAGGGATAGGCAATTGGGGGTTAAGTGATTTTTCCCAGGATCACACAGCTAGGAAGTGTCTGAGGTCAGATTTGAACCCAGGACCTCCCATCTCTAGGCCTGCTCTCAATCCACTGAGCTACCCAGCTGCCTCCCATTTTGGACCTTTTTGAAAGAGCAGAACAATTATAAATTTTATTGTAGAGCATGACTGATGTTCAAGGAAACTGTGGAAGAAAAATAAACTGCAGAAATATGAGATAGGAAATAACCTATGAGTGATAAGTATGTCAGAAAAGAATCTGGAGGTCATAGTGAACAGAAAGTTTAGCATAAATCAGAATTTATATTCTTATAAAAGGACCAACGGTTAACTAGGATGCATAAATCTAAATATAGCCCTCCACAGATAAAGTGGTCTTCTTCCTCCTTACCAAATAACATTCCTCCCACATTTTTTTGAGGTGAGCATAGCCCAAGACATTCTTCTATCAGTATGATTTACTCAGTGAATATAAATTAGTAAGATTTATTCTTCATGCTGTGCTTTGGGTTTTCACATATTTAATCCTCCTTCCTCATTGAGAGGAAGTTGTGAACATCTTTTCTAAAGCTAAGATCCCCTCTCATTCCTCTGAGATCTTACTCCATTAATTATCCATCCTTCCTTTAATCTCCAACATCTTCCCCTCCATTGGTTCCTTCCTTTCTGCCTATAAACATGCTCAAGTTTCATCTATCCTAGAGAGAAAAGTAAAGAAAAAAAAAAGAAGGGAAGAGGAGAAAAAAATAACAAACAGACAGAAATGAGTCTTCCTTGACTCAATCCACTCATTTGAGTGACCTCATATTTCTCCCAGCTTTTACTGCTGGACTGTTAGAAAGAGTCACTAGCAGTATCTAACTGGCACAGAGTAGTTCCTTTTTATTTTTTTTTGAATTTTGGTTGATTCTTTGATCATGGTGTACATCATGGTTTCTTAGGGTGTGTGCCCAGATATTTTTTAAAAAGGGGACTATTGACTAATTTTCATTTTTTAAACCAAAGTCAATAAAACAACTAAGCCTAAGCATATATAATGCTTATACTTTATAATTAAACTCCATCAAAAAAACCAAGTTAGTTGTTGGTATCAAAGTTAGAAAAAGCTGAAAGTAATTCAAATTGCCTTCCTCACATCCAGTTATTTTACAAAAATAAAGAACAAATATCTTAGAAAGGTTCAGCATTCTGATAAGCATTACAGAATGAATGGGAACTGATTGAAGGTGTGTTTGTGTTCTAAAACAAATACTGGGAGTTTAAATCAAAAATATTTGATCATTGTGAGTTCAATAAAATACTAGAAAAAATGACTAAAAATAATTCATATTTTTGGAATCCTTTTTCCATAGTGTGTTCCAGTCAATGATGCCTTACAAGTTTTCATTGACTTTAGAATTCATGTACTTAAGAACTTATTTTGCAGTATATAAAAATTGCTTATGTTACAACATCTAACAAGAAGGTCTAAGAAAGGAAAAAAGTGACAGACTAGCACTTCAGACAGAGCACATTCAGCTTAAAACCAAACCATGAGCAAAATATAGAAATCTATCCTTTAGAACTAAGGAAAGGGTAGTTAGGTGCTTCGTGGATTGAGAGAGACTAAAGACGAGTGGTTCAGATGGGGCCTCAGACCCTTCCTAGCTGTGTGACCCTGGCAAGTCACTTAACCCCATTTGCCTAATCATTACCATTCTTCTGCCTTGGAATTAATACTTAGTAGTGATTCTAAGAGAGAAGGTGAGGGTTAAAAAACAACTAAGGGGACATATTATATAATTAAATTAAAATGTAAAGTTACTTTTGGGGAGGTATGAGGGTGTTCTCGGGCACACTTGGCACACTCCATTTTTATACCCATGATGTTGGTAATGCTATATGGTTCTTTTTTTTTTTTTTGGTTACTATAAACTATCAGGTTCCATGTAGGACCAGTAATAATAATATAAATAATAACTGCTCTTAAGATGGTGAATTGATTGGATTTCCCAGAGAGGACTGGGAAAGTCAGATGATTTCTGTTGGGATATTATTCAAGTTTCTATTCATTATGCCTTTCAGTTGAGCTTAGGCAATAGTAAGGAACTAGTGATTCAGTCTGGGAGCACAGTTCAGACTTACCAGGTTGGTATGATTGGAAAGAAAGGCCATCACATAAATTCTGGATAGGAAGGAGAGGACTGATTAATCCATAAATTATTAATCCTAGAGTTTGCAAAGATTGCTTCTGGCTTGTTGAGCATGACTAAGTATTAGTGTATTCTTATTAACTCCTTTCCTCTATTTCCCCTCCTCCTCCCTCCCTCCTCCCTCCCTCCCCTCCCTCCCTCCCTCCCTCCTCCCTTCCTCCCTTCCTCCCTTCCTCCCTCCTTCCCTTCCTTCCTTCCTTCCTTCCTTCCTTCCTTCCTTCTTCCTTCCTCCTCCTTCCTTCCTTCCTTCCTTCCTTCCTTCCTTCCTTCCTTCCTTCCTTCCTTCCTTCCTTCTCCCCCCCCCCCCCCTTGCTCTCCCTCTCTCTCTCCTTCTTTCTTCCTTGATTCTTTGTATCTCCAGTGCTTAGCACAGTGCTGGCATATAGTAAACACTTCATAAATGCTAATTTGTTATTGATTGAATGTTTCTCCTTTTCATTTCTTTTTTTTTTAGTTTTAGTTTAGTTTTTTAGTTTTAGTTTTCCTGGCTTATTCAACATTTAATTTGCATCAGGTTCTGTAACCCTGACTCCTTTCCCATTCTCTTGGGTTTTCCCTCTCAGGTTACTTTCCATCCACTCTGTTTATATCTTGAATATATCTATTGCATGTTGTCTACCCCACTA